>NC_140595.1:536223269-536839698 GCF_964204655.1 Triturus cristatus
TTAATTTGTCTCCTCTCAGGACTAATGATAGCCTCAGTCACTGGGACTACCATGTCAGCAGTCGATGTAATTCCACTAGGACGAGGCAAAGCAAATTAAGGTGATAAGGTAATTCCAGGCGTAGAGATTGCAGTACAAGGTGCTGCGGTTTCATGTGTAATCATACCTGGCTCTTCCGCACTCATATCATGTGTAGACGGTCTTGGTGTCTGTGCGTCATCAGTGTAAGGAGGAGGTATAGAATCTAAAAGCTCATTTAAGAAATCACCCACGTCATCAGAATCATTTTCCTTGTCTTCAATTTCTCATTTTTGGAATCAACAGATTTATTCTAAGTTTTCGTTTTGGTTGCATCGCTAACTAATAAAAGAAAGAAACATACATCCAACATCATGTCTTCTCTCTATGCATGTGTCTGCATGCTTATTTTGATTATAATCTTTGACCCACTGAATTTCTAACCTGCTTCATAATTCCTTTACTTTCCTTGTCACTGGCCACCCAGCCTTAATCATTTAATGCATCAAATTACATGGGTCTAGGTTGCATCTTTCTTTCACTCATCACATGCCTCATGTAATCAAGCTTTCTGATATTTAAAGTAGCCTGTAAAGGAAAGTGCAATTTCTTCTCACTAGATGTGAACATGTGCCAGTCTTTCATCCACACACATATGAAAACCCAGATCCTCTTATCATTTTGAATTCAGGGGAACCTACAGCATGAACCTATTCACCTTTTATAATAATATTTTTTGAATCTTTAGGACTTTTCAACACATCACACATTTCTCCTGATTAAATATACACTAAACCATGCAAGAATAAACAATGGCAGAGCTCAACCAATCACAACCCACAACGGGAACCAACCTATGACAGTGGGACTTGTGGTGATGTCTCACCAATCCCTGCACAACTCTCTGGTGACGTTTAACCGATTGCACCACAACTTCCTCATGAACAGGAACAAACACAGTGCCTTTGCTCACAATCAAAATAACATTTGTCTGCTCAACCTAAATAAGAGGAAGAAAAAGAATGCTCAATTTCACAAATGGAAGGCAATCTGTACTTTCTTAGCAATGTCAATCACACTAAGGGTGATTCACGACCAGCCGTTATCCACACTGTGAGAAATTGGGTTGTTGGTTGAGGTGGTGTGAGCCATCCTCAAGCAACAGCCACAGTCCATGTCAGGGTGAACCACAAAAGTCACTAAATTAACCCTCTGGTAGCTTGGCACAAAAGCAGTCAGGCTTAGCTTAGAGGCAATGTGTAAAGTATTTATGCAGTACATATACGAGTAATAAAGGGAAACCACAACACAAGAAAACTCCCACACCAATTTATAAAAAATAATAAATGAGTTGACACTAAAATGACAAACGTTCAATCAGTAGAAATGGAGTTATGAATTTTAAAAGTTTAAAGTGAAAAATAGTGGCTAAAAGATCAAAGCGTCAACTGTGGATATCTAGTCGCGCAAAGCCAGGGCAAAGTCAAAAGTTATGGCTGACAGTGATGAAAAGTGGCTCAGGTACACAATGTGGATTGGACCCAGTCTCCACTTACCTTTGGACTTAAATGAATTTGTGTAGAAAAATATCTAAGAAGATAAAGTTCAGAGGGGCAAGGCAGCCAGGGGTGTCCGAGGAGGAGGTGTTATCATCTTCGGGGAGCCGTTGGACGAAGTTGTGGTGAAGATTTCTACGTTTAGACGTAGTCTTTTTTATGGAAGTCGAAAAACTCCAAAAGTGATGAAGCTGCAGGCTGTAGATGATGAGGGCTCCAATAAGCCGGATATCCCTTTAGTGAGGAGCTTCTGGAAGGATTTGCTGCTGCAGAGAAGACCGATTTGGGAGCTGCCACGAAGTCAGGCCGACCAGCAATGCACATTGGGTGGATCGGCAAGCAGGTAGGTTCCTGTCGCCTCTCTGTTCTCAGAGTACTTTGTGGCAGAAGTCCCAAGGTTTGGATTTGAGTTATCAGGGCAGCTTTAGCACCACTTCCAAGGGTCCAGGACTAGAGGGGTACCACTTGGAGGGTTAGGACTCACTCAGGCCGGGGGTCAAAATGGTTGGAGCCTTTTCTATCCCTGAGGCTGTGATCAGGAGGCCATCCAATTAGCCCATGAGTCACTCCGGAAGTCTTCGGTTTAAGCAGGAAAGCAGGTCACAAGCAGCAGGGCAGTCCTCTGTGAGCATAAGGCAGGCTTCAGGCATCAGGGCAGTTCTCTATATGCAGGAGGTTAGTCCTCTGAAGTCCACAGCAGGCCACAGGCAGCAGGGCAGTCCCCTGAGAGTCCTTCCACAGGTCCAGAAGTGAACTAAAGAGGGTCTGAGGGTCCTATTTTTAGTTTGAGCTAGACAGCGCATGTGCTGTCTCTTCGAGACCTGATGTAATTAGTCTGTGGGCTTCAAGTCCATCCCCCTTCTTGCCATTACTTTTCATTTGTCTATGTCAGTGTCCTTTAAAAATCCTTGCTTGCTAGTGGTCAGTCCTGCCTCTTTGTCCCTCCTTTCTCTCTTCTGTTCCTCCCACAGAGCAGGGACTTAGTACTGTTTCATTCCGCTATGGGTCTTTATCTGTTCTTTGGGAGTCTATTTTTTTCTTGGTTTCCTGCTCTGTTACTGTTTGTCTGTGTTCAGCTTCAGCGCCCTAGCTGCTTACATTTAAATATAGTATTTTTCCTCCCACTGCCTCTTAATGTCACATTTGTGTTACTGCCGCCTCCTGCCCCATTGCTCGTATTATTTTTTGCCTTTTTTTGCAATTTTGGATGTCGATTGTCAGTTGTGAAGTTTGGCTGGTTTAGAACTTCTTTTTAAGGGGGATTGGGCTTGTTTTTTTCCTGCTGACATTTCAGAAGAACTCCAAGCTGTAAACAAGCTACATCCAAAACGCTGTTTATTGCTAGCATCGTGTATTCAAAAACGATCTTCTTGAAACATATAAAAGACTATTGCATTCCACATGTGGACAAACATGAAGTGCTAAATATTTTTAGTGCTCTGCCTTCGTCCTTCCCAGAAAGGTTCCGCTTCTGAAAGCGACACACTGCCCTCGCTACATGTCTCCTCTACAAAATGTCTGCATTCAGCACGCAGAGGCTGAACAGACTCTTCATGCAAGAAAGTGAACCATAGCTCTATGCACAGCTGTTCTCCCCGGTTTTCCTTTGATAAGGATCTGCGAAGCGCACCCCAATTCCTTTCTTCCCTCTTATCGCGCCGCTTGCAATTTACTTAATCTCCCCTGCTTCCCACAACAACGCTTTCCAACCAGGCTCTACATTTAAAGAGCCGCAGGCGTTTACAACTCCATTTGTAAAGGCTGGCAGCAATACCTATTTAAATTACTTATTGAATAAGAGCACTGCTCAGGTGGCTCCTTTTTTACCAACATCTTAGACTGCATTTTTTCATTTGTAAAATAATCAGCGCTGTATTTAAAAGAATGGCCTTTTAAGGGGGTTGCTTCAACTTGACTCAATCTCCCCATGCTTTCCCCAACAATTCCACCCCGGAGAGTCGTGAGATGGCTGCAACCATGTTGAGCTGTCTGTGTCTTACTAATTAAATAGGAGGACTGCTTTTCAGAATATTTGTTTTCCTTTCACCCCTCTTCTCGCTGCAGCGCTGCTTCCACTTCGCATAATCTCCCTGTATCTTCCCCCAACAACACTTCCCGCCCGGACTACCCTTATCATTGTAAAATAGCTGCAGGTGTTTCCATCACTTTTTCTAGAGGGCGGCAGCTTACAGCTAATTAAATTACACATTAAATATAGCGCTATTTCACCATATAGCTGCGTTCCAGAGGTGGAGGCTACGTATCCTTACTGCCCTCTGCGCAGGACCAACTCGTCACCAAAAATTGTAGTAAATACAGGATCCAAATGAGTTTCCAGGAGATTTATTCATAGTCCAAGTTTAACATGCGTAACCTGCAGCAGCTTTCAAAGAATGACCATTCCTAGAATTCTCCACAGATCCATTCCACAACATAATAGCTTACCTCATATGATTCTACATTCCACACATCTCCCCGTTTAATATACAAAAAGAAATGCAGAATTCCATTCGCAGGTTAAAATGAACCAATTGCAAAATAAATAACGATTACAATGTAAGATATAATGCAACACAGTTTAAATTTACATGCAATAAAAGCATCACATGGCATCACACTGCCCTCTTCCTGTGTTATTGACTTTACATACATTTCTAAAACTCCAATCCTTTCCATCACTCAATTTAGCAACAGTCCCCTTCACTTGTATTACCTTCTGTGTTTGGGAAAACTTGCTCTCACCCTTCCTCACAAAACCAGGTCTCTTCACCACCACCCAATCACCACATTTCACATCCAAATTCTTCACGCTCTTCCGACTGTCATAATTAAGTTTGTTACGCCACTGACAACCAGACACCTTTAACTTCATTTCTTCACGATACACCCACACTTGATTCTTCTCTTTGAGCCACATTGGGGATTCCTTAGTGGCAGGCTCTATCTCCTTAAGTGCTATAAATGGAGAAACACCTGTAACCGAATGGGGAGTCACTCTATGGGCCCACACCATCTTGGGTAGTTCCTCCTTCCACGACAAACCATTCGCCAAAGACAGTTGTATATTCTCCATAATAATATGATTCAATCTCGCTACAAGTCCATTGGCCTGTGGGTGAAATAAAGCTACTGTGTCATATCTAATCCCAAGTCTTGCAAGAAAATCTGCCATTTTTGCAGAAACCAACTGGACTCCATTCTCAGTAACTGGTACACTAGGTACCCCTTCCTCAAAAAACACTTTCTTCAGAAACTTCACAACATTTCCAGTGGTGATTTGTCCCATGGATCTACAGATAAACCATTTGCTGTGATAGTCCACTAATACAACCACAAAGTGATCATTCCTTCCCAATTTATCTATAGGTCCCAAAAAATCCATGGCCAGTTTTCCCCATGGTCGAGTAGGTAGTTCCATACATCCCAAAGGAGGCTCCCTAACTATTTTAACTTTATCGCTGTTGCTGCAAGCATGGCAATCCCGAACGGCATCCTCCACATCTCTATCCATGCCTGGCCACGAAAAAAATTGTCTCATACTCCTCCTTGTGAAACTCCTTCACAAATGCACTTCATGAACAATCTTTATCAACCTCAGTCTCAACAAACCAGGAGGAACAATGCGATCTCTTCTCGAAATCTTATCACCTTGAATGCTAAGCTCATCCTTCACCATTAAATGAGGTTTTACTTAGTCATCTATCTCCAAGATCTTTCCAGCCACCTACAATAACTTTCACCAGGTCCTCATACACTTTGTCATTCTTAGTAGCTTCCTTCCATTCTTCTTGCCTAATTGCAAACTCACCATCAATACAAACCACCTGACCCTCCATTGTCTGCATACAGGAAGTATCTTCCACCGGCATTCTTGATAAGCAATCAGCAATCATATTCCTTTTTCCATGGACAAACTCTACAACAAAATTGTTATCCATCACAGACAATAGCCACCTCGAAATACGAGGTGTAACACTCCCTTTCAAACCTCGACCACATTTAAAAATATGAACAAGAGGTTTGTGGTCAGTTTTCAATATAAATGGCAGACCCCACAAATAATATCTAAAATGTGTCATTCCCCAACAACAAGCTAGGGATTCTTTTTCTATGGCAGAGTAAAATCGTTCCGCATCTTGCAACCGTCATGATGTATACATAATAATTCTTTCACCCTCTTCAGTCACTTGCATCAGAACCGACCCAAGCCCAACATTACTTGCATCACTGAGCACAATCGTTTTTCTGTTGGATTCAAAATGACCCAATGATGGTGCGTGAGCAAAAGATTGTTTCACTTTTAAAAAGGCATCCTCACTCACAGAACCCCATGCAAACGCACTTCCTTTCTTTAGGAATACCCTCATAGGCTCCACCACATCCACAAATTTCGGCACAAACTTTGAACAGTATTCTGCAAGTTCTAAAAAGACTTCAATTGTTCTCTGATGGTGGGGCGAGGAGGATCCTCTATCGCATTTACAATGCTTTTCTTAGGTTTAATACCATGAGCTGATATCTGATGTCCCAAATAGTCAACTTGCCGCAACCTCAACTGGCACTTTTCCTTCTTAATGGTCAACCCCTGGCATTCGATTCTCTTTAAAACTTCCTTTATCAGCACATCATGATCTTCAAGTGACATGCCCACTACCATAATGTTGTCCTGAAAACATAGCACCCTTTGCATCCCTTGAAAGATATTTTGCATTATCATTTGAAAAACAGCAGAAGCCGATGCCAGCCCAAATGGCATTCTGCAGTATCGAAATGCTCCCAACGGCGTAACAAAAGAACTTAGCAGCCGCGAGTCAGGATGTAGATTTATTTGGTGATATGCTGATGACATATCTAACACACTAAACACACTCCACCCCCATCATGCTCAACATTTCACCAATGTTCGGTAACGGTTGCCTATCCACCTATATATGTTTGTTGAGATCCCTCAAGTCAATGCATAAACTAATCTTATTTCCATCCTTAGGAGCAACTACAATAGGAGACAACCATTCTGATGATTCGATTGGCTCAATCATTTTTGCCCTCAATAGCTTGTTTAACTCTTATTGTAGTGGTTCTCTCATCATATATGGTATGGTCCTCACTTTATGCATTTTAGGTTTAGCATGTTTCTTGAGAACAATTCGGTTTAGAAAACTCCTTTAACACACCCAAATCCCCCGAAAAAACATGACAAAATATCTCCATAAGCTTTTCCCCCCATTCATCGTCTACAATGCCCTCCTTCAGTATTACACTTTCCACCACCGGTTCAACAACCATGACCGGTTCCCTGGCATTGGGGTCAAGTACAACGTTTAAGTCTCTTTGGTGGCACCTACCCAAAAGGTTTGAACCTTCTTTGGTCACATAGATTCTTCCATGTACTCCTCGTTGTTTAAAAATGATATCCATCCATTGCATCCCCATGATGTTAATCTTAGTGCCACCATATCCAACAGCCTTCACAGATTGTTGCAAATCGTTAATCTGTGCACCCAAGTATTTTTGATATGTCTCTTTAGATATCAGGGTAAACAAACCAACAGAGTCAGCTAAAGATTTGATTTTTGCTGCCCCCAATATGATCTCACAATGTGGTTTTTCCAATTTATCCGTGCTTTCGTGTCTTATATTTACTTCACATGTTCAATTGCTCCCACGAAAAGCAGTACATTTTCCATGACTTATGGTCGGAATCCTTATGCTTTCTTTTTCTACATTTACTCCTTTCACACAGTTGCTCGCCTGGGTAATTGTGCTTTCTATTACATTTATAGTTAAAAATATCTCCTTATGCTCTGCATCCTGACCTTCAACTTCTTTGACACTTGTGTTCTGTGTTTCCCCCTTTGATCTACAGACTTTAGCCAAGTGCCCTCTCTTTCCACATGATCTACAAGTCACATTTCACGCACCACAAGTAAAACTAGAACCAATGTGTCCTGGAGATCCACACCTGTAGCAAGTTACAGTTCATCGTTCTTCGAATCTTGACATAGGAGCCGATTCACCTCCACTACCAGACTTCTTATAATATTCCTTCTTCACTTCTTTTATTTCTACTGGCAGTTCATTTTCTATAGTCTTTGTACTACTACCTTCTCCTTTGTCGATCTCCCAAATCCACACGGCTGTATGCTCCATACTCTTAGCAATTTGTACAGCTTCTTCTAAACTAAGATCCTTTGACAGTAACTTTACTTTTACTTTCTTATTGTTAGTGCATTTCACTATTTGGTCCCTTATTTTACATTTTGAAAACCACATGTCAGTGCTAAACCACACAAAGAAGCAACATAAGTCATGATAGCCCCATCCTGCCCTTGTATTCTGCAGAAAAATGTATGTCTCTTGAAGACTACATTCGCCTTAGGTGTAAAATGTTTTTCCAACATTTGCAGTGACATGTCATATAGATTCATTGGTTGACCATTCCCCATGTCCAATTACATTTCAGGCAAATCATCATAAACTCTTCTACCTTCCACTCCTAGATGATGCAAAAGAATAGCTTGTTGGGACCATATTTGTCCCCCCCAATTGCCAATAAATAAGTGAAAAACATATTTTTCCATTGCTTCCATGGAAAAGAAGGCTCACCAGGGACTGGTAAGAAGCTCGGGTGTGCCGTCATACTTTGTTCAGACATACCTGCAAGGAATTTTAAATTAACAAACCAAAACAAATGACCAACATAACAATCCAATATAAAAAATTGAAATAACAGGTTAAAGTAATTAACTAAAATAATTATTTAAAATAATTAATTAACATAATTATTTAAAATAATTTACCAAAATAACAACAGTTGATGAAGGTCTCAATTTTGCAGGATCAGCTTGTCTTCTCTTTTCCTCAAAATCTGTCTTCCATTCCTATGCATGCACTATGATGAGTCCTTCTTTGATTTCTCCCAAACACCAGAAGAGTAACAGCAGGAAATCCGGTAAATTCCAGCACAAATGTAATCTTGCTTCAGATTATCTTGAAAGGGATTATTTAAACTTTATTTGGACCCACTTCCCTTTATACACATGGGCACACAGGCTCCTTAGCACATATACGAGTGCAAAACAAGCTTGAAAGTCAATTACTAGCCACCCATGAGGTGCGCGCGCTTGTCTCGAGTATCTACGTGACTCGGCTCTTTCTTTAATGAGTCCCGCGAAGCCAAACGCAGGTGACGCTTGGATTATTCTTGCAGAGACACGAGACATGCTTTATAGCTGACAACAGTTGCTGGGCAACACAGCCTCAAGCAGCTATGGGCGAATCGAGACACCGTGACTCGAGACACCGCAGTTGCCTTATTCGCTCTTTCCTCGTCTTTTAACAGCGTGATTTTTCCCATAGAAATATGAGTATAAAGATTGTAAAAAGTCCAAGACTAAGTAACCTCAAAGCAAAAATTTTTTTTTTGATGATCAGGATTAGGGAAGAAGTCTTTTAATAGCGCTATTTCACTATATAGCGGCGTTCCAGAGGTGGAGGCTACGTATCCTTACTGCCCTCTGCGCAGGACCAACTCGTCACCAAAAATTGTTGTAAATACAGGATCCAAATGAGTTTTCAGGAGATTTGTACGTAGTCCAAGTTTAACGTGCGTAACCCCCAGCAGCTTTCATAGAATGACCATTTCTAGAATTCTCCACAGATCCATTCCACAACATCATAGCTTACCTCATATGATTCTACATTCCACACACTGCTCTTCATCTGAGCACTCGCAAAGGGTGCCTAAATAATATTTACCCTTTGACATGTTTCTATAGGGAAGTGTCAAGCACAGTAATAAAATAAACAATCAATAGTGGAAAATGTTCAGGTTAAAAAACATGTGTTTTTCAAAAATGCATTAGCAAGAATTAATAATTTGAAAAAGGAAACCTCTGGTCCATTACACCTGTAAGGACAAAAAGAGTGAAACAACTTTCGGTGCTGCTTGCCCTTTATTTAATCACCCCTCTCTTCCCCCAACACCACCTCCCACCCCGGAGTGTGCATGTCATTGTAAAATATTTGCCAGCATATCCAATTCAGTGTGTAAAACACCAGCTACATGCCACTCCTTGGTACATGTATTCTTAAATAAAAGTACTACTTCTAGACATGATTGTTTTTCTTTCTGCCCTTTTCCTGGCCATGACTCTTCTTACACTTCACTTAATCTCCCAGTGCCTTCTCCCAACACCACCTTCCGCCCGAAGTATGCACAAGTTACTTTCATATGGCAGCATTCCTAACTCCCATTTCTGAGCGACACTTCCCATCCCCCAAATCTGTGAACATGTTCTCTCCCTTGTAGACCTTTCCTGTTGCATTATTTATTAGTGTTTACAGCCAAATGAAGCATGACGTTCCACTTCCGGACCTTTTTTATTGGGAATTTGGATCCACTTGCTCATTACCTGCCCTCCACACTCGGGATGCGGCCTGTTAACATATTGGGTGCATATCAATCAAACAGGCTCTACCAAATCTACGGGCCTGTGTAAAAATTATGTTCTTTGTGCTGCCATTAGGAGTGCATACTTTCAGTTTGGAGGCAGAGCTAATTAATTCTGGAATCTATTCTTCACAGAAAAGAAGACCAAAAAGATATTTTATTTCCCTGAAAACGCATATCAAAACTGCACCACTTCACAATTATGTACACTCCAATTATTTCTTATATATCTTCTTTATTGATTTTTTCTTTTAAGAAGGCACAGCCAACGCGTTTCGTTCTGTAACAGATATTCTTCAGGGCATTGGTTTAAGAATAACCGCAGAGTCGCTAGTCTGAGAAAAAGAGTCTCACACCTCCGGCTGATTATGAGAGATCGGAATCTTGAATCTCATCCGTATTGGTCGACGTTGTTATTTGAATACGACGTTACCTTTGGGCTATTCGTAATATTGCGAAAGCCAGTTCGAAAAAGACAGGTATGGTATGATGAAATGATAATCAATCAGTCCTCTCTAATGAAAATATACATTGGACACAGCACTGTACCTTATGGACGGCCAGTGAGCCCAACGTAGTTTCTCGGCGTTCCAATTCCCGCCCGGATGTATTTTATTTCCCTGTTTTGGTGCACAGAGAGACTATCATTTTGGTGAAACATGCTTTGTCAGTGCAGTGTTAGACAAGCATATAGGAATGATAAAATAAAGATATGACCGCCTTTTGATTTGCTCTCAAATATACATATTCGTTTGGGGTTTCCTAAACATGTTCAATCAAATTAAAACTTGTCATTTGATTCGGTAAAACTGAGGGGAAACACAAACTACCAGTACCATTGGCTTATTTCATCTGTATTGAAACATATTTTCTTTGGAATTGAATGCTGGCAACTCCTGCAAGAAACCGGTTTAAAGTGAAGAGAGCTGGCAAAAAAACACCTTCTTTTGTTCATGAAGAAGTGAAAACATTAACATGTATCATATCAGGCCTGTGGAGTTCGAGTATTCAATATTTTTGCAAGGCAGTGTTAACTGTCAGGGCAGACTAGAACAAATCACTAACACAAGGTTACAATCCAGCACTCTTGTGCAGCACTATACGAGCACGCCTGATATCACACTGCCCACTAGCTGTAGCATTGAAAAAACGTACCTGCAGTAGTGAGCTGAAGTGTGATATTACATTGCCCACTGGTGCTAACTGTAACTCTGACATCTCCATGGACGCAGTGTCAACCAGTCTGAGAGCACCTACAAGTAAATCAGTTCAGGGTGTGCACTCAACAAAAACATCACTCCTATATGGTTTAACAAGCAATAATGTTGCTTCACATACTTCACCATTAGCTGAGATTAATTCAAGCATTCCACCCATCACTTTTTGCTTTTTGTCAGTGCGATACCATAAGGGCAGTAGGCATGCCCAACTATGGGTCCAGTGCGCACTGTGCCACAGTACTCACTCTATACTTCACTGGTGAGTCCTAATTAGGAAAAAACCTGCGTGGCGTTTCTTATGGTCCTGGTTATTTTTAGAATGTTCAGAAGGTATGTTTTGAAATTGTTGCGTACAGGCCTGTTGACGCTCGGGAAGCATTCCACATAATTCCAACACTACACATGTTAAACACATCTTCAGTGGCTTACCAGTTTGTGTTGTGGTAGTGTCTTTATTCTTCTGGGTACTGGTAGTCAATTATGTAAAGACACAGTTGGCTTTTCATTGAACTAATATATTCACTTGAGGCTGTGTTTCACAGGGAACACAACCTGACCCAGGACTATAATGTAACAATTTCTCAGAGAAGCGCCCCCAACTCGCGAAACAACTTTTCCCAAAAGGTATGGTTTAGGTAGGTATAAGACAGCTTTTTGTTTATTTTTCTTTCTTGTTCCATTCCCCTCCTTGAATGCCACTTAACTTTTGTTACAGCCATGAAGAAGCTGTAGGCAATCTGTTGAGCAAAACACGTGTTGGCTGTGATCCCACCTTTTATTAATACCCCCTCTAAGGTCATAAACCCTAGGTAGCTTTGCAACACAGCTATTTCACAGCAAAAAACACCCTCAAGGACTTAACATTTGTACAAAACGACAGATATATTCTCCCAGATCTCATTTAAAGAACTTGGACTATTATGGTCAAGTCGTATTAAGAATCAAACATGGCAGTGGTCTTTTTGCCGGCTTTCCTAAAACCTGTACCACACAAGTAAAAGAAGTTCTTAACACAGCAGCCAAACTCTTACCAAGAACTAGGAAAGTCAACCAAATTAAATCGGTCCTGGCATCACAGAATTGGATACTACTACAAACAGTGAAACAGCTATTATAATGTTCCGCATTGGCTATGGCAGACTCGCAATAAAGTCTATACGTAGTCACTGGGAGCATGCGCTCATATGAGCAAGTGCCCTCACCCACCCGATGGTGGCATGCTTCATAATTGGGCTTGCTCCTCATTGGGCTGGTGCTGCAATGTATTTAATGTAATAAAAATATATAATTGAACTCCACAGCATACCACTCCACCACACAAAATACCACTCCACATAATTGCACTCTATAACAATCAACCCCACTCCACATAATTCCAGTACACTCAACATCACATAATTCCACTACACAAATCCACACCACACAATTCCACCACACACAATTCAGCAAATAACAATTCCAAACCAACCCACATACTTCCACTCTACACCACTACATCCTCTCCACTCCAATCCAAAACACATGGGTAAAAGACATTATCATTTACAAAGTCAATACCTCTAACTCTCACAAATTCTAGACCAATTTGCATTGCAAATGCTTGTTATACTTGGTGCCAACTTTGAAGTGGAATAAACCTCTGGAGTCCCCACACGCCCCCAACAGAAGTGACTGGAATTTCATGCTTCCCTGCCCTGGTCCCAGTATATCTGGGGCACAGTAGAAGTTCTGTGTATGTGAACTGATGGATGCAGAATCTATGAAGTGCAAGTGGAATGTGCACAGCTCTCCCCCATCCTTCGTGGATGGCCCATTCTGCCAACACCCAATCCCGCTATTGTGTGGCTGTCTGGGAGGAATACACAAAGGCCAACTGCCAACCACACTTTGTTATGTGAAACAGGCTGCAGCCACCAAATGGTTAGGACAAGAAAATGGTGCCATTTTTTGAATTGTGACATAAAATCCAACTTTACCAATAAAGAGGATTGCAAATTACAGTTCCTTAGACACCAAACATGACATTTCTACTTGCTCCTAAACAAGAGTTACCACTTATTAAATGTAACAAGTGAACCCAATATTATCCTATGGGAGAGGTTGTCCTCAAAGTAGTGGAAAACACATTTTTCACTACCAGCACATGTAAAACTTATAAGTACATGTCCAGCTTTTTAAGTACAATGTGCCCTGCCAAGCCATGTCTTCCCTGGACTGGAAATAAGCATCCTGGGACCGTTTTGTGGTAACACCCCTCATCAGCCAGGCTAGCTTGAATTGAGTGGGAAAGTGAGCAAGGGACCCAAGTCTGGGCATACCCCAGGGAGGACCTGGCCTGGCAGTTCGGGCTGGACTGTTCCCATGAGGTACATGGTCAAGACTGATTTGCATATAGCTGGGTCCAAACTGGAGTGGTGAAGTGAGCTAAAGAACGATGAAGGGTTTATCCCAGATCTGTGACTGGGGGTGATTGTCTGAAAAGTTTCAGCACTCCGTCCATCATCTCTTTGTGTTCTCAAAACATACTAGAACTTTGCAGACAAGTTCAACAATATATTTCAAGATCTTGCATTACTACAAATCTAATAACCTTAACCAAAAATAAACATAAACCAATTTATTTTCAACACAAGCACAAAATTAGCCCCGGTCACTCAAACAAACACAGTGACAATAACTAGTTCACTAACTCTCAAATGTGACAAAAACATCACGATCACAGTAATCAACCCGCCTAATGAACTGGAAATCAAAAGCGCATAACCAAAAATCTTAATGCAGTGTAATTCATGACTCCACACACAGCAGCTGTCTCAAACTACAAATCTCTCAATGCATTAGCAAATTGCCACAACCACAATCACTTACAGAACATTCCGCCCTACTAATACTCATTATCCTTTGCCTGGGAACAGGTCTAGAACACTGCCAATAATACAATTTAGGTCTGGCCATGAAAAGCAGAAAATGTAGACAGACTTCATAACAGTGAGAAAAGTTATCTTGGGGTAGATCTGTTGTCTTATCATTAATCTTCCCTGTACGGGTCACCAAAAACTGTGGGTGATATCCCTTTGATAATCTGCATGACAGTCATAGTGCCTATATGTGGGGCCAGCAACGGTGTTGTGCTCAAGAATAGATGATGAGTGATTAGATAGTGATAAGATTTCAAACAGCATTTAAAAATACAGTCAATAATGAAGACTGACTCAAAAAGTGAGTTTGAGATCAGTAATTTAGAGAAACCTGAAAGTTTATTAAAAATAAGGATGTGCAATACAGAAAAGTAAAAATATAGCAATCTCAATAAATCAGTCCAAATACATAAAAATCAATTGCCATGAAGACACTCCACGTTTTAATCAAATGCAGCATTAAGCAAAATTTGCAAAAATGGACAAACTGCTAAATGTGCAGCAAATTGATAGAGAGATGGGCAGCACTGCTAATGGAGACCAAAAAAGATCTGTCTCGCCCCCCCACACCCCCAGTTTGAGGGTCTTTTATAATTAATTTCACGATAGAAAGTGATGACAAATGCAATGTCAGCATCGTGTAAGTATAAGTATCAATATAACAGCAAATTACATTTCAGCATTACAAAATGTAATATAATCCCACTATCCGAATCCTCTACATGAATATTGATTCACCCCTATGGGCCTAATCTCATCAAAGGTGTCTAAACAAATTAGTTACATGAACAATGAAAAGTCTCTTTGAGAACAATATGTTATATAAAAATAAACAGCGTACGTTATGCTGCCTGCGGTGTCAATGGAAAATATAAACACACAATAAATATTAAACTGCAGCAATTGCATTTTAAAAATGGAGGCGAGGCCTAGTTAGCCTGTGCTAGAAAAACAAAATTCTAAACATCACAGCCTTTTCATTTTAAATTACAATGACTCATTTTAATTGGCACATATGATTCTAATCAGAAAACAATACCAGAGTAGAACGCATCACAATGCTACATAAATACCCAGAAACATAACTTCTACAAGTGATTTGTGCATTTATTAAGTGAGAAAATATTAGCTTTGTCTCCCTTCTAGAATATTTTAATTACAATTTATCATTCTGGGCTCATTTATGCACTGGGATTCTCTCTCATAGCACTGATTTAACCCCTTGCTTACATTTTACTTTTTAATGAAAATTCAAGTGACTTCGACGTGTAGTGAGAACTTGTTTCTTAAAATAGCCTTTACATTTATAGCCATTGATAATTTAGTTCTTACAGTTTAAAAAAATACAATTCAATAAAAATATACATTACATTCATTAAAAGGTTGTTTAAAAGCGTCGTTTTTCAGGTAACATCGAACATTGTTTGCAGGATGAAAATGATATTATGCAAAAACTGCTATTACAATTTTGATTGTGGGCCATGTAACAATAAAACAGCAGTTCTCGTCTGCTTTGCCATAATTAATATAACATATACATTTGTTTTTGCAGGACAGAGATGGGCGACCCTTTGGACAGCTCTGAGATGAGCCTAGAAGGCCTTCAGCTTCTGCTTCGGAGCCAGCACTATAACATGGAATCTTCCAGTGTTTTGGATGTGAGTCTGTCACCTCTTTTAATATCTGTCATTGGAAACCTAATGACTGTACATAATTATTCTGAGAACCACAGTGTGAATGCCTTATAAGGAATTCAGGAGGTTTCGAAAATGCCGGAGTTGCTGATAATCTTTGTAGGTGCAGAGATATATTCAATCGCAAGTAAGATTTGCCTGCAATGTGACTGACTCTGTCCCAGACTTGCTGAACTTTTGAGACATTAGTGTGGGCAGTAATCTGCAAGTCTGCGAAAGTTAAGGATTGTGGATCTGTGACAGTCAGTCATATGTCAGACCTGGTGCGCCTTCGTATATCAAAGGATATGTACCTGGTAGCTCTCCAGGTAAGGTTTTGTGTGACAGAATGGATCCTATGTGTTTGTGGGGTACCTTCTGTAATATTAAAAAAGTAATAGGCAATACTTGGGTGCAAGGTTAGAGCATGTTCAATCGAAAGTGGGTGTTCCCTGATTTCCATGGTGGCATGGGTCTATTTTAATAAGACAATCAATTTGCTTCAGTGCATGCTTTGTATTATAAAAACATACATGGGCAAATAGATCCTACTGGTAGCATACTAAAAGCATGCCACCCAAAAACTGGCTGATATTTAGCATGCTTTGTGAGCTCCAGTTATATTTACACAAAGTACCTCAAATGTGTCAAAATCCACAAAGCAAAACAGCCGCAGAGGAGGAAAGTGTTTGAAAACACAGTGATGCTTCAGTTCCTGAGTCCACGGGGAGGTGACGCGTCAGTTCTCCTGCACGCAGAAGTTTTGCGTCGCATCCAGTACTACAGGGGCAAGAGATGCTTCAAAATTCAAGATGGTTCTGGTCAGGGGCGTAACAAACACCCCCGCAGCCCCCGCGGTGCGGGGGGGCCCCAGTCTTCGGTTAGGTGAAGGGGGCCCCCTCAGCTCTTCGGTAAAGAGCTGGGAGAGAAAGGCTTGCTGTAGAAAGCAGGTGCAGTCTGCAGCGGGCTCTTAGCTCCTCCATTGACCCAGGGCAGGACTGAACTGAAGAGAAACAAAGTAACAAGTTACATTGTTTCTCTTCAGCCAGAGCCCGGCCGGAAAAGGGATGGGGGTGGGGGCCCCAGAGAGAGCATTCCCCACTGGCACAGCTTCTGAGAAGGGAGGAGGCAGCACAGAGCTGACAGGGGCAGGAGAAGGATTGCAGCTCCAGGAACAGGATTCTATTACAGGACCGGAGGCTTCGTATTATGCTTCTCTTTCTATTTATTGCTACTCACAGCAGCCAATGAAAACTTGTGTTATATGAAAAAACAACAACATTTCTCATGATGCATACACCACATCACTTCCTGCAGGGCCCCATAAGAGCCAGCCACACCGGAACTAGTCCTCTTTCTTTGCTGCTCACGCAGACAGTTAAGTTGAGATCTCCGATTTATTTGATTTTAATGGATTGTTGAATGTTTCATTGCATGGTGATTTATTACGTTGATATCGTACTTATGTGAGATTGCCGCTCTGTGCGCTAGTATCGGCGGGTGCGCCCTGCCACAACCCTCGGGTTGAATGCTCCAGCTGACGCGCTGCGGCGCTTGTGGTCTCCGCGGAGACCGGTGACGAGTGGGGCATTGCGCTTCAGTAGCTGTCCAAAGCGCAAGTGTTTCAAATACCTTAGACGCGGCGCCGGCCGCTTTGCATGTCTTCAGCGTGTTCGCTCCTTGCCTCCGATCAGCGCTCAGCGGCGCTCGGCCGCTTCACATGCCTTTCAGCGCGTGGGCGCTTGACTCGAATCAGCAACCGGTACCGCCCCGCCGTCGGCGGGCTTGAGATTGTGAATGTTAGGCGCTAGGGCTTCCCTGATATGCCATGACGCCTGGAGCCAGTTATTTTTAGTTTCGGTAGTGTTCCCACGTGCGTAGCCCAATTGGGCTGGTTTAGTTGGATTTGGGCTACGCACGTCGAAACGACCCGTTTTTGCTTTCACTTTTATCATTTCGACTGCGTTTTTCCTCGAAGAGCACTGTTGACGCCTGGCTGGCTGCAAAAACGACCTGGGCTTGGAGGGAGCACACCTCCTTGTATCTGATTTTGCTCTGTGGCTCCCCTACGCCCTGTGGGCTGTAATAATTGTTCTACAGCTGTTGCTGAGGAGCTAGGTACCGGTGCTGCTGTGCTGTGGGTTGGCTCCCCCCTTGAATTTCCTCCTTGCTCTTACCTTATGAGCAAATACCGCTACAAGTGTGGTTCCACGATGGATACGTGGGTGCATTATGAGGAGGATGACACCTTGTATGAAGAGGAGGTAGGAGGTCCTGCCATTGAAGACAATATTGTTGAGGCCCTGGATGCCTCTGTCCAGGAGTCGGTCAACAAGGCCCTAGAGAAAGCAGTCCCGGGGACTGTACAACAAGCTCTGGCGACGGCTTTGAAGCCCATCACTAAGCAGCTGGAGAGGTTTGCAAAGAAGTGACTCCCGGGGTCAGCCTTGGCCGCATTCAGAGTCCTACGAGGCGCTTCCGCGTCCGAATCGAGAGCGTGAGAAGGTTCAGGACACTGACACAGAGTCTACGTCCACCTCCTCTGACACCCCGGATGACTCCCCTCCTAAAAAGAAGTCCAGGAAGACTAAACATGCGGAGCCTTCCCCGCCGGCTCCTACACCCTTTACTTTCAATCCCGCAGATATTGTGCACCCCAGATCATCGGACTGGTTACCGGCTCCGGAGGTGGCTGCATACTTGCACGAGAACTTACGCAAGGGGTTTGATAAGGAGGTACGCAATAGGCTAAAATCAGACTGCCCAAGACCGGACCTCTCAGACAAAGTGGCGGAGACGCCGGACATTGACCCCAGCATGCTAACGTTTCTGAAAAAGTTCGCCAAGGATCCCAAGAAAGGGATTGATCGCGCTTGGCGGGGTTGCCAAGACAAGCTCCTAGACGTGGTCGGGCCCCTGGCAAAAATTTTGGAGATGGCCCTGGAGGCGCAGGAATCAGGGAGTACGATTGACCCCCACGTGCTAGCAGGCTGGACCCAACGGGCTATCTGCTTGTTAGGGAATGCCAACTGCGCAATATCTACAGAGCGCAGGAAATCGATATTGATGCGGATGGATGCCAACCTTACTGAGCTGGCCGCGTCGGAACCTGGACCGCTGGCGGACGGGAACCTCTTTGGTGACCGATTTGTTAAGGACGTTGCGAAGTATGTGGGCACGTTCACTACCCTGGACAAGGCTCAAGCAGGGATCAAGCGCGTATTTCACGCCGGTGTTTTCAATAGGGCCGGACGAGGGCGGGGACGCTCGTTTGGCCGTCAGCACTCCCAAGGTCCCCAACGAGGAGATTTCGGACGCGGCAGGGGTGACTGGGACTCCACCCGTGGTGGTACGTTCTACCCCACCAGACAGCGCTTCAACAAGCGGCGCTTTAACAAAGGCTCCTACCGTGGAGGATTCCAAGCCGCCGATTCCTCAGGTGAGCGCTCCAGATTTACTTCCTCTTCCCTTAGGGGGGCGTACTCAGTTTTTCTTTCACAATTGGGCTCAGATATCACAAGACGCTTGGGTACTACAGACTGTTCAAGGGTTTCACCTAGAGTTTTTCCAGACGCCCCGTCAGGTACAGCGTGCCCCAGGCAGCTTTGTTTTTCCCAACTCGAGTGCGATTTTATCGATTCAGAAATAGGCGCATTGCTGCAGAAACACGCGATAGCTCCTTGCAAAGAGGGCCCTCGCGGTTTCTGCAGCAATATTTTTCTGGTACAGAAGAAAGGAGGCGGTTACAGGTTGGTACTCAATTTGAAGGATTTCAACCACTTTCTGACTTACAAACATTTCAAGATGGAGGGCATCCATCTGTTGGCGGATTTACTGAAACAAGGGGACTGGTTGGTCCGTCTGGACCTGAAGGACACTTATCTGTCCGTCCCCATATATCGTCCCCACCGCAGATTTCTTCAGTTTCAATGGCGGAACCGGTGGTACGAGTATTTGGTCCTTCCTTTTGGACTTTCCTCAGCACCGTGGTGCTTCACCAAGGTGCTGAAGCCGGTCGTGGCCTACCTCAGAGAACAAGGGGTTCGCATGATTGTCTACTTGGATGACATGCTCATTATGGCGCAATCTCCAGAGCTAGTGGCTCGTCATCTGCGCATGACCATTCATATTTTGCAGAACCTGGGGTTCGTGATCAACGAACCAAAATCAGTCCTCTCTCCCACGCAGACGATAGACTTTCTGGGGTTCGTCATAAATTCTCAGACGGCCCAGCTCTGCCTTCCGAGCTCCAAGCTACGAGATATCAAGAAGGAGCTACGCTCGTTCCTGTCCAAACAGATGGTCTCGCTCAGGGGGATTGCCCGCATAGTGGGCCTCCTTGCGTCATCCATTCAGGCGATATTCCCGGGCCCCCTGCACTACAGGGCCCTTCAACGCTTAAAGATCCAACACTTACAGAAGGGCCTTTCTTACACAGACGTAGTCCCTCTTACCCAGGAGGTGAGGGAGGAGATGCAATGGTGGTTGGCCCACGTCGAGGCATGGAACGGCAGAGCAATCTTCGGCTCGTTGCCAGAGGTGGTCATAGAGTCCGACGCCAGCCGTTGGGGTTGGGGAGAGCGCTGCGGAAATATTTCCACAGGGGGACGGTGGTCCCTGGAAGAGTTAAATCTTCACATAAATTGTCTAGAGCTCCTCGCGGGATCCTTTGCGATCCGGACGTTGGCCCCCCGGCAGCTCTCATGTTGCATCCTTCTTCGGATGGACAACGTGTCGGCAGTCCGTTACATCAACAAATTGGGGGGCACGAGGTCCTCGATGCTGGTGGAGATAGCGAAAGCCTTTTGGCATACTGCCTGACCAACCAGATATCGGTGGTGGCGGAGTACATTCCGGGTCAGTCCAACGTGGTGGCGGATTGGAACTCTCGCCACCTCAGGGACTACAGTGACTGGCAACTTTGCCCACGAGTGGTTCACTGGTTACAGGAGGTTTGGGGACGCTGCGAGATCGACCTCTTTGCTTCCAGGCTGAACCGTCAAATGACGCGTTTTTTCAGCTGGAGGCCGGACCCTCTGGCGCTGGCGACAGATGCCTTGGCACAGGAGTGGACTCAGCAGTTGAATTACGCGTTTCCACCGTTCATCCTCATTCCCCGAGTGTTCACTCAGGTGATGCGTCAGAGAGCGGAAGTGATACTGGTGACTCCCCTGTGGAAGTCGCAGCCTTGGTTCCCGTTGCTGATGGAGGCGAGTTGCGACTTCCCCAGGCGGATCCCCTGGTCCTCGACCATGCTCCAGGGCCCTCAGGGGGAGACACACCCGATGGTGCTATCGGGGCACCTGACCCTGATGGCCTGGAGACTTTCAGGCAGCGTTGGCAAATGCCAGGATTTTCGGACCAGGCTGCCAGCTTTATCAATCAAGCGTGGGCCCCCTCTACCAAGAAACGATATTCTTCAGCCTGGGGATGCTGGGTTCGTTGGTGCATGGGACAACATGTGGATCCCGTGGGGGCAGGATTACCCTATATTGTAAATTTTCTTTCGGAGAAGGCGTCGCAGGGTTTAGCCTACCGATCGGTTAATAACTTCCGCTCCGCCATCTCGGCAGGCCACTCTCAGATCGAGGGCAAACCTGTCGGTATGCATCCTTTAATCTGCAAACTCCTAAAGGGCATTAGAGTAGCCAATCCACCCAAACCAAAGTATTCCTCTTTGTGGGACGTCTCGCTGGTTCTGTCCCTCTTCAATACTTGGCCGGACAACAATATGTTGTCCAGGAAACAGTTGTCGGCCAAACTGGCCATGTTACTTTGCCTAGCGGCTTGCAGACGTTCCTCGGATGTTAAGGCGCTCGATATTACAGGTAGAGTATTTACTCCGGAGGGAGTTTCGTTTAATATTACGTCTAGGACTAAGACCTTGTCACGTAGTGTGGATTATCATGCTTTTCCAGATAATGCTAAACTTTGTGTGGTTCAATGTCTCAAGACTTACGAAGAATGTACCAGGTCTCTCAGGCCTGATGGTGAAGTACAATTGTTAATAGCTCTGCAAAAACCGTATAAACCTGTTACTGCAGCTACCATAGCCCGATGGCTAAAACATGTTATGCAAGAGGCAGGGGTGAATACCCAAGTGTTTGGTGCACATTCTGTTCGAGGCGCCATGGCCTCTAAGACTTTCATGCTGGGTTCTACAGTGCAAGATATCATGCGTTCTGCAGACTGGTCGTCTGAATCCACGTTTAAACAATTTTATTATAAACCGGTGGGTGATATATCCTCTGTTGTTTTTAATCAGCGTTAAACTAGCATAATACGAAGCCTCCGGTCCTGTAATAGAATCAAAAATTAGCTAGCATTCGCGCCAAGAATTTTCAATTCTATTAAGGACGCGGAGGCGAGGATTATCCCACCCGGTTAAATTACTGTAATGTAATTTTTGCCCACCCGTGTTGTATATACTCTGTTTTGACAGAAGTTACGGGTTGTTTATTTCTATTCTTTCAGGATCTGACAAGAAGATGGATTGATCCGGTGTACAGAGTGACGTGTTTCCCAGCTGGTCTGGTGTTCTTCCACGTTGGAAGCTGTTGTTGTTGAACTTTAATACTTGTTGAACTTTAATTACTTATTGGACTTCTGTTCGGAGCAAAGAAAGAGGACTAGTTCCGGTGTGGCTGGCTCTTATGGGGCCCTGCAGGAAGTGATGTGGTGTATGCATCATGAGAAATGTTGTTATTTTTTCATATAACACAAGTTTTCATTGGCTGCTGTGAGTAGCAATAAATAGAAAGAGAAGCATAATCCTCGCCTCCGTGTCCTTAATAGAATTGAAAATTCTTGGCGCGAATGCTAGCTAATTTTTGACTCTGCTGGGAGCATTGGAAGGTAAGCAAGCACTGGAAATGCAATTGGCTTCGTAGCCTCCCTGGATGGCACGGAGTGTTTCCTCGGTGGCCTGCAGTGTCCCCAATGCTGATAGTGAACATGGAAACGTTCCCAGATCTCCACAGAAGAGATTAAAAAAAATGGCTCAAGAATGTTTGAAAATGGATGTACATGTACAAAATGACAGAGAGTACTTTTTTTAATAGTTCAATATAGCGCCAGCTCGCCCCCAAGGTATTGGAGCGCTTTACACGAGCACCAGTTATATTACACAAGGCCACACTTAATTTTAAGCACGGGGATATTACGTGATTTGCCCAGAATCACAGGATGTTGAACCAACGCTGAGACTGGAGCATGATCCCCCAGTTCCAAAGCCAGCATCTCTGGCTGTTATGCCACATTTCATTTGTGTCAGTGGTCTTCCCAGTCGCAAAGGAAGGGAGAACATGTCTGTGGTTGTTGCACATTTTTGAGCGACATTTGAGACCAAGTGCAAAACTATCTGGAGCCTTCAGCAACATTCTATTTTTTATGTTATTTGCTCCCTCCTTGGAATTAATTGGTAATATTTGATGCTTTTGGTGTCAATTTGGCACTGTCTGGTGCTGGCACCCTCGGCACCTGCCTAGTATTATTGACTCGCGTTATCATCAGCCCTTTTATTTACTTTTAGACTCTGGCCATGGGCGTACGTAGCAATGGTGCCGCATGTGCAGTGGCATCGGGCCTAGGAATGAAAGGGGCACACTGACTACAGCTGTCTTTCAGTACCCAACCAGGAGCCAGGGGGCACTTTCACCTCCTTAAATGAGGGCGCGTGAGGCTCGTGCTATGCCACTGACTCCAGCTTCACTGAAAAACTCACATTTTAGGGACCTCCGGAGTACTATAGAGTTGGGGAAAGTCATTCCCAGGTTCCACAGCACAGACCCTTCATTTTCTTTTTTTAAAATACATTTTAGGTATTCAGTTTCCGCCCATGCTGTGCACTTTTTATTTTAGGTTTGTTTTCCTATGAATTCTATTTCTTGCTATTCACATTGGTAATATTTTTTATTGAAGAATCCAATAAAGAGCAGGTTATAAATTGGTACTTAAAGTCTAATGAAACATAGAAAGAGCCCAAACAGCAACGAAATGCTAAAAATATTAGAGATATATTCGGGTAAATAAATGGGACTGGAGTGTAGCAAACAATCACCAGTCATATGGGAGAGAGTAGGACACACATAAGAAGGGAAGGACATTATGGGTCGGAAGGGGAGAATCCATGTAAGATGTCATATCTAATAAGTATTGGCAAAGCCAATAGGTCTGACGTTGGTTGCAGGACTATTGGCTGTACCAATGTATGTTTCTTTTGCTGTAGTTTATTATGACTTTATTGTTCCAAGATGGCTAATGGATGCTGAGAGAAGAAAGACATGAAGAAATCATTGAAATACGAAAGGGTGTAAATACAGTGGGTGGACAGTGGTGTATGAGAGACAATGAAATACAGGGTGTAAATACTGCAGGTGGACAGTGGTGTATGAGAGACAATGAAATACTACAGTGTGTAAATACAGTTGGTGGACAGTGGTGAATGAGAGAATGAAATACTACAGGGTGTAAATACAGTGGGTTGACAGCGGTGTATGAGAGGCAATGAAATATCAAAGGGTGTAAATACAGTGGGTGGACAGTGGTATATGAGAGACATCGAAACACTACAGGGTGTAAATACAGTGGGTGGACAGTTGTGTATGAGAGACAATGAAATACTACAGGGTGTAAATACAGTGGGTGGACATTGGTGTATGAGATACAATTAAATATGAAAGGGTGTAAATACAGTGGGTGGACAGTGGTGATTAAGAGACAATGAAATACAGGTTATAAATACTGTAAGTGGACAGTGGTGTATGAGAGACAATGAAATACGAAAGGGTGTAAATACAATGGGTGGACAGTGGTGTATGAAAGACAATGAAATACGAAAGGGTGTAAATACAGTGGGTGGACAGTGGTGAATAAGAGAATGAAATACAGAGTGTAAATACAGTGGGTGTACAGTTGGATATGAGAGACAATGAAATACTACAGGGTGTAAATACAGTAGGTGGACAGTGGTGTATGAGAGACAATGAAATACGAAAGGGTGTAAATACAGTGGGTGGACAGTGGTGTATGAGAGACAATGAAATATGAAAGGGTGTAAATACAGTAGGTGGACAGTGGTGTATGAGAGACAATGAAATGCGAAAGGGTGTAAATACAGTGGGTGGACAGCAGTGAATGAGAGACAATGAAATGCAGGTTGTAAATACAGTGGGTAGACAGCAGAGTATGAGAGACATCGAAACACTATAGGGTGTAAATACAGTGGGTGGACAGTGGTGTATGAGAGACAATGAAATATGAAAGGGTGTAAATACAGTAGGTGGACAGTGGTGTATGAGAGACAATGAAATGCAGGGTGTAAATACAGTGGGTGGACAGCAGTGAACGAGACAATGAAATGCAGGGTGTAAATACAGTGGGTAGACAGCGGAGTATGAGAGACAATGAAATACAGGGTGTAAGTACAGTGGGTGGACAGTGGTGTATGAGAGACAATTAAATACTACAGGGTGTAATTACAGCGGGTGGACAGTTGTGTTTAAGAGACAATGAAATACTACAGGGTGTAAATACAGTGGGTGGACAGCGGTGTATGAGAGACAATGAAATACTACAGGGTGTAAATACAGTGGGTGGATAGAGATGTATGAGCGACAATGAAATACAGGGTGTAAATACTGTAGGTGGACAGTGGTGAATAAGAGACAATAAAATACTACAGGGCGTAAATATAGTAGGTGGACAGTGGTGTATAAGAGACAATGAAATGCGAAAGGATGTAAATACTGTAAGTGGACAGTTGTGAATAAGAGACAATGAAATACAGGGTGTAAATTCAGTAGGTGGACAGTGGTGTATGAGAGACAATGAAATATTACAGGGTGTAAATAAAATGGGTGGACAGCGGTGTATGAGAGACAATGAAAAACAGGGTGTAAATACAGTGGGTGGACAGTGGTGAATGAGAACCAATGAAATACTACAGGGTGTAAATACAGTGGGTGGACAGTGGTGAATGAGAGACAATTAAATACGAAAGGGTGTAAATACAGTGGGTGTACAGTTGGATATGAGAGACAATGAAATACTACAGGGTGTAAATACAGTAGGTGGACAGTGGTGTATGAGAGACAATGAAATATGAAAGGGTGTAAATACAGTAGGTGGACAGTGGTGTATGAGAGACAAGGAAATACGAAAGGGTGTAAATACAGTGGGTGGACCGTGGTGTATGAGAGACAATGAAATACGAAAGGGTGTAAATACAGTGGGTGGACAGCGATGTATGAGAGACAATGAAATACAGGGTGTAAATACAGTGGGTGGACAGCAGTGTATGAGAGACAATGAAATGCAGGGTGTAAATACAGTGGGTAGACAGTGGTGTATGAGAGATAATGAAATACTACAGGGTGTAAATACAGTGGGTGGACAGCGGAGTATGAGAGACAATGAAATACAGGGTGTAAGTACAGCGGGTGAACAGTTGGGTATAAGAGACAATGAAATACTACAGTTTGTAAATACAGTCGGTGGACAGCGGTGTATGAGAGAAAATGAAATACTACAGGGTGTAAAAACAGTGGGTGGATAGAGATGTATGAGCGACAATGAAATACAGGGTGTAAATACTGTAGGTGGACAGTGGTGAATAAGAGACAATGAAATACTATAGGGCGTGAATACAGTAGGTGGACAGTGGTGTATGAGAGACAATGAAATGCGAAGGGATGTAAATACTGTAAGTGGACAGTGGTGAGTAAGAGACAATGAAATACAGGGTGTAAATTCAGTGGGTGGACAGCGGTGTATGAGAGACAATGAAATACCGGGTGTAAATACAGTGGGTGGACAGTGGTGTATGATAGACAATGAAATATTACAGGGTGTAAATAAAATGGGTGGACAGCGGTGTATGAGAGACAATGAAATACAGGGCGTAAATACAGTGGGTGGACAGTGGTGAACGAGAACCAATGAAATATTACAGGGTGTAAATACAGTGGGTGTACAGTGGTGAATGCGAGACAATTAAATACTAAAGGGTGTAAATACAGTGGGTGGACAGCAGTGTATGAATGACAATGAAATACAGGGTGAAAATACAATGGGTGCGTCAGCGGTGTATGAGAGACAATGAATTACAGGGTGTAAATACAGTAGGTGAACAGTGGTGAATGAGAGACAATGAAATACTACAGGGTATAAATACAGTAGGTGGACAGTGGTGAATGAGAGACAATTAAATACTAAAGGGTGTAAATACAGTAGGTGGACAGTGGTGAATGAGAGACAATGAAATACTACAGGGTGTAAATACAGTAGGTGGACAGTGGTGAATAAGACAATGAAATACTACAGGGTGTAAATACAGTAGCTGGACAGCGGTGAATAAGAGACAATGAAATACTGGGTGTAAATACAGAAGGTGGACAGTGGTGAATAAGACAATGAAATACTACAGGGCGTAAATAAAGTAGGTAGGTGGACAGTGGTGAATGAGAGACAATGAAATACGAAAGGGTATAAATACAGCGGGTGGACAGTTGTGTATGAGAGACAATGAAATACTACAGGTTGTAAATACAGTAGGTGGACAGTGGTGAATGAGAGACAATGAAATACTACAGGGTGTAAATACAGTAGGTGGACAGTGGTGAATGAGAGACAATTAAATACTAAAGGGTGTAAATACAGTAGGTGGACAGTGGTGAATGAGAGACAATGAAATACTACAGGGTGTAAATACAGTAGCTGGACAGCGGTGAATAAGAGACAATGAAATACTGGGTGTAAATACAGAAGGTGGACAGTGGTGAATAAGACAATGAAATACTACAGGGCGTAAATACAGTAGGTGGACAGTGGTGAATGAGAGACAATGAAATACGAAAGGGTGTAAATACAGCGGGTGGATAGTTGTGTATGAGAGACAATGAAATACTATAGGGTGTAAATACAGTAGGGGGACAGTGGTGAATGAGAGACAATGAAATACTACAGGGTGTAAATACAGTAGGTGGACAGTGGTGAATAAGACAATGAAATACTACAGGGTGTAAATAAGGTTGCACGACATAGACCATGAATGAAGACAGAGCAGGGAGTAAACACAGTGGGCTCTGAAGTCGTGACCCGCAGCTGTCCTGCAGAGAACTGTACGCCAGTGCCCCATAGCCAATTACAGACCCTGCATCACGCATAAAGGTCAAGCTATTTTATTCTCTAAAATTTCTCCCCATACTTTCCTAAATAAATAACCATTCCAGGATGGTTGATATGCGTTTGACCTGTGGAAGGGTACACGGGACAGATGGGTGTCCTTGTGTACTGTGGGAAAGGCTGTGACGAGAGTGGGTGGACTGTTAAAGAGACAAACAAGGAAGCCGTTCATATCTTGTTCTCTCTTTTCCATAGTTGCCTTTGTGTAGAAAAAACAATCACTAGGTAAAGAGGGGAGCTTGTCACAGCCACTAGTGAGATTCTACAGAGCTACCCCATTTCAACACCAGCAATGTTCCATGATTGTGTACTTAATAAATAAAATAACCTGACATAATGTTGGCCCTGCTATAATGGTGGCACATATCGGCCCAATGTGCTCACCCATGGTATAATGGAGCCCAAACCGCGTAAAATGCGGGCACTGGCATAATAGTGGTAATTCCTGTCTGATTGCATGGTGCACAGCCCTCATGCTTGCTTCGGCATAATGGCGGTAATTCTTGGCATAAGATTGGCGCATATGACATGCAACTATGACACATAGATATTCAAGGCGGAATCTATCATGTGTTTTAGTGGTTCATGACAATAATTGAACGTTTTCACAAAAAAGATAACTTCTTTATTTAGGGAATTTTAATTATTTTTCAAGGCAAAGCTGGTATTTAATAGCAAAACGTGTCTGCTTTCATAAACTGACAAGCTGATATTTTGGAGACAAATGACTGAATTTATTTAAAGCTGAAATTTGAGTGGTTAAAGGGCCCACTTGGGAAGGCCAACCCCCAACACTCCTCTTTCACTTTGGTGTGCTTGTTGTACTCACTTGCTCCTTCAACTTGGTTCTCAGCTTTTCGTTACACCACTTTTAGGATTCACCAGCCGCAACTGGTGCATGCGCAGCAGGCCCCTGACCTGATAGTTCCTGACTGAATCCGTGAGCGTGGGGGGCCCCCTCCATATTCTTTGCAGGGGGGCCCCCTCAAGTTTCGTTACGCCACTGTTTCTGGTCTGCGGGTGATGTGTCGTAAAAGCTAGGTGCACAGGTGCGATGCAAGGAAATCTGGACACACTGGAGGCTGATGCGACGGTGGCAAACAGGCGCTGCATAATTAACTTCAGCCGCGGTCCCACAATGCATTGGTTGTTTCAGCCGCACAGCAGGGCATGCATTGGAGTCAGTGCGGGGGTCTCGGACATCAGAAACATGGTGCGCTGTACTCGGGCTGCAGCAGTTTCTTCAGCCGCTGACAGGTGCTATGCCTTTTTCTTTGGCCCGTATGGCAGCGATGCGAGGAAATTTCTCCCACATGCGAGAGCTGCGATGGAAAAGCAGGCCCTGGAAGGGCGGTGCATTGTTTTTGATAGTTTCAAGCAGGTTTTTGTAGCAGGAAGAACTGGATTTGCCACCACAAGGCAGGTCAGAACTACCAGCAGTGGAGTTCAGGGATGCTGCAGATGAAGTCTTTGATGGCCCTGAGATTTCCAACAGGAGGCATGCAAACACAAGCCCTTTGGAGAAACTTCACAAGCAGGATACAAATCAAAGTCCAGTCCTTTTCCTCTCTAAAGCAGAAGCAGCAACTGCAGGCCAACCCAGCAAACCAACACACAGCAAAGGGGCAGTACTCCTCTTCACAGCTCTTTTGCTCTTCTCCTGGCAGAGGCTCCTCTTGATCCAGAAGTGTTCTAAAAGTCCAGGGTTTTAGGTCCAATACTTATATCCCTATTGGCATTTGAAGTAGGGATTCTTCAAAGGGTTGTCTTTGTAGTGCACAAGCTCTTGTCCTGCCCGGTCTTGACTCCTGACACACTATTAGCTGGATATTAGCTTTGTCCAGCTGCGAGCACCGACCCGCGGCCCAACAGCGGATCTGCGGCGCATGAGACTCAAGCGCCGTGAATGCAGTACGGAGGGCTTAAAAGACAAGGAATTAATATTGTCAGCTGGTCTATCGTGTGAAACTTTTAATCAGCCCACTGTGGTTTTATTTTTGGAGAATATGGGATATTGTGACTCCCACTGGGGTAGTTATTAATGGAGAGCTACTGATCCTACAATGCCTTGCGGCGGAAACCCACTTGGGCATGGAGACCTGCCCACAAGGGTGGGAACTATATCATTTAAATCATGTGTGGTTGTTCAGTTGCTCACGATGATCCTGATAGAAAGGCTTGTGATCAAGGACTTACGTTTGAAACGCGTTAAGCCTCTGTAGCTGAGATTAAAGTTTTGACGCTGACCCGCTGCAGTCCTTGTTTGTGAAGAGGTGAACTCTCTGGGTGGTCGTGCTCATTGGGGCAACCTTTTGTGTGGATATTAGTGGCTTTGTCCAGCTGCGAGCACCGACCCGCCGCCCAACAGCGGCTCTGCGGTGCATGAGACTCAAGCTCTGTGAATGCAGAACGGAGGGCTTAAAAGACAAGGAATTAATATTGTCAGCAGTTCTGTTGTGTGAAACTTTTAATCAGCCCACTGTGGTTTTATTTTTGGAGAATATAGGACATTGTGACACCCACTGGGGTAGTTATTAATGGAGAACTACTGATCCTACAATGCCTTGTGGCGGAAACCCACTTGGGCATGGAGACCTGCCCACAAGGGCGGGAACTTTATCATTTAAATCATGTGTGGTTCTTCAGTTGCTCACGATGATCCTGATAGAAAGGCTTGTGATCAAGGACTTACGTTTGAAACGCGTTAAGCCTCGGCTTGTGATCAAGGACTTACGTTTGAAACGCGTTAAGCCTCTGTACCTGAGATGAAAGTTTTGACGCTGACCCGCTGCAGTCCTTGTTTGTGAAGAGGTGAACTCTCTGGGTGGTCGTGCTCATTGGGGCAACCTTTTGTGTGGATATTAGCGGCTTTGTCCAGCTGCGAGCACCGACCCGCCGCCCAACAGCGGATCTGCGGCGCATGAGACTCAAGCGCCATGAATGCAGAACGGAGAGCTTAAAAGACAAGGAATTAATATTGTCAGCGGTTCTGTCGTGTGAAACTTTTAATCAGCCCACTGTGTTTTTTTTTGTGGAGAATATGGGACATTGTGACACCCTCAGGGGTAGTTATTAATAGAGAACTACTGATCCTACAATGCCTTGCGGCGGAAACCCACTTGGGCGTGGAGACCTGCCCACAAGGGCGGGAACTTTATCATTTAAATCATGTGTGGTTCTTTAGTGGCTCACGATGATCCTGATAGAAAGGCTTGTGATCAAGGACTTACGTTTGAAACGCGTTCAGCCTCTGTACCTGAGATTAAAGTTTTGACGCTGACCCGCTGCAATCCTTGTTTGTGAAGAGATGAGCTCTCTGGGTGGTCGTGCTCATTGGGGCAACCTTTTGTGTGGATCTATCTATCTATCTATCTATCTATCTATCTATCTATCTATCTATCTATCTATCTATCTATCTATCTATCTATCTATCTATCTATCTATATATATACATGTATATATATATATATTTCATATATATATATATATATATATATATATATATATATATATATATATATATATATATATATATATATATATATATATATATATATATTTTCACTGAAAAAACCAAAGGTTTCTGGCACGTTATAGTTAGGAATTGGCATTTAAAAAACCTTAGAAATTCACTGAAAAAACCATAGGTTTCAGGGGCGTTATAGTTAGCTGGACATTTCCCTCGTACAAAACCCTAGAAATTCCCCTGTTATAGTTAGTTCAGCTAACTATAACTCGCGCCCCCGCAATGCACTGCTGATGACGTCACATATTACATCACTCATGACATGGTCAGTGACATCACTGATGACATCTCAAATGACATCACTGATGACATCACTGATGACATTATCCAGTGAGTCTGTGTTTCTGTAGAGTTTTAATATGTTTAATATATATAGGCAAAGACCTATGGAAGAATGAGTGGGTGTATAAGTGTGTGAATGGATGATTTTCTAGGTGTGTGACTGACTCTATAAGTGAGTCATTAAACGTATCTCACTGCAGACTAGTGACTAAACTGTGTGAATGTCTGTATCTGCTTGTCTGTTGGTGTATAAGTGCCTCCATGGTTTTGTGTATAGCTATATGAGTGTCTATATGAGTTATTGATTGGTTGTCTGAGTATCTGTATGGGTGCATGAGTGTTTGTGTGGGTAGGGTGTGTGTGACTCTGTGCATAGATGTGTGAGTGGGTGATTCTATGGGTGCATGGTTTTAAGAATGCATCTGTGATGGACTGTATGGTTGGGTGAGTGTATGTATCAGTGTGTTGGTGATTGAATGTATATCTTAGTGGTACATGTGTGAGTAACTACATATGTGAAAGGCAGGGTATATTTGTGTAAGAGTATATAACTGGGTATATGTGAGAGTGTGTGATTGTGAATGTGGCTGTATGGATGAGTGTGTGCTTGTATCAGTAATTGTATAAGAGCGTAAGAATGTGGTAGTATTTTTATGAGTAAATGAACTTGTGTGTGTATAACTGTATAGGTGAGTATATTGGAGTGTGCTTAATTATTTGCATGATTGACTAGGTGTGTGAGTATGTCTATGGATGATTGGCGGTGTCTGAGTGTCTATATAGGTGTACAAATGCATATGATAGTCCTGTACTGAGTGACTGTAAGTATGAGTGACTCTACAGATGAGTGAGTGGAGGTGTGTGTAGACCTAAGAGTCAATGAGTGGGTATGTAGTTATTGGTATTGTAGTATCTATGGTTTTGAGAATGGCCGTCTGAAATTTTGAGTCGGTGTATCAAAGATTATATTAGGGTGTGAGAAGATGCACTAATTTATTACATGGATGACGTCATCAGTGATGTCAAATTTCGCGAAGATTCGTCAACCGGCGCCAGACTTTTTGGGAATAGAATGTTGCGGATTTCCTATGGAAAATAGGTCCTAACTATAACTACCTACTGGTGACCGCCAGTAGGTCATATATATATCAAAACACACAAGATGATGGACGGAATGTTGTACATAGGCAAAACATTCACCCCCAGTCACAGATCTGGGTTTAATCCATCGTTATTTTGCTCACCACACCACCCCAGTTCAGACATGGCCATATGCAAATCAGTCTTGACCCTGCGCCTCATGGGAACAGTCCAGCCCGAACTGCCAAGCCATGTCTTCCCTGGACCAGAATCAAGCATCCTAGGACCGGTTTCGGGGTTTCACCCATCTTCAGCCAGGATAGCTTGACTCCAGAGGCGTAGTGAGCACGGGACCCACGTCTGGGCATACCCTTACCACATAGGGCGAAAAGCAAAACACACAAGATGATGGGCGTAATGTTGCACATAGGCAAAACATTCACCCCCAGTCACAGATCTGGGTTTAATCCATCGTTATTTTGCTCACCACGCCACCCCAGTTCAGACATGGCCATATGCAAATCAGTCTAGACCCTGTGCCTCCTGGGAACAGTCCAGCCCGAACTGCCAAGCCATGTCTTCCCTGGACCGGAATCAAACATCCTAGGACCGGTTTCGGGGTTTCACCCCTCTTCAGCCAGGATAGCTTGACTCCAGTGGCGTAGTGAGCACGGGACCCACGGCTGGGCATACCCTTCCCACACAGGGCGAACAGCAAAACACACAAGATGATGGACGGAATGTTGCACATAGGCAAAACATTCACCCCCAGTCACAGATCTGGGTTTAATCCATCGTTATTTGCTCACCACGCCACCCCAGTTCAGACATGGCCATATGAAAATCAGTCTTGACCCTGTGCCTCATGGGAACAGTCCTGCCCGAACTGCCAAGCCATGTCTTCCCTGGACCGGAATGAAGCATCCTAGGGCCGGTTTCGGGGTTTCACCCCTCTTCAGCCAGGATAGCTTTACTCCAGTGGCGTAGTGAGCACGGGACCCTCGTCTGGGCATACCCTTCCCACATAGGGCGAACAGCAAAACACACAAGATGATGGACGGAATGTTGCACATAGGCAAAACATTCACCCCCAGTCACAGATCTGGGTTTAATCCATCGTTATTTTGCTCATCATGCCACCCCAGTTCAGACATGGCCATATGCAAATCAGTCTTGACCCTGTGCCTCATGGGAACAGTCCAGCCCGAACTGCCAAGCCATGTCTTCCCTGGACCGGAATCAAGCATCCTCCGACCGGTTTCGGGGTATCACCCCTCTTCAGCCAGGATAGCTTGACTCCAGTGGCGTAGTGAGCACGGGATCCACGTGTGGGCATACCCTTCCCACATAGGGCGAACAGCAAAACACACAATATGATGGACGGAATGTTGCACATTGGCAAAACATTCACCCCCAATCCATCATTATTTTGCTCACCACGGCACCCCAGTTCAGACATGGCCATATGCAAATCAGTCTTGACCCTGTGCCAAATGGGAACAGTCCAGCCCGAACTGCCAAGCCATGTCTTCCCTGGACCGGAATCAAGCATCCTAGGACCGGTTTTGGGGTTTCACCTCTCTTCAGCCAGGATAGGTTCACTTCAGTCAAACCCCGAAACCGGTCCTTGGATGCCTGTTTCCAGTCCAGGGAGGACCTGGCTTGGCAGTTCGGGATGGACTGTTCCCATAAGGCACAGGGTCAAGACTGATTTGCATATGGCTGGGTTCAAACATGGTGAGCAAAAAAACGATGGATTTAGACCCAGATCTCTGTACTGGGGTGAATGTATGACATTGTTCTGCATTCTGTCCATCAACTGTTATTTTTGCATTTGTCACCCCGAGTGGGACGGGTATGCTCAGACGTGAGACCCATGCTCTCCATGCCACTGGAATCAAGCTATCCTGGCTGAAGAGGGGTGAAACCCCGAAACCGGTCCTAGGATGCTTGGTTCCAGTCCAGGGAGGACCTGGCTTGGCAGTTCGGGCTGGAATGTTCCTACGGACGAATCGTACTTGCTGGGCCGGAAACCACTGCTTAAATACGTACGGACGTCGCGTACAGGCTGTTCCGGATCCGATTCGTAGTCTTTTTTTACCCGTACGGTCTTTTGTACGAAACGTACGGAAATAGGCTTTCTGTACGAACCGTACTTCCTAGGTTGTACGGAAAGTTTACCGGGTACGAGTCGTACGGAGAAAACGCTCCGTACAACGATTCGTACAGCCTTTTTCCAGGATTGGAATCGGCCCCTTAGTGTTTCATTAAAGCAGGAAAATAAGTGCTTGAAGGCAGCTCAGAATCTTCAACCACAGACTAAAATTAAATGAATATTGGATAAAAATGATATCATTCATCTGATGTTTTTGTCAATTCAGATAAAAAGAAGCTTTGGCAAAGCCAATAGGGCTGGCTTTCATTTTGTGTCCCTACTAAAAGATGTTTTTTAAAGCCTGTTGTGGTGAAAAAAAGCAAGACAAAAAAATGCTTTCTGTATTCAATGACTCAGTGATATAAACATGTAATGCGTCATGAGTGAATGTGTGTTTGAGATATAAAGCTGTTCCTTATACATTGCAATGCTAGCGTTCCATAGAGGGTGTAGAAATACAACAAACAGCCAATAACATGAGTGCAGGAAGAATACTCCTCTAGGTGGAGACAAAACCCACTCAATCTATACTTTAAGGAACTGCTAACAATGAGCCAGGCAGATAGCTGCACTGCCAAGCCAGACCCAACCAGCACTGACAAAGGCACTAGGCCTGGCTCTGGTTTCCAGCCTCGTGGGTTTGCCAATTGTTTTTAATGTTTTTGTAAATCTTCATGAAAAAATAATTTTGAAAAAATTACTTGCCCATGCATGACATTTCGGGATAGCCCCCCATGCATATGCCTGCACAAGCAGATGATTTTTAATGTTTTTTAATTAAAGTTTTACAAAAATATTCAAAGACGACCGCCTTTGTATGCGCCTAAGCAGACAAGTGTATCTATTTTTGAATTGGTTTAGAAGCCTATTTACAAAGATGGCGGCTCTTAGCTGTGTGCGTGCAGGATGCATGGTGATAGCCCAGTAGCAGAATTTAGAGACCTGCTGGGCCCTCACAAAGTGTAACATCAAGACAAAAAACAAACAATGACCCCGAAGTCTCTGGCCCGGAAGGGGATTACTTTCTGTGAGGGTGACACCATTGTGCTTCAGCAGAATGCCACAACTCAAACAGTAAAGAGCCAGTGCTGAAGTGGCTTCATGCTGTATGCTGTGGTGGGTGAAAGCAACATGTGAATGACACTACAGCAGAACAAAGGCTTAAGAGGGCTGGCTGAATAGCCCCATAAATAAGCGCATTATATATTTAGTTTTGTAAAACAAAAGGGTCTTGGCTAACACCAGACCTAAATAGGGGCCCAAAAATAATGACCTCAATATCAGTCTCCAGAGATTGATTCCAAAGTAATTAATTATCCTCATATAAACAAATGAAACCAACTTGAAGATCACGGCTCAAATCTCGCTGGGGCAAAATTTCCTTTTTATCCCTCTGTGGTTGATAAAATGAGTACCACTAAGTTTGGCGATAAAAACACCTGCTAATTATAGTGTCACAAATTAAAGTTCAAATTAAACAACTGTAGCCCAAATGCCATGTTAAAAAGCCAATAGGATTATTTATTTGTAAGTGAAGGTGCTTCTTCATTGAGTAGCAAGTTTGTGTTTGTGGATGGCTGTGTGTCTGTATGTGAGTATGTATTTTGCTTTGTGTGTGTGGAAACGGGTATCCGTATATGTGCCCACCACCAATATTTGCAGTGGCACATTATTGCACATTATTGGTAGATCCAGATATATATATATTCACTGAAAAAACCATAGGTTTCACACAAGTTATAGTTAGCTGTACATTTCACTCGTAAAAAACCAATGAAATTCCACGTTATAGTTAGTGCAGGCAACTATAACTCACGCGACCGCAATCCTCTGCTGATGCTAATACTGTATTTAGACACTTATTTGCCCATGTCTTCTTCCATTAAATTTTAGCTATACATATATTACAAATATTTTTTTTTCATAAAGACACATATGTCATTAGCAGAGGATTGCGGTCGCGTGAGTTATAGTTGCCTGCACTAACTATAACGTGGAATTTCATTGATTTTTTACGAGTGAAATGTACAGCTAACTATAACTTGTGTGAAACCTATGGTTTTTTCAGTGAATTTGCAAGGTTTTTTAAATGCTAATTCCTAACTATAACGTGTGTGAAACCTATGGTTTTTTCAGTGAATTTGTACGTTTTTTTAAATGCTAAGTTACTTTACGCCGTTCGTGCCGTGCGCGCCCACTTCACGCAGTTCGTTCCGTGCGCGCACGGTGCGCTTCGCGCACCGTGCGCGCACAGTGAGCACGCGGTGCGCTTCGCGCACCGCGCGCCCACTTAACGCAGTTAGTGCCGTGCACGCACGGTGGGCACGCACGGTGGGCACGCACGGTGGGCACGCACAGTGGGCACGCACGGTGGGCACGCGGTGCGCTACGCGCACCGCGTGCCCACGTTAGGCTGGATGGGCCATGTACACACGATGCCCTTCGCGCACCGTCCGCACACGGATGACATATTATGCGCTTCGTTCAGAAAGGTTTTCTATTAAATGTTCAATGACATTAAATATGTCATGCACAAAAGGTGCCCTGCGGGCACCATTAGCACACGGGGGGGGGGGAAATTTGGATTTTGTTTTTTTTTATTTAATTTTTTACCGTACGCGTACGGTAAGCGTAATCGGCGTTTTTTCAAAAAAACAAAAAATTTATTTTTTGGCCTTGGATGGCCTTCTGGCACACCATAACCAAGGCTAGGTGGTTAGGAGCTGTGTATCCTGCCCCCTTTTTATGATATCCAACTTTGTTTTTCCTCCACCCCTCCGAGTGCGAGAGAGAAAATGGCGGCCGACACTTCCTGGTTTCGACCGATTCGAATGTTTACTAAGATCTAACAGCCAATCAGAATCGCGCTCGTGCACGGCACCGTACGCGTACGGTAAGCTTACGGTGCGCGCTCGGAGCGCGCTTACAGATATATATATTGATTTAAATGCTATTTTCTCAGGAACTACTGAACAGATTTACACCAGACCTACAAAAGGCACTTCCTTGACCTGAGGACTACCTCTCTGCCAAATTACAAGTAATTCTGTTCAGCCGTTCGGGCTGTAGCTGTGTCTAAAGGTCCTATGGAAAAATGCATGGGGAAAACGCGTTTTGGGACCCCCTTTTTTCTCAGCCCCCACTTGACGAATCCCCCCGAGACTTTCAGGGTAGGAGCGGAGCGTAGCGCCCCATTAGTTTTGAAAATTTCGCGAGGATTCGTCGACCGGCGCCAAAGTTATTCCAAATAGAATGTTGCGGATTTCCTATGGAAACAGGGTCCTAACTATAACTACCTACTGGCGACCGCCAGCAGGTAATATATATATATTTGGCTGGTTATGCTCATTAAACGGAAATTTCTAATCCTTTATGAATGTTTTCTTTGTTGTATTGCTCTTACCTGTATCGACCAGTGACTATATAATTGTATGTGTGCACAGGACCGGTCTTAATATATATATATATATATATATATATATATATATATATATATATATATATATTCACAGAAAAAACCATAGGTTTCAGGCACGTTATAGTTAGGAATTAGCATTTAAGAAACCTCAGAAATTCACTGAAAAAACCATAGGTTTCAGGGGTGTTATAGTTAGCTGGACTTTTCACTTGTACAAAACCATTGAAATTCCCCCGTTATAGTTAGTTCAGCTAACTATAACTCGCGCGCCCGCAATGCCCTGCTGATGACGTCACATATTACATCACTCATGACATGGTCAGTGACATCACTCATGACATCACTGATGACATCTCAAATGACATCACTGATGACATCACTGATGACATCATCCAGTCAATGTGTGTTTTTCTGAAAATTAAATATGTTTTATATATGTATATCTCAAGGTCGATGGAAGAATAAATGGGTATATAAGTGTCTAAATGGATGATTTGTTTTTGAAAAATTGATTGTGTAACTGACTGATTAAGTGTATCATAGTGAATACATGGCTTAGTGAGTAATGTTTAAATATGTAAATATCTGTATCAGTTTCTCACTTTGTGTATAAGTGGCTGCATGGGTTGGTGAATAGCTACATGGGTGTCTATATAGGTTATTAGTTGGTTTTTTGAGTATCAATCTGAGTGTCTGCATGGTTCGGTGGGGGGTATTACGTAGTGCATAGGTGCATGAATGAGTGACTCACTGTTTGTATGTGTTGAAGACAGCATGTGTGCAGGACTGTATGGGTGGACGAGTGTGTGTATGGGTGTGTTAGTGAGTGAATGACTGTCTCAATAGAGTCTACATATGTTTTAAACTAGTATATGTGACTATTGGTGTATATAAGTGAGTATATGTGAGAGTGATAGATTGAAAGAGTTCCTGTATGAATAAGTATGTGTTTCTATAAGTGATTGTTTAAAAGACTAAGTATGTGTAAGTTTCCGTAGAAGTAAGTGTGGTGGTGTGTGTATAACTGTATATGCAAGTAAATGTATATTTGATTCTTTATTAGCATGAGTGACTATGTGTGTGAGTAACTCTATGGATGAGTGGCATTGGGTAACAGGATGTATAGGTGTATGAGTACATATGATGAGTGAGCACATGTATGAGTGACTGTATAGGACTGTTGGTGAATGAGTGGATGTGTATGTGGATCTTAGAATTACTGAAGAGGTTGTTGTAACTGGTATTGGTATGTCCATTGTTTTGAAAATTTGAGTCTCTATTTTTGAATGTGTGTATCAAAGGTTATATTAGGGTGAGAGGAGGTCTGCCACTCTATCACAAGGATGATGTCATCAGTGATGTCATTTGAGATTTCATCAGTGATGTCATGAGTGATGTCACTGACCATGTCATGAGTGATGTAATATGTGACGTCATCAGCAGTGCATTGCGGGCGCGCGAGTTATAGTTAGCTGAACTAACTATAACGGGGGAATTTCAATGGTTTTGTACAAGTGAAAAGTCCAGCTAACTATAACACCCCTGAAACCTATGGTTTTTTCAGTGAATTTCTGAGGTTTTTTAAATGCTAATTCCTAACTATAACGTGCCTGAAACCTATGGTTTTTTCTGTGAATTTCAAAGGTTTTTTAAATGCTAATTTCTAACTATGCCTACAGAGATAGGACATGTGAAGAAAGAAGAAAAAATGCACAGAAAGAAAAAAAAGAAGTGCAGAAAGAAGCAACAGAAGTCCTCAAAGACGAAGAAAAGTGCAGGAAGAAGGATAACGTGCAGAAAGAACAAAAAGAAGAGCAGAAAGAAGCCTTGTTGCAAAATCATCCTGTACCCTCAACTTTTTCAGACGGATACTGGTGGTAACTGAGTCTGACTTACCAGTCCTAGAGCCAGTGCTATGTTAAAAGACACTTAGAATACAGTGAAAACACCTACATACACTAGGGAACATTATGCTTTGGGGTCCCCCTGTGATTAGCATGACCTCCTCTGTAAGCCCCTAGTATATAATAGGGCAGGGGGATTAAAACTACCTCTTAAAACAGGCCACAGGGCGTTTTTGCACACGTTAACTCAGGCCCCGTCCCCTCCCTTCACCACTGTGTAAACACGCCCTGTGTCCGTTTTTAGTTGGGAGATTAAGTTCATTTGAATCCTGAGGGTCCCTAGGGTCCAACTAGCCCACTAGGTACCTCCAGTAAGTGCCACAGAGCTGCGTTGTAGAGAGGTGTAAAAAGTGGCACGGCCTGGACCACCTCTCTGCAATGCAGCTCAGTGGCGCTTACTGGAAGCACTTGGTGGGCTAGTTAGCCCCAAGGGGCCCTCGGTATTTAAGGGAAATTATATCCCCAATTTAAAACATGCCATAGTGCGTGTTTGCACACTTCACCTCAGGCCCCGTCCCCTCCCTTTACCACTGTGTAAACGCGCCCTGTGGCTGTTCTAAGTTGAGAGATTAAGTCCCCTTGAATCCTAAGGGTCCCTAGGGTCAAACTAGACCACTAGGTACCTCCAGTAAGCGCCACAGAGCTGCGTTGCAGAGAGGTGTAAAAAGGGGCTTGGCCTCAGAACACCTGTCTGCAGCGCAGCTCCCTGGCGCATACTGGAGATGCCTGTTGGGCTAGTTGGCCCTCAGGGACCCTCAGTATTGAAGAGGAATTAATTCCCCAACGTACAACTCACCAGGGTGCGCGTTTGCAGAGTGCTGCAAGGAGGGGGCATGGCCTCCGGCACGATGCCAGTCTTTTATTTATTTTAATTTTTTAAGAAGGGGGGCTGTGTGGTTCCCCTTCTTCTTCTAATTTATTGGCCCTGATGACCCCATCCCCCAGGGCCTGTCTCCTAATTATATTTGTTCGACCCCAATCCCCAGGGCCGGCCACTGTTGTTTATTATTTTAAAAAAATATATATTTATAGACACACCTAGGACATGCTGGACAAACCGTACGTACCTATCACCATGACGTGATATTCATTAAAAGGCCACTATGCATACAATGAATCCACGTGGAATGTATATACACCACTAGTGAAGCTCTGACATGTCTGATGCCCTACCGTGCCTAATCCCGGTAGACACCCTTGTCGTTTATTTATACAAACATGGGTAGCTATTGACGGGCACATTTAATACACATGCACACCAAGCCATTCAAAGGGGATTCGACAAAAATTCGACCAAAACTATGCAAGAAACCCCCCTCACGGTTAATAAAACACACATCCACTGCCGGATGTGTAATACTTTTTATTTTACTCTCTGGAAAGGGGACGAACATCACTTGAGAGTCACAGCGCGCTCCTGGCAGAGCCCAATGCTGTGTTACACCCACCATTGCCTGCTGTGTTGTATTCCACTAGCTAGTGCATATGCTATGACACTCTCTAGCCCATGTGCACTGTAACACCACCCGTGAATATGTCATGCCACACTTGTCTTCGCACGGGTTATATTGCCCCATCTAACGTGCCTTCCTCGATGCCTATGTTATAACGCACAGTGCTATGCCATACATATTACAATCTGGGATCCATATCTTTGTCACAGTCCATATGCAACGTTACAATCCCCAGCACCTATTTTATATTACAACTTTAGCGACTAGTTAGGTTACACAACACTGCCCTGTGCATATTACACTCCAAGGCGCATATCGCATAGCACGCGCTAGTGCCTGTGCTATCTCGCGCTCTCCAATGAATCTGTCATTGCGCACAATGTATTGCATATTATATTTCACGCCCGGTTCATCTTATATCACACTTTTTGGTGCATAGTTTATACCATACACTATATCTAGTTTTCATTTTCAATCGTGCTCTCAGGACTATGTTCTATATAACACTGTGTTCACCTACCCTTTTCACGGGCATTATATTTTGCGATAGGGGGTGGAGGGTCAGGGGGTGTTTCTGCCAAGTGAGCCCGGAGTCACAGTCACAAACGTCCTCTTCTTCCTGAATAAAAGTGAGATTATGCTGCATACTTGTTCATATTTTAAGTAGTTCGCACAGACACACGTTTTAAAAACAATAAAGTTCCTAATACCCGCCTTCTCTGAACAGTTAGCTTGCTGCCCCATCCCCCTCCTCCCTATCCTCTGCTGTGTGAATCCATGGACTAGCCTCCTCCCTCCTGCCATGCATGGTCTGATGTGCTGCCACTGCCCTCAATTTAGTATGATTTACCAGTCCACTCCTCCTGCCCTCCATTGCCCAATTCTATGCCCCATCATTGACCTCCTGCTTAAACTCTGTGCTTAGCTTGCAGCCCCTATTCTCCTTCCCCCTGCCCTCCGATGTCTTTGTGCATGCTCCTGCTCCATCCTTTTTGCCCACCATGTTCCATGGAGCTGCCACTCCTATCTACTCTGAGTGTTCTGTTGAGCTGCCACTCCCCTCCCACCTGCCTAGCATTGTCAGATGACTGTAACCTGTCCCTGCCACCTCCACCCTGCCTGTCCACATGCCATGCCCCTATCCTCTTCCTCCTGTCCTACATGGTCCATTGTACTGCCACACCCTTCTGCCCTCCCTGGTCTGTTGTGCTGCAACTGCTCCTCCTGCCTGCCCCGTGCAGTCTGTTGTGAAGCCCCTTCCCCTGAACTTTCTTGTCTGTGCACAGGTCCTGACCCTCCCTTCTATCCTCCATCGTCCTTTGTGCATGCCCCTGCACCCTCCTTCTTGCCCATCATAGCCATTGTGCTGCCACTAACCCTCCCACTTGCCATGCATGGTCTTCTGTGCTGCCATGGCCCCTCCCACCTTCCCTGTGTGGTCAGTTAGCTGCCCCCGACCCCCTCCCACCTTCCCTCCATGGTCTGTGTGTATGCCATCACAGTCTCACTGTTGCTCTTCATGGTGTGTCTTGCTTCTAGTGCCCATCCTGCCTGACCTCCATGGCTATCTTGATGCTCCTGCCCTGCCCCCTTGCCCCCAGCCCTCTGTTTACATGTGCAGACCCCTACTCCCTCCCTCCTGGCTTGTCTGTTCCATTGTAATGCCCCTGATCCGTCCCTCCTGCCCTTTATGGTCTGTTATGCTGCAGCTTTCTCTCCTGTCTGTCCATTATGGTCAGCTAGCTACCATTGCCTCTTGCCCCTCTCTTGTTCTCTGTTGTCCATGTGCATGGTCCTGTCCCCTCCCTCTTGCTTTCTATGGATTGTTGTGCTGCACTCCCGTCCCGCATGCCCTGTGTGGTGTATTGTGCTGCTGCAAACCCTGATGCCTGCCCTGCAGGGTCAGTTTGGTGCACCTCTCCATGTCCCGCCTCTCCTCTGTTATCCAAGCCCATGTCCCTACCCCATTTCCTTCCATGATCCAATGTACCATACTTGCGAACATTTTGAACTTGGTAAGAGGGAGATTTTGAAAAAAAACTGGGGTATTGATTTTCCCCTTTGAGTTACATTGAAAAAGAGGAGATTGTAGACAGGAGACAGATAAAATAAAGCCCATTTGAGCTTAAAAACATTGGACGTTTCCTGGCTGAATCTGGTCTGTTGGCATGTATGGTTGTACTACCATTGCCTCTTCCTTCTGCCCCCAATGGTCTATTACATTGCCACAGCCTCTCTTGCAAGTCCTGTATTGTTGGTTTGTTGCCCCTGCCCCCCTTTCCACTGCCCTCCATAGTCTGTTGTGCTGCCACAGCCCTTCCTGCCTGCTCAGTGTGGTTAAATTGTTGCCTTTGCACCCTCCTACCTGCCTTCAATTTTCAGAGTCCGTGCCCCTGGCCTCTGCCTCTCAACAGTATTCTAATGAACAACTAGATTGCTAACATTCTATATTTATTACAAAAGTGTGGAACGCCTGACGTCATCTTGATGTAATCAAAACTGTAATACCTAGAGCATTTCCTTTAGAAATTACATATATGAGAGGGTCTTATTGGCATCAAAATTATGGTTAGTGCTCTAAAAGACTAAAATAAGGACATATTTTCTGAGTTTTCAAATAGCGACAAAGCACTTTTAAATTATTTGTTATCTTTATGTTTTTTATCCAGTTGACCACTTGATTAAATGTTGCAGTTAGGGGAGAGGATGTGGTGTTACTTCCAGAACTGCAGACTTTGCAACTGGGGAACCAGGTTGGAGTTTCCGCTTCAGCTCGACATTCTGTGATTCTGGTCAAATCACTTAGTCTCCCCATGTCTACAACCAAAATGAATTTGACCTACTGCTCACCTAGTTACATTCCATAAAGTAACACTACACATTACCAATACAATATAATCTACTTACTACAGTGATGTAACCAATGCTCATGTAAAGCACTCCAATACCTGACAAGTCTGCACTATATAACACTGCAAAAACACAAAATAATAAGTGTTTTGCACACTTCTGTCATTGGGCTATATTTGGGCTACATCTGGGTGATTTTGGGCTACATTTGGGCTCTTTTGTCTCCGGTGGCCATCTTGAGAGATTTATTTGTTATGAAGTTTCCTAATTTCCTCATGTACTGCAGTCTCCTCAGTAGGAAATGCTTTCAGTTTTTTACTTTGATTCCATCATGAAGGTATTCAGAAATGTCACACATTTGCCTTAAAATCTGAATGTTAGCACTCTAGTTGCTCATTAGATCACTGTAGTAAAACTACTGTTCACCATGGAAGTCTGCTCCTGGTATTAAAAGTGCATGTTTCAGTCTGCATGTCAGAATGTTTTAATGAAATAGAAGAGGATTTGAGAAGTCACTCAAAATGTGCCCTCATTTTCTTTCTTCAGCATTAATCATAATTTCTATGGCAAAATGAACCCCCTCATTGTGTTCCTTTTTAAATTACATGTTTTAAGTGTTACCAGTTTATTCCAATCAAGATGGCTTCAGGTGTGCCATACGTTTGTCATAATGAAGACAGTAAGTGCTCTAGTTGTTTTTAAGAACAATCTGGGACATTCTGTCATTGGGCTATACTTGGGCTACATCTGGGTGATATTTGGGCTACATTTGGGCTCTTTTGTCTCTGGTGGCTATCTTGGGAGACTCATTTGTTATGAAGTTTCCTAACTTCCTCATTTACTGCAGTCTCCTCAGTAGGAAATACTTTTAGTTTTTTACTTTGATTCCATCAAGAAGGCATTCAGATGTGTCACACATTTGCCATAAATTCAGAATGTTAGCACTCTTTTTGCTCATTAGATCACTGTAGTAAAGCTACTGCTCACCAGGGAAAACTGCTGCTGGTATTGAAAGTGCATGTTTTAGTCTGTATGTCAGAATTTTTTAATGAAATAGAAGAGGATTTGAGAAGTCACTCAAAATGTGCTCTAATTTTTCTTTCAGCAGCAGTAATCACACTTTTTATAGAAAAATGAACCCCCTCATTTTGTTCCTTTTTAAATTAAATGTTTTAAGAGTTACCACTTTAATCCAAGCAAGATGGCTTCAGGTGTGCCATACGTTTATCATAAGTAGGACTGTTAGCGCTCTAGTTGTTCTTTGGATCACTCTGGGAAGCTGCAGTAGAACACAAAGGAATCAACTGACAGTCTCTGCCCTTGTTGGATGTACATGTTTTACTGAGAATGTCAGACTTCATTCTCACATGACTGAGAAAGATAATGTGAATTTACAGAAAATAAGCTCTCAGTTTAGCTTATAGATCACCTTCCAAACCTCTGTGGGAAAAGCATGAGAAAATATTTTTCTCTCAATTATGATATCCCAGCAGAAGGCTTTTTCACATGGTGATTTCCTATGGAAACACGGTCCTAACTATAACTATCTACTGGCGACCGCCAGTAGATAATATATATATATATATATATATGACATCACCACTGCTGTCTGAGCCTCAGATTGTAAGATTGGTGTAACCTGTCTACATCCGACCATGCCCTCATTATCTTATGCTCTTAGTTATTAAACCATTCATTCATGCACTTACCCATTCTTCCAACCATGCATTGGGTGATCTATCATCTATGCACCCAGTCACTCTGGCATCCATCCTCTCATGTACTCCATCTGTCCATCCGTTGACACTTTCTCACATCACTCCCTCGCCCATCCACACAGGCGCACACAATCATGCCAATCTAATATGAAGCACTTTCACTTAGAAAACAGCCAGATCTGCTAGCTTTACACAATTCATACCAGAGTGAGGTTGTTCCAGGTGCAGATTGCAGACTAGAAGCAGAGGGAAGAGTGCAAAAGAGGTTAGAATGCAGCACGCCTCTGACTTACGTTTGCAATGGATACCCTAAAAATCATGCATTTTATTGCATTGGTAATAGCATCAGTAAGTCCTACTTGTGACCCAAGTACCGCTCCACCTCGAGGAAGTTTTTTCAGCGCTAGCAACCATGAGAGAAAGATGCTGCCGGTGGTAAAGTGTCATAGATGCACGTCAACGTTAGCTTGTGCTGCGGTATGGTCTGCATTGGAAGCTGAGGAGGCTGCCTCGGGAAGGGGGTGTGGAGGAGAAAGGGGCGGATGAGGGACATTAGGAACAGGGTCCTCTTTAAAGTGATGCAAATATTTCTGCAACATTCCTTAAGGGTGACTTTAGTGGTTATGGAAAATCTATGATCGCCCATTGCATGGGGTCTCAGTAGACTGTACCTTTACTGCCCCTGAGTACAGGGAGAAGGGAGTGCACTTCTACTGTGGGTAACAGGATGCAGAGCATTACATTTCATTTCAGTTGCACACTAGCGTTACAGACAGTGACGAATACAATCAAGGGACTGGCCAGAACATTTGGATTCCCTATTTTTATATATTTAGGAACACCAGAACCAAGCTTGAGCCTTCCAGAAATGTTCCCTTCACCCATCCGTTCTTTCTCCCTTCTAAACATAATACTCTCAACATCCATCTACCCTTCCACCCATCATTACATCCATCCATCGTTGCAACCATCTCTCCATTATCCCCTCCATCCATCGTTGCAACCATCTCTCCATTATTCCATCCATCCATCCACCCACCCATCCATCCATCCATCCATCCATCCATCCATCCATCCATCCATCCATCCATCCATCCATCCATCCATCCATCCATCCATCATTCCAACCATCTCTTCATCCATCCATCCATCCATCTTTTCACTCATCCAGATATCCATTCGTCTTCCAGTCCATGTATTTTTTTCTCTCATTCATCCATCCTTTCTTCTATACATCCATCAGTTTCAGTCATCCTGTACTTGAGAAATAATCCAGGGCCAGGGCATAAAATGGACCCTTGCATCGAACCTCCTTTCCTTCGAACCATCCATCCATCGTTTCACATAGTCATCTATTGATTCAGTCATCTATTCATTCACCCGCCCATCAATCTTTTCACCCATCCATCCCCACCTTTCAACCCATTTCACCCTTCCATCCTTTCATCATTAGTAATTCTCTGTTCATCGTTCTTTCTTTTCTAACCTCCTTACGTTTTCTTTCTAACCTTTCATCCACCTGCTCGTTTTTTCTTTTTGCCGTTTTCTGGCTAGTTTTCTTCATTTCTCTTTCGCTGTCTCCTTTACAGTACTTGGCTGATTTTGGCACCACTGGCCCTACACCCATCAGCTCTGACGTAGTTTTTCTCACAGTGCTATTTGAGAGGTTTTGTCTACAGATCTGCAGACAGAAGAGGCCCATGCAGCACTAATCATCATTTTATTGGAAAGCTGCTTACCAGGCCATTGGCCCAGTGGATCCCTCCCAACCCTTGCTCCCCGCTCCAGCTGCAGGAGTGGAGGGCGCTGGATGCCAGTGAATACAGTGCATTCAGAGGAGGATAGAAAGTGTTGCAAAAACCATATAAAATAATACTCTAGCTTGCATTTGGCTCAGGGTGGGAGGCACAGAAGTTTCTGCTGCCTACAACATCTGACAGGACCCTCTTGAATCCAGTGGCGTAGCAAGGTCAGGTGGTACCCGGTGCATAACATTTCTTGTCACCCCCGGCTATAACGCTTACATTACTTACCAAACTCAATATCATAGACAAGAGGATGATCACAATGAATCAATGAACTAAAAAATGTAACATTAATTCAGCACAGCATTTATAAGCTTCTGTAACAATTCACAACTAACTCGAGAGAATGACGTGGAGTGGCTGACCAGCACGGCAGCGGATAGGATTGGTTGCGGGTTGACTTATGATGAGTCACCTGTTGTTTTTGAGTACAAACTGCAGAGACAGACTTTGGTGGAAAGAAACACTCCCTCCCCTTCCTTATCCATACGCTGTCCACTACAAAGCGTCGAGTTGAGCCGCGTTTCGTTGCGTTTGTTGACTGAACTAAAAAGTTTTAATGCGTATTATGTTGACTTGCTGAGGTTAATTAATTGTCAGACAAAGTTATTAAACTTGTTTTAAATAATATTATTTCTTCAAAAAAAATGTTGTGAGCCCTATTTTTTAAAATGTATTTCAAAAACACATATTTTTGCCATTTTGTCACCCCCCTCAGTGATGACATCCGGGGCGGCCCGCACCCACCGCACCCCCTTTCTACGCTACTGCTTAAATCTACAGGAACCTGCATTTTTCAGGAAAACAGGTGTGAGGCAGCTATTGGCTTAGGGAAGAATCATGAAGTGTGGTGTTTTATTTGCACCAGTAGTTGCAGGTGGTGGGCACTGGCACTCATTTTTGATCACCGGGACTTACATTTCATCATCAGACTTTCACCCAGAGCAAAAGAAAGAAAGTCAGAAAAGGCAGAAAGAAGGAGGCAGAGAAACATAGGAATACAGTGACAAAGGAACACAATAAGAATGACAAGAAGCTTGCAGGAGTGAGATTAAGAGACAGGAATTCTAGGCTGGGGGAAAATAGGCATGTGGTGGTATTGATATCGACTCTCGGCAGCCTTAAGATTCGGCAAACCTTGGATTCGGCAGAGCTGGTGCTTCTCAATAGAAGCTTTGGGCCTCTTCACTTTTTATTTTTTACAAATTAAATACTGCCAGTAACAACAGCCATCCAATCCTTATTGCCTGTCAACTGACTTCTCGGTTGTCTACCATGTGCTGTGCATTCGCACCACTCCCACTGGCCGCAAACCATAGTCATATTTAAGAGAGCACCAGAAATAACACATTGTGCTATCAAGACTTCCCCAGCAAAGTTTAGAACTGATGAGCAATATAGATTTATTTTCTTGTGATCTGTTTTATGGGGCAATTCTGTTTTGTTGGTTTTCTGAAATAAAGGTAAGGTAAAAACCATATAAAGAACTGGAGGGGAAAGAAAATACAGCTTTATCGCCAACAACCACAGGCCGGCAGCGTTAATGTTATGAAACATGGTATACAGTCAATTTAGACCCCCACCCACAAAGAACAACCCACCCTGTGTACTCTCACCAGTGCTTTAAATGGGCTGGCACTGTCTGGTCCAGGCCTTTTTTTATTTTGAGAATGAGAGTACCTGCGCTTCTCAAGAGTGACATAATACTTTTAATTTGAGAGCACTGGCACTTCTCAGAAAGAAGTAGGCACTCTGGACCAGCAGTGGACCATGCAGGTAAGAGTGGTGTGGCCAGGTGAGGGGGGTTCGATGGACGATGACGAGGGAAACTTAAATAAATAATTATTTCTCTCTCTTTATCGTCCGTCGAAATCTCTCCTCACCCGGCCTCACCGCTCCACCGCTCTTCCCTGCACAGGCCGCTGCTGCCTGGACCACCACCATTGCCGCACTTCTCTGCCTGTTCAGGGTGTTGCGTCTCCCCCTTCCTCTAGGAGGTCATGGAGCAGGTCACTGTAGCAGTTTAAGGTATTTACGGAGTGTTAGTTCATTGAACCCCGAAGCTATAATGTTGATAAAAGGAGCCCATATCTTTTGGTATGGACTGTTCCCATGGGGCACAGGGTCAAGACTGATTTGCATATGGCTGTGTCCAAACTGGGGTGGCGTAGTGGGCAAAAGAACAATGGATATAACCCAGATCTTTTGACTGGGGGAGAATGTTTGCATTGTCAGCATTCCGTCCATCATTTGTTTGCTGTAACACTTTTCACCCTAAGTGGGATGGATATGCCCAGACGTGGATCCTTTGCTCACTGTGCCACTAGATTCAAGCTAGCCTGGCTGAAGAAGGGTGATATACCCTAAAAACCGGTCCTAGTAAGCTTGTTTTTTGGTCCAGGGAGGACCTGGCCTGTTAGTTCGGTCTGGACTGTTCCCATGGGGCACAGGGTCAAGACGGATTTGCATATGGCTGGGTCCAAACTGGGGTGGCGTAGTGGGCAAAAGAACTATGGATTTAACCCAGATCTTTTGACTGGGGGAGAATGTTTGCATTGTCAGCATTCCGTCCATCATTTGTTTGCTGTAACACTTTTCGCCCTAAGTGGGATGGGTATGCCCAGACGTGGGTCGCTTGCTCACTGAGCCACTGGATTCAAGCTAGCCTGGCTGAAGAAGGGTGACATACCCTGAAACTGGTCCTAGGATGCTTGTTTCCTGTCCAGGGAGGACGTGGCCTGGCAGTTTGGTCTGGACTGTTCCCATGAGGCACAGGGTCAAGACGGATTTGCATATGGCTGGGTCCAAACTGGGGTGGCTTAGTGAGCAAAAGTACCATGTATTTAACCCAGATCTTTTGACTGGGGGACAATGTTTGTATTGTCAGTATTCCGTCCATCATTTGTTTGCTGTAACACTTTTTGCCCTAAGTGGGATGGGTATGCCCAGACGTGGGTCCCTTGCTCACTGTGCTCCTGGATTCAAGCTAGCCTGGCTGAAGAAGGGTGACATACCCTGAAACCAGTCCCAGGATGCTTGTTTCCGGTCCAGGGAGGACCTGGCTTGGCAGTTCGGTCTGGACTGTTCCCATGAGGCACAGGGTCAAGACTAATTTCCATATGGCTGGGTCCAAACTTGGGTGGCGTAGTGGGCAAAAGAACAATGGATTTAACCCAGATCTTTTGACTGGGGGAGAATGTTTGCATTGTCAGCATTCCATCCATCATTTGTTTGCTGTTCCGCACCCGCATTCCTTGCTACGTTTGGGGAACGACCTTTGCACCCTGCGTGGGTCATATACCAGCATGAAATAATCTTCTCGGCGCCCATCATGCTATATGAGGTATGACGATCTCTGTGGTAGATGTCTGCCCATTCTTTGGGGGGGGGGTTCTCTCAAGCATGGCTTCCCATCTAGCTTGGCCTGCTCTCTTGCTCCCTGCAGGTGATTGCGCCAGCAGAGCGAATATTTCGGGTATGAGATGTCTATCATTGTCCTTTACTATGGACCATTTCTGAAAGGGGTTTAAGCACCTACTTGTGAACGGTTTGAGTGTGAGGTGTGTCGCCCAGTGTCATAATTGAAAGCATGTTATGTGTTTGGCTGCACTGCAGGGAGGCCATTTTCTCTTTTCAACCTGTCAAAAGGGATAACCTCTTCCGTATCGAAAAGGCATCCTAATCTCTTGCACCCATCCGCCCATCAGTGTGAATGATCTGAATGTAGTCCTGGTAAAATGTCAGGATGGTTGAAAATGGGGGCATTGGGGAGGGCGAAGTCGTTAGTCCTCTTCGTGTTGCAATGTTGTCCCAGACTGTCAATGTAACTTTAGTATGGCGAGGAATATAAGCTCAGAAGGTATGTGTTTGCTCGCCAGCTATGGTGCATTCCATATATGAATCTGAGTCATGAATCAATAGTGCTTCTCTGACGCCTCTTGGCCCCCCTCCAGCAGCAATGTTAACTGTGATGTTTGGAAGTATTGGGTAACATTTGGGACTCCCAAATCCTCCTCCGATGTTGGTCTGTAGATGAGAAAGCAGGTCATGTGTGGCCTTTTGCCATACCAAACAAACTTGTTTATGTCACACTACGGTGCTTGCAACGTGTTCTATGGGGTCGGGGGCAGCAGCCGGGCTTGGAACATAAACACAATCTTGGGCAAGACAGTCATTTTGAGGGTGGCTATGTGGACCAAACATGACAGCTGGTACCGCTTACAGGTGAACATATCTTTCCTCACTTGTTTTAGCAGTGTGCGGTAATTTTTTTCTGTTGTTTTGGTTGCTGTTGGGGCTAGCGTTAGCCCCAGGTATTGTATAGATGTTTCTGTCCAGGTGATTGGGTAGCTTGAGCTAAGCTCATCCCTGAGAGGCAACTGGACTGTTAGGTTTAGGATCTGGGATTTTGTCAGGCTGACCTTGAACCCATACACCCAACTAAAGCTCTGGAGCTCCCATAGGAGGGGAGGCAGAGAGGCAGGACAGTGAAATAATCAAGTAGTCTGCATAGAGGCTGATGGTGTGGGCTACGCCCAAAGCAGACCCGACAATATCCGGGTCTGCCCAGATCCACTGAGCCATGTGCTCCATGTATAGAGTGAACAGAAGTACGAATAAGGGACATCTTTGCCACATCCCTCTGCATTTGGGAAAGGATTTGGAGGAAATCCGTTTACCAGCACTGCAGCCCTGGGTGAGCTATACCCACACATGACCCAACGGTGCCATAGCTGTGTGCGTGCCTTGTCTAATATGGGTATGCTCTGGGAGCTCCCGTACATTTGTGCATAACCTCTAGCTCTTTTACTTTGCTCTCTTTTTGGGTCTGCTTGTCCTGTCTGGTCTTGTTTTCATTGGTTGACTTGTCTATAAGTTCTTCCCTAAGTACCGCCTTCAGTTCCTCTAACGGGAGTGCTATCTCGGCCCCATTGTTATTGGTCAGTGTAGCGGGTCGCAAGGAGACACGGGTACAAGAGGGGTGTTTTCAAGGGGTTTTATTGTTTTCACAGTACGTTTGCGCAGGCGTGAGCTCCGATAATAAGGAAGGGGGATATCCAGGCTGCGGGGCTCTGGGCTGACACGACCTCTTCTCTCTCTAGAGGGGCGAGCGTTCTCCAGATTGCCGGGACGGTGATGGGGTCTCCGGACTCGCCGCGGGCCCAAGGAAGAAACAAACAAGAAAAGGGGGGGTCAGGTTCCTGGAAGTACGTTCTGGTTATAGGGAAGGGGAGGTGAGGGGTCACGCAGTGCTCTAAAAAAAAAACAACCCAGACTGTGATGAAAATAAGTGCTCAGGGGTAGGGTGCGCACTGAGAGCCGTGGACGATAGGGTCAAGGAGGTTTCCAACCCCTTCCTCCCACCCAGGCTTTGATTCGGCCCCGTACCTGTTGTAGCCACACTTCCCTTGAAGTGTGGCACGGGGATTCACCGGGTCGGTGGCCTCCTGGCTCAGCCCTCTGGACGTCCGGTCTGCTCTCGTCCTCTCCTCCTCGACTTTCTACGGGCTCTTGGTCTCCTCCTCCTCCGAGTTTCGCTGGTTCACCTCCGACTCCTCCCGTCACTCCTCCGCTTCCTCCGCTGTCCCGACCTCCTCCTCGTCCTCCCGTCGTTCGTCCTTCTCCGCTTCCTCTGCTCTCATGATCGCTACGCTCTGCTCCACACTCCGCTCCTCCAGGTGTAACACACACCGGCTTGGTCTCCTGTCCGGCAACTTCTGGTCCTGGGATGTTGACGTCACAAAAAGGGCCGGGTCCGGATTCTCCGAACTCCGCCCAATTAAAGAAACAGTCGCTTCTTTCTGTCTCTCCCTCGTTGTTCCACCATTGCGTGTGGGAGAGGTCCCCGTGAGGCTGTGGGGAAAGAGAAGACAGGGGTGACCTACTACGGCGGGGTCTGGGGTCCCCCCTGACTTTGTCACATATGACCTCCCCCGGAATCTCCCGATCGGGGAGAGGAAACCGGGAGAGGAAATCCGCACTAGCGTTTTCGGTCCCCTTTCGGTGTTTGACGGTAAACGAGAAGGGCTGGAGGGACAGGAACCATCTCATTACCCGGGGGTTTAATGAAGCGTTTCTACTCATCCATTGTAGTGGTGCGTGATCAGTGTATAACGTGAAAGGGTGGCCTCCAGATAATACCTGAGCTTGTCTATAGCCCATTTCACGGCAAGGCACTCCTTCTCTATGGTTGGGTATCTTCCCTCTCGTGGAAACAACTTGCGGCTGATGTACAGGATGGGGTGTTCCATCCCATCAGGCCCTATCTGAGAGAGGACTGCTCCCACTCCATAATCTGAGGCATCAGTGTGTACCAGAAATGGTTTAGAAAAGTCTGGTGATGACAAGACCGGGGCGGTGGTAATAACGCGTTTTAAGGCGGTGAACGCCTCCCACATGTCTTGGCTAGGGGTGTGGAATGATTGAGGGCGAAAATCCTGTTTTAAGGTGTCTGTGAGGGGGGCTGCGAGCGCTGAAAAGGAGGGAATGAATCTTCGATAATAACCGATGAGGCCTAGGAAGGCTCTCATCTCTTTCTTAGAAGTCGGAAAAGGTGTTTCCGAGATGGCTCGGACTTTTTCTATTTGGGGCTCAATGAGGCCGTGACCCAGAACATACCCAAGGTATTTCACTTTGTGGAAGCCTATGCGGGATTTTTTTGAGTTGATGTGCAGTCCGGCGGTCTGGAGAGTTTCACAAATGGCCTGTAGGTGTAGCAAGTGGGTCTCCCAGGAGGGGCTGAATATGATGATGTCGTCTAGATACGCCGCACTGTAGGAACGATGGAGATGCAGGACTTTATTCATAAGACGCTGGAATGTCGCTGGGGCTCCGTGTAACCCAAAGGGCAAGACATTGAACTCATATAGCCCATCTGGGGTGGCGAAGGCGGTCTTCTTCCTGTCTTCTTTGCGTAAGGGGACCTGCCAATACCCTTTGGTCAGGTCCAACGTGCTTATATACTTGGCTTCCCCGAGTTTCTCAATGAGTTCATCTACTCTGGGTATTGGGTACGCGTCTAACGTGAACACAGCGTTGAGCGAGCGGAAGTCCATGCAAAAGCGTGTGCTGCCGTCCGGTTTGGGCACCATGACTATGGGTGACGACCATTCACTCCGGGACGGACGGATAACCCCCGTCACAGCATTTCTTCAACCTCGTCTTGAATGGCCTGTCATTTGGCAGCGGGTATTCGGTAAGGGCGTACCTTCACCAAGGTACCTGGCTGTGTCTCTATCCGATGTTCAGCGAGAGATGTCTGTCCGGGCCGGTCCGAGAAGATAGGGGCGAACGGGGTTAGTACTCCTTGTAGCATCTCGGTCTCATGCGTCTTCAAGTCGTCGTTGATGACCAGTTGTTCTAGGGTGGAGGCGGTGGAAGTTCCAGTCGGTATAGCCAAAGCGACTTCCTTGGGGGGGGCCCCAAGCCATTTTTTTAACATGTTGATATGATACGTTTGTTGCTTCCTAGGGGACATCTGTAGCAGGTAACTAGTTTTCCCTATGGTGTCCAGGACTTTATAGGGCCCAATCCATTCCGACTGAAACCGTTTCGTCGGCGAGGGCAGCAATACCAAGGCCCAGTCACCGATCTCCAGCCTCCTCCATTTTTTTCCTTTGTCGTAGTATACTTTTTGTTTGGTTTGATTCTTCTCAAGATTGGTGTATGCGAGATCTCTCAATTTACCCAGGGTGTTTTTGAGGGACAGGCTGTAGTCTAATATGGTTCTCTCGTCATTTTTTTCGCCTTCCCAGGCTTCTTTCGTCATCTCCAAGAGGGAACGCGGTTGTCGCCCGTAAAGGAGCTCGAATGCAGAACACCCGAGGCTACTTTGTCTTTGTCCGCGTATCACATATAAAGCCAGTGGGAGAAGTTGATCCCAGTCTTGCCCACTTATTGATAGCATCTTCTTGAGGGTGACCTTTAAGGTCCCGTTGTATCGTTCAGCGAGTCCATCGGTTTGTGGGTGATACACCGAGGTTTTTATTTGTTGTACATTCAGTATCTTACATACCTCTCGCATTAAGCGGGACATGAAGGGAGTCCCTTGGTCCGTTAATACCTCCTTCGGGAATCCGACTCTCATGAACAATTCCACAACCTTCTCCGCTATCGCCCTTGAGGTCGGGGTTTTGAGGGGGAAGGCTTCTGGGAAGCGGGTGGCATAGTCCACAACGACAAGAGCGTAAAGGTTACCTTTCCGACTTTTTGGGAGGGGCCCGATGAGGTCCATCCCGACTCGTTCAAAGGGTGTACCGATGATGGGAAGGGGTTGTAGAGGTACGGCCGGGGGGCGATGTGTGTTCTTCCGTTGGCAGACTTCACAGGAGAGACAGTGGTTTTTTATCTCTTGGTATACCCCTGGCCAATAGAAATACCTCAGGATGTTGTGGGTGGTTTTCTCACTCCCCATGTGACCGCCCAATAAGTGGGTATGGGCGTAAAACAGTATCTGTTCCCGAAATGAGGTGGGGACCAATAACTGCAAGGGATCGTACTCCTTACCCTGTCTGTAAAGGAGGCCCTCTTGTATCATGAAACGGGGATAGCTTGGGGAGGGGCTGTCTTGCTCCGCATGCGCTCGTTCCCACGCATTAAACAAAGAGGGATCACTAGTCTGCGCGAACCTAAAGCTTCTGTCAGTGACCCAGGGATCTGGGGAGAGAAGGGTAGGGATGGCACTGGGGAAGTGAACAGGGGGTCCCTTCAGTGAGGCCGTAAAGAGAACGTGAAAATGGGGATTATCTGTGCCTATTATAATCTCTTCTGGTAATGTTTCCATGACCCCCACCCGGACCTCATGGGTTTTTCCGACCTCTATTTGTAGGGGGACTTGTGCTAGAGGGTAGGGTCTCACGTCCCCATGAACACATTTAATGTGTACCCATTTATGGGGAATTATCTGTGCAGCTCGTACAAAGACCCCCCGTATCACCGACTGCTTACAGCCAGAGTCTAAGAGTGCTTTGGCGACTTTCCCATTCACGGTTACTCTTACATGGTAGGCTCCGCCTAGTTCGGCTGAGTATAGCACGGGTTTAGGCAGGTAGCCCACCTCCATGGGTTCTTCGGTTCTCTTTTTCTGGGGGCACAATCGGGCGATGTGTCCCCAGGCCCCACATTCAAAACATTGTGGTCCCCTAACGGAAGTCGAGTCCAGTTTGGGAAGGGGACGAGGGAATGCCAGTTCTAAGGGGGTTCGGGGTTTCCGATCTGGCCGGAGAACGGGTTTAGTTCCTTTCTCGTTGTCGCCTGCGTAGAGTCTGGGTTGTGCTCGGGAGAAGGTCACCGCCATATCGACTGCTTGGGCGGTGGTGAGGTGAGAATGTTGCCGCAACCATCGTTGTGTAGCATAAGGAAGAGCATCTAAGAACTGCTCTAAATATATTTTGTCCATAATGTCTTCTTTGGTGCTACTAGCAGGAGTGAGCCATTTGTCTGCTGCGGCCTTTAAGCGAAAAAAAAGGGTTTTTGGATTCTCGCCGCTAGCCCCTCTTTCCTTGCGGAATCGTACTCGGTAGGCTTCCGAGTCCATCCCTAAATGGTCCAAGATGACCGTCTTAATGATGGTGTACGGAGTGTCGCCAGAGGCGTTGGCCACCTGGTATGCGGCCTGAGCCTCGCCCGTCAGGAGGGGGGCGAGGAAGAAGGGCCATTTCTCCGGGGGCCAGCCACACGCGAGGGCGGCCCTCTCAAAGTTCAATAAGAATGCGTCTGGATCATCTCCCGGTACATACTTCTGCAGCGAGATTCCCGAGGGGTTGGGGGATGGTCGGACTTCGCGGGGTACTGGACTTCCCGAACTATCGACCATCAACTTCTGCAATCCCTCTAACTGCGCCGCCACCGTATTGGCAAAGGTTTCACGATCGGCTTTGGCTGCAGTGAGCTGTTGTTCTACAACCCAGCCCAACTGTTCTTGGCCCTTCACCAGATGATGTAGGATCTCGTCCATCTTCGGTGAGCAGATGGTTACCTTGCTGCCCGCATTCTCCACCACTTGTAGCGGGTCGCAAGGAGACACGGGTACAAGAGGGGTGTTTTCAAGGGGTTTTATTGTTTTCACAGTACGTTTGCGCAGGCGTGAGCTCCGATAATAAGGAAGGGGGATATCCAGGCTGCGGGGCTCTGGGCTGACACGACCTCTTCTCTCTCTCTCGAGGGGCGAGCGTTCTCCAGATTGCCGGGACGGTGATGGGGTCTCCGGACTCGTCGCGGGCCCAAGGAAGAAACAAACAAGAAAAGGGGGGGTCAGGTTCCTGGAAGTACGTTCTGGTTATAGGGAAGGGGAGGTGAGGGGTCACGCAGTGCTCTAAAAAAAAAAAAACCCAGACTGTGATGAAAATAAGTGCTCAGGGGTAGGGTGCGCACTGAGAGCCGTGGACGATAGGGTCAAGGAGGTTTCCAACCCCTTCCTCCCACCCAGGCTTTGATTCGGCCCCGTACCTGTTGTAGCCACACTTCCCTTGAAGTGTGGCACGGGGATTCACCGGGTCGGTGGCCTCCTGGCTCAGCCCTCTGGACGTCCGGTCTGCTCTCGTCCTCTCCTCCTCGACTTTCTACGGGCTCTTGGTCTCCTCCTCCTCCGAGTTTCGCTGGTTCACCTCCGACTCCTCCCGTCACTCCTCCGCTTCCTCCGCTGTCCCGACCTCCTCCTCCCGTCGTTCGTCCTTCTCCGCTTCCTCTGCTCTCACGATCGCTACGCTCTGCTCCACACTCCGCTCCTCCAGGTGTAACACACACCGGCTTGGTCTCTTGTCCGGCTACTTCTGGTCCTGGGATGTTGACGTCACAAAAAGGGCCGGGTCCGGATTCTCCGAACTCCGCCCAATTAAAGAAACAGTCGCTTCTTTCTGTCTCTCCCTCGTTGTTCCACCATTGCGTGTGGGAGAGGTCCCCGTGAGGCTGTGGGGAAAGAGAAGACAGGGGTGACCTACTACGGCGGGGTCTGGGGTCCCCTCTGACTTTGTCACAGTCAGGTATTGCGCTATGACTGCTTCTGAACATTATCTGGCTACTGGAGCAGGCTGTCGCTCAATTGCCATGCGGTGTGGATCCTCCTGTCCTGTTGTACTCTAATGGTTAAGGTTATTGATGCATGAGCTGACAGAGACATGGGTTTTATACTCGTGCTATTAGTGAGGATCTTTAGTGCCAGGTTGTTGAGGAAGCAGTTGATACATGTGTATGTTTTATGGGTTGTGGAGTAGAAGGTGTAATCTGTAACATATGCATGTCCTTTTCTCCCGAGGTCATCAAGACCCTAGTCTCGCAGCCAGGTCAGGCCTCCTGGGGAGGTGGCCCCCACCTGACCATAGCGCTGACCAGACTGGTCTAAGTTGTTGTTCATGACCAGGTTGAGGCCACCCCCTTCACCAGTGCAGCCGCATCTGGGGTCTGTAGGACCTTCGCTAGGGCTCCGTGAGAAAGTACTCCTGCTCATCGTTGGGCAAATAGATCGAAGCTAACGTTAAAGAGAGGTAGTCCACTCGCATTCGATAGCCTAAAAAGCATCCCCTGAACCCTGCTATTTTGTTAAGCACTGTCCCTTTGAAGGTGTGAAAGAGTAGTATGGCCACCCATTCCTTTTTCGCCAATCCAGACAACCACAGCTGGTGGGGAAACCAGCATGAGTTTATCCAAGGCTCATCTTTCACCATAAGTTGTGTCTCCTGGAGGAGATATATATCGCACCTACTTCTCCCCAGGAGAGATAATATTGCGGCCCTTTTAGCCTCTTACATTATAAATAAGTAGTAGTCATATAGGACATACTACAGGATAGGTCATGGCTGGTCTGGGTGAGCTGCTATGCCTGGCTGGACAGGACTGCTCACATATTGATGTGATGGGTGCAAGGGGTTGGTGTTTGCTAGAGCCAGTGGGAGGTGGAATGTCGTGAGTGAGAGCATACCCCTGAAAAAACACAAGAACCTTTCATGAGCAGTAGCCATGTATGAGGTCCATTGTCAAAGAGGAGTTCCAAGTTATGTCCACAGAGCAATGCCCGGATTGGGGTCTGGGAGGCGTCCATCGTTCAAGTATGGGCCCTCAAGCATTTGGCCCCCAGGTCCTTTTACTGGGATAAGAGTTGCTATTCTGTGCATGTCCGGCAGGGACTTTGTTCCGTACATGTACGGCAGGGGCTTTGCCATTACTGTCTATGTGTGTGGTTCATCTGTGCAGTTATCCTTCTCCTCACACAGCCTGTCCAGCACTGTCTGGCACTCTTGTGTCATCGTGATTGGGTCCGGTCAGGATCATCTTGATGTCCTGGAAGCCAGCCTCCACTGGGATGCCTGTTGTGGATAGGATCTGGTGGCACCATGGTGGCGTGGGGCCCCCCTTCAGAAGGCTCAGTATACGTCGGGCCTCCAAGAGGGTTTTGGTTTAATGGAGCAGCCCTTGACAGCAAAAGACAATGAAAAAGGGGTAGCCCCAGCCATAGGAATTCTCCTTACTTCTTAGAAAGTCTGTTACAGGTTTGAAGTCTTGGCGGCATTGTACAGTAATGGCAGATCTTGGAACAATGCCAGCTTGTGCCCTTGGAAGCTAGGTTGTTCGGAGTCTTTTTTGTTTTTTAGAATATCCTCCTTCAGCTGAAAATCTCGTACACATACTAGGATTTCAGGTGGGCGTTTTTACCCCCAGGGCGGCCCACCCTGTGTGCTCTGTCAAATTGAACAGGCTGATCAGTGTTGCTCTCCAGAATTTGCCTGAATTGGGTTTGCACAAATTGCAGGTTGTCAGTTCCTTCTGCATTGGTGGGGATACCACCTATTCTGATGTTGTTCCGGCTCAAGTGGTTTTCCAGGTCCTCTGCATGTTCCTAGAGGTCAGCTTGTCACTCACAGAGGCATAGTATTTCTTGTTGCATATGTTCAATCTCCTCTCCTTGGGCAACCTCATTGTCCTCGAGGGTGCTTCACATCTCTGAGTTCCACTGTCTGTAGTTTAGATTTGAGGGAGTCGAAGAGAGATGCCATAAACGCCCTGGTGACTGGTGCTTCCTCTAGCTCTTGGTCATCCTCTGGCTGTTCACGTTGCTGGAGTGGGCTCTCCTTGCTGGATGAATTCGCTGAGCGTGTTAGCATGTCATGTAAGCTGTAGTCTTTTTTGTACTTGGAGGATGCCATGGTGGGGAGCATTCAGGAGGAGTGAGGCTTGGTTGGAAACGTGAGGAGCACTGTCTGTGGGAGCCTTTTCAGCCGCAGTTAGGTGGGGCCAGTCAATCACTCCGCCCAGTGCCACCCCGGACCCGTGTTCTGTGCAGGATGGGTCCTTTATCTCCCTCTTTTATGGCCCCCTGATCACACCCTCTAGTTGTCCTTTGTTGCAGGTACTGCAGTGTACCTTTATAAAGTAGACAGGGGGTAGTGGTGGCACAGACAGTCGCACATCAGAAGAACAAAGAAGTTTAAAGGTGGGCAGCGTGTTGGTGAATTCCAAGTATTAAAAATAATTTGTTTAGGTGCCTATCAGGGTAACAGAAACACCCCACTACCTTGGGTGTTGATGCAAGGTTCTCCAAAAAGATTGCCGTGGTAAACTTTAGACAGACAGATGTACCCCGGCACTCAACAATATTACTACAACATTGATTTTTTGAAATTTAAACACAAGATCTATGTATTCAAATCACAGGATATGACAATATTTAGATTTGTACTGGGGTTCTCACAAATGTAATAATCAGTGTGAAATGTAGTCAATACATTCATATATTCATACAAGAGTAAAGATTTTTTCAAAAACGTTTCATGTTTATACAGTTATTTTTTCAAGGTCCAGTTCTTGTTGCTGGAAGAACAGAATAGCATAGTGAAATAGAGACATAACAGCCGACATGTGTTTCGTTACATTCGTAAATTCTTCAAGGCTTAGCTGCGTAAGGGGCGCAATCTTCAAATGTTCAGAGAGAATCCACCAATGTCGTGTTGTCTCTATAACGAAAAAGAGTAGCCAAGAAATAAGTCCTTATGTGTACTGTTTGAAATCTGTTGATGTCTTTCAAACGTCATGGAAGAGCCACTGGGAGAAACTATTTCAGCAGTCCATGTGGTCTAGACTTCTCACTCATTAAAGTGCTAGTCAGAGAGAGTGTAGGATATGGGCATGCAATCGTCACAATATATGAGTCGATTTTCCAAATAGGTAGTCCTCCATTCCTAATCTTGCAAGGTTGTCGTAAAAATATGTTGTATGCCTGTAAGTTGCATGATTAAAAAAGTAGAGGTACACGCAATGTGCAACTGAAGGGCAGTGATACGTCCTTTTATAAGTCTATTGTTCGTCAACTCTTGGCTGAAGTATGCCCCCGTAACTATTCAGATGAGACCGCTGTCTCGTGGCATACTGGTCCAAGTAAGTAGTCAAGAGAACCCCAGTACAAATCCAAATATTGTCATATCCTATGATTTGAGTGATCAATAGAATACATAGATCTTTAAAAAATTCAATGTTGAAGTAATATTGTTGAGTGCCGGGGTACATCTGTCTCTCTAAACTGCAGTGTACCTTAGCGGGCTTCAATCTGCATGGTAAGTTGCTTGTGCTAGGTGGATGTAACATGCTCAGATGGAGGGAATCCAGATCCTCGTCAGTGGGCTGCCCTCGGCGGGGAATGGCCTGTCTAATCTTTCCTTAGCTCCTGTGTGTGGTTCCTATGCCGCAGCCGACCCCCGTGTCAGCAGCAACATGCAGAGGGGTCTGCCAGTGCTACTTCAAGCCCCTGTGTTACAGGGCCGCCCCCTGTCGTGGGTGTGGCTGGGGATGCGGGCCACCACTCACTAGCTGATCCAGTACACACTCCTGCCACCTGCAGGTCTCCCTGAAAAAGCAGCTCGCTCTCCATTCGTGGGCCATGCAGCACTGTGTCGCAACCCTCCTGGACGTCACTTGTGGCCCCAGCGTGAGGCAGGGCAGTGTCTAGCAGCCCCTCAGCGGCTAGCCGCGGTGCCAATCGGTGTTGGTCGGCCCAAAGTCAGGCCACAGATGCCATCTTATCTTCCTCGCTCTGCTGTCCTCTGCCACCTTTCTCTACCACTCATGCTACTCAGCTCTTGCTGCTGCCCAAGGTGCATTTTTTGCTGCCGGTAGAGGACTATGGGGGCACCGTGCATAGCCGCCATCTTGGCCACCCCCTGGTGATCTTTTAAAAAATATAATCTATCTACTCTAAAGCCCTCCAGGAGTAAGGGGCCCACCCAACCGGAGAATGTCATATCCCACTTTGCCCCAGGCCTAACCAGTTGATATAGCAAATCTCATTCTATCGAGAAGGTGTGTATGGCAAAACATGGTTGAAGACCATCGGAATATCTAACAAGCATTCTGTAGTGGCCGGCTCTGCCTCGCGCTGCTAGAGCGCGAGGCGTACATTCTGTGTCTCGCGCTGTCCGCGATGACGCGGTGTCTTGACAGTTATGGCAGTTGGTAGATGATTTACTGTGAAGCCTCTGGCAAGCGGCGTGCCCGTGGGAGTTGATGAAATAAAGACTTGCTGTTATCTAAGTTCGATCTCGTCTATTTACTACAAGATAAACTGGCGACGAGTCGACTCCCACAGAACCCACAGGAGAATCCGAATCAGGTACCTGAACAGTTGGACGTCCTGCGCACTCCTCACGAAACGATCGGTGAAGGTCTCCTGCCTCAGCCTTTCACGGAGTTGTGACCGCCTGTCTCCTGACGTCTCCGGGTATTGTTCGAAACAGCCTGAGGTGAGAGAACGTGTTACGAGAGGCGTTTCGCACGTCTCTGCTGTTGCTGTAACCCCGCCCAGCTCTTAAAGCGACAGCCTCATTTGGGTCAATTTCATTGCCGCGCTTGGTTTAGATAAGCATTTTTAAGCCATCTTCGACTGGAATACCCTGGGCAGCATTGACAAGTGGGAAGAACATACGCTTTGGAACAAAATACATTTGGAAAAAAAAACGACATTATGAGGGCACGACCTTAAGATGTACAAGGAGATAAACATAAATTCTCTCTCCATCTCCCGTGTGGGGGGCACAGAGGCTGTTTCATAAGTTGTGGCTTATTTAGAACATTGGCTTATAGACTATTTTGACCGCTCTGATTGCCACCATTAAATACTTAATTGTAGTAACAAGAAATATATATTTCCTTATTAGCATTTTCGAAGGAAATTTCACATGATGCAGTCCATTCTTCCACCATCTCCTTTCCTGGACACACCGGGCGAACCTCCTGTGCCTTGGAGGAAATGGTTCGACGCGTTTGAAAATTACCTAGGTGCTATAGGAGCACATAGGTTCAGGGCAGAAAGGAAAAAGTTTTTACTACGCCATTCCCTGGGGTATGAAGGGAGAGAAACCCTTAAACATTTACCGGATGTAGTGGTGGAAGAAGACGAAGAAACTGATGAATACAAAGACACAGTGAAAAAATTAAAAGCCAGATTTGATAAGCAACCCAGTGTGGTGGTGTCTAGACACAAATTTTTTAAAAGAATGTAGACACATACATTACTGCTTTGAGGAAATTGGTAGCAGAATGTGATTTTGAAAATTTCAGTGAACAGTTGATTCGTGATCAGTTTATAGGGAAATGTCTGGACAAGACTATAAGACAAAAACTTTTATCCTTGGAAAATCCCTCCCTGGATGAATCTATTCGCATAGCGAAAAGTATTGAAACGTCACAATCTTCCATAAAGGAACTGGAAAGTAAAAGTATTGAAGTCGTTACCCCTGTCCGCTTTAAAAAGCATGAAAGGAAAAAAGATTATCAGCCAAATAATTTCTTCAAAAGGACTGATATATGTTACAGATGTGGATATCCCTCCCATGTGAAAAGTGGTAGACCGTGTCCTGCGAGAAATGCAACCTGTCGCAAATGTGGAAAATTGGGACATTTTGACAAAGTTTGTCAAAGCCAAAAATATAAGAAAGAACAGGTAGCATGTGCCATGGATGCAAGTGGGAGTGACAGTGACGACACCCTTTGCGAACTTAAGGACATGGTAGTGGTTGTTAGGGAAGGGAACATAAAAAGTGGTAACCCTGATGACTGTGTAGATCCCTATGCCATCATCGGTGTAGGGGAAGAGAGTGTGAGGCTGCTTGTAGATTCTGGTGCTAGGATCACAATGATCAGTGAATCTTTGTTCAGGAGAAAATGGGGTAACAGACCTCTGCAACCGCCTGACCGTGAGCCTGTATCCTATGAAGGGAGAAGTATAGAACTGATGGGGTACTTTGAGGACATCTTGATTTTCAAGAACAGACACATTTACGGAAAAGTATATGTCGCCGTCAATGGACTAGACATATTAGGATGGTTCCACCAAGGTTTGTTCAGTATGATGCTGTGCCCTGGAGCCAAGGAACAGATTCTAGTGGTTCGGGATCAAACACAGGTCGAGGAACTACTCAATAAATATCCCAGAGTGTTTTCAGGTGAATTGGGGAAAATCAAAGGATTCAAACACAAGATCAAGATAAAGAGTGATGTGGTACCTGTAAAACACAAAATAAGGAGTATCCCTTTCAGCATCAGAGAAGACCTGGAGAAAGAACTTTTGTCCATGCAAAAAAGAGGGGTTATTGAACCCATAGAGTCGTCTGATTGGTCTTCAGCATTGGTCGTGGCAAGGAAGAAAAATAATGATCTCAGAATCTGCATTGACTTGCGCAATCTAAACAAGGTCATCTGGGTGGACTCGCATCCTCTACCGAACATATCGGAAATGCTGGGTGTAGTCGAGGGTGCCAAGGTCTTCACCAAACTCGACCTGGCCTCGGCGTATCACCAAATTGAACTGGACAAGGATTCACGCCATTTCACAGCGTTCAACTCCCCTGCAGGTTTGTTCCAATTTTGTCGTATGCCTTTCGGTTTGGCCTCAGCAGCCTCTGTATTTCAGAGGGTTATGGTCAATTTACTGAAGGGAATAAAGAACGTGGCCATATTCCAGGATGACATTCTGCTGTTCGCAAAAGACCAACAAGAACACGACATTGCACTGAACAAGATCCTGTCCATATTCCAGGAACATGGGGTGGTCCTAAAAAGGGACAAGTGTGAATTCTCTAAAGACAAGATGGATTATCTGGGTCACACTATATCGAGTGAAGGTGTCACGCCCAAACCGAGTTTAGTTCAAGCCATTGTTGATGCTTCCGCTCCCAAAGACAAAGCTGGTGTCAAGTCTCTGTTAGGTCTCACAGAATTTTATGCCCGCTTTATTCAAGACAAAAATTCATTCTTCAAACGGACCACAAACCATTAGTAGCGATTTTAGGGTGCACCAACAGCCGGGGGGCCACTCCCCGCATCGCACGCCTAGCCTCCAAACTCTTACAATACAACTTTGAGATTGTACATATTGCTGGGGGGAAAAATGTAAGAGCGGATGCACTGTCACGTCTGCCTGCTAATACGAGTCAGGACATACAAGGCATAGATGAATGCTGTTTTGATGAAAAGGAGGATTATATTATAGCCAGTGTTGAACTTAGTAATGTTTGTACTATTGATCAGCAAAAATGGAGGGAGGCGGTGGCTGGAGATGAAGTCTCTAAAAACCTGATGAAATATATTTCCCAAGGGTGGCCCAGGGAAAGAAATGTAGATGTCATGTTACAACCCTATGTCAAGGTGTGTGATGAACTTTCGATTGAGGATGGTCTGGTTTTCAGGTTAGAGAAACTGGTTCCACCGGTGGACATCAGACCCACTCTTCTCACCAAAGCACATGAGGGGCACCTTGGTGCCACATTAACCAAGCGTAGAGTAAGGGAGTACTTTTGGTGGCCCAAAATGGATAGAGATATTGAGGAAATGGTGCAAGAGTGCACCGTGTGTTCGTCAAGTGACAAAAGTCTTCACACTAGTAGTCCTCCCCTCACTCCTATTCCCCTCCCGGGTGGCCCGTGGGAAAAACTTGGCATAGATGTTCTAGGACCCTTTCACAGCCTTCCCCAACAGTGTAAATTCGCCATTGTCATGGTGGACTATTACACTAAGAGGCCCGAGGCCAAGTTTGTCTCTAAGGTTGATTCCCAAGAAATCATTGACTTCTTAAGGGGAACATTTATGAGAGAAGGGTTTCCCCAAACTTTAATCTCAGATAACGGGGTACAATTTGTATCGTCTGAGGTACAAGAGTTTCTTAGAGAATCTGCCATCATTCATCACCGTAGTTCTCTCTATCATCCTCAAACCAACGGTTTGGTAGAGAGACTTAATAGAGTCATAGGTGATTGTGTCAAATGGGCTCTCGCCCACCACAAAGATGTGCCCCATAGTGTCAGGACAATGTTGTGGTTCTATAGAACCACTCCCCATTCGTCTACAGGGGTGTCCCCCTTTGAACTACTGAGAGGTAGGAAACCATGTACCGAGTTTAGGCCGGCTTGGATGTCTAAATGGAATAAATCATATTCTTCTCCCCAAGAGATGGATGCGAAAGTGAGGTCCAAGTCTGCGGAGGTCCAGGTCAAACAAAAGGAGTACTTTGATGAAAGAAAGCGTGTTAAGATCAGAGAATTTACTGTGGGAGACAGGATCAGAATAAAGAAACCAGGTTTTGTAAGGAAAGGAGAAGCCAAGTATGGGGAAATTGTGGTGGTGGATAAAGTGTGTGGTAATGCTGTTCGAGTCAATGGTAAAGACTGGTGGAATAGTAACAAGGTGGCGAAAGTTAAAAATATGCCCAATGATGTCAAGTATCCTATGTCGAGAAGTGAGGCCTCTCTTAGGCTCTCTCACGGTAAACTTGATGTCCCGAATTCTTCTCCCAGCCACGCCACTGTCAGGAGGAGTACCAGAACAGTTAATGTTCCTGTTAGATTCCGTCAATGACGTTCGGTGTTTTTCTTTTCCACTGTGGTGTTTCTCCTGCATTTTTTTCTCCATTTTTTTCTCTCTCTCTCTCTCTCTCTCTCTCTCTCTCTCTCTCTCTCTCTCTCTCTCTCTCTTTCTCTCTTACTCTCTTTCTTTCCTTCTTTCTTTCTTTCGTGCATTCGTTCTTCCTTGTCCTTTCTCTCTTCATCGCTGCTCTCTCTCTGCTCCTCTTATTTCTAAGAAAAGGAGATATGTAGTGGCCGGCTCTGCCTCGCGCTGCTAGAGCGCGAGGCGTACATTCTGTGTCTCGCGCTGTCCGCGATGACGCGGTGTCTTGACAGTTATGGCAGTTGGTAGATGATTTACTGTGAAGCCTCTGGCAAGCGGCGTGCCCGTGGGAGTTGATGAAATAAAGACTTGCTGTTATCTAAGTTCGATCTCGTCTATTTACTACACATTCATTATCCAAACAAACAATGACAGATTTAAGACAGCCAAAGACTGTACTTCTAACAAAAGTGTTCAAATTTGAAAGGTGATTGAAGAGCTGTCCCTTTCTATCCACAAGGGACATAGCCAACTGAGCCAGCACAACGCAACAAAGCTGGTCCAAACAATAAGCCTTAGCAGTACATGTTATTAAAAATAATCGCTACTCAATAACACTGATTCCTTATACTTTGAGCAGAATCCAGCACCAGGTCATGAATTGGAATATACATAAAAACAGGTTTATGGCAAGAGTGATATTTGAAATGTATAAGGTGCATAGTTTTCTGACGTTTAGAGGCTTTTGCAATACCCTGCTCCAAGTAACTCTATACAAAAATGAAATAAAGGAAAGGCATGAGAATACCCAGATGGTTTAGCTGACTTGGAGAATGTGATGGAGTAATTGTCAAGTTTGAAACTAGGGAATTAATTTGAGGTGAAGGTTTCTGGTTACATGTCCATGGCTTTAAGTTGGTGTCTCCAGTCTCTGAGTATTTCCTAACATTTCTTTTGGGAGAGTAGGCGAAAGTCTGTCTTCTGCGGGTTCAGCTTAAAGTTCATATATTTCATCCTGTTTTGAATTTCTTTAGAGGGTAGTTTAAGACCATGAGGCTGTTTAAGCATCCAATGTTGATGTATAGCTAGGCAACATGTTATCAGATTATTTGAGAAAAGAGATTATCTGATTTGTTAACACCTCACCTAGCAGTTCCACATAAAAAATTAAAACTATGAGATGACAATGGATCCTTTAGGGACTCCATATGGGATTTTAAATGGTTAGAATAAGAATTGCCCATATGGATGTATTTTGATCTTTTTCATATTTAGGATCTGAGCACTATACCTTCAATACCCATTCTATTACTAGGGATTTCATGGAGGATTCCCCTATCAAGCAGTGCCAAAGAGAGGCTGAAGAGGTTCTGGGGTGGAAGTTTCCTTCTCTCAATATAATGTTATCCACATTTTCAAGGATGGAGGTTTTGGTGATCTAGCGATAGTGGTACTTTAAATGAAAGCCACTTAGGAGGCATGTGGAATTAGTGAACTCTTCTAGTTAGGTTCCCGACTATTGTAGAGGAAGGAGAAGCCTTTGATGAGTCTTTAGTTTCCCAGCACTTTCAGGTCATCCTTAGAATTGTTATGAAAAGGAGGAGTATGATCTATGATTTGTAATCATAATGGAGGAGGTTATTGGAGTGTTCCTTGTCTACGTCTGACAGGGTGTGTCTGAAGAAATTTGAAGGGTTAGCATTAGCAAATACTTTCTTTATTGTGTCTAAGCTAATGGGAGTGAAGTCACTTCTGGTTATTGAGAGGTTTTTCTTGGTGAAGCTATAACTGTCCTTGTTATACAGGGTATACGTTTGGATACTTCTTTATTGATTGCCTTGATTTGTTTTGATAAGTGGAAGGCTGCATTGGGGTACTATTAGTGCATATGAATTGGACTCTGTGGACTGTTTTTGTATGATCTGGAATAGTTTGTTTGGGTTTTTTAGTATCCAAAGTTTAAGTTTTTGGAAGGATGAGCACTGTTTATAAGTTGCTTGTATGCTTTTTAGGAGGAGGGAGAATGTGGGAGATTTTCTACAAAGACTTTCAGACTCTCCTAGGGTTTTCCCACCTTGCTTGTCACCATTGTAGTCATTTATTGTTTTCTTGGATCTTTTGACTTTTGATGTGCTAAGGGATACATTGTCCACAATGCTGGCAATCTCATTAATTGAAGTGCTTCACTAGATTGAAGGAGTCGTCATTTGACATGTAGTTTGTCATTTGACTTGTATTTGTACAGAGGGGCTTGGTCTCGTTTGTCAATGTCTTTGAGGTTACTCAATTTTTCCATTTCTGGCTTCTTTTTTGCATGAAATTCTTTCAAGGTTCAGGATTCATTATAAACTCATGAAACCCTGCGTTTGGCTCACACAGTGGTGTTATTACCTTACAGCCAGCTGTCATTAATGCTCACAAATAATCTATTTCGAAGATGTGAGTGCGCCGAGCCAAAGGAATGGATGGTGTGGTTTCTATCATCAATCCATTTGAAATATTTGGAAAGTAGAGCTTGGAACACCACACACATTTTATATGACTTGCTAGAGATGCATTACTTTTCCAATCACTAATTCAAAATGTATCACTGAAGAGTAGTCCTTTTGGGTAAAATATAATGTGAAAGACACTTCAAAGATGCAATGGCTCAGACGGGCTGATACAAAGTATTTGAATGAGTTGAGGACCTGAATTGTACCTGACATCCAAAGATGACTGAAGCTAAACTGAATACATGAAGCATTGCACCACCTGCCAGCAGCCCAAAAAATGAGAAATAAAACAATAATAATCATTTAATTTTTTTCTCTTGGAGCCGATGCTTGGGGGACGGGGCCAGGGTGACGACAGGCTGGTGGAGGAGTGGTTGCAGTGCTACTCAGTGCGCATGACAGTTTGGCCGGCCGTCTCAGGCTGGCCAAACCGTCATGCGCACTGAAGCTCTCTACAACCAACCTGCGTTGCCGTGTTGGAGAGAGCAAGCACAGGCTTTCAGCATAACTGGGAGTGCAAATCTTTGGCGCTCAGGCCAATCCTGATGCTGCTTTCAGCAGCATGAAAACAGCATCAAGATTGGTCGCACTGCGCTGTGGGAGTCTGTGCCTGCAGAAGAAAGGGGCGCGATGTGCAGTCGTGGCCGCTACAACACGAGGGTGGGGGGAGAGCGGGGGAAAGACAGGTGGGTGGGAAAATAATACTTTTTTTTAAACGTACATTTTTCCCTGCAGCCTCCTACGCCGACGGCCGCCTCCCGCCTCGGAGCTCTCCCAGCAGTCTCTGGGAAGTCAGGGGCTGCTCAGCCAATCCAGACGCTGCTCTGCTGGGAGAGCAGTGTCTGGATTGGTCTGAGTGGCCTGTTCTGCTGCCCAGACACTGCCTATGAGCCTGAGGCATTTCTCCAACCCAGCTGTGAACACAGCCGCGTTCACAGCAGGGGTGGTGAAATAGAAGTACGCATATATGTTTGGCCGGCCTAGGACAGCTGGCCAAACATACATGCGCATTTCTAAGTGCCACTACCTGCCTGTCATAGCCCGTCCCGGCCCCGCCCTTCACGCATGTCAAATCCAGTCAAAGAAAAATACAATTATGTTGTTTCATTATTATTTTATTTGACTGGCTCTGATGATTGGGCCGACGCTCCTCCGCTATTACGGAGGAGCCGCCCCTGGTGATGCGGGATGCGGCAGGTACATTTAAATTTTTTTTTTTATTTGTCTCATCTGTCCATGTCGCCCCATCCCCTCCTTTTCCCCCACCCTGCCCCTCTATCAACACACTGGCCGCTAGTGATGTTGTCTAGTATGCGATTCAGAAATATTCTGATAAAATGATGGAATTCGTCACCCAGAGTCACTTCCAAGCGTTCATATCTATGAATTTATTGCTGCCAGACTGATGGTATGGAACGGCTTTCCAGGAAATAACTTAACTTGCAACCTAGAGTGGCTTCCTAGAAGGTGAAATTAGGTTTCTCATTAAACCACCTCATGCCTTGTCAGACTGGTGTGTGATTCTCAGTTTTTAGGCATTTACTCACGGAACAAGTTAACAGACCTATAACTTAGCACTAGGGTGTTAAAAATGTACCTGAAATGTTGCCTGAAACAAAACTGGTGCATCTTCCTGAATTCCTCCATATTGGTTCCCGTTCCTCCATTTATCTTAAGTATTGTGCTGTTGTAATATATTGAATTTTCATGAGTTGAAAGGGAGAAGTGACCTGACAAATTTGACACATTTGGTACAGTACTCACCAGTGCTTAATTTGTAAAATATTAAGTGCCGGGGCTCTGACCAGGAGGCCACTGCAGCGTGCACCACCCATCGCCCTTGTCATTGCTACAAAAACAACTACTAACCATCACTCGCACGTGTAAATGCGACAGCTCAGATTATTCCAGGTCCCCAAAGCTAAAGGAACGGCTGGGGAGGTAGGTATGAGCAATTTTAAATGTCTATTATATTCCTAAACAACAGTCGTTCTGCTCATCTCAAAATTAGATGAGAAGCGCCACCTTGTGGTAGGCTGTTCTAAATATCGTGTTGACAATTAGGTGCCAGTGCCGAACACCGGAAATCATTTAAGTGCCGGTGCTGAGCACCGGAAAGCACCGGCTCAAATTAAGCACTGCCACATTTGTCAACTTAGTAAGCATTTATACCTGAGCAAGTGCTCTGGTTTTGATATATCTGCCAGAAATTTACAGTCGCTGGTCAAGCCGCCATTTTGTCAACGTTTCCATTTGAAATGTGCAGATTACTGGCCTTTTCATTTCCAAAAAGATTTCTTGAAGATGGGCAATTGTGAAAAAATATATGAATTGATTATATTGCCCATGCAATGTTTCTTCATAATAAAAATTAATACATTTTCTCATTTTCGACAGGTCTTTAATCCAAATCTTTCAGTGAATGACTGGGGTCTGACAGATATGGAAGCCAACCTATCACCGGTAAGAAAACAATAGTTTGGTAGCACTACACAGAAGTCTCTTGAAAAATGTAACACACAACGTGGCTGCAACTGAAAGCAGCACTTGCTCAAAAGTGTTGCAATCATATCCGACTGGGAGGAGCGGGCGGTTTGAGGGATACCTCGATCTCTTGTTTGTTGCAAGTGACCTTTGAGGTCTAACTAGTCATTGCAGATATTTTGGAACTTTCCACTGACGTCAGCTCTAATTGCATATGTTTTGGTTTGTTAAGAACTTGCTCTTGGAAATACTTCTGACAGGCAAGTTCACTAATAGCATGCGTATTTAGTATACTATGATTGCAAATAATAAACCAAGAACTCAAAACAACTACCAGAAAAAGCTCCAGAGCCTATCCCCCACAAGACCTAACCCACCCACCCTTCTTTCAGGTGGACTTGCTTGGTAGTCCTATTTACTTGCAAGTTTCAGCAATGTACCTATTACCCAAAGATGCTCTTTTATACACCAGTCATTACCAGGCAAGGTAGAGTGTCGCTCTAGAGCAGATAGCATACTTTATTGTAGAGAGTCAAAATCTCTACCAACAAGGCAGATAAAATTACATCTGTTCAAAGCAAGCATTCAGAAATGAAAATTGTACTTCCAGATGGTAAGGCACTTTAAAGATATGGCTGAGCATTGCATCCAATTTTTATTGTAATGTTCCTTAGTAAGCATGGAAGGGGATTCAGGGGAGTGATGTAGGTGCTCTCCTCTTCCCCATGAAGCTGAGAGGTAGGTCGAGAGTATCATGGCTCTGGCATTCTGGCTGTTGGAGTTAGAATTTCAGTACTGGCACTGAGTAGAGATGGTTGTAAAACTTAAAGTTGAAGCATGGGTTGTCCTAGCAGAGCCCTATGCCAGAAGAAGTGCCTGGCAAACATGGCAGCTGCTGGTTGGGTAATAAGAAGCATAGAACTTGCAGCCATTCCATGTTGGCAGGCAGAGCTATCAACGCAGTGTCTCTTCTCCAAATGTCCAGTTGACTGACAAAATGTGCAAGCAAAAAGAAGTAGATCTTTTTATTAATTAAGAGAAGACAAAGCATCTCCTCCATCTAAAAAGAATTACACAACATAGGTCTCACCAGCAGTATCTCAACACAACACGTGTAAAATTGAGCTGATGTTATTGACATGTTTGGAGGGAGAAACACAAGGAAGACAAGGAGTGTTTCCCCTCTATTTCAGTAACCTACAAGGTGTCTGCTACAAGATTAGGGGAGTAAGGAGATGAGGAGGGCACTCTAGAGAATCAACCAAGGAGGAAGTATGTGCTGAAGAATTTTTAAGCCCATATACTGGCTCATGATGTAGGATTTTCCAGAGGATGTGACAATATAACAAGCCAAACAGTATGGCTTCCTCTTGCTTCCTGAAGTGTGGGTGGTCACGATTCTAGACTGCAAGGTACCATATCACATCTTGCTTTGTGGTTCTAGGGCAAGGCTGTACTGATTTTGGGGATGGAGGAATTTCCTTTGCTGGCAAGCCTGTTAACCTGTCAGCTGTCCATTGGTTGTCAAAGAAAACCAGAACTGAAAGATCCTGTTTATAAAAAGACAGACCAACCTTATGCATGTTATGCACGGTCCCACAAGATATTCAAAGTAAGAAAATATGTTTTCAGCATGTGTGACCATAGTTATACATGCTCTGCATACTCCTGCCATCTAGTGCTCAACTCAGACTGTTGCAAGTTGGTTTTCTTTGAGGAATTCTTTTGAGTCACGTGGTATCGGTAACTTCTCCTCTAGTAGTGAACGCGCATGGGCACGACCCCATTGTTAGATTGTTTTTCGCTGCCATTGGGTTCTGATGTGTATTGATGTTGCTCCCGGTCTCAACACATTTGATGCTGAACTAGGGTTCCCGGGATCCGTTGCTTCCCTTCCTGGTTGGCACTGAGGCAAGGTGTCAGAGCCGAAATGGTATCCAGCCAAACGTTTTGACCCCCCATCAGCCTTCGACTCTAAGGCCACACATCAGGGCCAAAACGTCAAAGCAAACAACTCCATCCAAGCCGGGGCACCGTCTAAATCAGTGTGGGCCCCAAGACCATCGATGACAGAAAGTGCCATATTATCATCCATCACCACACTGGCAAGATCTGTACCACCTATGGATAGATTTTGCCTTAAAAGCAGAGACTCACCTTTAAGGACTCTTCACAACCGAACACTCCTCTACAACATGCTCCTGCCAAAAAGACAAAACAACAAGGATGCCAGTCCTTCCACCCCTCCTACTCCTCCTCCACCTTCTCCTCCACCATCTCCTCCTCCCTCACTTCCTGTAATTTCCTCTCAAGGATAACTGGAATGTTACTGTGACTCAGAAAGCCCTAGTACCTGTTCGCCCAGCAGAGAGCTTCGGGACGCTTGTTTACCCCCATCCCAAGCCTATGGTGTGGAGAGCATGTGGAACCCTTACCTGTAGTATGTGCCTGTTAGAGCGTCTTTAGGCAGCAAGCAGCAGCCCACCAAAAGGTAGATATGCATATTACACCTTAGTATGACTATTTCCTGGTGGAGACACTGTTGAGAATTGAACGCTCCCTCCAGTTTCTCCCTTAGTTAACAGGAATGGCCAAGTCTGCCTCTGAATTTTTCATGTAGCCTGTGAAATCAAGGATGGTAACACTTAGAATTGAGAACAACTTTTAAAAATGCACCATCTGATCTCCTATACGATATAAGCCATGTCCCCCCAGGTTCCCAGGTGGTCTCCATCACCTGTAAGAGAGCGGCAGCCCAAGCCACAGGTGCTGCTCCCCTTCCTGATAATGATAAGGAGAGTAAGGGCATCAATGTGGCTGGGAAAAGGGTGCCACCACACACTGGCTCAGTAACAATTCTGTGGGTCTCCTGTCCCAATGCCACAGGGCTCAATCGGAAGAAATGAAGGCAAGAGATCATGTCAGAGGGGAAAGCCATATTTAATACCACTATGTGGTGTGCATGAGACTCAGAAGATACAACTGTCAGAGTGGTAAACACTTCTGTTATCCTCCATTGCCACTACTTCCTGTGTATCTCTGGATTTAAGCTAGATGTCCAACAACACTCATCAACCTTCCTTTTGATGGAGAACAAATCTTCGACCTGCAATCTGATGAGATGGTAGAAAAAATAAAGAAGGATCTTGATACCACTAAGGCTGCGGGTGCCCTTCAAATACAACAAACCAGAGGCTTCTTTGAAGGAAGCAGGCAAAGGGTGGGTCAAAAACTACCAGCCCGACTCACCATTATTTTATCAATGATAGTAACAGGACTAACACCAGAAAGGAGGTAGGTACACATGGGGCACCTTTCAGAGTAATAACTCCAAGGGTCAAGGCAGAGGCAGCAAGTCCAGGGGAGCCTCTACCTTCAAAGACTGCCCTGCTCCGCGATTCCCTGATCACACTTCATCTTTCGGAGAGAGGCTGAAATGATTTCTTCCTTGCTGATAGAAAATCACCACAAACCGCTGAGTTCTATCTATTAGCTAGCATGGCTACAGCCTTGAGCTCACCTCAACCCCACCAAACCTCCCACCCCCCACACACACTCCTTCAGCCCTGAACACCTGATCAATCTACAAGAGGAGGTCCAGGTGCTCATTCTCAAAGGGGCCTTAGAGCCAGTGCTCCCCCCAACAATAGGCAAAGACGTCTACTCCCACAACTTCCTCACTCCTAAGAAGGGTCACTTCCTCAGGCTAGTCCTCAATCTCTGGCCTTTCAACAGGTACAACCTCTCTAAAAATGTTCAGACACCTACTTTCACATCCCCTTCCATCCAACTCCTTGGTACCACCTACACTTTATGGTATGTGGTCAGCACTACCAATTCAAAGTGTTACCCGTGAGAGTCACCACAGCCCCAAGGTTTTTTTCACCAAATGCTTAGTAGTGGTAGCCACCTTCCTCAATCGGGGGTGGCGGTAGTGGGAATGGAGATCATGCCTCCCCCTACAAAGATAACTGGCTGATTAGGTGCAAGCAGAGAGGAGTGCCTATCCCACACCCGAGCTGCCATCTTCCTGTTCCACACCTTGGGCTTTACAGTAATTGCCACCAAGTCTCATCTTCAGCCTCTCCTGACCCAACACTTTCTGGGGTCTGTACTAAACATAGTCACAGTAACCACCCACCCAAGAGATCAAAGGTTGGTGAAATTTTAGAGGATGTTGCCTCTTTTTCAGCCATTCCGTCCTCCCACAATTCGACCAGTGATGCTCATCCTAGGTATGATGGCCTCCTGTATAAACATAATCCCTCACACAAAGCTTCATATGAGTCCACTTCTGGAGTGCCTCTCTTCAGTGGTGGAACAGCAACAATCTGTTGCGGGCAGGCTCTTCGCAGACCCAATTCCGCAGGTGCCCATCATCACAGACACATCATTTGTGGGTGGGGGCGCTTCTAGGTGACATGACAGTCCAAGGCCTGTGGCCATCTCATCAGGAGGGTCTCCACACATAAAGAATCTAGAACCTTTAGCCATACAGCTGGACCTAGAAGCCTTTCTCCAAGGTATTTAGGGCAAGGTAGTCCTGGTACGAACATTACCATCATGTTTAATCTTTAAGGTCAAGGGGGCACACACTCTTTGCTGCTGTCAGGACTGGCACATCAAATTTGCCATTGGGCGATCCACCACTAAGTGCATCTCCTACCGAAGGACCTCCCAGAGGTGGACAAGGACCTTGCAGACCTGCTCAGCAGGGAGCAGCAACAAGTTCATGAGTTGGAAACCACCCACAAGTCTTACTTCCGTACTTTTGTCAGTGGAGGTGTCCCACATATAGACATCTTCGCCACTTGCAAAAAGGCAAAATGCTTAAACTTTGCCTCCAGGTTTCTACATCCCAGTCCATGAGCAAATCTCTGTGGGTGAACCTGTCAGGGATCTTTCCACATGCTTTTCCTCCTGTCTTATGTCTACTGTACGTGGTCAGGAGACTACAGCATTCATTCCTCAACCTCATCCTGGTGACTCCCACATGGGCCAGACAACCATGGTTTTTAACCCTTCTAGAAATATCCACTGTTACACATGAGGTTTCCAACGAACCGGATCTTCACACACAGAACCAAAGCAGAGTCAGACACCAGGAGCCCAGGCAGCTCAACCTAGCAATCTTGCTCCTGACGACCTAGAGTTTGGCTACCTTGTACTTGCTTCAATAGTTTATGAACATACTGAAGAAAGCTTTTTGACCCACCAGGCGCACCTGGTTTGCCACTAAGTGGATGAGGTTCATTCACTACTGTACATCGAACCACCTAACCCACTTACACCAATGATCCAAGACATAATTTGTAATCTCTTACATCAGCAGAAGTTCCGACGCCTGGAGCGACACCTGGTGGCCTCCCGCCCTCGGAAACCCGCCAACCCCTACTGACCACGCACGCAACCTGGGAATCATCCTGGACTCCGAACTGAAAATGTAACGCCAGATCAACTCCGTCTTGTCTTACTGCTTCCACACCCTCTGCCTCCTTCGTAAGACCTTCAAATGGATCCCCCTCAAACACAGAAAGACCGTCACTCACTCCTTGGTCACCAGCAGACTCGACTACGGCAACGCACTCTACGCCGGAATAAACAAAAACTTCACCCGCAAGCTATAGAACATCCAGAAACGCCGCCGCAAGACTGGTCCTCAACCTGCCAAAACACTGCCACAACTCCCAGCACCTGCGCGCACTCCACTGGCTCCCCGTCGAGGCGAAAATCACCTTCAAGATACTCATCCATGCACAGAAGGCCCTCCACGGCACCGGACCAGCATACCTGAACAGCCGACTCAAATTCCATGCACCCCAAAGGACCCTACGGTCAGCCCAGCTCTCCTGCGCTGTGGTCCCCCGCACCAGATAGACCAGATCGGGAGGCAGCTCCTTCTCCTTCCACGCGGCCAAAGCATGGACACCCTTCTGCTCCACCTCAGACAGACAACATCGCTCCCCATCTTCGCTAGGAACCTCAAACCCTGGCTCTTCGAGATACCCCCTCCTTGATGGAATGGAACCTGCGCCCCCCCACCCCTAGTGCCTTGAGACCCTTACGGGTGAGTAGTTGCGCTTTAACAAACTACTGATTGATTGATTCATGGGGTGAGGGGGGCAATGAGTAGGGAGCGGCTGCTCGGCTGCGGGCATCAGTAATCAGAACATGCCCGAAGGGGCAACCAAGCGGTGGGCGGAAAGAGAAAGGAAAGAAGAAAAAAATCAACTATTCCAGTGAGTTATAGGTTTAACGATAGATTGGAGTCGGTGTGTGGGCAGATAATTGTTTGGTGAAAGGGAACGATAAACCACGGCATATTTGAGAGTGAGCGAGCGAGGGGGAAGGAAAACCGTGTGTGTGCTCAGGTGTGAGGGGAATAGGAACCAGTGACAAACAAGCACTCATCAGCTGCACTGTATGCAAGGACTACGTGCGCGCTGCTACTCGCTCCCGAGGCAATACTCCATGGGAGTAATCTTTTCAGAAAAGGTGGGGCATGCACCCACCTGTAGCCATTTGCAGGCTATGATTTTTAACTGACATACACTCAAGCCAATCCAAAGCGTCTGAGGAGTCAGACCCCACAAAGTAAAGATAACAGATCGCTTACAGCGCAAGCACTGTTTAGGCTCGACCTAAAAAGGACCAATGTGCAAAATAGCTTCATAATCTGACAATTGTTGTAACAGTTTAAAAGCCGGCTTGCAGTGTCTGATGTTACGATGTTTCATTTAAAAAAACTGAATAAAAAAGTGTCTGTTATACCTTCCATAAAATTTACAAATAAATGCAAAATGCAACATTGATTGACTTGGCTTTCCATCGCCAGAACATGGCTAACATCTAGATTATTTGTTAAGCCCAACGGATAGCACATGAGATATTTTACTGTGTCAGTTCTAAAGTGAAATATTATGGAGCATTTCCAGCGCCCCATGCACACCAAAAATAATTGGTGGGGCAATCTGGTGTAACCAAGCTAAGGTAGAAGGAAATATCAGTTTTACCTTCTACTTTCATTAATCTCCGAGAGTACTCATAATTATGAAGTGCTTGTTGAACACGCCTATTATTTAAATTTTTACAGAATGCTGAATCCTTAAGCATACTGTAAGCCAATTTTACAGTATTCAGATATAACATATGCCAACCAGGAAATTTGTAGACCTCGATCACATGAGAGGCAATCTATTATAATGCCTCTCGTATGGGCAACCTCCACGTTTCTCCAGATTGTGAGCCACAATAATGTCGGCCGGGCTTAGCTATGGTCTTCTAAGTAGGGCGGTCCCTGCTCTTTGTGACAAATGAAATGAGATGATGATATGTGAACAGACAGAAGTTTTCTACAGAACTGGTTGTCTTCGAGGTGAATAGCCTTGCATTGCAAGATACCCCACACTTTACCGCCGTATATAGCAATAGAGGTGCATTGCGACTTGTATATCTGTAACAGAGGGATGAGAGGACCACCCCCACTGGAAAGAACCAATTGCCTTTGACAGCTTTATTCTGTGTTGAACGAAGTTGGGTGTCTACGACCCTGTGGCAGAAAAGGTAACCCTAAAGAAGAAAAAGCGCTTATGCTAATCATGCAATTGGTACCAGATGATAAAATGGGAAGCTGATGCAATGATGTGTTTGTTTTTTAATTTGTGCGTAAATCCAATGCAGCCATAAAGTCCATGAAGGCAAGTACCAGGAGGCGCAGAGCCTTTGGTGTATGTCCCATAAGCACTGCGTCATCCACATAAAGGAGTGTAGATAACAACTTCCGGTACGTCGGGGGTAATACTAGGAAAAATGGGTGAAGCTCATTAATGTATAAAATGAATGAATATAAGGAGAGCCATCACACACCCCATCTCACACAGCGGCAGATATCTGTGTCACCAGAAACTCTCCCTGCATACTAATTCTGACCCTAGCTTTCATCTCATTGTACAAAAATACAAGAAAGTGTACAAGTGTTACATCCGAGCCTCACGAAATAAGCATTTGCCATAATTTGGCATGATTAACGCAGTCAAATGCTGAAGTCAAGTCCATGAATGTCAAGAAAAGAGGGGTTTGTTTGGCCACAGTATATTTGCCCAAAATCTGATTACGATTTAAGCTTTGCTCAACCGTCCCAACTTTATTCCTAAACTTATACTGGCCGGGATATAAAACGGGCTCAACTTGAGTCCATTCCTCGATTCTGTTGTAGATTACCCTCCCGAGAATTTTGGCTGTAGAATCGATTAATGAAATGGGACTATAACATCCGGGAACGGACTGATCCCCTTTTTTAAATAAGGTGTCGTAAATAAAATATTACGCTCTCAGAATTTCAGAATATTAATAAGATCATGCATAAAGCAAGAGGCTTTATTCCAATAACTCGAGTCAAAGGGAGAATATTACCATCAGCACAAGGGATCTGGAAGGGACTCAAAAGTATTCTCAATATTCTCAAAACATTATTCACAGAGTACAGTATATATACATTTCTCAATTGTACGTAAGCAAAAGAGCAAGAGAGAATGAGATAAGAGCATGTGGGCGTGTAAGTAGGCGTGAAGGTGGGCGTCCATGTGGGCGTCCACTTGATGATAATAGGTAATTTGTCATAGGTGGGTGGATACCTGGAGGGGGTTGCGTGATCAGCTGGAATTGTACTGGAACTTTGCCTTACTTGTGCTCAACTCGAGCATGACGTGTAACTGACGTGGGGAGGGTTGCTATGCAACCGGACAAGTCTGGAAGTGAGGCCTTCAGTGTCAGGACGACCAGCACATCTTGTTTTATCTGATATCTGATGTCTGGAGCAGGGACTGATTTGTGACATAGGTTGCTCATCACCAAAAGCCGATGTGGCATCTATTTCTTCATTTACTTCATTTACTGCAGAGGTCTTGCACGGGGGCTATGGGCTTTTCACTGACGCGAGCTTTGTAATCACACAAAAAGAGACAGAAAGGCTAGGCTTTCTCCTTTGCAGATGGGTCATGTTTATATTCCTCCTTCTCCAGGCAGGAATGTGGTTTCAGTAGGAGTAAGCAGATAACCGTGCTCAATACTGTCTCGGCACCTCGGTCGGGGCCCCTTTGGCTGAGGCCCAAGTGTGCAAGGCCAAGGATACGCAGCTGCAGCTTTCAGAGCGTTCTGAGGCCTGAAACCTCTTTTCGGCTCTGGCTGAGCCATAAACATGGGCTTCATGAAAATGCAGGAAAACATGATGAAAAACGTGTAGGCCTCAATACAGATTTGTCGTTTCTCTCATGGGAGACTGGATGATGGCAGGCCACGTTATAGCATAAGCATCATGATAGAAAGGCCATGAAGGGGAAATACATAGGTTACATGTATGTGCACATAAGCGTTGGGGGGGGCACATGGGGACACATAGGCCTCATAGATTTTTATTTTCCTCATTCCCTCCTTGTACCCTAGTGAACCCCCTATGTAACGTCTATTCTCATGAGACAGTCGATCTGTTCTTGCAGCATTATTTTTCCATTTTCAATGCTCTGTAAATGGGGATGTGGAACACATGCAGTAGCACACAGGCCACAAATGGCCGGGCCACACTGCAGACATAGGCAACAACTGAATATTATTAATAGTATCAACCCACAGACGGTCAACACTTTCCATCCCCATGCCGATATTACTCCCCAGAGCCAACTGGACCAAGTCCACGTGCCTGGGTTTTGATGTATGCTTTGGGCAATCTTGTGGAGCCTTGTTATTGTTTTGTATACAGACGGTGCGTTATTAGGAATGAAAGAAATGATATGTAGTACGTCCCACCCCAGTCTAAGGGCAGCTGCACATAGGCTGTCTGGCCACAAATAAAGTAGGTGTGTCGTGATGCTCTGAAATAGGACTTTCCTTTGTCTTTGAATACTATTATAGTATCACACTCACTGTGCCCCAAATGTACTGAGCCTTCTTTTCTGACACACAAGTTCCCTTTCACTGGCAGAACAGTAATTGAAGGCGGACCTGACATGTGTTGGGGCTTTACGTTCAACACTATAAAATCGAGGGTCGCATTTCCTTGCAGATACTCTTCATTTTCTAGATCTGTACCTTTCATTTGGGGAAGTCCCTCTTCATCTGGGAAACATGCTTTGTTCATGACTTTATTCAAGTTACCCCATACCCACTCGCCCCTACACTCCTTGTCTTGACATTCTTTGGCATCACCGTTGATGGATGTCATTAAGGCAAACCATGCTCCGCAAGAACCATTATGGGAGAATGGAAAAGGAAAAAGAGGCAAGACTCCCTTTACCTTCTGATACGGGGGAAGTCGGCCACAGACCCAGCAGTCTGTAGCATTGCTAACCTGATGTGAATGGTGCAGCATCTGAATAAAGGTATTGCTGCGTAAGGCAAGTCGATATGATAACTCATGGGATGGCAGATCACTAAATGTGTGCTTTATGGTATCATTAGTGGAGGAGTATAAGAGTGAGGCAATAGGAGGAAAAAATAAATAGCATGTAGTATTAAGCTGATACATATTATCGTGATGCACAGAAGAGATAGAAAAATCACAGTCACTATACATCTACCACGTAATATTTTACAGTATTTGCTTCTTATCTTGCTCTTTTTTTTTAATGTTATTGTCCAAGATCTTATGCAAGCCAGAATACATGTTCAACCGCTTCACCACCTAGTGGACTTAATTGATCAAACGGGTTCTGACTTATTAGATCTAAGTGTAACTCCTGCTGGGGAGTCTCCTCTAGAAAAGGGGGCTCAAAGTCCAAGCAGTCAGTGTTCTTTTGGAAAGTACAGTTATTCCCAAAGTAACGTTTGCAATGATGTATCCATCCTTTCCGTCCCTCGACTTTAACGGCGGTCCTTGTGGTTAGCAACACCAATTTCGGCGTCTTCCACCTCGGCTCAAGAGGGCTTGATCTATCAAAGTTCCGGATCAGCGATGGAGTGTCCCTTGACCTGGGTGTTGTCAGGGAAGGCGGCAGCAACCTGCGAACAACAAGAGAGTAGTGCAGACATCAAGGAAGCCAGGTAATCCGTCAGCACGTTACTATCAACATCAGTAATCTTTTTAGGCATTGGAGTGCCCCACATATTCGGTGGTCTACCAAAGACCACTTCATAGGGAGATAAGCCTGTTCTAGAATGGGCTATCATTTGCATGTAAAAGAGGGCAACCGGCAGGGCTACCATCCAATCTACACCTTTGTCTGCGCAAATCTTTGCTAGCTTTATTTTTAATGTCTGATTATGTCTTTCTACAAGGCCTGCTGCTTCAGGATGTCGCACACAATGGAACTTCCAGGTATACCCTAACAGAAGGGACACCTGCTTCATGAGTACCAGGACATATTTGTAACCTCTACATCTGTTTATTTGGATATAATCCATTTGGAGCACTTCAAAAGGGTGGTCAGGTGGATGGAATCCACCTTGTTCCATCGGAATGCCTTTACCTGGATTGAATTGGCAACAGATCATACATGTTCTGACCTTTTGTTTCGCTGCTGCACGCAGGTGCTTGTTGAACCATATATTCTGTAAGCTATCTATCATTGCTTTCTCTCCTAAGCGTGCAGGACTATGTGCGGTATTTATAATCACTTGTACCATCGAATCAGGAAGAAACCATGTGGATTTGCCCTTATTCATCCAACCCTGATCAGTCAGTACCCCTCCTTGTTCCGACCATTTCTTTAATTCGTCCATAGTAGCATGTGTCTGTATGTCTTGTACATCCTTGGAAGGATCCCTAACTGTCATGGCGTTGGACACTGATTGAACCTGTAACTTTGTCATGTCTAGTGGGGTCTGAGCTGTCTGTTTAGCAGTTCGGTCTGCCAGATCATTGCCTTGGGAAATGGTATCTGTGGCTCTAGTATGTGCTTTACATTTTAGGATAGCTATGGCTGTTGGTAAATGTATTGCTTCCAGTAGGACTTGAATAAGGGGGCCATGCTGTATCTTGGCCCCATGAGAGGTCAAGAAACCTCTTTCTCGCCACAGAATCGGTGTAAATGTTTACTCTCAGGTGCTTAGCTCTTATGCACGCTTGTGTCAGGGCGATGAGCTCTGCTGCTTGTGCTGACAATATGTCTATTCTTTTAGTCTCTATTATTACAGTATCAGTAGTCACTGCATATGCTGCCACTAATTCTCCCGCCCCTGTCCTCATGCATGAGCCGTCAACTTATAGTGTTAGGTCGGGGTCTGGGAGTGCAACGTCTGTCAAGTCTTGTCTTGGTTTAGTCACGGTATGTATTACTTCAACACAGTCGTGTGGTGAAACGCTTTCTGTACTGGAGGGCAAAAGGGTAGCGGGATTCAGTATGTTGCATCGTCTGATCTCTATGTGTGGTTGAAATAACGTTAGCTCATAGCCTGTCAGTCTAGCTACAGTCAGGTGTTGTGTTTGTGTCCGGTTCAAGAGAACCTCTACTGCGTGTGGTACTTGTACTGTCAGAGGGTGGCCCAGCACTATCGAGTCACTTTGTCTTATGGCTAAGGCCGTTGCTGCAACTGATTTTAGGCACGCAGGCAAAGCCTGTGCTACTGGGTCTAATGTACTAGAAAAATAAGCACAGGGCTTGTGTTTTCCTGCATGATCTTGTGTTAGGACAGATAGTGCTGTTCCATCCCGCTCTGTCACAAAAAGCATAAACGATTTGTTGTAATCAGGGTTTGCTAAAACTGGTGCTTGACATAAAGCTCTCTTTAATTCTTCAAATGCCACAGTGTGTTCTTGTGTCCAAGAGAGGACTTTAGTAGAAGCTGCCTCCTGTGTCGTCAACTGTATTAGGGGCTTGGCTATGTAAGCATACTGGGGAATCCACTGCCTGCAATATGAAGTGAGGCCAATGAATGCACGTACCTCCTTTTGTGTCTTGGGCTGTGAAAAACCAGAAATCAATTGAATACGTTCCGGTGCCCACAACTAATTCCCCTGAAAGATCACAATAAAACATGAGAAAAAGGGGAAAGCACCATACCTATTTCCTCGGCTTAATTTCTAAGGGGGCTAATTTCTAAGGGGCTTAATTTCTAAGGGGCTAGCGGGAAGCGAACCTCCTCAGGGGCCAGCAGAAAGCCAATATTCTCCTCCTTCCCCCCTTTTTGACAGGAGGAAATCTGAAACAGATTCCACTGCTGTCAAACACTATCAAACCCTGCGTGTAGCAACTAGGCGTAAGCAAAATTATAGGAGATGCACAGCGCAGTTGAAATTCAAGAGAAATCCCTCCAGCAAATGTACAAACTTCATTGTGTGAGCTCATAGGCTGGCCAAATGACATCTCATATGCAAATGTCCCTATTATGTGAACCTACACCAACCTGAAGTCAATATTAATGCTAGGAGGCCCTAATAGGAATGCTAAATTACCTAAATATTCGGAAAACCAAGTTTAAGAACAGTTGTTAATGTTGATAATTAATAATTTATCTGCTAAAGAAACCAGTCATTCAGCAATAATTTCCACCTATACAATAAACTGCATCTCTCGCCTTTCATATTCAAACGTCTCCCTTCAGAAACCCAAACCCAATAGCCTAATTTTAAAAACAAGTCAACTTTTGGGGCCACCACTTACAAGAATGAGCTTACTAAAACAAACTTTAAAAAGGAAATCCTGTCAGATATTCTCTCATTACCCTAAATACCGAGCCTCATTTGTCACTCTGGGGTGGCAGTCCTTATCTAAAACATGCTCTTCAAGAGTTAAGATGCGAGTGTACAGATCATAATTGTTCCTTAATGTCCAATCTGGAAACATATGACCGAGGCTGCCTGTCTATAAGAGAAAGGCAGTTATGTGAAAAATATTTTAGTCTTGCATAGCCTTTTTCTTTTGTTTCATTCATCTCCAACACCAATTAGACATACACTGATAACGTGTTGTCTGCTATTTTGACAGCATGATAATGGTAATATCATGTCTGTGAAATTTAGTAATTGTGAACAAGTTCCAGCCAAGCGCTGTGCAAAGATTGCCGTCGTCACGACCATCTCTGCACTGCACAGGAGAACTTTGTATTAAACGCTAAACAGACTGGTCAATACAACACAAAAACAAAACATATATAAAATACATATGCCAAGCCATCAGTATACCAAGCACAGAAAGCATAGACAAATTACGTTAACATATATAAATGAGCAGTGACGCCCAATTTCTGTACCTACAGCTCAGAGGCGAACATTCTGGCCTGCTTAATTTGTCAGGCTTATAATCAATAACTGATTTACCTGCCCTATACACCCCCATCTGACAGTGGGTCATCCCAATGATGACCAGCTGTCAGCTGAAATCACCGTGTCAAGTCTGACACACAGGATCAGCAACAATAATCAAAAATGAAGAACACACGAACCTGTCTTTTTTTTATAAAAATGAGCTATGCATCTTTGTACACAATGTACCCTCATGTCCTAGTCGAAGATGCATCTCCCATCTTTCCTCACAGACCCGTAACCACTGGATCATTTATCCAATGCAACTGGTGGCAGCTTGTGGCCACAATTCAAAAATGTCTGAATTTGAAAATCGTTTTTATATAGGCATATAGCCCTTAAAATTCCAAGCAAGAGCAACATTTTACTTTCTGGCCAGAAGCAATATAACATTTGCTAAAAAATAAAACAAATTTTCTCCATAGACATTTCCTCGGGGCACTGGTTTTGCACAGAATAGAACAAGGGAATCTCTCTCGACTTACATTTCTCAGCTGCCCTGTCTTATCAGAGAAGCTAAAAATAGCCCCTCAGCGCGGCCTGAGCCTGGGCTGCCAGCCAACTTTTTTGTTTTTCCTACTCCTGGCCCCCAAGGCTCTCCGGCTGCAGGCATTACACAGATGCGATGTCAGAGAAGCTTTCTAAGCAGTGCCTTTGTTCTGCTCCTCTCACCGGCCCCCACCTACACTGGCTACAAGGTCAGAATCTGTCTCCGATTTCTGTATCACATTCTGCTCTACACAGCCCCCACCTTCTCCTCACTCTGAAGCTGTCAAAGACAAAAAGACTACTCAATTCCATAAAAACTGCAATAATTCGCCCAATTTAAAAATTATTTGTACATACAATTTGCACTCAGGGGGTCATAATCTTACCGACTTGACCCAGCACATTGGCTCACTGGACCACCAAGAACACAAACCTGTATTCTTGAACAATTTGCAAATTCGAAATACCCACAATTCTTTTTCTCAAGCTAAACCCTTAATGGATCACTAATTATTGTTCGTTAACACTTTGTACATTAGGGGTGTCATCAAATCACAGGCGTTGCTATTACCCTAGCTACACCCCTCTCAAGTCCCTTTTAACAACGTAATCAAATGTTGGACCATGAAAACACCAGCCATGCGCTGATCTTTTGGCGGGAGGCTCAAGAACACTTGAGCTACTATATCATTATCATATGTATCGGGGTACTTGCGGTGGCACTCCAACTGGTCTTTCTACTGGGCCACTCTTGCTAGGTCCTCTGAAAGGACGGGATAAATACCAGCAACGTCGGTATTTCTTTCTCTGTCAGCCTGCGCTCATTTTACCTGCTCCACTTCCTCCTGTAACATCTTTTCCTTGGCTTTTCCAGACTCCAGTCTACTTCTCTCTGCTTCGTGAAACACTTACTCTGTCCTCCTATGTGACTCCTTGCGCCAAAACTCAATGGCATCCTTCCGAGCTGGTCTACATTTTCTCTTTCATAAGAGTGTTTCGTTGTCTGTCTACTTGTTCTGCTTTTACTCGGATACCTTCCTCAACTAATACGTTTTCTCGGGCTTTGTCTGAATCCTCCCTCCTTTCTCTTCTTTTCTGAGCGCTTTCTCTGTGCGTCTATGCGATTCTTTACGCCATAATTCAATGGCATTTTTCTGTGACTGTCTGGCTTTCTTTTTCCATAATGCTTCTTCTACTCTCATGATGCAATCTGCATCCCATGTCCCAACAGCGGGCCATCTCTGATTCTCTGCTAAATCCTTGGTGTAGTCCACCCACAAATCGAGATATAATACAGCATCTAGGCCATGTTTATGGTACATAAAGTACCCTGGAGTGTCCCTAGGTGGAATGGGAACGGCTTCCTCGAGTATTCCTTTTCTAGTTTTTATCTGTCTTAATTTTGAGAATAACGGCATCTTAAACCTTGCTACTTGATTCTTACTCGGACTTGAACACAATTAATACAATAAACACAGTAATGAAGATCGAACAATCACTCATACCACGACATTTAAAACATACTAAAACATTTTAGAACGAACAATAATAATTAGAATAAAACTAGTTAACTGCATAATACTAGATGTACTGCTAAACAGTACAGATACACTGCTAAAACAGTGCAGACCAGGTCTGTGTACCCAAACCCGTCTTGACCGGCACAAACCAATGTGCACGTCTAGATGCGTCCCCAGCAACGGTACTCACCGGGAAGCACGGAACGGAACAGAAGGCCTCGGAAACTCTGGACTGGACTAGACCAGACTGGACTCGACTCGACTCGTGACGTGGATACTTCGGAACTTCGGAATCTGGTGGGCCTCTGTATACCTCGGACACAGCTCTCTCGCAGGTGGGCTCTGGGTAGGACAATCTGCGTTCCTCACCGCCTCGTCTAGATGCCTGGTCGCAGTCCGTCCCCTTCGTTGGCCTGAGGGAGTTGGCGGGAAGACCCGCGACGTGCGCGCTTGAAGTCCGTCACGGCTATGGAAGGGGGCAAAACTGGACCGTCATCTCCGGCGTGTGGGGAAAGAGATTGAACTGTTCGGGCGCCATTATGTCGTAAATAAAATATTACGCTCTCAGAATTTCAGAATATTAATAAGATCATGCATAAAGCAAGAGGCTGAGTCTGTGGTATCAGGTTCAAAAAGGGCTTTATTCCAATAACTCGAGTCAAAGGGAGAATATTACCATCACCACAAGGGATCTGGAAGGGACTCAAAAGTATTCTCAATATTCTCAAAACATTATTCACAGAGTACAGTATATATACATTTCTCAATTGTACGTAAGCAAAAGAGCAAGAGAGAATGAGATAAGAGCATGTGGGCGTGTAAGTAGGCGTGAAGGTGGGCGTCCATGTGGGCGTCCACTTGATGATAATAGGTAATTTGTCATAGGTGGGTGGATACCTGGAGGGGGTTGCGTGATCAGCTGGAATTGTACTGGAACTTTGCCTTACTTGTGCTCAACTCGAGCATGACGTGTAACTGACGTGGGGAGGGTTGCTATGCAACCGGACAAGTCTGGAAGTGAGGCCTTCAGTGTCAGGACGACCAGCACATCTTGTTTTATCTGATATCTGATGTCTGGAGCAGGGACTGATTTGTGACATAGGTTGCTCATCACCAAAAGCCGATGTGGCATCTATTTCTTCATTTACTTCATTTACTGCAGAGGTGTTGCACGGGGGCTATGGGCTTTTCACTGACGTGAGCTTTGTAATCACACAAAAAGAGACAGAAAGGCTAGGCTTTCTCCTTTGCAGATGGGTCATGTTTATATTCCTCCTTCTCCAGGCAGGAATGTGGTTTCAGTAGGAGTAAGCAGATAACCGTGCTCAATACTGTCTCGGCACCTCGGTCGGGGCCCCTTTGGCTGAGGCCCAAGTGTGCAAGGCCAAGGATACGCAGCTGCAGCTTTCAGAGCGTTCTGAGGCCTGAAACCTCTTTTCGGCTCTGGCTGAGCCATAAACATGGGTTTCATGAAAATGCAGGAAAACATGATGAAAAACGTGTAGGCCTCAATACAGATTTGTCGTTTCTCTCATGGGAGACTGGATGATGGCAGGCCACGTTATAGCATAAGCATCATGATAGAAAGGCCATGGAGGGGAAATACATAGGTTACATGTATGTGCACATAAGCGTTAGGGGGGGCACATGGGGACACATAGGCCTCATAGATTTTTATTTTCCTCAAAGGGTACTGTGATGGTTGTTGGCCAGGTAGCAGGCCCAGTAGAATACGCAAGATTATTAAAAACGGTGGTTAATAGTGGAGCCCGAAAATCAGTATTACTTTTTATCAAATCATTCGGGACACCATTCGGGACATGTGCCTTACCACAAACAGTTTAATTTACAGAATCCTCTACTTCACTTAAGGACATCTGGAAACCTGTCAGTTTGCTGCTATCTATGACAAAAACAACCTCAGACGGAGGAACAGCATAGCTTTTTTTTTTTTAATAAACTTTTTATTAAACATTTTTCCAACATGTGACATCAGTATTTCCTTCACATGACATGCGAACACAATTGCTTCAGTATCTACATAATCATTACCGAACGTCTCATAGTGCACACCCCCTAGTTCCATCTCTAGTGTCTTTGCAGCCCCTCTGCATATACCTATTGTGCGTGTGCCCACCCTAAACTGTTGATATACTGACATCGGATTCCGATTCGTCCAACAAGGGGGGCTCACATATATTGCCTCGGTAGCTGTTCCAACCTCCACAGACCTTTTCCCATTTTTTCGGGCACCCCCGATGGACGTGCACTGACTTTTCCGCCATCATTGCCATGACCATGCCCTTGCACCATTGAGCCAGTGTGGGACTATTTCTGGCCCCCCAGAGCTGGGCAATGTTATGTTTGGCTATTGTCATGCCCAAAGTTACCCAATCCTTAGCCATCGCATTTAGATCCGTTGGTTCCCAAATATTGAGCAGGCAACACCTCGGACTTGGGAGTGCCGAAGACAGAGCGGTGTATCCGCTCGATGTCTTTTGTGTAGAAGTGTCCTAGTGTAATATGTGCGGTGTAGGATTTTCAATTGGACTAGCCGCAGTCGTGATGGGATTGCAGCTTCTCTGGGGGATGCTAATGCCTCCCGCCAGTCTGCCTCATAAATATCTCCCAGTTCGTGCTCCCACGCAGCCTTCAGCGCTACAGTGGGGTCTTTGCGGTTATTGACTATTTTCCTGTATGTCAGTGAGATTGCCTTTTTGTGGAGGTGGACCGTTAGGAGCCGATCCTCCAGCGGGGAGGACTCTTCGGGCCTTGTATCTGGTGGTATTAGGGACTGCAGTGCATGCCTGACCTGTATGTAGCGAAAGAATTCTGTCTGGGCCATGCCATATGTGGCCTGAAGATGAGCAAAGGCAACCACTCCACCACAAGTCCCCCACTTTGGAAATGCCTATGAGGTCCCAGCTACGAAATCCCTTTGTCCTGCCCAGCATTCCAAGTCGCTTTGTATCCCATAATGGCGTCGCCAGTGTGACAACATCGTCCCACCCCAGTGTCCGTTGTGCCTCAAACCATACTCGCAGTGTGTGTCGTGTCGGCCCCGTAATGTTGCCTTGCTTCCTTTTATTGTATAGGGCACCCATTATCCCTGAAGACTCTAAGAGGTGTCTATCTAATCTGAATGCGGGGTCGTCTTGGGGGACGTGGAGCCATTGGTTGATTGCGACTAATTGGGAAGCCCAGTAATAGACTTTGATGTCCGGAAGAGCAATCCCGCCATCATACCAGTTTCTGGTAAGTTTATGTAGTGCTATTCGAGGTGTTTTCCAATCCCAGAGCAGCGACGTCACTTCCACATTGACTGCTGTGAAATACGCATCCGGGACAGGGAATGGTGTATTCTGTAGTGCGTACAAAAACCGGGGGAGTGCCATCATTTTAAATAGGGCTGCTCGCCCCAGAAGTGTCAAGGGTAGCGTACGCCAATGCCTAACATCTTTTTTAAATTGCGCCAGGGGTTGGGTCAGGTTTTTTTCCATGAATAGCGCGTGGTCATGCGTAACGAAGATCCCTAGGTACTTAAACCCGTCCGTGACTATTTGAAGTGTGCACCCTCTTGGGAGCCGTGGTGGGGGGCCGTGTAGGATATACATCAGTGACTTTTCCCAATTAATAGTATACCCTGACATCTGCCCGTGCGCGGCACATATATCCAGAAGACAGTTGATGGACCATGCTGGCGACGTTAAATATAGTAAAATATCATCCGCATAAAGTGAAATACGATCCTCCCATCCGCTGGCCCATCGCAACCCCTGTATTGTAAGATCTTGCCTAATCCATGCCGCCAGGGGCTCCAGTACCACTGCGAAGAGGAGGGGCGACAGTGGACAACCCTGCCTTGTTCCTCTGCCCAGTGGGAACTCATCCGATAAATGCCCATTAACTACAACCTGTGCCACTGGCTGCATATACAATAGACGGATCCATGCACAGAATTTTGGCCCAAACCCCATACGCTTAAGGACTGCGAAGAGAAAAGGCCACTCCACAAGGTCAAAAGCCATTCTCGCATCTAATGAGAGTAAGGCTGCGTCCTCTTCTATAGTTGATCTGCGCTCTATTACTCCGTGCAGCCTTCTAATATTTAGCGCTGTGTTGCGGTGGGGCATAAATCCGGACTGGTCTGGATGGATTATTGCAGAGAGATGTGGTTGCAGCCTTGTTGCCACTGTCTTCGCAAGTATTTTTGCCTCTGCATTGAGGAGGGAGATCGGCCTGTAAGATGCGTATTCGTGCGCCGTCTTTCTGGACTTATGTATGGTAACTATGGTGGTGAGCCGTTGATCTTTGGGTAGAATCCCCTTACCTAAACTTTCAGTGTACATGGCCAGGAAGTGTGATGCCAGCTGAGGGGCTGCCAATTTGAAGAATTCTACTGGGATTCATTGGGTCCCAGCGCCTTATCCGTGTGCAGTGCCCTAATGGCTTGTGTGAGTTCCTCTGGTGTAATATCCACCTCAAGGGTAGATATGGCATCGCCATCAAGTGGGGACATGCGTATATCACGCAGGAACGCGAAGTGCTCTTCCTCCGTCGCGGTAGCTAGCATAGCTTTTTTTAAAATGGGCTTCCCAAGTCTTGCTAGCAATATGGCAAGTAATAGAGGACACAGACTGATTTTTGCGTCTCGCTTCCGAGACAGCTGACCAAAAAGATTTACTATGTTTCATGAGGGACTCCTGCACTAATGAGTCCCATTGCTGCGCTATTACCTCCCTCCACCGTTTTGATGTGACCTCTTTATAATGCCTCCATTGAAGAGGCCACCAGTAAATGGTCCCTGGGTTTAGATGCAAGAGCCCAGCGCAACTCACGATTAGCCGCTGAGCAATCATGATTGACCCATCTGGATGAATTAACAATGGGGCGGAGAGGCTTTAGAAGAACTTTCCTGATACTAGTGCTTAGGCCAGTAAAGACCTCAACTACCAAGTGGTCGACGTCCTCCTCCCTAGACACACAACCACCAACACTGCATTCCCCTTAATTATTGCCTTAAACAATTGGGTTGGCTCATGCCACACCAATCTTAGGTTATCCGTGGATGGCTGAAGGTTACTTGCCCCTTTATCTACCCTGAATCTTTCTTTTGAGCATGCTAGAAGGGCTATCTCAATGGGGTTGTAATCACTATAATTGGAGGGAACAACCGTTCCGTGCAAGAGTATGTCTTCCAAAGTAACATAATCCTTTCGCAATTCATGAAAAAGCAGTGGTACCATCGTTTTCATTACAGGTTGTCTCTTTCAGGCACCGCTCATGATGGAGGTCACCATTCTCTGGGCTGCTACACTCTAAGCCATATACCAAGCAAAAGGCATCTCTGGTTTAGACCAGTAGACAGTCTCTTTCTTCCCATTTCAGAAGCTAGGTCTTCTGACTGTGATGGAAAAAGAAAATGGCGATGGATGGAATGCTTGCAAAAGCCTCAGATAATGGCAGTTATTCAGGCCATATTCCAGCCTATGTTTTTTTCTCCACTGTGCCATTCCTGGCACTGATCAATCATATGCAAATCAGTCTAGTTCCCACTATAGTAGTCCCCTTAAAGCAGAAACACGTGCAGTCTAAACCTATTGCATGTGTTTGCTCCATGTCTGGAGTTAAGTAACAGGCAAAAAATGCACTGCATCCAGGGCCTGAGCAATTTCCAGTGGCTGAGACTTTAGCACACATTCCACCCATTTCCTTTAGTTGTATAATTCTGATTCCCCTAGATGAGGAAAACTTTGGCGGGATTGTCTTCAGATCACTGGGTCATGGCCATCATCAAACAGTGTACAGTAATAAAATTGTCTTTTTCACCAGCCTATGGGACACAATTACACCCTGACAAAAGGCTTCCTTGTAAGGAAGATTGTCCTGGTGGTGATTTGTCACCTGGACATAGAGCATCCAGTTATTTCTGTCCTCATGAAGCAATGAAGCCAGGGAGTCTATTCAATTATCTTCTTATAAAAGTAAATGAAGGAGGGATATATATTAATCTTGGACATGAAGAGGATGAACACGTGGTTGAAGATTATTTGATTTAGGATTCAGACCTTCATTGCTCTGGGGGCATTCCCTGCACACTTAGATCTCTTAAATTCCTATCGACTTAATACCACTATATCCAGATCATAAGCAGTTTCCCTAGGTCTGCAACGCATCAAACCCATAAGCAAGGTTCAGTATGCTCTTTCAGTTTAAATATATAATTGAGACCCTTTGTAAAGATGATTCTGGCATCAGGGTGGCACAACTGCACAAGTAAGCTCTCTCAATTTTCTCTGTCTCAGTGATTGACTCCTGCAGATGTCTTAGCAGAAGATGAGTCAGCATTGCTAAGAAAGTGTGCAGGATACGTTAAACCCTCTTTTCTTTATCATCTTGAGCAATTGGTATCTGAATCCATCACAGGATCTCCAGTTCACCAGAGCCAGGTTCTGCAGAAGTGGAGGAGTTGTGTTACTTCCAGATGACAGGGCAATCAAGGTGAGGAAACTTCTGACACATCTGGAACATATATTGTAGGTATCAGTAGCATTGTGTCTGGGATCACAGAGCAGCATATGAGCTTGTTATGACATAGGCCAGGCTTAACATATTCCTCCTAACATTGCACCCCTTGTCCACTGGTCCAACAGGACTTTGAGGACTAATACCAGTGACTCAGGGGTTAAAGAATGAAATGCATTGGTGGTCAGTGCCCTCCAAATGTCCACAGAATATTCCACTGATCCCTTTTCTTCAAGCATTAATTCAAAAAGATGCCAGATGTAGGGATTGGAGGGGTGTGTTGTACTTCAAGGAAATAGAGGGGCAGTGCTCTTTGAACGAGCTGTAATGCCATCCATTTGAAGGGTGTTTAGGCAGTGTAATATACACTTCACCTCCTAGATCAGCAGAAACAGTATGTGCTAGTCCTGGTGCTTTTAATTAATGTGGTGACACGAGCATATATGAAAAGACAGTGGAGTTTGCAACATGTCGCAGTACTGGCCTTTTAAGGCCATGAGCCGAGGAGCATCTCCTGTCCCTAATCTCGGTGTGTATCAGAGAAGTGGAAAATACCCAGGTAGAAACCCTCATCTGGATTTTCTCCTTTTCAAGATGATTATGCCTGAATCAGGGTGAGTTTTAGGGAAGCGAATTGGAGATTTGAGAGCATGTTTTGTCATTGGCCTGGCCAATGTAACTTCAACATGTATTTCTCTTTATCGTCTTATTATTTAGCAGTAGATCCAGTGTAGGATAGTAGAGTGTTATGTGATGTGGGGGTTTGACCTCACCATGTAATACTATCATAATACCCCAAATATGGTCCTTGGATCACACTAATGAATCCTTAGCTCAGTCCTGGTAGTGTGGCAAAGAGCAGTCAGACTTTACTAGAGGAATACGTGTTAAGCATTTCAGATACCAACATGGACGAAAAGTAATTGAACTGACTTGAGAGAAATCCAACCAATTTATAAAAATAGAGTAGATTTTTATCCTAACTTAGACACCAAAACAAACGGAATAGCATACATACAACCGGAGCTATAGCATTTTGAAGCAATATTAAATCGGTGCAAAATAATACATGAAAGATATAACATTGTTGTCAATGCGAAAAACCAGTAGTGACAATCAGTCACTTGCAGGTCGAGTTACATGGAACCCTTCAGAGTTGAGGGTATGCGAGCCCCTGGACCAGGCCACGACATTCAGATCAATTTTACCTACCATGTGGAGTTCGGGTGCAGAGTTTTCCTAGCTGTCCGTGGTGTTGAATGGGAGCCATGGGATGCTGGTTTTACCACTGACAAGGTGCTGCAAGAAACAGAATGCAAAAAGACAACAGATACACAGCTGCTGATGTTGGATGGAGGTTGCACGGTTTTCCCTGTAAATGCAGCGTTGAGTGTGGGGGTTAGTTGACGACCAACAAGCATTGGGAGCGGTAAGCACATCACAAAGGTACTGGAAGTTCAGTGGGTCCTGGGGTGTGAGGTAGAGGCCTGAAAGTGTGTGGCAGGTGAGCCTACCACTCACACAATGCACTGGACCAACTGGATTTGGGCAATCCCGCGGAGGGCCCGATGGCCAGCGATTCTTCGAATCCGGTGAGTGTTTTTACCTGCAGGGCACTAGTTCAGGGAAGTCTGTGGGTGCTTCTGGCTTCCCCAGGGTCCCTCGCTCGGAGAGTGCTGAGACTTAGCCAAGAATGAGGCTCTTTCACTCAGTTCCACGTCTGTTGCCACAGGGACAAAGCATCCCTCTTTCGCTTTTGTGATGTGGGCAAAGTCCTGTTGCCGGCGACACAGGTTTCATCTTGGTCCTTCCTTGATGCAAGTTGTTCAGATCTGAGCTTCTGGTATCAGGGGGTCCCTTAAATCCTAGATTTAGCGGAGGTAGGAATGTGGGAGCTAGTAGCCAATGGGCAGTGTTATATTCCCTGGTTACACCCATGTAGCAAAGCTACTTATTTCTTACATTGTCCTCACAAATAACATTTCCAAGCTGTGACCTTTTGCATACATTTACATGCATGACAATGTTGGATTAGTTTCTCTGAAACTAAACTTACATCTAGCTTCATGAAACATTATCACAACGCCATGAACATCATGTACAATGTCTCGTTCCCTACTAGGTACAAATGTTATCACTATCTTCATTCAAAAGGCGACAGGGCTATTAACATATCCACAACATCACTAATCTATGCATACATTGCAAGGCTGCTTTCTGTTATAAAAGATGAACATCCAGATAAATTAGTAGAGGAGGTACTTCCACTGACACCCAGGGTCATTGCATGCTGAGAAATCACCACTCAGCTACCTGACATCTCGAGAGGGGTGTCCAGTTTATGACCAAGACGGGGTCCTTCATTCTCTTCCATCAGGTAATGGGGTTAGATCGTCCCTTGGGGGGATTCTTGGCTTTATACCTACACACACACTCTAGATACACTTAGAGTAGGGTCTCCATCATAGGAGTACGCCTGAATACTGCCTTGTTTATATGCCTGCATATATACCTTGTGTTCGAGGCATATGAGCTGCAGATTGTACACTTTGCATAGATCGCCATCTGGTGTTGGGCCCGGATGTTTGCAGTTTGCTTTTGTTCTTTGGACAGTCTTTGGAAGTCACGAGTTCGGTGACTCCTCCTTCGGTCCGTACTGCGCATGGGCTTCGGCTCCATCCTCAGATTGTTTTTTTCCGCCATCGGGCTCGGATGTGATACTTCGTGCTCCGGCTGCGAACTTTTACGGTTCCAGCCTCGACGGAAAATCCTTGTTCATCGAGTTTCTTCATCTTCTTCATCTCTCGTAGAGGCACTTTTCTCGATTTCACACATCGGCACCGGCCTTCGGGCCCTCCTCGACTCCGGTCCCGGCCGATGGAAAGGACTCCGTTCAAAAAGTGCCCAAAATGTGGGTCTAAATTTCCCCACACCGACCTCCATCAGGTGTGTAACCTTTGCCTCTCTCCAGAATACGAGGACAGAGACTGCCCCGCCTGTAAGTCTTTTCGATCAAAAAAGACCATCCGGGATCGAAGAGCTCGGCGCACCATGGCGCACTCATCGACCGCGGCTCCACCGGACATCTTCGGAGACGACACCGGGGCTTCGGGGCAACAACACACCGAGCAGGAGGAAGACATCGTGAGCGCTTCTGAGGCCGACGACTCCGACCTGGAGGACATCACACCGGCGCAGAGGGTCGTGAGTACTCTACCCCCTCCCACCCCCGCGCCCATATCCAAAGAGACTCAGGTTACACCTTCGCCTTCGGGCCTAGGGAAAACCAAACACGCAGCTTCTATCACCCCACCTTCGGGCCCGGTGTCGAAGCCTCACAAGTCTCACGGCAGCTCGGGCTCGAGCCAGCCTACTCCTGGTGCCGATAAACACCGTTCGGCACCGAAGAAAGTGACGCCCAGCTCGACTCCGAAGCCACCGGTGCCGAAGCCTGGACTCTCGGTGCCGACGAAACACAAACATAAGTCCCTCGGTACCGACGCTCCGGCGTCGAAGCCTACCTCGACGCCGAAAAAACCGGAGGCTCCAAAAAAGCATGCCGCAGAGAAACCACCCAAATCCTCGGCTCCGAAAACATCGGCGCCAGCGGACGATTTGGCGCCAACGAACCTTTTTACACCTGATCCTTCTCAAAAAACCTTATCAAAGGATCCAAAGACTGGGCTATTGACTTTGTCTGTCAAGAAAAGACGCCTTGACACACCAGCTCCTCCTCCACCGCCCAAACGGAAGGACTCTGCCACATCTCCTCTCAGAGTGCCCTCCCCACCACCTCCTCCTCCTCCTCCTCCACCTCTTCCACCTCCTTTCCCTCCCAGGTCTCCGCCACCATTGCCTCATCACTCCCCAACCCCGTCCCCAGAACCGGATTACGGGGATCCAGATTATGATCCAGCGGACGCCCCAATGGACCCCACACCACCGGGGACCCCAGACCCATGGGAGGATAACCAAAACCCTGACATACCAGATGTGCCTCAAGATGACCTCTACCCATCCAGGTCATCTCCCCCAGAGGACTCACTAGGGTTTCACCACTTAGTGCAGAGAGCAGCACACTATCATGGGGTGGAACTACATAGCGAACCAGTGGAAGACGACTTCTTACTGGATACGTTTGATATTCAGGATAAGTCCACAGCCATCTTGCCCATGCTTAAGGGTGTTACCAAACATGCTGCAGAGGTGTTCAAAGACCCTGTCAAGGCCAGGGTCTTAAACCCCAGAATAGAAAAGAAGTACAAAGCAGCATCCACAGACCCTACATACATTAAGGGCCCTGCTCCTTTAGATTCCCTAGTGGTGTCCACGGCTAGAAAGCGGTCTAACTCCCAGTCCTCTGGTGAGGCTCCACCGCCAGATAAGGAATCAAAACTCTTAGATGCGTCTGGTAAACGCACTGCCTCGCAAGCCGCAAACATCTGGCGCATTGCGAATACACAAGCGCTGCTTGCGCGTTATGACAGAGCACACTACGATGAGCTTGAGGCTCTTATGCAGCACCTCCCGGAGAAACACAAACGTAAAGCTCATGACCTAATACAGGAGGGAAAGCTCATTACTAACACCTCCATTAAATGTGCCCTCGATGCAGCGGACACTGCTTCTAGAGCCATAAATACTAGTGTCCTGCTTCGCCGTCATGCCTGGCTCAGGATCTCAGGGTTCAAGCCATACTAAATCACCCCTTTGACCAACAACACCTCTTTGGGCCAAAGGTGGACGAAGCATTAAAAAAAATGAAAAAGGACACGGACACAGCAAAGTCTATGGGGGCATTACAATCCCAGACCCCTAAACGCTTCTTTCGGCGTTCGTCCTTTCGTAGCACAGGCAGAGGCTACTCCACCGATAGCGCCTCTACCTCCTTCAAGTCCCCTCCTCAAAATACCTTCTCAAAGGGCTACCAAAGGGGTGGATACAGGGGCAACAACAATAAGGGCAGGGGCAAAACCAACACCACCCGTTCTGCCACACCACCCGCACAATGACTTCCCCTTGCTCCCCCCAGACATCCCACTCCGGTCGGGGGCAGACTGCGACACTTTATCCACGCCTGGGAGTCCATAACATCGGACAAATGGGTGACCCAAATTATTCGGTCAGGGTACTGTCTCGAGCTAACATCTACCCCACCCAATATCCCACCAAGGCACCGTCCAATGTCACAGGAACATTCCACACTGCTCAAACAGGAGGTGATCTCCCTCCTCCAAAAACACGCTATAGAGCAGGTCCCCGTCAATCAGCAAAATTTAGGGGTCTACTCTCTGTATTTTCTAATACCGAAAAAAGACGGGACCCTGCGACCCATTTTGGACCTCCGGCCTCTAAATGCATACATACATTCGGACCATTTCCACATGGTCACCCTACAACAAGTCTTCCCACTCCTCTGTCAGGGAGACTTTCTCACTACCTTGGATCTGAAAGACGCATACTTTCATATTCCAATACACCCTTCTCACAGGAAGTACCTCAGGTTTGTGGTGGACGGTCAGCATTACCAATTCACGGTTCTCCCCTTCGGGGTCACCACCGCACCACGGGTGTTTACCAAATGCCTAGCTGTAGTAGCAGCACACCTCAGAGGCCAACATATTCACGTCTTCCCTTACTTAGACGACTGGCTGATAAAAGCCGCGTCCTACGACCAATGTGTGCAACATACAAACAGCACCATCCAACTGCTCCACCAGCTAGGCTTCACGGTGAACTACCAAAAGACCCACCTTGTACCATCTCACACAAAGCAATATCTCGGGGCCACTATAGACACCTCCAAAGGTATAGCCTATCCCAACTCAGCCAGGATCGCAAGCATACAAGCCTTGCGCCAAACATTCATTGCTCAGCACTCTCTCCCAGCGAGAGTGTTCATGAAGCTAATAGGGATGATGGCATCTTGCATTTTCATAGTGCCCCATGCAAGACTCCACATGCGTCCACTCCAAGAGTGCCTAGCACGACAGTGGAACCAGGCCCAGGGACAGCTGACGGATCTGGTGTTGGTGGACGGCCGCACCCATCACTCTCTGCAGTGGTGGAACACCACAGACCTTTCCAAAGGGCGGCCGTTCCTGGACCCGGTTCCTCAGGTGATTCTAACAGCGGACGCATCGCTCTCCGGCTGGGGAGCGCACCTCCTACACCTCACAATGCAAGGTCTATGGACGCCACAGCAAGAATCGCTCCACATCAACCATCTGGAGCTCTTGGCGATCTTTCTAGCCCTAAAATCCTTTCAAAAACAGATTTCAGCCAAAGCAGTCCTCATTCGCACAGACAATATGACTGCAATGTATTATATTCAAAAACAGGGGGGGACACACTCTCCCCAGCTCTCCCGCTTAGCCCAGAGCATATGGAGATGGGTAATTCCACAAAACATCTTTCTCCTGGCACAGCACGTCCCAGGCATACAAAACACCATGGCAGATCTGCTCAGCAGACAAACGCAACAAATACACGAATGGGAACTGCATCCACAATTTCTTCGCCCATTCTTCCACAAGTGGGGGCATCCTCAGATAGACCTCTTCGCCACCCACGAAAACAAAAAATGCCCAAGCTTCGCCGCCAGATACCCACACCCATTGTCCAAAGGCAATGCGATATGGATGAACTGGTCAGGCAGATTTGCATACGCCTTTCCACCTCTCCCACTAATTCCATTAGTGGTCAGGAAACTGCAACAGCACTCCCTCACGCTCATTCTGGTAGCCCCAACATGGGCCAGGCAGCCGTGGTACACCACACTATTACATCTATCAGTGGTACCACATCAAAAACTGCACCTGTCCCCATGCCTCCTAACTCAGAACCATGGAGAAATCAGACACCCGGACCCAGCGCAGCTCAACCTTGCGATCTGGCTCCTGAAATCTTAGAATTTGGATACCTTAACCTACCCCCTGACTGCATGAATATTATCAAGGAAGCCAGACGTCCTACCACTCGAGCATGCTATGCCGCAAAGTGGAAAAGATTTGTTGTTTACTGCTGTAACAATACAATCAACCCTTTAGATGCATCCATACAACACATTATATGTTATCTACTCCATCTTCAAAGGTGTAACCTGGCATATTCTTCCATACGCCTACACCTAGCAGCGATTGCTGCTTACCTGCAAAACAGACAGCATTTATCACTGTTCAGGGTGCCCGCTATTAAAGCCTTTATGGAAGGCCTTAAACGCATAATTCAACCCAGGGCACCGCCTTCTCCTGTATGGAATCTAAATGTAGTTCTTACAAGGCTAATGGGTCCGCCCTTCGAACCACTGCATAAATGTGAGCTACAGTTCCTCACCTGGAAAACAGCTTTTCTAGTGGCTATCACTTCCCTTAGAAGGGTTAGTGAAATACAAGCGTTCACTATACAGGAACCCTTCTTACAAATACATCACAGCAAAGTGATACTCCGTACAGATCCAAAGTTTCTGCCCAAGGTCATTTCCCCCTTCCATCTCAATCAATCGGTGGAATTACCTGTTTTTTTCTCGCAACCTCAATCTGTTGCGGGAAGGGCTCTACATACACTTGATGTTAAGAGGGCTTTACTGTACTACATACAAAGAACGCAACCTTTCAGGAAGACTAAACAATTGTTTGTCTCCTTCTCTCCACCGCATAAAGGCAACCCCATCTCTAAATCAGGGATAGCTAGGTGGATTGTAAAGTGCATACAAATTTGCTATCAAAAGGCAAAAAGAACATTATCTGTTCCACCTAAAGCCCACTCTACTAGAAAGTTAGGGGCTTCTATGGCTTTTCTAGGGAACATACCCGTAGATGACATCTGCAAACCAGCCACATGGTCAACACCGCACACCTTCACAAAACATTACTGTGTAGACGTGCACTCCAAGCAACAAGCTAGTGTGGGCCAGGCTGTACTAAAGACACTATTTCAAACCGCTGCAACGGATACCGGTGGTCGCCGCTAAGGTTGGGTACTGCTATATAATCTATGCAAAGTGTACAATCTGCAGCTCATATGCCTCGAACGGAATATGCTACTCACCAGTATGCATCTGTTCTTGGCATGTAGAGCTGCAGAGTTGTACACGCCCACCCGCCTCCCCGGCTACCTGTATCCGCTCCAGTCTATCTTATTTAGATACAACACACATGGGTTTCTCACTGTTATTACTACGCTCCATCATTTCCCTGCTGGCGAAAAACAATCTGAGGATGGAGCCGAAGCCCATGCGCAGTACGGACCGAAGGAGGAGTCACCGAACTCGTGACTTCCAAAGACTGTCCAAAGAACAAAAACAAACTGCAAACATCCGGGCCCAACACCAGATGGCGATCTATGCAAAGTGTACAACTCTGCAGCTCTACATGCCAAGAACCGATGCATACTGGTAAGTAGCATATTCCTTTAGCACCATGTTAGAACTCTACATACTATTTACGCTTTTGGTGCTAGTAATCACATTTATTTGCTTCTGTCTCCTAATCATTGCAGCACAAGTATTTTAGGCAAGAATAACGTTGGTTCAATAAATATTATTGAAAATGTCCCACTCTGTATTCTTTGTATATTTTCTCTGAGAATAAGTAAGCACGAGTGACTGAGCAAAAGGTACTGTTTCCACTATTCCTGAGGAATCAGAGTTGTCATGTTCAGTGGTTGCCAGAAACCATTCGCTCACTGGTAAGGTTAGGGGGGCTTATGGTGGCACTGTGAGCTAGCTAGTCTATCGGCCAGCATATCCTATGGGGGATGTCCGGAATCAGTCTTGACACCAAGCCCTTAGTTTTTGTTGTCCGAACAATGCGCAGGTCCTACGGATTGGTAGTAACTACACTACAGCAGCTTGTCCCTGCAGCTAGTCCACCCTTGAGATGACTACATCCGGAGATGTAGGTCACCTTTACTACGCAGAATCCTCTGTTCTGCCATTCCTAAAGATGGCAGAAATCAAATTGTGGTGTACAGACCAGGCCGCTCACCCTGGAGGTGTGGCTAGCCTTCTGTGGGTTTACACCTTGCATAGCTAATTTCCCACCTACCCGGGTACAATTGTGCCTGGGGTAGGGGAGGGCTGTTTCCTGTACTGTGATTCAGCCCTGATGCATATCGGAGGTGGTTCAGCCTTTGAAGCACAACACCTTGATGTACCACTTCACTAGCCCGCTTGGGAGGAGGGAGGTGTGACCTGTTTCCTGCCCAAGCCTTTGTTCCTGACCCCTGGGAGTGATCACACTGCCTGGCAGGAGGACAGAATACTATCTTGGTGGCATCAGGCGCAGGAAAGCACGGTCTTGCCAACCAGCGCACAGAGAGCTGGGGCAACCAGGTGGACAACCCCTAAGCCATTTGGGTACAAGCCACACTACCCAGGGCACAAGATCCGTGTCAGGGGTGAGAAGGCAAGTTTTTTTTATACCAAACATGGCATATTTTGGTGGTACTATAATGGAGCTGCCAACCTCGAGAATGCCTGGGTGGCAGCCCATGTTATTCAATTGACCGCTAACATTTATAGTTGTTTCCAATGGCGAACACCACGATAGGGACATATAGGCTTCCACTTATATGTCCTCACCTTTAATACACTGCACCCTGTCTCCAGGGTTGAGGAGGCCTACCTTAGGGGTGCCTTACATATATTAAAGACAGTGCATTTGACTGTGCCACACATGGTGAGAGCAAAGTTAAGTTCGAGCAGTTTGCATTGCATCCTGCAGTCTGCAATGGCAAGCCTACTGTCAGTAGTTTGCTTGGATCATCCAGGATGGCACAAAACTGTGCTGCTGCCCTGGGGCCCCTTTTGCCAATTTGGGATTACCAAGTCGATATGCGGTTTTGGGAGAGTGCACAGGCACTGGGGTCTGGGCAGCAGACTCCAGTGCACTACCAGAGTCATAACCATCAGCATTTGGAGCCACAAGTGGGGGGGGGGCATACAAAAAGGGCATTTTCCCACATCCAGTCTGTAAGTTGCAGCTCACCTTTATTGACCTCAGAACTATTCATGCATTATCAATGTAGAAGGTCAACGACGAGCGGCTGAAGAGAAAAGTACTTCACAGAAGATAGCCCAGTGTTGCAGCAATGTAAGAGGCCAACCACAGTGAAAGAATTTAACAGACAATAAAGATTTCTCCCTGGTTGGCTTTTGGGAAAATTGATAATTCAGTGTCATGTTCTCTAGTTGCTCCAGCTGCACAGGGCTCTCAATACCATCTCTGCAACATCAGTAGACTATGATACAAGCAATTTAAAGATCTAGCAGTTAGCAGTATAAGGAGAAGCAGATAGTGCTGTTGCCAACAGTTGAACAATACACAGATCCCTGTTACAATCTTTGGAGTGATCCTTTTTAATAATCAAGTTCTGGGGACCTCGCGATTAATACAGGAAAAATGGTGTTCTTACTGATGATCACTTTTACGAGGAGATTTGGAAACTTGGGAGCTTTGTTGCCTAAATAACCTGATTGGTGGTTCATTCAGATTCTGTTATATGTAGGCCAGGTGCAAATATTTGCCTACAGGAGTTATGCTTGTTCCATAGCTCTCAAGAAGTTGTCCTGCCTTATCACTGTCCATTCCGAACATCCAGGAGAAAAATAACTTAATCAATCAATCAATCAATCAATCAGGGAATTGTGAGCGTGCTACTCACCCGTGAGGGTCTCAAGGCGCTGAGGGGGGTGGGGGTGGGGGGTCCGCAGATCTGTTTAGCCGAATAGCCAGGTCTTGAGGGTCTTCCTTAAGGTGTTCAGGGAGGGGTCGCATCTGATGTCTGCCGGTAGCTCGTTCCAGGTCTTGGCTGCAATGTGAGAGAAGGATCTTCCACCTGCTCTGGCTCTGTGGATGAGCGGGGTTTCGGCCAGTGTGAGGTTGGAAGATCGGAGGTTTCTTTTGGGTACGTGGAAGTTGATTCTGTCATTGAGGTATTTGGGCCTGTTGTTGTGTAGGCATTTGTAGGCATGAGTGAGGATTTTGAAACTGACTCTTAGGTGTTGGCTGATGTGTTTGTGTTGGGGGATGCCGAGGACGAGTCTGGCGGCGGTGTTCCGTATTGTCTGGAGTTTGAGAAGTAGGGACTTGTTGATGCCAGCATAGAGTGCGTTTCCATAGTCCAGTCTGCTGGTGATGAGAGCGTGGGTGACTGTCTTCCTTGACTCAGGGGGATCCACTTGAAGGTCTTGCGGAGGATGCGGTGGGTGTTGAAGCAGCTGGAGGTGACGGCGTTGACCTGTCGGTTCATGGTGAGTGATGAGTCGAGTACGATGCTGAGTTTCTTGGAGTTGCCTGAGGGGGTAGTTGGGCTTCCGAGGGCAGTCATCCACCAGGTGCTGTCCCAAGCAGAAGGGGTGGTACAGAGGGCGAGGACTTCTGTCTTCTCAGCGTTGAGCTTCAGGCAGCTGTTGGTCACCCAGACTGTGACGTCTTGCATTCCTTTCTGGAAGTTGAGTTTGGCAGTGGTGGGGTCTTTGGTGAGGGAGAGGATGAGCTGGGTGTCATTGGTGTAGGATACGATGTTGAGGCCGTGTTGTCAGACGATGGCTGCGAGGGAGGCCATGTAGATGTTGAAGAGGGTGGGACTCAGGGATAAACGATGTGGGACTCCGCAGGTGATTTTCGTGGTGTCACAGAGGAAGGGTGGGAGTTGGATCCTTTGGCTTCTTCCGGGACTTACAGTCTTTAAATGTGCCTACAGCAGTTTTTATTTAGTTGTAGGCATCTGCATCTTCCCAAACATAATCCTGCTTCTGGTGTTCAAATATTTGGGTTTGAGCCGGATGGCATCCAAAGACGTAATAAGCAGGTGGCTCCGTTAACCTATTGTTTTACATACAGTCAGCCTCACTTGTGTTCCCATCAGGGTGGTATTCAGGGAAGCTCAACAAGAATAATTGTTGACTCAAATGAAAATGAAGCATTTCTCAGTTTTAATCTACAAGTCAAAAACCTGGACAGTACCCAAACGTTTATGCAACATTAACAGTTATATGGTGGTGACTTCAGGCATGTTCATTTGGCATCAAAAGCGAATTCTGTTGATGTTTGAATTTAAATGCATGTTGTGAGCCTTTAGCTGTTTCTTTCTGGAGCATATGTTGGTACTGGGAACTAGATTGAATTCAGAGATATCTTGAATGTGTCTCACTTGGTTAGGATGGGGATGAGATATCCAACTCCATCCACAAACGAAAGCTGTCAGTCTGAGTTTAACTTAAAATTTAGGGACAGATGTACGAAACACTGGTTGTGACCAATGAGGAATTTTGCAAACTGACCCATGCACTATTAGGTTGCTTTGCAAAATTCCCTATTGCAGTGGGTCACAATCTGACCTACCTCATCAGTATTCATGAAGTAAGTCACAAATTGTGACTCACTACGATTGGTGACCATACCATGCATGGTTTTTGGAGAGACTACCATGTCTGTGATCCATTTAAGTTTTTCTTTTAATGCAGCTTGTTTACATTGAAAGCAACTCAGGACAGCATTTAAAAATGTTTTAAAACTTTATAAAAGCTTATTTGAAAGTAGAAAATGGTCTCTTGCACCCCTGTCTACTCCCCAACAAACATTTCTTTTTACATTCACAATTTGCGAATGACATTCCACCCCTTTTTGGAAGTTAGTGAAATTCTGTGTTTTGAGACTAGATTTTAGTCATAGAATATTGATACATAACCACTAATTGGAAGGGATGCTCTAATCACACCCATTTCAAATATCAGTTTGTTATGCCCTTCTAAACCCCTTATGCGATTTGAATGAGCAAACAAAGAGAGTGAATTCATCTCTTTCAAGGAGAGTTTGGAGGAGAAAATAGGTTATTTTTCAGAGTAAACTTTAAAAAATAGAGAGTGAGGTGGTGCAAAGAAAATTGGCAAAATGGTACAGGGTTTAAAAGGCCATGCAGACGGGAGACTTGTGAACTATTCTAATACTTCAGAGTAAAATGTAAATGTAAATGTAAATGTGTTTGTACTTATATAGCGCACAGCTACCCCATTCCGGGGTTTCCCGGCGCTGTACTCATACCGCTAGGGAACCATTCCTGGCTTTTCCCTGTGAAATGTCCACTCCTGGGCATCTCCAGGGTGAAGCCAGGCATCCCAGCGCTGTTGGGGCCGTTGTGGAGATTAAGCAAGCTATTGCCCAGAGTTGCAGCGTGGGACCCATGATTAGAATAGGCACCGAGGCGAGAAATCAGGTCCGAGGAATTATAAGCCCAAGACCCGCCAAGGTGGGAATTGAAACCTGGTCCCGGACCAGACCTCTGCATCAGGGTCTGCCGCTCTAACCATTGAGCCACACTTCCCCACACAGAGTATGCCCACAGAACCCAGTTGAAATGGATTAAGCGCCACTCAAGGTGCAATATATATTGAGCAGAAACAATAAGCAGTAGGGTATTAAATCACAGTGAGTTTTGTTTTGTCATTAAGGGACCAAATAACCAGGATGGAGCCTAGCCCATGCGAAAGGTAGGAAACAAACGCACACCAGTTTCACTGTGCAGCAGAGGACTTCTTAGCATGTTGATCATCTACCTAGATCCATGTGCTCCAGTGACACTCAAGGCTGCTACGCCCACATCTTGAAGGAGGGTGCATGCTTCAAGGATCTCCCATTCTTCTAATTCATCAATAAAACATGAACACTAGATCTGCAGCAGTTTTATGCTCCACTGTGGAAACAGCAGCTAGATGACATTATAGTGCATTGAGGGGGAAACAGCAATAACGGTTGAAACAAAAATAATCTCACAATATATTTTTCTTTAATAAAACTAAAATCATGCCTTTTTTTGAAAAAAGGACTGAAAACACATTCTACGGGTCATCACTGCAAGCCCTTCCATCACTCAAATACAAACAGCTCATAACTACATGGGAGTGACTACTGTGGTAGTTGATTTATTTGGGACTCATATATTCATGCATTAAATACAATACTAACAATTTATTAGCAATTTCTGACATCTTTCAATGAGATTTGTTTAGTCAGCATTTATTTTATTACAATTACACAACGTTCTTTATCAAACTTCTTGATAGTGACACAAGACACTTCAGCTATGCTAAAAAATGCCTTTTCAAAGGAAAGGAACTTCTCACAGTTCTTCCTGAATGTGGGGCTGTTGGACAATCTATACCATTGCAATAGAACTGATTATCGGCTACAAACAAAAAACAGTTGCAAATTAAAAAAAACAACAAAACAAAAAACAAATAGTGAACTATTTCAGTTAAGGCTTCTTGACTCACTCAATCCCATTGTCGTATGGCTTATACTTTCTCAAGTCACACTATGTGTTTGTTGGACAACATAAACATTGGACTAGTGCGAGACTGATTCTGAGCATCCTTCTGGATATGTTGGCTTTTTTTCCTGTTGCTCACAGTACACCATCTGTACCCCTAACCTTACAGAGTAACAAATGGATGTGCAACCTCAGCCCTCCACAGGGCTTGGTCGCCCCACTCACTGCTGCCGCTCCTGCCTGCCTTTGCCGCCTCCTGCCTGCAGATTCCTTCGCTCGCTGCCCACTGCTCCTGGGAATTTCCCGCTGCTCCTGGGAATTTCCCGCTGCCCGCTGCTTCTTGGAATTTCTCGCCGCTGCCTCCCTGCGGCCCGCCCCCCTGTGATTCCATTCGCCGCCCACTCCCGCCACCCAGCTGCTCCTCCCTCCCGGCTCCTTACTTATGACGCCCCCAGAGCGACCGTGCAGCGGACGCGCGCAGCGGGAGCGCCGATTGAGCGCCGAAGGTGCGCCAAAGGTAAGCCCGTCTGCGCCCGTCCGCGCCTGGACCGCGCCCAGTGCCAGACCCCCTGGTCCTCGCTCCCTCCAGCACACCCTGCACATCTACGACGCCAAAACCCTCCACGCACTCAACGCCGGCCGAAACACCGCCTGCTACCGAGCCACCCCGAGACGCACCCACGGACCCTTCACCTGCCTGACCTGCCGCTTCACCGGCCTCCGGCCCAACACCGCACCTGCTAAACCGAGCCCCAGCAACAAACACCTGATGTGCATCCTGCTCAACACCCGCTCCGTTCACAGGCATGCCGTCGAACTCTGGAACCTCCTCGACTCGACAGCACCAGACATCGCCTTCCTGACGGAAACCTGGATGAACGCCTCCTCAGCGCCCGACGTCACCATCGCCGTCCCGGAAGGCTACAAAATCACCAGGAAAGACCGCGTCAACCAGACAGGAGGAGGCATCGCCATCATCCACAAGAACACCATCCGCATCACGACCAACTCCGATGACACCTTCACCTCCGCCGAACACCTCCACTTCCAGATACACACCGACCCCAAGACCACGCTTAGATGCACCCTCGTCTACAGACCACCGGGACCACGCACACAGTTCAGCGAAGACATCACAGACTTCGTCAGCCCGCACGCCATCAATTCCACCGACTACATCCTCCTGGGGGACCTCAACTTCCACCTGGAGGACAACAAGGACCGCAACACCACTGCTCTGCTGGACAACCTGGCCAACCTCGGACTCAAGCAACTGGTAACCACCCCCACCCACTACGCCGGCCACACGCTTGACCCAGTCTTCTCATCCAGCAAATACGTCACCTTCAGCCACTCCACCAATCTCCAGTGGACTGACCACAGCTGCGTTCACTTCAGCTTCAGTAAAACGACGACCCACCACCACCCTCAACAAGCCCCCCGCAGGAGCTGGAACAAGATCACCGGTGACCAGCTCACCACCTTCCTCAGCCAGAACCCCCCCACCAGCTCAACGGACCCCAACGAAGCCGCCAACAACCTCACACAGTGGATCACCAACTGCGCAGACGCCCTCGCACCACTGAAGGAGAACCCCTCCAGCAGACGCAGCAGCAAGAAAGCCTCCTGGTTCACCGACGAGCTCATCACCTCCAAGAAGAACTGCCGCTCCCTGGAGAACACCTGGCGCACCAACCAGACCACAGACTACATGACGGCCCTCAAACACGCCACCCGCAAACACCACCAACTGATCCGCGCCACAAAGAAGACAGCCTTCAAGGAACAACTGGACAACAACACCCACAACAGCAAGGAACTCTTCAGCATCGTCAAAGAGCTCTCCAACCCCGACGCCGGAAACAATGACATCACTCCCTCGCAAGACCTCTGCGACTCCCTCACAGCCTTCTTCCACGACAAGATCGCCAACATTTACAACAGCTTCGGCCCACCAACCACGAACCCCACCACCGAACCGATGCCCCCCACCGCCACCCTCCGCACCTGGACCCCAGTCAGCACCGAAGACACAACACGCACAATGAACACCATCCGCTCCGGATCCCCTACGGACCCCTGCCCACACCACATCTTCAACACGGCCGACCACATCATCGCACCCCACCTCTGCGACATCATCAACGCCTCCTTCAACACCGCCACCTTCCTGGAGTGCTGGAAACACGCCGAGATCAGTGCCCTGCTGAAGAAACCAACTGCAGACCCCTCCGACCTCAAGAACTACCGCCCCATCTCGCTCCTCCCGTTTCCTGCCAAAGTCATCGAGAAGACCGTCAACAGACAGCTAGCCGCCTTCCTCGAGACCAACGGATCCCTCGACCACTCGCAATCAGGCTTCCGAGCCAACCACAGCACGGAGACTGCCCTCATCGCAGCCACAGACGACATCAGATCCCTAATGGACAACGGGGAAACTGCGGCCCTCATCCTCCTGGACCTCTCCGCAGCGTTCGACACTGTCTGCCACCGCACCCTGGTACAGCGCCTGAACAACACCGGCATCCAGGAGAAGGCCCTGGAGTGGATCACCTCATTCCTCGCCGGAACAACCCAGAGAGTCCGCCTCCCCCCCGTTCCAGTCAGCGGCCACCGAAGTCATCTGCGGCGTTCCACAAGGGTCATCGCTCAGCCCCACCCTCTTCAACGTCTACATGAGCCCCCTCGCAACCATCGCACGTCAACACAACCTCAAGATCATCACCCACGCTGACGACACCCAGCTGATCCTCTCCCTCACCAGCGACCCGGACGCCGCCAGAGCCAGCCTACACGAAGGGATGAAAGACGTCGCCGAATGGATGAAGAACAGCCGCCTGAAACTGAACTCAGACAAGACGGAGGTCCTCATCCTGGGATCATCACCCTCCGCCTGGGACGACTCCTGGTGGCCCCCCGCCCTGGGAGCCACCCCCAAGCCAACGGACCACGCACGCAACCTAGGCTTCATCCTGGACTCCTCCCTCTCGATGACCAGACAAGTCAACGCCGTCTCGTCTTCATGCTTCAACACCCTGCGCATGCTTCAAAAGATCTTCCGGTGGATCCCCACCGAGACCAGGAAGACGGTCACCCAGGCCCTCGTCACCAGTCGGCTGGACTACGGGAACGCCCTCTACGCCGGCACTGCTGCCAAACTCCAGAAGAAACTCCAACGGATCCAGAACGCCTCAGCACGACTCATCCTGGACATCCCCCGACACAGCCACATCTCCGGACACCTGAGAGACCTGCACTGGCTCCTCGTCAACAAAAGAATCACGTTCCGACTCCTCACCCACGCACACAAGGCCCTCCACGACCTGGGCACCAAGTTCCTCAACAGCCGCCTGACCTTCCACAAGCCCACCCGCCAGCTCCGCTCCGCCAGACTCGCTCTCGCCACCATCCCCCGCATCCGCAGAGCCACCGCCGGAGGAAGATCCTTCTCCTACCTGGCAGCCAAGACATGGAACTCCCTCCCCATCCACCTCCGGACAACGCAAGACCATCTCGCCTTCAGGAAGCAACTCAAGACCTGGCTGTTCGAGCAGTAGCGTTCCCCCCCCCCAGCACCTTGAGACCCTCCGGGTGAGCAGTGCGCTATACAAATGCCTATGATTGATTGATTGATTGATTGACAATCCTGACTCCCCAAGGAAATCGTGATAACAGATCTAGAACCCTTTCGCTTAGTTACTTATCCATACCCAAAATTACATACAAGAAATACACTACAAGCGGTTTCAATATTTATTGAAGCATTGTGATTTTTGAGTAAAATTTGTGCACTGCAATAATCAATAGAAGGAAACAGAATAATGTGAGTAGTTTTACGAGAATGGTGCAAAAGTTTAACAGTTCAAAGATTTTGCTTGTTACAGACAATATATGCTGGCATACAAGTACTGTAAAATAATGTACTCATACCTAGTGCATCCTAACCTATCATGTCTAAGGTGAGTGAATCTGCCAAATCCTTATCAGGTGGGCTAACTCCCCATTACCTGTGGGTTAGTGTCAGCAAGCTGCCCGTCTTGGTATAGAGTTGGACAACATCCCTTGCATGAGGTAAAAGGAATCAGCTGAGCTGGTATTCCGGCATGGAACGACCTCTCAGTGTCAGTGAAATGCTCCTCTATCTAAACAAAGGCTTGATATCATATATAATATCATCCTCCTTGTGGTCATGCCGAAGCCCCAGTCAGGTCGCTATTGTTTATTCTATTGTGATAGCTTTGTCGCAGAGAGACTAAAAACAAATAACGACATCCTGCGTGCTGAACTTAGCCCTAGTACAGAATTTCCAAGGTGCTTTGATAGAGTGCCTTACGAAGTGGTACTGTCAGCAAACTGAGTTTGAGGAATGTTATCCTGTGTGTGTATGCAAATAAATGTGTGTCAAAAGTCACTGTGTTTAGGGAGAGAAGGTAACTTAAGAACTTTTCTATATAAAAATTGCGTTTGTTAACCAGGCCTAATACCTCCACGTAACACTATCACCCAGTATACAGTCATGGCGCTGAATGGTGCACAATTTGTCTTAAGTAATCATTGAGGACAGACTGCCATAACAAGTTACATTAGTTGCGTTCGAAATCACGCAGGACTTGACCATGCAGCACCAGGGAAGACTGAATGCTATTAATCATATTGACGCCGCAGAACTTTTGCAAAAGGAACTATAGGCCCATGCATGCCATGATACAAAAGACAATGGTCCTGGACCTTACTTGTGAAAAGAGATCAATCAGTTTACCTGTTAGGTATATTCAGCAATTAATTTTCATGAGAATACAGAAGACGATTTATCAGCTCATAATACTTAATATATTATTCAAAAATACAGGCAGAAAAGTGCAGCAAACCATAGTCTAATTCACCATGCATTTTATTCTCATGTCAATTGGTGAAACAATCAGATACGTTTGTACGTTTATCATTTTACAGGGGAGGTTGCTCCAAAGGCAACGTGCGTGAAGGAAAGGTGCTCAAGGGTGAAGTGGTGAGGGAAAATATTCAAGGTGGTGACTTAAGGGAAAAACTTTACACATTTAAACAGTTGGACCAGTTGTAAATCACCGTCCTATCGGGCCTGGCGACGTTTGAATAAACAACTTCAATTTTGTTCACAGTTTTAATTTACAGAGAGATACATACTCATGTGGCACATTGGGGGTGAATGCGGGATCCAGGCCAGTTATAATGGCGTCGACGTTTCGACCCGTCTTGTGGCCATGAGGGTGGTTTGAACCTTGGCCTTGCGGGTCTTCCTCAGGACAGGGTGGGGCAACCTAGGAAGGTATTGGGCCTTGTCACATACCCGATGTGACTAGCGGGATGTGCGTCATCATCAAGGTTAGGGGGCGGCAGTCCACATAATTCTATGGCCGCGTGGACAATTGTGCTTACGCTTGAAATCTATATGCCACTACTCCCGATTCAGACGGGAGACTACAGATTTCAAGCGCAGTCTCCCGCCTCCTGGCTTCTGCATGCAAGAACTCGATTCCTTGGCAGGCTTCTACAGACAGGGACTGGTCCTGTGAGACTTGGAGTATGCACTCTCAATAACCTGCTCCTACAGGCCACTACACAACATATTTGTCACGATCTCACTGCCTGTCACAGCGCTTTCTCTGTACTCCTGACAGTGAAGGGAAAAAAAAGTATAAATGCATTTCTGATATCCGATCCTGCAGCAGCACACTTGCAACAGGGGCACAACTAGACCCACATTTCGGGGGGCACTAACACTTCCATCAATGGGGCTGAACAAGCATTTCCAGAAGTGGGATTGGTTATATCCTCATAAACAATATAAGAAAAAGAGGTGACAAACTCTGCAATTTAAATGTATTGGACAAATCTGTTATTACAAAGAACATGTTTTTGTAGATTCCCCCAGTCAGCAGAACTACAGTAGCAAACAGCTAAAAGGGTGTGTTCAAAAACCCCTTTCTTTATATGTGTCTGTATGTATGGGTATACTGTGTGTTGTGTGGTGGGTGTTGTGGGATGATAATAGCTCTCACCAGACAGCTAACATTATGTGTAGACGAGACCTAAAAATAGTGCATGGGATGCAAGGTTCAGCACAGTCCCTGGCTAACTAGAATTGAGCGTTAGCCAACCATTTGGTTTAAACCAGGCTCAAAACTAGTTAGACTTGGCCTCCTTTAAATGTGGTAATCCTATTTGCAAACACTGCTAGAGAATGTTTATGGGACAATCATGCAAGTTTCACCTCCAATTCTTTGCCCCCGTTGCTAAGCAGAAAATGCCTTTAAGTCAACAACCTTTTTAAAAAAGGCCATGGCTCTTGAGTAATAGTAAAAAACCCTAAATGACAAAAAACAATTATATTTTTCCGACACTGTTTAAAGTATATTTTCGTTTTTGCCATTTAATTAATGTGCACATTTCTGAAACAAGCCAGATCATTTTTTTGTCAAATGACAGCAATAAAATCATGTAATAGGAATCAAAATCAATTGCTTCATGTGAATTACAGATCTTTGATAATTGTATCGGTTTTATGGTGACATAAACTATTCAGCCATAGGTCTTGTTAGTTATTATGTCATTATAAACCTATAATTCACAGCAAGTGCCCAGGCCCACCTCACCTGGACTTACCTGTAACCCAGTCCTTCAACTGGTTAAGGCCCTGCCAGACCCGACTCCTGTGTCTCAAGGCACCCGCCTCATTCGCTGGCTCTCGCTCGCCCTCTCATTCTCACCTTAACACTCTCTCACCTTCTCCTGCTCTCTCTCACACCTCTAGTGCCTCTTGTTTTTTCCTGTGCTGTCTCCATTAGCTTTTGTACTATCTCTCTGTGCCTTTTTGTCTTGTGCTCTTTGCCTCTTGCTATCTTTGTGCCATCTTTTTTGTCTTGTGCTCTTATGTCTCTATTACCTTTGTGCCATCTCTTTGTGCCTTTTTGTATTGTGCGCTATAGCCCCCTGTCACCTTTGTGCCATCTCTTATGTCTTGTGCTCTTTGCTTCTATTAACTATATGCCATGACTTTGTGCCTTTTTGCCATTTGCTCTAATGCTGTCTCTTTTACCTTGTGCTCTTCTGCCTTTGTGCCACATCTTTGTCCCTCTTGGTGTGTTCTATTCACTTTGTGCCGTATTTGTCAGATTTTGTACCATCTCTTTATGACTCCTTTCTCTCTGCGCCCTTCCCATGATCATCTTCCCACACCCTCTTCCTTCTCCCCACTCTCCTTGCTAGCTCCCTCCTGTGTCCCAGCTAATTCCCACCCTCTGCGCTCCTCCCTCCTCTTAGAGACCTACCTAATAACAGACATAACGTGGACGTGCAGAGGACGTGCCACTGGCACGCCAAAGTCATGCCTGTCAGCGCCTGTCTACCCGTGAAGCCCTTCGACTGCCATGACCCTGGTCCAACAACTCCCCAGAGCTACTCAGCATTTGTTCCTTCTGTCTCTCGACCCTAGACGCCATTCTCCATAATGCTGCTGTTCCGCACTACACAGAAGGAGCATTATCTTGCTGCTGCTTCGCGTGCAGTAACTCGCCTACAAAACAAGCACCACCAACACACACCCAGTCTACACCCATCACGCCACCCACTCCCACTAGTGAACATGAACCCCAAGACATATTATCATGCATGCTCTTCAAACTTGCTCTCACAGCAAGCATGTCAGAGAAGTCTGGGACCTACTGGAGAATGACAGTGATGGCCAGGACATTCGTTTCCTTATGGAGACATTGATGACCTTCACGTCAGCACCCGACTTTGCCATTTCTGGTCTGGCAGGATACAAGACTGCACAACAAGACTTCCAACACAAGCCCGGAGGAAGAATCACTGCTATTTTCAAGGAGACCATCCATTGCACCACAGCTACATAGATTGTGACCCACCTTCATGGAAAACCTGCATTTCAAGCTCCAAATCTTGGATAAATTTACCCGGAATGGACTTTGTCATTCCCTCACCATCAACTCCAAAGTCTACATCCTCCTAAGTTACCTCAATTTCCACCTAGAAGAATTAACCTACCCCAACTCAGCTACAATCCTTGAACACCTAGGAAACCTCAGGCTGTTACAACATGTTGTGGACCCACACACTCCCCTGGACACACCCTCGACCCCATCTTTGCCTCCTTCAATGGCATCAGGGTCACCACAGCTAGGCCTCTGAAATGGACCGACCAGGCCATCGTCAACTTCTAGATCAACATCCCCTGCCACAAAAAATCCATCCCTACAAGTCTGGGCAGTCACAGCTGGAATAGCACCACAGAATTAGATTGGTTCCATACTATTCACCTGAACCGGTCCAACCCCACCAGTAAGCTAACCTCCAACATCAACCAATTTACAAATATAACCCCTAGAAGAGAAACCTAGAAACAGGGCAACAGGTATGCAGATGAACTCCAGTCATCCAAGCAATACTGCAAACATCTGGAATGGAAATGGGGAGCTAGTAAGAAAGAAACCGACAAGACCACCAGCATCCACCATCAATAGCATCACCCCGCCCAAGTACTATGTGGCATCCTATCGGAATTCTTCAGCAATAAAATCAAAACTATGAGCAACTTTGACCCTCAACAGAAACCCAGCAGCCTCATCTCCAGCCTACCCATAGAAAGCTCAGGAAAAGCTATGGCTTCTTGGAAAAAAAATCACCACAGAAGAAATAGGCAACATCATGAGATCCATCCACTCCGGGACCCAGTTGGACCCTTGACCCCGCCACATCTACAACATGGGTGTCTCCCTGATCAGAGAAGCACTCATCCACATCCTAAACACCTCAGTCACGAAGCTTGGAAACACACTAAAAAACCTTAGGCAGACTCAATCCAGCTAGCAGACTACCTCCCCCTACTATCATACCCATATAAGGTCAAGGAAAAAGCAATGAGCAAGTGACTCAACCTACACCAACTTCCGGACTTCCCTCAAACAGGTTTCATGTCCAGTCACAGCACTGACAGAGCCCTCATAACAGCAACCAATGACATCAGGATGATCCTCAACCGAGGGAAAAGAGCTGCCCTTATCCTGCTCATCCTTTCAGCAACCTTTAGCACTGTCTCCCACTCCACCCTGATCAGAACACTTCACGAAGCGGAAATCCAAGCCCCGCTCTCAACTGGATCTGCTCCTTCCTAACTGGAAGAATCCAGAAAGTCACCATGCCATCCTACACATCGGAAGCCAGGAACCTCATCCGTAGAGTCCCCCAAGGATCATCTCTAAGTCTTACGTTATTCAACATCTACATGACTTTACTGGCCGACATCATCAGGTCGCACAGCATCAAGTTTCTCTCCTACTCAGATGACACACAACCGATACTCTCCATTACAGACAAGACAGCTGACATGAGAGTCAACCTCACCACCTGCATGACCACAGTAGCCACCTGAATGAGATCCAACTGCCACAAGCTCAAGTTGTGATTTTTCAATACACGAACTCTCAGTGGGACTCGCACTGGTGGCCAGCAGACCTAGGACGTACTCCCATCCCCACAGCCAGTGGTAGAAACTAGGAATTATCATAGATGACAAGCTCGACATGACAGCCCAGGTCAACTCTGTGACCTCCACTTGTTTTCACATCCTGAAGAAGCTGTGAGAAATCTTCAAGTGGCTACCAGTGAACACCTGGGAATCTCACACAGGCACTCTTTTCCAGCAGACATGACTACGGAAACGCCCTCCATGCCAGAATCACCATACAGCTCCTGAGCAGACTGCATACTAAGCAAACACAAGGAGATGATGGACGGAGCGCTGAAACTTTTCAGACACTCACCCCCAGTCACAGATCTGGGTTGAATCCATCATCGTTCTTTAGCTCACTTTGCCAACCCAGTTCAGACACAGCTATATGCAATTCAGTCTTGACCCTGTGCCTTATGGGAACAGTCCAGCCCGAACTGCCAAGCCACTTCTTCCCTGGACCGGAAACAAGCCTCCTGGGACCGGTTTCGGGCTAACAGCCCTCATCAGCCAGGCTAGCTTGAATCCAGTGGCAAAGTGAGCAAGGGACCCATGTCTGGGCATACCCTGCCAATTTAGGCCGAACAAAGCAAACACAAGGAGATGATGGACGGAGCGCTGAAACGTTTCAGACACTCACTATCCAGAACGCAGCTGCAAGACTCATTTTCAACCTACTATGCTGCTTCAAGACCACATCACACAGAAAACTCGAAATACATATGCACATAAAAACATACACAAACACACTCAATTCAAGCTCCTCACACACACATACAAAGCACTACATGACATCGGCCCACATACCTCGACAGCTGCATATTCCTCCTCTGCCCCTCCAGACACCGCCGGTCAGCCAGATTCTCACTTGCACACGCACCCCGAATACCCAAAAGCGGAGCCGGAGGGCGTGCCTTTTTGTAAATCTCCCCTAAAGAATGGAACATCCTCACACAGAACGCCAGAGTCTCCTCATCGCTTCTTGAGTCCCGCACAAAACTGAAGACCTGACTCTTCGAATAAACTCCTGGGAGTCCTCCGCCTCTCACCTGCAAAGTGCCTGGATACTCTCACGGGTGATAAGCGCACTATCCAAGTATGCATAACAGCACAGTATTCATTATTTGTCTCTCTCCCTCTCCCCACTCCCTCTCTCTCATGCCCACACGGTCTCTTTCAAGCGCAAACTGGTAGAGATGGCCCTCAGAAGTCAAAAATGTGTACATGGAATACAGAAATTAAACTGACACCAGGGAAAATAATCCAGACCACAACCTTAAAAGGGGACTCCTAGACGTCTAGAGTCATTTTGATATGGACTGTGCAATAACAGATGCATGTGCTAGGTGTATTACTGCTTACTTCTTGAAATATTATTGACTGATTCTACAGTGTCAGAAGGACATTGATTGGTTCTGGTAACCACCAAAGGACACATACTTAAACACGTGGGTTACATTTGATAAATTATGTGTTGAGCGCTGGGAAAACTCTACAGTTTTATGAAAAATGTGTCATTTTGCTCTCAACTAGAAGTTGTCTTTTTAGCTGCCCTCTTACTCACATATTCCCTTTGTTTCTTCTCAGATCTATATTCCTTCATGTTTCTTTTTCTGTGTTTGGTAAAATTGTCAGTGATAAAGCTTTATTATTACATTGAGCACACAATAGTGGAAGATGGTTTTTTTTGTAAACCTAAAAATAACTAAACGAAAGAGTAAATTATCAGCCGAAAGGCTTGTTACATTGTTTATTACATAAATATGCGCTCTGGTAAATATAACTTAGGTGCAGTTACAGTTCTGCTCTAATATTTCATTTGTTGCGAACAAGGAAGCACTGACATTAATGAACCTCCCTGGTTCTAACGAGCTCCCTGTCTTTGTATAATTGCACACTGTAGTTTGTGTTTTTGCATCAAGATGCAGCGCCACACAGTGGATCTGGAGAAGAATGCAAGTGAGATGACTTCAAAAGTATTAAACCGTTCTTTTAGCCCAGCTTGCTCAGGTACAGTAAACCGAATGCTTTGTGTGCTTGGCCTGGAATCCCTTGATTTGACTTTTTGATCAACATATTGTGCAGCTATGCTTCATTCAATTATTTCTATGCTGTGTCCCAGACGCTTTTTGAAATAATTTCAAAATAGTGGATGTAAGACAACAAACAGATCTGCAATTGCTTCATGTTTGAATTACAAAATTAATTAATGAATTAATTAAAGTCTGAGTTTATTAAATACAACTTAAATCTACATAAATTACCTATATTATACATATATACTTTCCATACACATATGTATCTTTATATTTATTACTTTACTTCTAATTCAGCATCTCTAATGCACTACCCTATATTTCACCCTATACCGCTCTCAATATATCCTCTACCTCCACTCTCTGACTCATCCCAAACCCCATTCTGCTACTATGATCCCAAATTAACCCTTTCTAGACTCTTCCCTCCTCTACCCCTCCTTGCATTATCTCATACCTTTTACTATTCAGATCTCCAAACTAGCCTTTCTATACCCTTACCTCTGACTCTTACCCACTCCACCTTCCCTTTACTCATCCCAAACCTCCTCTAACTGCTAAGAGCTCCAAGAAAAACACTCTCTAGACCTTCCCTCTTCTATCCCTCCACTATCTTTTTCAATCCAACTAACAGGCTAACATTTCCATTGCTCAAATTAAATTCATATTTCCCTATTCTAATTCTCCACTAATCCTGTTTGGGTTCCGAAGTAGCATGCTGGCAGCCAATAAGTTCTTTGACACCTCATAAGGGGTAGCAAACGCTGTATAAATGCAAATCCTTCTCTCTTCTATCCCTCCACTATCCTTTCTCAGTCCAAATAATAAACTCACATGTCCACCGCTCTAATTATTACATATTTCACTATACTAATTCACCACTAATCCTTTTTGGGTTCCGGAGTAGCGTGCTACTTGCCGAAAAAGTGCTTTGTTGCCTCGTCAAGGGTAGTAAGCGCTATATATGTGCAATTACAATTACATGGAAAGTAAGAATGAGGAAGAAAATCAGTACTTTGCAATAATTTCAACTACAAGATGGACACTGTTTTTTGTGCCTCTCCGAAAATGAAACAACAGATAGTTTGACATTTTATTTTGCTTTCATTCACTGACTCATTTGCTCCTAGGCCGTACCCATCTCATGTGTACACATTTTATTTTAGCACCGGTGCTCAGTTCTCATCATTATCAGCTGATTTAATCAACAGACATGCCAACGCACAGTGCCATCATGTGTCACACTGTGACGGTGCTCTGCACGCAAACACCCGGTAAAGTGTTGTTATCGCTTGGTTAGCATCAAGCGAGCTGGAAACCCCTCTTCACGGTGGTCTTCTAGTTCGTTTGTGGAGGCTCTGGATCAGAGGACATCAAACTGTTTTGCTTACAGTCCCCCTAAGCAAAATGTTTTGATGACGGGCCCCCTCCATAACGTTAAGGCGAGATTTGAGGGAGAGAGTGGAGCAAGGCTGATTGGAGGGGGTGGGAATTCTAAGATAATTTTCTGGGCTACATTTTCTTTAGCTCATAATCCACACTAAACATGAAACTTCTAAAGGAACAAATCAATTAACAGAAGTTGACTAAAAAACTGTTACTCGCCATGATTGGGGTGATGTCAGCCACGTCACACTTCTAGGGCCCAGTGCAACTGCTGCACTAATAATACCTATGGCCGGGAGTAGCAGGATGTCTCTTTTGCCTCTTTCACCGCTTATCCACTGTGCCTGACCAGCATTCCAATCTTGAACAGACTCTGTCCCTTTCAGCAAAAAAGGAACATCAACAAGTGTATCACCTCTGTGCAGCACGGATGCTCTCAGGCCTAATGCTAGCAAAGAAAATGAGCCGCCTTGCCACTTTTGAAAAGTGATACAGTCATAATTGTGATGCAGTGGGCCACTCACCCTCCTGGGCTCGAGTGCCACTGCACCTGCTTTACTAATGAGAAATTGTCCTTTCAATGGATTTATAAAATCTTTTGCACTGGGCACAGTCTACTTACCTATAACTAAAATGTATTATTTGAAAGCACTTGTTTTAGCATAAGCACTACAACATTTTGTGGAAGCCTATTTTACACTCTGGGCAACTGGATTTATGATAATGTGATTCTGTGGCCGAAGCGTTTTTTGCACATGCCGCATAATCCATCATCTGATGCATAATCTGCAGATTTTAACAAAAAAATTATTGTTTGTACCTCAAATGGAACAGAAGTTACTAAAAACATGACAACATGATAACATGTGTCCTTGCACAGTTGAAAGCCCTTCACAAAGGTTGACTGGTCATCTTTCAATTGCATATTGCTTTATTTGGGTGTTTAACTGGTACTAATTAGGTAAAGTCTTTGCTCAGGCAGTTCTACAATGTGTAAACGTTACAAACAAATAAAATAATACTATCAAAAATTGTGCCACATAATTGTTTGCTATTCCATTCAGATGTGTGAGTCTAGGAAAGATCAGATGCTGCAGAAGAAAAAGGGACTTACTTGCAAATGCAGTTCTCCAACATTCACAACGTCCATAGCTTCACAAGCCATGAGGCTAAGGCTTGGTTGCACATTCTGTGCTCACCTGTACTTTGAATCCTGAGATATGGTTGTCTCAAGGGGAGCATATTCCTAACATGTTCACTTTATTGGAAGTAATCTGAACATTGATTATGCATTGAATGTGCTAATAAATAGACAACGCTGTATTACAGTTATGCATGCTGCCATTGCTTACCGCCATTACTAATGTTACCAGCCACTACCAACTCGAGGACAGGGAATGATTCAACCACGTGAATCTATCAATGATAATGCTGGAGAACTGTAGTTATAGGTAAGTAAGTAACTTGTGTCTACAGGAAGATGACACTTGCATGAGGCGGAAGTGTGACAGTACGTCAGGCTTTTGCCAAGCAGATCTCTGGGCATGCTATCTCACTATGGACACACCTCATCCTTTAAGTTCAGTCTTTCCAATTTCAGGTAGGCCGAAGCCCTTTGAGCCCAATGGGCGTTGCGCGCCTGGTGCTCTGTCCATGTTCTGCCTTTAATCTTCCTAACTGAAGTGCCCATTCAGCACCTTTTTTGAAACTGCAAATCTTTGATATGTGGAGCTAGCACAGCTCCAGTGGATCCAAGGCCCTTATTTTAGATTGACAGATTCCCTGTCTTCAATTTATTTTACCTTTGCCTTTCTGTGTTCTCCTACATCCCACCTGCGGTTGGAGATCCAACAATTCTATTTCTGCTGCATCTAATCTGTGAGTAGCTGAGAATCCCTCACCAGGCGTAATAATTCCAGTAACAACATTTTTCACTCATGACCATCCAATCAGATTTGTTAGATCCATGGATTTGTTCTTAATCTGGGGACACTGAAAGGGCTGATGCCAAAAAATGCTCCCGTGTCTAGTGAGATCTAAATAAGTTTCACATTTTCACACTCAGATGTGTATCCACTGGTAATGGGCTAAAAAGTGTTTTAAATTAATTGCAGAAACAAAATTACACTTAATGTAATCCCTTTTTTAAATCTATATATCTAATAAACATACTGAACAAGTTTACACCAAACTGCAAAAGAGGGCATATTATTAGTATTGTTTTACTTTCAGACCAAGTTTAGTGCAATTGTGTTCAGTTTTTGTTGTAGCAAAGAGCAAAAATTCCTATTGGACTTAATGTATCTATTGTTAGTTTTAGACCGCTCCCTCTTCCCCCAAATAGCATTTCTCCATGTCACGACGGCAGTGCTTAATTTGTAAAAGAAATAAGTGCAAGGGCTCTCGTCAGGAGGCCACTGCGGCTTACATCACACATTGCTCCTGTCATGTCATGCTGCCAACACAATTACTATTGCACTTCTACAAGTGTGTCAATTCATTCAGACTATTTCAGGATACCAAAGCTACAAGAATGGCTTGGGCGGCGGGTAATAGTTATTTTTAATGCATATCGAATGAATAATTACCTGTTGTTGTGGTCATCTCTAAATTAGCCAGATAGCGTCACCTTGTGGCAAACTGTCACAAGCGTTGGTTTTGACAATTAAGTGCCAGTGCCGAGCACCAGAAACCACTGGCTTAAATTAAGCACTACACGACGGAAGACCTCAGATACAGGTTTTGAATAGATTTTACTGGAGGGGGCTGGCAGACTTCCTCCCTACCAGGGGCATAGTTCAAAAGGCCTGTGCCCCCGGACGTAAAATCAGCTGTCACCAATGGTCAGTCTCTGCATACCCTTGTTTAAAGTGGCAACAGCCACTCAATGTGTGGTGGCACACATGGATATGTCCATGGATAGCAGAACATGGTGCTTTGCTGTGGAACATCAGTAAAACATGGAGCATCTCCACTGGACACAGATTGTGTAGTCAACTGGGGAAACAATCTTGCGGCAGACCAAAAAATGTTGAAGTGAGGCAAGGTTCCACAGTTAATATTTGCCTTGCAATGACCTTAGTCCCTCAAGGAAACTTCATTAAGGGGAAACTCAGTACCTGTTTGCAGGGCTTCATATTAACCTCTTTTCAACTCCTAATTGTTTGCTATCTTAAGTTATTTCAGCCTATTCTTATGTTTGCCCAGTATGTCAGCAAGATGCCCTCATCGTCTATGGAACTGAGCTCCCATATGTACAGCGGTCCAAGACTTACATGTCTAAAGGGGTGGTCAGGAGAGTGAGCCTTTTTCCCCTCTAGTCAAAATTGAGGGAGAGTGGGAGTTTGAGAGGCTTTGCAGATAAGCAGTTTGGGGACTGGCCATTGCAGCAGATAGGATAGGATAGGATGAATATTTATATAGCGCACTAAAACCAAATGGTATCAAGGCGCTGGGCGAGACGAAAGAGAGACTAGCACCAACCAGCTAAGAGGCAAAGAGCCAGGTCTTTAACATCTTCCTAAAGGACTCGAGTGAATTCGCCGCAGAGATAAAGGGGGGCGAAGAATTCCAGAGTTTAGCGGCCGCAACAGAAAATGAGCGGCCACCACATTTGGACCTACGAAATCTAGGAGAGACCAGTTTATTCTGGGTAGAAGATCTCAAGGTTCTGCCTGGGGGGTACCACTGGAGCAAGGTTTTGAGATGTGATGCGCCTGTACCATGCATAGCTTTGTACACCAAGTTCAAAGCCTTAAAAGGTGATGCCCGCCAAGCCTGCTTGCATCTGCCTGCAGGGAGAGCAGTTGCTCACAACTTCATGGATTTGGAGTCTGAGGAAGTGGGGATGCTCAGAGGACGACACCACACTCTGAGCTGAAGAGATCAACAAAGAAGCAGCTTCTCTAGGATCCACATAAAAAGTTCTCCTTTCTTCATGTGAGATATTCTACTTAGGTTAGACTTTAGAGGACAGGTTAACTCCAGGCTCTGTTTAAAATGGAACTGGACATGTTATGCATAGAAGAATTTGAAGCTTCATATATGTTGTGTTGTCTTGTGTATAGCGCATTTTCTGTCCGGCAAGATTTGTGTATCCAGAAAAGAGTACAAAAAAGTGCACATGACATTTCTACATTGTTTCTTTCACAGATTTTGAGCCATTAAATTGCTATACCTTCTAAGGACATTTTGCGTGATCAGTGCATTAAGAAGGCATTTTTGAGTCTGGCCTATGGCAAGACAACCCTGAAGTGACAGGCCGCTTTTTGTCCTTTTTCATCCTGATTTTATTGTTTATTTCACCAAACAGCTCAGAAAAAGGCACAGCTTTATTTCTTTTGAATTATGGCCTGCATAATGTATGTTTGTTCAGTGTTTTTATTTACTCAATTACTTTATTGGAAGGGATCGCTTCTCTAGGATCCACATAAAAAGTTCTCCTTTCTTCATATGAGATATTCTACTTAGGTTAGACTTTAGAGGACAGGTTAACTCCAGACTCTGTTTAAAATGGAACTGGACATGTTATGCATAGAAGAATTTGAAGCTTCATATATGTTGTGTTGTCTTGTGTATAGCGCATTTTCTGTCCGGCAAGATTTGTGTATCCAGAAAAGAGTACAAAAAAGTACACATGACATTTCTACATTGTTTCTTTCCCAGATTTTGAGCCATTAAATTGCTATCCCTTCTAAGGACATTTTAACAGACTAGGTTGTTCATCTTTTATTCCGGTGAGACATTCACAGTTTTTGTATTCTTTTTTTAACTAGTTGCTCCTAATCCTTACAGAGATCTGAGCCTCCAGGCAGTTGACGTGTTTACATGGATATCCATCGTGAAGGGATTGTGATGCTAGTCTTTCTTATAGACACTTGAGGAACAGTTGTGACAATGGGAGCTCTGCCTGCTTACCAGTGAAGAATTGGAAACGTTTGAGTCTTAATTTAAGTTTCCTGAGATGTATCTCTACATTCCTACAATTTAAGTCCTTTTCTTTGTGCGGATTCTGGGCCCATAAAGCACTATATGATGATTATTATTATTATTATTATTATTACTGAGTTTTGTATCGCGCCTGGTTACCCTTGGGCATCCCCGCGCTCTTCCAGAAAAAAAAGGCACCATAACACAAGACAGCGGCATTAAGCAGGGAACAGGTAGGTCTTTAAAAGTTTTCGGAAACGTAAAGTACTCGTTTCAGAGCGAAGAAATAACGCAAGGGAGTTCCACAGAGTTGCAACGTTTATGGAAAATCTTCTGCCGCCAGTCCTGGCCTTCCTCACTCTCGCGACTTGCAGCAGATGTTGGTGATCCGAGCGCAATGTACGAGGGGCCTTGTAGGGTTGAACCATCTCCCGTAGGATGGGTGGCCCTTTACCCTGCAGGATTTTGTGGGCCATGCAGAGTGCTTTAAAATTCACCCTCTCTCTGATAGGAAGCCAGTGAAGCGCCTTAAGCGCCGGGCGGGCAGATTGACGCCTGGGAAGATCCGTCAGGAGCCTAGCAGCAGCATTTTGTACTTGCTGCAGTTTGTTTAGGGTTGTTTCTGGGGCCCCCAGAAACAGCGCGTTGCTGAAATCCAACCGTGAGATGATGAGTCCCTGGATTAGCAGCCTCCTCGAAGCCATCGGGAGAAGAGGTAAGATCTTCCGGGCAGCCCGGAGCAGACCAAAGCACACGCCTGCTGTTATTTTAGCATGTGTCCTAAAAGAGAGGTCCTGCTCCAGCCACACCCCCAAGCTCTTAATCTCCTGTTTGGGGGTGGGTGCCACTCCCAGGCAGCTGGGCCAGCTGCTCGGTGAGAGGGAGGGAGGGGAATTCCCCAGCATCATCAATTCGGTTTTCGAACCGTTAAGTTTGAGTGCTGAGCTGCACATCCACGTAAAGATCTGAGATAAGCAGGTGTGCAGCCGGTCGGGTTGGTTAGCCGACGGGGGGAGCCCTACCACCAACTGGGTATCATCGGCGTAGCTGATGATCTTGATACCCAGTGGCAGCACCACACTCTCCAGTGGGGCCATATAGATGTTAAACAATGTAGGGCTCAACGATGAGCCCTGTGGCACACCACACTGGAGAGGGACAGATGTTGATTTCTCCTGGCCTTCCCAAACCTCAAACGTCCGGCCCTCCAAAAATGACGCGAACCATTTCAGGGCCATCCCGGAGACCCCCACCCCCGCCAGCCGTTGGAGTAACACCTGGTGGTGTACGGTGTCAAATGCCGCACTAAGGTCAAGGAGGATCACTGCCACCGATCCCCCTGAATCCAAAATGCTCCTGGCATTCTCCACGACTGCGAGCAGGGCAGTGTCCGTCCCCTGACCAGGGCGAAAACCCGTTTGGGAGTCACCCAGGAGGGAATTGGATTCCAAAAAACCCGATAGACGCCTGTTCACGAGTTTCTCCGCCACCTTGCTAATGCCGGGGAGCAAAGAGATAGGCCTAAAATTAGCAAGGTCGGCGGGGTCCAGGCTAGGCTTCTTCAAAAGGGCCTTGACAACCGCTCCCTTCCAACTGGGGGGCACCACTCCTTTGGAGAAAGAAAGATGTATAAGGTCAGTCACAGAGCCGCCGATGATAGAGGCGACCTGCTTCAGGTATTTCATCGGTACAGGGTCTCTCGGTGACCCACTCTTCACAGTCGCCAGAACCCCGAGAGCTTCCTCCACCGTAACTAGACCAAAGGAATCCAGCTCCACTGCCCGCGGCCCAGGGCAAAGCCCTGGGCTGCCACCCGAGTGTGTCTCCTGGGCTAGCTGAGGAAGGGATGCCAAGATGTTTTCAACTTTGGTCTTGAAGAAAGAAGCAAGTTCGGAACATTTCTCACGTGGGTTGTCGTGAGTAACCAGGGGTTCAGGAGTTTGCAGGAGTTCACTGATAACCCTGAAGGATTCCTTCAAAGAGTTGGAAGAGGCTAGGCTTCTTCAAAAGGGCCTTGACAACCGCTCCCTTCCAACTGGGGGGCACCACTCCTTTGGAGAAAGAAAGATTTATTAAGGTCAGTCACAGAGCCGCCGATGATAGAGGCGACCTGCTTCAGGTATTTCATCGGTACAGGGTCTCTCGGTGACCCACTCTTCACAGTCGCCAGAACCCCGAGAGCTTCCTCCACCGTAACTAGACCAAAGGAATCCAGCTCCACTGCCCGCGGCCCAGGGCAAAGCCCTGGGCTGCCACCCGAGTGTGTCTCCTGGGCTAGCTGAGGAAGGGATGCCAAGATGTTTTCAACTTTGGTCTTGAAGAAAGAAGCAAGTTCGGAACATTTCTCACGTGGGTTGTCGTGAGTAACCAGGGGTTCAGGAGTTTGCAGGAGTTCTCTGATAACCCTGAAGGATTCCTTCGAAGAGTTGGAAGAGAGACCTATTCTCTCCTCGAAAAACACAGCCTTCGCTGCCTTGATGGCAGATTTATAGGTACCGAGAGCCACCCGATATTCTGTCCAGCTGTTTTTACTCCAGTCCTTCCTCCAAGTCCGCTCCATCCTCTTGCAGCCCTTCCTGAGTGTTCTCAGCTCTGGTGAATACCAGGGGGCGGATCCCACTCTTCTACCCCTGGTAAGTAATCTTTTCTTAGGTAGAATGGCATCGAGCGAATTGGTCAACCAGGTGCTAAGGATACAAATCCACAACTGAGACTAATCATCAAATCAATACATTTAAATAACATGAAGCACATTACGCTCCTCAAAGAAAGACAGTGAATGGTTACGCTTTTAAACAATACAGGTTTATTGAAAGTTAAAAGGTTTACAAGTTAGAAATCATCAAATTAGTGTCAATCAACAATGAATATATAAATGCATTTAATAATTATGATGTTTAAATCAATCAAAGTCATATAAGTAAGAGAACAAATTAGTATATAGTTGTTGCAAAGAAAAATGTTAAATAAATCAGTTCTACCATAAAGATATGCTGTCAGGAAAACTTTCTGATCTCTCATCTACACTAGCTTAAAATACTCAATTCTAACATTTGCTACACAAAGTTCCTGTAACATGCTCCAATCAGGTTAAAAAATACAGATGCACTCTAGGGCTGATTAGTTTCTCAGGATACTACACAATACAACTTTTCTAAACGTTCTTCAAACATACAGTTATCTGCAACAAACGAGATACATTGAATCAGCTTGCACTGTAACAAGTAGTTTGGGCATTCTACAGTTATTATGCAAAGGAAACATTTCACATGGGAGAGAAAGTAAAGACACATTGTCTCCTAGAAATAAAATACATACATGACATGAAACAATTTGACTCTGAACTGTGAATAATACAGTTAATAGCAATTGCGTGTTTCCATGTTAATATTGATAAAATGCAAAACACGTAATATGAAAAACAACCCTATCGCTATCTAGATGAGTACACTTCTGTTTTCACTACTCCTTGTTTTCAGGTATGAGTGAAAGAATTTGTCACACTACCTGACAATTGGTTTATAATCTGCCCCCAATACCCTGTCCAGTATTTGAGTCATATTTGTATATCCAGGCCATCTTATACCTTTAGGAGGGCTGGCAATGCACTGTAATGTAATGTAGTGAAGATACACATTATAGGGAACTGGTGTTACAGATTACTAACTTTTTCTTTCTGTGCATGCAGTGGGACGTATTTAGGAGATATCCTGTATCAGAACCTCTTTCAAATCTGATGAAAAATCACCCTCTTTGTAAGACTAGGGGGAAAAGGAGCAAATGTTGCACAGTAGCCGGGAGAAGTAATGGGGTTGGTCGGAACCCAAAAGGAGGCACTTGACCTAAAGAAGCAAAAAGCTTTGCCCCTACCTTTGATTGAGCTGTTGTGGACAAATAACTACGAACATTAATTTAGCTGTCACCTTTATTCATGCATTTGTCATTTACATTTACAGGAAAGGAGCGTGTACTTGATGGTACCCAGCAATTATTCAACGAAGAACGCGCCACCTTCGGAAATGATGAGGTGAACCTAGAAGAATGTCCTGCCGTGTACGTCCCGGCTGAGAACATTGCTTCCTACCTTTCCTCAGGCATCCTACAAGCGCATATCCCATTGAATTTAAGTTCTGCAGCTGAAAGTAACGAGTGATCCATATTTAGCGTTATAAAATTGTAGTGCCTTTTGTATAGAACATTTTCAGTTTGAATGTAAAAAAGCAACAAAAAAAATAGTTCAGAAACCAATAAGAGTTAATGTTATTTGTTTACACTGCTGCTCAGCAAAATTAACTCAGATAGTTGCCTATGTCGAAAACAATAGCTTCTTTCAGAAGAACATTAACTAGCACACAGGAATTTCAAATACTTATGTGAACTAGTGACGTTGTTGGCTTATTGGTTGGTGAGCCACGGTCTCTCACATCTCCCCAGTCAGTACCAGTCACTCTTGCATTCTACCTTTGATGTGGTATGGATAATGACAAAAATTAGAAAGTCGATAGGAAACCTCTGTGTGCCTCAACATTCTGGACGTGATTCACAAGTTTCTAAATTTACACCTGCAGATTTACGCTTCCTCAAGGGTAGAGAATTAAAACTTTTCCAATTCACAAAGCTTTAGAGATATAGGGCCATATGTATCAATGTTAGGTTTTGCGATTCTCAAACAGCGAATTTTTGAGAATCGCTATTTGAGAATCGCAAAACGCTATGTATGTAGAATTTGCAATACATTTTGCGAATCCTACATATTCCATAATTGCGAATCGCAAATTGCAATTCGCAATTAAGGAATACCTCCACATTCATTCCTATGGGGCTAGAGGCCCATAGGAATGAATGGGAAGACATTCTCAATTTGCGATTCTCAATGAGAGAATCGCAAATTGAGAATGCAATTTCAAGTGTGCCAGGGTGTCAAAAGGACACCCTGTCGCACCCCTGAAATGAGCATGGGTGCACATGTGGCGCACACACATGCCCTAAGGGCATGTGTGTGCGCCACATGCCACTTTGAAAAATGCAACATTTTTGCATTTTTGAAAGAAATCGCAAATTACCACCAACCTGTAGATGGTGGTAATTTGCAATTTCTTATGCCATATTCACACAACTTGGGTGCCTCATACATTCCATTTAAGGAATCGCAATTTGCGATTCCTTAAATGCATTCGCAAAATAAGGAATCGCAAATTTTGCGATTCCTCATTTTGCGAGTCAGTTTTTCTTTTAAACATACCATTAAGCCTAATTGCGATCGCAAACGCAGAAATTCGCAATTTTGCATGATACATATGGCCCATAATCTTGGAAAGTTGTGCCAGTCACAGGTTTTATACTTCAGAAAAACCTTTGTGAATTCCTTGGTGTGTCTGTGAGTTGTCATTTACGCCAGTATACTTATACATAGTGCACAATTGCACCAGCAGAAATATCAATACATGAGAACAATTGCACAGTTTTTTGTTTTGCTTTTTCCCATGTTGGGTTTAACGTTTTTTCCCTGTGGAGTAACTCTTTCCCCTATAAGGTTTTCTGTGATCAATTCCCCTTCCGAACCTGGAAAGAGATGACTCCTACCCTTTGCAGAAGCACATCTCTTACTGTTTCCAGGGTGGGAAAGGAACAGACTGGAGTTTGAAATTGTCCACTTAGAGGCTGAACACACCTTGAAACACCCACTCCCTACCCCTTGAATGGCATTTACCCCTGCAGAATTTGCAGTGTCGTGGGACAATATTAAATTGGAGTAACAGGATTTGTGGCTGTGAGGCTGTGTATTCCTTGCAGACATAAATCCTGCCACTTGCACTCATAAATGTGATCTATGGGAGCAGATGGTTTTTGCTGGTGGTCCTCTGTGGCCAGTGCTTAATTTGAGACGTGATTTCTGGTGCTTGGCACCAGCACTTAATTGGTGTCTGGTGCTCTGCTTGGCACCAGCGCTTAATTGTCAACACCACACTTCCACGCTTATGACAGTCTGCCACATGGTGGCACAGTTCATCTAATTTAGAGATGAGCAGAACAACGGTTGTTTATGAATACAATCTATATTAAAAATGACTAATACCTGCCTCCCCAACCATTCCTTTAGCTTTGGGTCCCTGGAACAATCTGAACTGTTGCACTTGCGGGCGAGAGAGATGGTTAATAGTTGTTTTGGCAGCGATGACAGGGGTGATGGGTGGTGCAAGCTGCAGTGGCCTCCTGGTCAGGTCCCTGGTGCTTATTATTTTACAAATTAAGCACTGTCTGTAGCTGTATTTTCAATATTTGCCATAAATAGCACTTACTGTATTCAAACAGTGCACAGTAGAAATTTAAATTATGACTATTGTTTACATGAAAATAACCTCCACGTTTACTTACATTTATAGCCAGATAAAATGTCATCTTATCTTGTTAGTCTGAATTAGTTGTTTTAATTTCAAAGCTGAAAGTTTCTGGAGACAAATTTACTGTAGGGCAAAAATTGAAATGTAATCAGGGCGACTGGAATTATACAATGGGGGAGTACCAAATTATGCTCCAGGCTTTACTGAATTATGTGGCAAGAATAGGCAAATTATGCTTCGAAATGTCGCACAATTTGTGACAGAATTACTGTAATATTTTGTCTTTTTTTACACGTTAACACTATCTTAGCAAAGGTTCCACCTCGTTGGAAACAGTTAAACACTCAGATATATCAATAGACAATCAACTTTTCCGAAGTGCCTTCATTGCGCAGCAACACATGTTGTTTTAGTAATGTTAGATCTATTTGAGCTAGAAACTATTTTTTTACTTAAATTATGCAACAGATGATGGATTATGTGGCCAGTCTTTCTCCTACTTAGGCCCCAAGCTATCAAGGTTGCCGGCCTTTTTCCTACCTGGAACCCAAGCTGTGTAATTCCTTGCCCGTTTCTATGAGGGGCTGCCGTTCTTTTTCAGTTTCCCAAAAACTCTTAAAGACTTGTCTCTTCTGAACTGTGCTTTTTTGTTATGACCCGGATGGTATACCCAAAAATCTCAGCACTGGAACACCCTGGCAAGGTAGCTATGTGCTTTACAAAATCATATAATATTTATAATTATGTGGCAAATGTGGTAAATCCATAATTATGCAGAAAATGCAGTGGACGCATCATCACCTAATTCCAGTGGCCCTGAATAAAATGCTGTTAGGCAGGTATTCAATGCTTTGAACTCAACTTTCATACTATGATGTAGAGTGTGAGCTTACTACCAGTTCTGCCTATTTGTTTTTTATATGACTGCTCACACAGATCACCATTCTGACTGCATAGAAACAATGGGTACCTATAGTCCACATTGCTGTCTTACTCCTGAGTCCAAGTTATCTTGGCCAGTATGAGGTTTTAGTTTAGCTTTGTTGGAAAATCACATATTTTACCTTGTTCCGTATTTTCTGCTCGGGCAAATTCTTTAACTTAATACCGAGGAGAATTAGTGCGAGGAAAATTATAGGTATGCAGAATTACCACACAACTGACAATACTGGCATCAGGTGCAAACTGTGCCGCTATTCTTATGGCTTTGAAAATGATGCTGGGAGAGGAAAAAGGAGGAAACTGAGAAAAGGAGACCTGTAGAATGAGAAGAAACATACAACATTTGCAAGTTTCAAAAGGTCAAAAATTTTAAAATAAATTGCCAGCTCGAGCAAATAATTCTGAAATCAAAGATAACTGTGTTATGTCAGTGAGGTGTTTTTAATCACTTTGCAGTATTCCAATCCAATCCAATCCAATCCAAAGACTTTAGTATTACTTTAGCTTTAATTTCTCGTAATGCACAAGAGTCTTTTTTAGCACAATGCACTACTGTGAGATGGTGCTGGTGGCAATGAGCAATGCAGTCTAGTCGAGAATTAAAATTTAGCCCACAAGTCTTTCATCATCTGCCCATATTAGATGGGATCAGGGAATGTACAATGACTTTACAACAGCTAGTTTCCCCCATAGTCCCAAAAGGGATACAGTTGTTGAAATACAATTGTACTTGATGCCCAGATTATGATTCTTTTTTTTATAATATTCTCGATTTTTTTATGGGTTAAAGATTTTAAAAAATACAGATTTACTTACACAAGTCCATGATGGCGTCATCAAATGAGCAGAAGATTAAATCTCTTTCTTATGCAATGCAGATAAAAAAATTAGTCCATTGAAATGAGGCAGAACATAATCTACTGTTCCATTACACCCACACCCTTGCAACCAAGCACAACGAGTAGCTTAGCTTTGTATTAAAAGTTGGTAAGTATCCACTAAACTTACCCTTTACTCTTCTTAACCTCACACATGACACCAAAAGTCTTTCCAAATTATCCATTCTATATAACCATAGACAAATACAACAAAAAGTAGTAGCCTCTAACTCATCACCCGGAAGTACTTCACCAGGGGCATGAGTTGCTGGTCAAATGCTCTAGTAAAATTCCCCTTTACCAAGAAAACTGAGCAGAAAAGTCCCAAATCTGGAAGAAGTTGACCATTACAGAGAACACTAGGTTAAGTTTTCTGAAAAGGTTCAGATCACTCATTTAATGTCGTATGCCATCTTCCACAGTTGATGCGATGAAAGAGGGCACCTGGTTTATGTCTGCCATAGAATGGGAGAAATAATAGAGAATAAAGTGAGTCCTACTCCTGAAAATTCAGGAGTAAGCCACACCTTTCTCAAGAAAAAGAAACAACTATTGCGAGTATTTAAAAAAAAAAAATGTGTCTCATTTTATACCAGGGAGCCAGCAGTACAGCCCCTCCTTTGTTATGGTTGCATTGAAGAGCCTATCTATGGGGCCATTTTCATAACCGAGAATTGTAACCAGTTGTGGGAATAGATGAAGATGTAGGAGCTGTATTGACAGATTCCTCAAGGATCCTTTCCATTTGCTGATATGCAGGCCTTGCTCTATATTACATGCTGAGTCACCCAACTATTTAACACTGATCTGCTTGACTGGGTTTGTCCTTCAACCCTGGAGGTTCGGAGTCGTCTCCCTCTTTATAAACAACCCATTGACCGAAATGAAATGTATGACTCTGCCAATAAGGGTCCTGAAACTGTTGGTGCTACTGGCCACACAGCTGTTGAGTTACCTTGAAGGTCTTCATAACCTTGATTATTGGCAGCTGGGATTTCTTTTCACCCTAAACATGAAACATAAACTATCTTGTTGGTTGCCTTACATCAAATCGTAATTATTTTTAATGGAGATGCAGTGTGACTGATCCTTGTGGATCTTTCTGTCACTTTTAATGTTGTGGACAATAGACATCTCCAAATCAAATGGGTGAAATGTAGTTCCATGTTTCTGTACTGGTTTAAGTATTTTCTGTCTAGTCATTTTCAGCCACTAGCACTCCCCCCCCCCCCCTCACAACAGATAAGACAAGTAGGAGATGACATGAGGTGCCTCTGGGATCTTCCCTGTCACGCATTCTTTTAGTATAAATGTTTAACATAAGCCTGATTATTTGGGAGTGGGGATCTATGTTAAGCCTTTGACATCCAGCTAATTATCAGACTCAGTAGATATGCTGCAGGCTTAAATATGAATCACAGAAGTTTCTTTGTGGCCATCCATCAGTGGAAGAGACATAACTATTTAAATATAAATGCCTGCAAAGCCAAGCTATTGCCCTAGGGAAGTAACATCACAACTAAGATGACATCTTCTGGCCACCCTGCATGGAAAATCCCCCTATATCATCTGCAAAAGCAGAATTGGACTGATTCTGTGCTATGAATGCTCAAGGATAAGCCTGTTGAAGGAGCAAGTTCCTACATGCCATATGTTACAAAAAACCTATTCAATTTCTACACAGAGACAAACTTGCTCAAGCAGTTGGGGCATGTATCTTATTTGAAACTGAGTACTACATCTTCTTCTGTTTGGGGCTTCCTGCATATCTCCGTGCAGTACTTCAGTGACCCGAATGCTTTCTGCGAAAGTGCTGCACAGACATCTGCAGTGGGAAGATGTGCCTGGAACTGGCTGGCATTGGAGCCGATGTAGCAGGTTACATACCTCTGTAGGATTCACAGATTCTTTTTTTGGTGAAAAAAATCCAAATTAGCAAAATTGATGCAAATGTATCAGCCCATAATTCTAGTCACTCCTTGTGCCAAGTTATGTGTTTCACTTATTAAGCTTTTAAATTATGGAACAATCTGCAACAGGAATGCAAGAAATGGAGAATTACCGTGTCTTATGCCATTTTTGACAGGGCATCTTCTACGTGTCTAGGGTGGCTTTTCCCTCTTGTCTTAGCATCATGAATTCACTTAGGGAGCCATAAACTCTACTACGGCTACTACTGCTAATACTACTACTACTACGACTACTACTACTATGACTACTACTACTATTACTACTACTACTACTAATAATATTCATAATATTCATAATAATAATAATTATACTTTCTTTAATCACATAAGGACAATTCAGTTTGTAATGCATGCTCTATAACATATAACTTACAGAATTTCTTTTTGCAAAGTTGATGATAGATCTTGCTACCATTTGAACAACAAAATGTGAGAAACTTCCCACTTTAAAAAATGACTTAATACTTGCCCTTTTCCAAAAAGATCTAGGAAATAGTTAAGAGGAGTGCTTCCTGGAATTCAAGTTAAAAAAACACAATCTTGGCAGTTTGCACTGCTCTTTATTGCTTTTGAAATCTTCAGTAAGGATTTATTTACACCATGATCTTGAGTTGTGCATCATAAGCTTGTTGTATGCTCTTATTCCCAAGTCCTAATTCATCACCTCTCCTGGACTCTTTTGTCTCATAAAACACATCAGGACCAAAAGGCTAATAGGTCACAAGTAGTTTGATTTTGGGAACGCCGGATTCTTGTCTCTAACCAATTACTTACAAGAACCCACTCAGGTCGCCAGGATCTTTTTATTTGCCAAATAGCGTAGAGGGAAGAAACACAATTATCAGATCGTATTTACCGCAATTTGACATTTCATACAGGATGACTCAAAGTCTGGGAAGTTGACCTTTTATTATCAGCAAAAACATCTGAATATAAAGGCACCTCAATACAAGGCACAAAAGATAAATGGGAACTAACACAAATGCTACTCTACGAAGTATTCACATTCGACTAAATATAAACAAAACTACAGCTTCTAGAAGCATCAGGTACAATTATTGTGATATCAAATTTGAGAGTCATGAATCAAACATCTCTGTCCCTACTCTATTCTAAAGTGACATCTCTACATAATATTCCCTTTCAGGTAAGCTAAGCGCAAAAAGGTGTCAGCAGTGAAACTTCCTAAGAAGTCTTCACTAAATGAGAGCTCGATCTTTAGTGCTCCTCTCGGTCTCTCTCCTAAGTCTCGTCTGCTCATTCCCTCGGGGCGCTGTCCCTAATACAAAACCCCAAAATCTTGTTCACGCCCTCCAGCACACCCCTCCAGGCAGATCTTCTTCCAGTAGATTTCCATTCGGACCCTTTCATCTTCCTTTTCAGTAATTCGACCTTGGGTCCCAGGCTCCTTCTGTACCAGGAGTTGCAAGTTCACTCCCTTTCTGTCTACTCCTTCTATCATGATTTCTTTACACAAAGACTTATTGTTAACTAACAAGCTGCATGGCCTTGCACCTGTAACAAAAATAATGAACGGAAAAACCCTCGCATCATGAAGTTTCACAATTCACTGTAATTGTAAGCTTAACTATAAATCCTGTCGGCCTAATAAAACATGGCTAATATATGGAACGAGAGGCCTTCACTTTTAAATACATGCTTAGGCCTGTCAGCTAAACACATTACGATTATCAATTCAACTTTTTCACCTCATACTTATACATGAGCAACCTACATTCTATTCTTCTAACATAACCTAATATCACTTAATACATGATATCGTTGTAAAACTGAACGTTACACATACACAAATACATTTTGTAATAACTGATGGCCTTTTCTCTTTTCTCGAGGCCTGTTTACATTTCTTCCTTTCTATATCAACGAATATATCTCTATGATAAGTCTAAACACTCTTGCATTATATACGGATGCTGACTAACAGTGAATATGGTGCACCCCTACAAATTTTGCATCAGCAACGCTCTCTCAATTTCATGCTGTTTTTTCCACAAGAATGTCCGAACCTTAATAAAATAGTGAACCAGGGCAGGAGGTTAAGCTCCAGGACCTTTAAAGTAGTATGTAAATTTGTCTGTGTAGGTTTAAAACATTGAAAGATTTTAATCTTAACAGTAGTAAATGGGCGTGTATACAGTCAGTGCAATATATCAAGTGCCAAAAGTACTTCTATTTTAACCAAAAGTTTCTGGAACCAAGTTTCAACTTTTAAAATGTTTTTAATCTACCAAATATGCCCAAAGTTTCAGGCAGACTGATGTGGTCATGTCAGACTAAAGAGCCTAATCTAATTTATATTACAGAGGCAGATGAAAGTCCACCTGCACCTCAAACCATTGGAGGGGGGAGGGGGGTGTTCCAATCCCATTCCCACTGTAGTAAGGGATTTACTCCTGGCCTTAAGAGGAGTACATCTCAGGGTTTTTTTTCAGTGAGGGAGGGGGTTGTAATATAGTAAATGTAGTGCAGGTTGGGGGAGGGGCTGGTGTGCACAACAATCTAGGGTATTCCTGACCTGGAATGCCCTCAGTAGTAGATTTACTGAGACAGAAGCTTGTATGAGAAAATCCATATACTAATGCAAAACCATCTCGTAAAAGTTTTATTTGAAGGTGTCGTCTAACTTTCACACACAAATAGCTTTGTGAGTCGAACTCATGGTCTCGAGCAATTAGCCCAATAGTCATTTATGTTGCCGCAAGGTGGCTTTAGGAGAGATATTAAAATCACAGAAATCTAAATTTTCGGGCCAGGCGCTTCACTGCCTTTTGGCTAAATTTAAGCTATATAAATACCTTTTATACAAATTCATACATTGACTCCAGAATATCAACTACCAAAGTGAGTCTTTATGGGTACGTATAGATTTACTATTCTTAACTCCAAATCTAAGTACCTTTTAAGATATTTATGTTGTGAAGGTACATAAATGTTGTGTTAAGAATATTAATTCTTTACATGCATACCTATACTCACCGTGACGCTATACTGAAAGACAATATCCTATAGACCGTAATTTTACAACTCAGTAATGAGGTAGAACAGTGTACTAAAGATATATCAGCACCTAAAGAGCCTGAACAAGAACACTGACACATAGCGGTCTATGCTGTCCATTTAGATATCAATTTCTGTTGGTTTTCCAGACCCTATTCGTTGTCTCATTTGCTGCAAACGTTGTGATATCTTAATAGTTTCGGAAAACGATGGCTATAAATTTTACAAACATGACAGATAGGTGATCATTTTCTATAGCTACATGTTAACGAATGCTCATTGAACAAGTCTCCACAAATCTAGAGTCGTCAATAACATCATACGAAACCAAACATTCAGAAGTGTCCAATTTCTGACTAGCACGCAGGTAGTCTGCCATGCTGTCATTTTTATCTTCACTCTTAATTTCCTAATCCGGGCAACAGCTTTCTGAAGAGATAAAGGATAATAAAAAATAAACAGAAGCTAAAACTGAGTCCAGCAAGTATTTGACGTACGTGTCGAAAGCATGGTTTTTTTCTCATAGTAATTAAGAAAATGATTGTAATTGTAAATAATGATAATCACTGGTTTTCGCACAGGGACATTCAGCACAATTAGACATGCTTATTATAAGTTGACATTTCACACAAAAAATGTTTACCACAGATTGCCACAGATTCAGTGGCAGATGACGAATTCCATGAAAAAGACTAAAAGAGTGAACTCTGATATGTACCGATTTGATCTGTTCTTTGTCAACCACAAATTTGTCAGAAAGGAAAAAATAGGAAAGGGTGCTAGAAATTAAGCAGAAGACAGAGATAAAAATCTTGAGGGTGATTAGGATGGCGGGCGGATCGCCACCGCCGGCCCGGTGGTGGCGATCCGTCTGCCATCGCAACCTGATTTACCCCTGCCTTATTATGATGGTTGGGGGGTATCGGGGCGGACGCAAAGCGTTTTTCCGCCGGTCGGCAATCGTTCGATAGCCGGCCAGGCGGACTTGGGCCACAATATGGTGGCGGTGCCTAGCAGGCACTGCCATCCATATTAGTATGTGTGGCTTTTAAGCCCTTGCCATGGCAGCGATGCTGCCATGGAAAGGCTGGTGGGGATTTGCCTTGGGGGCCTGTTGCGGGCCCCCGGGGGGTGGGGGACTGCACTTGGGGGGGTACTTATGGTACCCCCCTACATTGCCATGCACAAGGGGCCTGCCACGTTGTGCATGGCAATGCACAACATGGCACTTTGGCATTGCGGCGGGTGCTTCTTACAGCAGCACCCGCCGCAATGTCAACAATGCGGAATGCGACCGCCAGGGTGGTGGTCGCATTCTAATTAGTGTTGTGGGACCACCGCACGTCTGGCGGCCAGTCCCAGCACTGCTAATAACCCCCCTTGTATTCTCCCTAAGGTGACATCTTTTGATTTCCACACCTCAATTTTGTTTCCAGACAAAGCCACACCAGGAGCAATGCTGAGAGTCCTAATGAAAGAAACAAAGCCCAAAAGTAGGGCAATTTGGCCTTTCCTTTTTTGTGGTATTTTGGACAGTGTGCCTTTCTGTCCAGTAAAAGAGGAGAAGAGGACACGATCACCTATAGAAATATTTTAATCTATTGTTTTGTTTATTGGTCACTTGAACAGTTTCTTTTCTTAAAAACGAATTCATTAGGTTTTCTTTAGTTTCTTTGACCTTTCAACATATATGTATATATTTAAATAACTTACAATTGTCGTGTGATGCAGGTAGAAATTTGAAATAGCTGTAGAAAAGAGTTGTTTCCCTTGGTTTACTGTGGCAGATCCTCCATGATGTATTATCGTAATATAAAATTATGGACAAATGAAAGCAAATGTGTTATTTTTGGACTAAAATCTTTGGCAGAGTGTAGAGTATGAAGGCTGTTTGCAATGTGTATTTTGTCACTTAAAGCACTACTTTTAAAAAGAATGTAACAACCTGTTCTTTCTTTCTATTATTTATTATTTGTGCACATTATCAAGCTACAGAAACCATTGAAGGCAACATCTGTTTGTAGAATTTGCTATGTATCATAATAAATAATGATTAAAATAAATAAGTCAGACTCAAAATTGCTGCATAATATTATATTTACATTGCACTTTATAAACTTTTCATCTCATTGAAATTTTGTTTTTTAACACTTGGGCTATGCAATCTTTAAGTGACCGCCTCTACTTCAGTTATATATTGTTAGGTCCTCTCTGATAAACCTTCTGGTTCACAAGAGCAGCTATTGGAAGACCCAAAAGGCAAGTGAGCTGCTAATAAAGTCTAAGGTTTTCTCCTGTAAACTAACTCCTATGTTTGGAGTACGTTTCTGACTTTTACAGTATTCTCAAATTACAGAAGTAGTCTTGAAAATCTATAGCAGCTGGAGATTTCCCAGAGTTCTCATGTGTCTAAATATTCACATGTATGCAAATATAGCAAGTCCACAGATGCACATGGTAAAAAACACAAAAGCAAAAAAACTGTGATTTTGCACTGTTCAACCTTTATTTATTTTTTCACCACTGGAAAATATTTTCCCTTTAAAGAATCACCCGCACATCCTTACCAATTTTGGAAATGTTTTCACCTCTTACCCACCTTTAAAATGGAGTTATGTCTGGTGGTTAACAGGAGTAAATTTAAAACAGTTTTTTAGGGACGGAAAATAATTACTAACATTTTGTGAATGCCCACAAGTTCGAACATTGGTGGGGCTCACCACTATTTGCGGCTGCTTCCACCCTGACAGCCAACAGCCCACCCACATGAGCCTAACTACTCACTGTTTACATGGGAATACATATATATGCCTTTGGAGGGCAACAACACACCAGATGCTGATCTTGAAAATGATACTATTTGTGCCCCTAAGTTGCATGCGGGGACACATGCACCTTAGGAATCAGCCCATAGTGCTATGAATGGTAGAAAAAATGCAGCGTGGCACCACTGACCGACCGAGGTAATGACATACATCTTTAGGGTGAAGTCCTCCTTTAGAAGGTGTGACTTTAATAGAAACTCATCAAGATCAATGAGTTGAAGGCATTTTGAAGATTGCATGCGAAACTCATTGAATGTGCTAGTATGAAAAGGCGCTATGAAAATTGTGCCAAATTACTAACTTTTCTGTTGATCACCAGTGTGTACTGTTTATCGCATGACTGACTATATAAGCTGATGCCAAATAAATATGTATTTTTTAAAAGATCAATGAGATGAAAAGTATAACAAATAGGAATTCTACTACAGTATAATTATGTAAATTGATAAGGGAATTATCTTTCTGAGAAGCAGCATATCTTTAAATAAATCTTCCCTCTTCCACTGACAATGTGACCACCTACTTCTAATATTTGCCCCCTATGCCAACCCACAAAATGTTTGCGTCTGTTGTTTGAAAAGTTTACAGCTCACCATAAAAACTTTACAAAGTGTCTGAAGTAAATAAGAGCCTAATAGAAGACTGCATCATCATCTTCTCTCTGTAAAAGTGTGATTGCATTTCTTGGCTTTTTACAATATGTTAATACTTGAAGTTGATGCACTGACATAACATTTTTGCACTATGCTGTAAATTTGTAAAGTTTTTCAATGATCACTGGTTAAATAAACTTTCTTATTTATTTCTGCATTGTTGTGTCTTGTATGTTTGTGTCTAGTATTGCCAAATGCCTTTGAAATGTGTTACTTTAGTAGTATTTTTATGGGTTTGAAGGAAATGCAGGTAATGCAACATATGTTTCAATGATTCTTAGGGACCACCTGGTGACTGTTAAAAAGATTTGTGACTAATGACCCCTAATTGTGATTGGAGTCCTCTATGTTAGTCAACACAGTTATTGACATGTGTGATGATCTACAATGTCACACGTTTTCAGTGGTCAAGTAGACCACGCCTTACTTTGGTCACTTTGTCCAAAACAAAAAGGGAACCCAGTAACCAAGGTACCTGGGCTGGACAAATCATTATTCCTAAAAATTGGTCCCTACCGGGGAAGTGTAGCCCTTGACATCAACGGCAGTAGTATTGGACAAGGGATAGAGGAAAATCTGTGTTAATTACTGGAGGGTTACTGTTCCTAAGAGTAAGAGCTAGCCCATGAAGTATAGATAAAGGGCCACAGTAGTGGAGAAAACGCCTATCTTTCTTAGTGAGATAAGGTTGGATGCAGGGGAAATCCTCCAAATTGGAGAGTTGCCCTTAAACACCTGTTAAGGTGTCATGCTTCATCTTTGGGCGTTGTGCTCCTCGTGGGGGTGGTGCTGCAGTCCCCCACGGGCCCCGCAAGAGGGCTGTTTGTCAGCGATATTTTTTAGAGGAACCCCGCTGTGGTGAGTGCAGGTGTGTGGGGAGTGTGCAGGTGAGTTAAAAATAACGTAGCGGTACCCTAGGTAGTATTTATTCTTGGGTCCGTTCAATTTAGTTAAAAACAGGCAAAGAAGGAACCTGTGTACCCTACTGTCATCGAGAAGGGTTTGTCGTTCTTGCAATTTGAGTGAATAGTGATAAGGTTAATAGTCAGGTCGACATGTTTCACGTCTAATTGGTCCCTAATGGATCCTATGGCATTTCATCAGGACCAGGAGAAGTTCAGGTAAGTGGTCTAGGCGTAACTGCACCCAATCGATATCGACCACTTCTATGTGTAGATCCAACCCCAAGTATTGTCCGGGATGCCTCAACGGCGGGAGGAGTGGCTCAGGAGGTTGCATTAACCTCCAGGTACTTAGCACTCATACCTCCCTACAACCGCTTGCTCGCCGAAGAGTGAAAGGACAGGCAGGTGTGAATGCTGAGTACCTGGAGGTTAATGTAACCAATTTCCTGCCCTGGTTTATATCTTGGGTGATGTGTGAAGTCTATATTTGCTCTAGTGGGCTGCTGAGTTTGGAAGCAGTCTTCATCAGTTCCCAGAAACACTGCCTTTGATTACAAACAGCTAGGACTTTGACAAATTCAATTGCTTATTGTTCTTAAAGTGAGACTTGTGTAGTATGGAGACAGGTATGCTAGTGGTGGAAATCAAGCATTGGCAAAGACAACAGGTCAGGTCTCAAAGTGCGAATAGGACACGTTACAATGCAAACTTTTACAACGCATGCCTTTACAATGCAGTTTTTCTATCGCAACATCAATTACAACGCATGATTTTACAACGCATACCATTACAACTTTTTTTAGAAACTACACTTACAATGCATTCCATTATAACGCATACCATTACAACGCATAATACTTTTAGGGCAACATTAGTGTAAGTGTTGGATAGTGTAGGGGTAAAAATTACTAATCCAACTCCAGTGAGTGCAACAGTAGGGTAAGTGTTGGTTAGTGTAGGGGTAAAACTTACTATTCCCACTCCAGTGAGTGCAACAATAGGATAAGTGTTGGATAGTGTAGGGGTAAAAATTACTATTTCCCATTACTTACCTTATAATGTGTTGTAATGGCATGCGTTGTAATGGCATGCGTTGTAGTGACATGCGTTGTAATGGTTGCGTTGTAATGGCATGCGATGTAAAGGATGTTGCGTTGTAATGACCGCGTTGTAAAGGTAGTGCCTTGTAATGACTGCTTTGTAATGGTTGTTTCCCCAAAGTGCTAACAAATGCAAACACAGGTATGCACCCAGACTTAATGGTGCTGTATTTCTGTACAACCTATATCCTAAGTATGTGCCTGACATATTCTCCAGGCTTCCAGTGTTGCATGGCAGCTGCGCCTTGAGCTTGGGTAGCAGAGTACTGCAAGCTTAGGGAATAAAAATGTGGACCAACACATAGGAGACACAGAAAGAGCATGCCCGTTCACTTTCTTGGGCTATTTATAGGTTGAGACAACATTTAATGAGTTTATGGTTTCTGAAGGTAACTCGATGTCGTAATCCAAAAGTCCATTAGCCGAGGTGTATATTCTATAGAGGGTTTATTTTAAGCTAGGTTACAAGGTAAGTCCTAGTAAAGTAGGCAGATAATAACAGATAGGATGTAGATAGTGGATAGCCCCACCAGGAGCAGCCTCCCTGCTGTTCAGCCTGCACACTGCAACTGACACTCAGCACATCACCAGGCACCCATGCATTCTATGACATCACCAAGCATTCAGCATCCCACACATCACCAAGCACTCAAGCGCTCATCCTGCCTGAGCAGTTGGGAATTTGTAGATAAGGAAAAGGAATGGCAACAGCCAAGTCACAACACATCCCCTTTCCTTAGGGAAACTATAGGCAGAAATGATCCAAAAGATGGAAACAGCCATATATTCCAAAAGGAAGAAAATAGAGGATAAAGTTACAATGCCAAATCATTACATACATTAAATTCACAAATGATTGATTGAACATTTCGAATGTATACATGCATTAAAATCACGAAAACAATTTACAGAATGTTCCCAAAACAAACTATAAATCCTAAAGCAATCAACACTTCCTGAATCAGCAAATACATTGAGATCTCTCCCATCCCCCTTCCTTAGGGAACATACAAGCGTACCGAGCCACGAGAGGACGAGATGTAACACACAACCTCCCTGTACATCTGACCCACATTTTTTTTAAGGAAAACATACTTCACCCACTACAACTCAACACTCAGGAAGAACCACTCAGCACTGAGGTACAACTCTGTAATAGGGTACACACAACCCTACAACTCTGTACTAGGACACTCACAACCCTACAACTCTGTACTAGTGTACTCACCAGCCTACAACTCAGTAGTAGGGCACTCAGAACCCTACAACTCTGTACTAGGGTACTCACAACCCTACAACTCTGTACGAGGTACTCACTACCCCACAACTCTGTAGTAGGGTACTCACCACCCCACAACTCTGTACTAGTGCACTCACCACCCTAAAACTCTATACTAGAGTACTCACCACCCCACAACTCTATACTAGGGTACTCACCACCCTAAAATTCTGTACTAGGGCACTCACAACCCTACCACTCTGTACTAGGGTACTCACCACCCTACAACTCTGTACTAGGGTACTCACCACCCTACAACCCTACGCTATGGTACTTACAACCCTAAATCTACCAACTAGGACACAAGACCTAACCACAAGCACCCCATTATTAAACACACAAGAACCACATATCAAGGTAAACAAAGCAGCATAGTGACAATAACAATAACTCAAACATAGTGCAGAAACAACAGTTGCTTAAAATAACAAGTATGGAAAATAACAGAAAACTGCCAGTTCACCAGATGAGCGGGAGAGGAGCACATCTAGCCGTTTGCTGTTCATCAAAAACGTCCGTTTATCCGAACGAGACGAGACGAAAGATTATGTGACCGTCTTCATTTTTTCTATCAGGCAACCTTGACGACCTTACGGAAAACCCGTGCCATTTTCATCTACACGGCAACTTTGAAGCCGGTTCCACGCCTAGTTAGAGCAGCGAGGTGCTGCCATTTCAACTACAAAGCTCAGAACCTCTCCTCCCCTGCCTGTTTGGAGCACCTACGAAAGAGACGTTTGAACGCTGGCCCCAGATCCACAACCCCCTCTAGTGGACGAGCTTTATCTAATTTCTATGCTCGCCCCCTGTAAGAATTTCTGAAGTTGTTCTACTGAATCCACAAACGCTTTCCTTTTTTCTATGGTCCCATGGAAATCGCACACGAATAAGTTCACGCCCTGAAGAAGGTGTTACCCCAGGAAAGGGGGTTTCACACCGAAACGCGCGTCGGCGTCTCGAACCGATTTGTTCGTCACACAGATCCATTGAGACTTTACAATTTCAAAAGAATAACCCTTTGTTTTCTCCTTTTCCCCCATTGGATACCCTTGATTGTAAATCTCTACCTACAATATATTAATTTGTGTTTTTCACGCTAAAAAAGACACGCCAATATTTTTGGGCCTCTGAATTGTTTACTTTCCAGATTTTAGGATGTATGTGTTACATGTCGTTATGGTTTGAATGGATTTAAGTATGAGTGAGAATGTTTGAATAATTTATATCTTAGATTTTCCATGGGCATTATTGTTCATAGGACCATTATGTCCTTTGTTAGTTGAACTGTCTTTTCGATTTATGATTTGTGCATTCAAAAAGAAGTTTCTTTCAATTAATTTGAAAATAAAAAAAGTATAAATATGACATTTTGATTTGTAGCATTTTTATATGCATGGTTTAGATAGAGTGGTTTTTCTCTTTAAAAACTGACTTAGATGCGTTAGCTGAAAATTTGCAGGTACAGCAGACCCTTTCTTGTTCACACCAGATGAGCGATATCTCATGCAAGAGAAACCAACAACAACAAACAAAACAACAACAATGACACCATTAGCTTGCTTCACGGTGCTGCAAAAATGTATCCAGTTAAATGACCCCAACCCATTAGCTGCTGAAGTCCTCGACTAATCACATATTGCTGAGAGCTGCGACATAATCTCAAAGCCTTCCAGATTCTAAATCAGTTCAATTTCTTGCTTACTGTTCTTACTCCGGCAACCTAGAGCTAGTTGCTCCTTCACCCATTCACAAGTCACTTTGAGAACACCATCCCGAGAAAAACTGGTGCGGAGACTCTGGTCGGTTGCTCTAAACACAAGCTTCATCATAGTCAACTGTGCTGTGGTAATGGTGATTCCGGTCTGACCTAGCGGGCTAAGCATCTTGCTGGACAAAGCACTGCCTGACGAGCAGCCACGGGCTTCCCAATAGACTCCAAAGATTGTGTCACGTAGACATGAGGCCCGCCGGATGGCTCCAGGTGCGTGCGTGCCCCCAACCACGTTGCGCAGCACGCTTGCCCAACCTGGAATTAGGCATCGTCACTGTCTGCTCATGGAAACCTCCTCGCGCCATGGACACGTGCCGAGACTTCTTCACGCATGTATTTTGAAAGAGGTAAGCCTTGTGTATTCCTGGCACCTGCATAACGGACTTCGTTTTTGAAAATCCATACAATTCCTTAAAACTTCACTGAGCACTGGGGTTATGCTGTAAGGGAAGGCAAAACTCACCACAGTGCTTCTTTCCCTTTTTGATGATCCCCTCCGGCCACCAGTAACATGGCTCGATTATTAATAAAATTCAGTGCGGGGCTCGACACTTCTCCACCGGAAATGTAGACTGCAAAATCTGGCAGTTTCTATAAGGCAAACCCTTGCTGGTAATTTTCCACACAACTGATGACAGGGCCCAAATACATTTGGTTACTGGGAATGTCCAGTTGACAGCATATCAATAAATACAACCATTCAGATTCAACTCAGCTCCTCAAACAAAGAGGCTCCCTTCATTAATGTCAAGAAGGTCAAAAGACCCGGGCTGCAGGCTGTCCTGTTGATGAGGAACACTGGTGGGGCTGACCAGGGCGTTCCTTTTCCTTTTCCTTAACTTCACTTCAGGTTCCTTAGTTCCAGTTTCTTAGTTCCAGGTTCTTGGTTCCAGTTTCTTGGTTCCAGTTTCTTTATTAGGTTCATATAAAGTCTATCTTTCTCAGCACATAGGTTCTTTCACAAATCGTTGGCAAAATGACGTAATTCAAAAGTCCTTTAGCTGAGGTGTATATTCTATAGATGGTTTATTTAAGATAAGTTACAAGGTAAGTCCCAGTAAAGTAGGTAGATGATAACAGATAGGATGTCGATAGTGGCTAGCCCCACCTGGAGCAGCCTCCCTGCTGTTCAGCCTGCACACTCCAACTGACACTCAGCACATCACCAGGCACCCATGCATTCAATGACATCACCAAGCATTCAGCATCCCACACATCACCAAGCACTCCAGCGCTCATCCTGGCTGAGCAGTAGGGAAGGTGTAGCTAAGGAAAAGGAATGGCAACAGCCAAGTCACAACACATCCCCTTTCCTTAGGGAAACTATTGGCAGAATTGATCCAAAAGACAGAAACAGGCATATATTCCAAAAGTAAGAAAATAGAGGATAAAGTTACAATGCCAAATCATTAGATACATTAAATTCACAACTGATTGATTGAACATTTTGAATGTATACATGCATTAAAATCACGAAAAGGATTTATAGAATATTCCAAAAACAAATGATAAATCCTAAAGCAATCAACACTTCCTAAAACAGCAAATACATTGAGATCTCTCCCATCCCCCTTCCTTGGGCAACATATATATACAAGTATACTGAGCCACGAGAGGACGAGACGTAACACACAACCTCCCTGTACCTCTGTCCCAACAAAAATCTCAGGAAAACATACTTCACCCACTACAACTCAACACTTGGGAAGAACCACTCAGCACGAGCAACAGTTAAGTCACAACAGTCGTCCTTACATTGCATCTTGGGCATTGTAGTTGTTTGTTAAGCTGTTCCTACTGATTAACCAGAAAAAAAGCTGATACATGCATGTCTGCTTTTGTATCTGTTGGACTTGGCCCTCTCTGCAGATATGTCCCCAAGCATTTTTTGATTCTCCCCTCCTGTTTTTTTTAATTTCATTTTTATCATGTCATTAGGACTCTCTGCACTTTAGGACTGCAAACAACTGCCAATGTGCTTGTGCTGTCTCTGTAAACCATTGTAAAATTGTCCTGCACTTGATTGGTACGTTACATTTATTTATAAGTCCCCAGTATATTGTATAATATGTATGCAGGGCCTGTAAATTAAATGGTACTAGTGAACCTGCAGCACTCATTGTGCCACTCATTAAAGTAACCCTTTAAAGCATGTCTCAGGCCTGCCATTGCAGTCTATAGTGCAGTTTTAAACTGCCAATTGGACTTGGCAAAATAAACCTTTTGCCAGGCCTAAGCCTACCTTTTTAATACATATAAGTCATCCCTTAGTTAGGCCCTAAAGGCCCATAGGGCAGGGTGCATTGTATTTAAAAAGTAGGGTTAACCTTATTGCATTTAATAAGTGCTAATGTTTGATTGGGTGCAGGTAGAACTGTCATTTTTGGATGTAGGGCTCCCTTTCTTTACTCACCGGACGCAGTTACATGGAGTGAGACCTCCATGAGCCCGCTGGTGGTGAGAAAAGTCGGAATATGCTTGGCGGAGTGGCAGGGCACCACCAAGCATATTGCAGCCCTCAGTCTGCCGCGCCAACGCTAGGGATCTCTGATCTCAGGTGGTTGCGGCGGTGAAATGACAGTCTGACCATCAAAGTTGTAATTTGGCAGTCAGACCACCAGTGCAGTGGTGGCTGGACGGCCAACGCTGTGCCACCATGAGTTTGGTTGTGCTCGGACCGCCTAACTCATAATTAGACCTGGGCGTAGTTTGCGAAGGTTTGCTATGCGGAACTCTGCAAAGTTACAAAAAAACTCTGCAAAGTTCAGCGAGTGGCAGAGTGCAGTGTGAACTGCAGTTAGTGCTGGTATTCCAGCCACTTGGGTAGAAATTCTACCCGAGCGGCAGCTCACGTCGCCAACTTACCGTTTGCGATCGCGAACTTACCGTTCACGATCGCGAGCGGGTAAAAGACTACGCTGCACATCGTGAAGTGGAGTTTTCTGCACTCAGCAAACTCCCTGGAGTGGGGAGTGCAGAAAACTCAGCGAACTCCGCGAACGGAGCAAAGTTCACCGCCCACGACTACTCATAATTAGGCCTTAAGGAATAAACTTACATGTGCATCTCCCCATAGAAAAGATGAGACAGATGGAGGTGGAGATTTCCACATGTAGGTTTGTGAATTCCATTATGCAGTCAGTAGTACTATTATTGTATCTTGGAACTCTGAGTAGTAAACAGGAGTTTCTCACCCACTGTTCTCACTGGGGGGTGTGTAGCCTGGTGACTTAATCCAGCCAGAAAGGAATGGCTTTCTTTAGACGCCATCAAAACTGTGTCCTTAATTGCCATCTATGGGAACAATAATTTACTTTATTTTCCTTCAAACACAACCTGTGGTTAAAGGAAAATAAAGTCTGCAATGTTATTCAGAGGAGCAGAGCATGAAAGAGAGGGCAGGGCCACTCTATGAGTCATGGGTGACTAAAACGTCAGTCAGCTCCGCAGGAATTGCAAAACAAAGATAACAGTGAATAAACCACAAAACCAAGACTCAGCTCACTCTAGATCTCCCTCACCAACAATCACCTTTTTTGTTTTTTTCATTCATGGTTCACCACTTACGATTATGAGTTTTGTGGCAAATATTGGCAGGTCAAACCTGCACATATTTGGAAGGTGGGGAGCTGGATCAAGATGGTGCGGTGCAAGCAGAGTGGATGTTCATCATCAGTTGACACCACCCATGCTCCTCTAACTGCTCACACATCACCTATGACCACTTGGAGGTGGAGCGAATAACTGATGCATTCACTTGTGGTTATGTGCTAGACCTCTCCAAGAAGGCTTCTAGAATCCACACACTGTGCACTTTAGTCTTTACTGGCCATTTGGTGACACTTCTCATCATTTTAAGTCTGGCTTTGTGAATGCTGCAAGAACTCCTATGGAAATTTTATACACAGAAGGGATTTGGGTGTGGCCTGTGGATTTCCCAACTTTGAGACTGACTGTGTGAGAGAGGTATGCTGGCATCATGATTAAGGAATGGAGTTGCCATGCACTGAACACCTATTGTATGTTTAATGTAGAAGCAAAATGTGGTTAAGGTGATGCATGCAAATTAAAGTGTGCTCTGATTACTGTATCCATTGATATAAGCCAACGTCCGTGATTTTAGTCCTGGATATCCACTTATCACACCAGTGCAGTCTGGGAGATATATTCTTTGGTAGCATCATTTGACCCATTTGGACTAACACACTTGATAAGTGATTTGGAAACTGAAAGCCCAGTATGGACACACTTTGTTCCATCTACCTGTTGAGATTTCTCCACTCGAAATGTGTCTTAAGTCAGCTCAACAGAAATGCGGGAACTGATTTCCAGTGCTACATTTGCATGATTATATCAACTTAGCCAAGAATGAAGTAAGCAAGCAGAGCCTACTGAATTCAAAGAGGCCAAGGATGAGATGTTCACGCAGAGCACACATAATTTGCACATGCAGGTGATCATTCCTAAGAGAGTAACTACTTGCATGAGTTTGCGGAGACAGAATTTCCATATCTGGTGGAAGTGATATTTTCAAGAAAAGAAGAATTGTTGAATGAATCTTGATGGCCCATTGATTTCTCCAATTACATGTGAATTCTTCTACAAAGGGTTTAAATATCATGTAGACATGAAGCCTGAATCTCTCCAGCATCATATCAGTATCTTACCATCTGTTTCGCTCTCCCTAAATGTCTAGCTATACCTTTATAAACATAAAATAACATTTTCCAATGGTCTGGATGACTAAGCAATGTCCCCTTGAAATATAAAATGCGACAGCAGATAAAAGCCTCTAGTGAGTAAAATCCGATTGAGGCCAGGCAAAAGACACACTATCTGAGAAGTAACCATGCACCTTCTCACCTGTTATGCAACATTGTTTTACTCACATTTCCACTCCTTTTTACTACATTACGATCACTGGATGGACAAGAACAGTTAAGTATTACATCACTTTTCTCTCTAGGAGAGGTTGAGGTTTGAAAGAGTATGGATACTCTCATCTTTTCTCTATCTCAAATTGTATTTCCATTTGTCCATCTGTCTGTGCCATCGTCTATCCATCAATTAACCTGCACTGGTCACCTATGGCAGCCTGCTAGTGCCCTATTTTACTGCTTGTGTTTTGTGTGGGACCGTATGTATGTTTCTGGGGGCATGTAGAATCTACATTGTGATGATCATATCAGCCCTTGTAGGATTAGTACACAATGACAAAGTCAGTCAAACACCATTGGTGTGCATAAGGTAATTTACTTTCTAGCAAGGAATTGAAAAAAATGAATGTGCAGAAACTCTGTATAAGTTAAAACAGTATCAACGTATACGTTGATTTACAATGGTAAGCACGTGTGTATGAGTATTTGTTGCATGATTGTTTGAGCCTTTCTGTGTTGGTCTGTGTGCATGTGTCCCTATATATCTGTTCATCTGTACACTTGAATGACTGTATGTCTGTTAGTGTGCATGAGTGTCCATAGGTCTGTGTGCATAGCTACCTGTAGGTCTGTTGGTCCATGTGCATTTATGTCTGCGTATGTGTTAGTGTCTGCACGGATGTATGTGGTTTACTCCATATATGTGCTTGGATGATTGATCTATGCAAATATGTGCATGAATGTTGCGAGTATCTGTGTTCATCAACTTTTTTTAAGTTGATCTATGGGCTGTCAGGTCACCAGAGAGAGAAGGACATAAGAGGTGAAGGAGGCAGGGAACATGGAGAAGGTGGGTGGAAAATGGGCAATGGATAATAGGTAAATCATCACCAGAGTGGGAGGGGCAGGGGTGACCTCGGGGTGGCACTTATGAGATAATTTTAGAGGTATTTTTCTGTTGCTCATAATCCGTGCTAAATGTGAGACTTATAAAAGTACAAATATATCAAACCAAAACAGAAATTTGCCAAAATACTATGCCCCATAATTGGGGTGTTGTGAGCCTGGGTCTCAATGCAACTGCACCTGTTGCACTAAAAGCATTTAAAAAACCAACAACTCCCCACCTTCTGCACTGCATCTCTCTGAGGGTGCTGTCTCTATCAAATGTAATCTAAAAAATGACCCCCCCTCCCCTTTTAGCGCCACTTTCTCTGGGATATCTCTTCGATGCAATCCAAGGATCTCATTACTTACCTCTTACTCCTGATCCATTAGCCTAAGGGGTCCAGACCATCCGAGCACCCTGTCTGAATGTCACCCTGCTGGTCTCCTTCCTGTCACCCACTAGACTCACCACGAAGGACATCTGCATGCAAACAGAGGTCAAAGTGGACGGGATCTATGGGGACCCACATGTCTCATGCCTTTTTAATTTTACAAAAGCAGTTCTCATAGCTTTTGTTAAAAAACATCCATTCTTGAACAGCCCCCTTTAAGTGTCTCTGTGCAAAAGTGAAGGGTGGGCAGGGTTGGGGTGGGGAGGAGTTTTGCTGTGCTGTGAAGCTCAGGGAGGGACACAGAGCTAAGGACGAAACAGACATTCTCACCAGGGTGCCTGCTACCTGAAAGGATATAAATGTGTGCAATTGGCTAATCACCAAACGTAAAGGCTGCTTGGACGCCAGTTGTGGCACCTGAGGCATGCTTACTTCTGATGTCACGCTGTCTTGGTTACCAGAGAATCTCAGAGAACTCCCTGGTGATACAATGGTTTGTCTTTGAAATGTACTGGAGTTTCTGCCGAGCTGGCTGGGACCTGGATGGGTTACTTCTTGCTGAAGAATAAACCTGAGTTTTCTTCATCATACCTGCCTTTACATGATCCTTTCAGCTGCTACTGGGATCTTACACTGGCGTAGTCAGCAGCTAAAAGGCAAGAAGAACCCAATTCGCCGCAACTATTTTCTTCAACTTTCCTGTTTATAGGTAGTCAATGGACACTCCTAACTCAGGTACTGTGTTTTCATTTCCTGTTAAACTCCCAGGATCCTACTCTCATTGAGGATTATTTCCCTTCATATTCTCTGCATTTTCACCATTGGGACTGGGAGCTATCGCCGAGCTTCTCATCTTTGTGTCTATCTGGGTGACAATCAATCGACGAGGGCTCGTCCCTCGCTAACTATTGCTGGAGTTTCTTTTCTTTTCTGGTGCATTGTAGCACAGCTTTGCTTGATTGTACTTTTGTCACAAACTGTGGACAGATCGGAGTGTACTGATCTCCACACATCAGGCGGCATTTCCGATCAGTTCACCTTCCTTCACTACTTTGATTTTGGATCATTTGACTATTTTCTTGTGTTCTGTGGGGAAGTGAGACTCTTGTGTAGAGCGAGTTTTGTTGTTTTTAAAGTATTCTGACTGATGGCTGACGGCTCTCAGCTTGTGCATCACTGCGAGTCCAGCAGTTCTCTAGAATCTCCCTGGCTTCACCTTTGGATCCACAACCTTCGCAATTCTTCGAGCACCAGCACCCGTGGCATTTGGAGTCTTCTCCTGACGGCATTTACCTTCTGTGCTGCGTTCTCCTGAACCTTGACCTGCGGCGGCACGTATTTCACGCAACGTGCCGCCATCTTTGTTTCATTGTGGTAATTCCTGGTTTTGCTTTGCGTGCCACCTCTGTGACACGCACACACTTACTAGAAATGTCAATTGTGCTTTGCATGCCACTTCTGTGACATGCACACATTCATGAATAATATTCCATTGTGTGCGCCACCTCTGTGACACGTACACATTTACAGATATTTATTGTGCTTTGTGTGCCACTTCTGTGACACGCACACATTAACTGAAGATATTCTGTTTTGCGTGCCACCTCTGTGACACACACACATTCTTTTATCACTGTGACACGCACACATTTTCAGCTGGATATTTCAATTGCATGTAACTCTGAGCACTTCTTATCTGCGTTACCCAACTGTGATATGCACACATACTATTACTTGATATACAATATTGTCTAAAATTGTTTATTTGCAGTGATGACAAACCTATACTTTGAAATTGTCTGCATGTTTTGCTACATTTTACTCTAGACTATACTTTTCTCTTCATTTCTGACCTTCGGACACCTGCTTTAAGAGAAATTACTATGCAAAATGTAACTGCTCCTCCTTTCTTTCTCATGTCACCTGGTGAACCACCTATTAAGTGGCAAAAATGGAAGAAGGTGTTTGAGCGCTATGCTAGGGTTTGTGGAGTTAGCCTTAGTGCCAAGCATAGATCGTCTCTTCTGCTTCATTGTTTAGGGTCAGAAGGGCAAGATGTCTTTGACCATCTTCCCGATCTCACTGATGCAGAGAGCACAGGTTTAAATGAATTTGAAATATGCATGAAGAGACTGGATAAACACTATTTGTCTAGAGTTAGCACCATACTTGAAAGGTACCAATTCGCAAAAAGGATGCAAAATGATGATGAGAGTGTTGAGAGTTACACCACAAAACTCGCTTCATCTTGTAAATTTGCCGGATTGCTTGATGAAAGAATTAGGGATCAGATTATGTATGGGTGCAATAATGACAAGATCTGTGAGGAACCTTGGCTAAGGGATGAACCTGCTCTTGATGAGTTTATTCAGGTAGAAAAGAGGGTGGAACACTCTCTCAAGTGTGTTGACACTTTGAAAAAGGATAAGCAAACGGCAGTTCAAGTGGTTCATGAAGGAGGTAAAAGTGTTTCCAAGCCGAGTAACATTTCTAAAACTAAAAGTAAACCATTTTCAGGCAAATGTTATAGATGTGATAAGTTGGGCCATTTAGCTAACGTCAAAAAATGTCCAGCATTAAATGTAATTTGCTTAAAGTGTAAGAAGAAGGGCCATCTCTCCACTGTCTGCAAGTCCAAAAGTTCTTCTTCTAATATCAAATGTGTTGAGGCAGAGATTCCTGAGGAGGACTTTGTCTGTGGCCAGATTGTTGTTCAAGTGGACTCTGGAAAGGAACGGAGACCTTCGCCAGTGGATGACATTTTAGTTGATGGTGAATCCACCAAAGTTCTATTCGACTCGGGTGCCAAAATCACCATAATTTGTAGTCTTTTATCAAAATAAGCTGGCACACAAAACTTCTTTGTTGAAACCAGACATTCGTCCTTTGGCTTATGGTGGTGAACCCATTCCACTACGTGGGTACTTTGTAGGTCTCATACAGTACAAGGGCCGCTACAGCTCTGGAAAGATTTATGTCTCCAAAAAGGTGACAGCATCATCAGTTGGTTCCTTCAAGGGTAGCTGGGTGTTATGCTTGACCCGAGTAGCAATTGTCCCATCAAAGTTAAGGATGATGTGAACACAGTTGTTGTAGGTTCTGATCTTGACGTTGAGACTACTGTTAAGCAAGCTTTTCCTAAAGTTTTTAGGAATGAACTTGGATGCCTCAAAGACTTCAAGCTTGAGATATATCTCCGCCCTGATTCTCAACCTTCCAGTTGCAATGTTAGGAGTGTTCCCTTAGCAGTGAGGGATGAAATGAGTAGGGAACTGGACAAACTCAAGCAAGGAGGAATCATTGAAGCAGTCGAAGGGACAGATTGTTTGGCTCCGGTTGCAGCTGCTCACAAGGATAATGGTTCTCTCCGTTTGTGTGTGGACTTAAGACAGTTGAATAAATGCGTTGTAGTTGATCATTACCCTCTTCCAAATATCTCGGAACTGTTGGTATTGCTAGGGGGAGCCAAAGTTTTCAGCACAATTGATTTAGCCTCAGCCTATCACCAGATAGAACTGGTGGAATCCTCAAGGGACTATACAGCCTTTATTACACCTTTTGGGACATTTAGGTTTGCAAGGATGCAGTTTGGCCTTGTGTCGGCGGCATCCTTCTTTCAGCGTGTAATGGAAAAAGTACTTAAAGGTTGTAAGGGGGTTTGCGTCTACCAAGACGATATCCTGGTGTTTAGGAAGGGTCACAAGGAGCATATGACCGTCTTAATATGGTGTTAGCGAGGTTGAATGAACGAGGAAGGGCGCGGACTTCAACTGGTCTAAAGAGTGTGATCAAGAGTTTGACTTCCTCAAGAGAAAACTCAGTGACGCTCCTAAACTGAAGAATTTTGATCCCGCAAAAATGTCCATTATTACAACGGACGCCAGACTCAAAGGTTTGGGAGCCAACAGGAAGGTAATGAGTGTTTGGAGACCATCATGTTACTTTCGCAGGGACTCAAAGACACTGAGTCCCGCTACTCTGTTAATGAATGAGAGTCTTTGGCGGTATATTGGGCTATTAAGAAGTTAAAAAAGAATTTGTAGGGTACCAAGTTCTTAGTTAAAACTGATCTTAAGCCTCTTTGTGAGATTTTCACTAAAAAAGGAGTTGACCTGATATCCAGCAGAATAACAAAATGGGTCATAGCTCTCCAAGAGTATGATTTTGATATTAGGTATATTCCGAGAGTTGAAATCGGCATAGCTGACACCCTGTTCTGCTTGGGTTTTCGGATCAGATAGAACCCGCTCAACAGAGCCTCTCTAACCCAAACCAGAACGTTACCCCCTCCCTAGGGCCTATTTACACCTAAATAACCACATATATGTACCACCTAAGGACAGGGAATTCCTACTATATATACCAAGACCTACAAGTCACAGCCTCGCGGTCCCAAACGGACCCAGGACTTCCTGCCCAGACGGCAGCCACAGCCTCGCGGTCCCAAACGGACCCAGGACTTCCTGCCCAGACGGCAGTCACAGCCTCGCGGTCCCAAACGGACCCAGGACTTCCTGCCCAGACGGCAGCCACAGCCTCGCGGTCCCAAACGGACCCAGGACTTCCTGCCCAGACGGCAGCCACAGCCTCGCGGTCCCAAACGGACCCAGGACTTCCTGCCCAGACGGCAGCCACAGCCTCGCGGTCCCAAACGGACCCAGGACTTCCTGCCCAGACGGCAGCCACAGCCTCGCGGTCCCAAACGGACCCAGGACTTCCTGCCCAGACGGCAGCCTTAGCACGAGTTCATCCTATCATTACCACGACATACAACAAGGGAATTAACAACAAGGGAATCAGTGTTACTATGTATCAGATCACACAAAGACGGCTAGTTGAGCACAACCTGTTCCCCAGTTCGAGGGGCTCCTTTCTCCCTTATTCAGTTACCACCTACCTGATCAGGATTAACATCTGTTCATGTCAAGTCACAGCTGACTAGAAGAATAGGTTACCCTCTTACACAAGAACACGTAGCACATATTGCTTTACTACAAACTGAATACTTTATTTAGTTATTACATGCACACTCACGGAACATAATACATATCACATAACCTGCAAAGAAAAGTGAAAGATTAAGTTGTACACTCTAATAGTAAGGGGTTGACATCACCTTGGTCGTATGTAGCCTGCACTCAATGGTCATCTAGGTTCCCTTCTCGTCTGCGCCTCGGCTTCGCCTGGAAGTCACACCTCCGCAATCACGGGTTTACTCCCGTCTCCCTCTCCGAGTCACTGGGACCTCTTCCTCATCGGCTACTCTCTTCTCTTTGGAATATCTATTTCTCGGTTTTTCTCCACCTCCAAGTTTGTCATCTGTCTTCCCTGGAATAAGTAGCAGCTTTACTGCTAACGGCCAGGTGCCGCCTATGGACTAGACGCAAGTGCCAGTATCTGCCTCAAACTTTTACTAATATAGATGTGCATTTCCTCATGGAAAATTCCAGCCCGTAACCTGCCGCCCACCAAATTCTTGTACCTCCCCGTGCCAAGGACACGTTCCCAGCCGGCCGGCCTGATGTAGTGTCTTCGGCATGAAGAAAAATACAATCCTTCGATAAGGGCCGGCCTGAACCAGTTCTCTCCAAGCGAATAACACCTCCTAACTAAAACACTGCCTATGACCTAGAAACATCCCAAGCTGCCAGAGCAGGAGGAAAGATGGAGTCTCTCCCGTTTAAGGCCTACCAGGCCTGAATTCAGCACGGCTCCATGAAATACCCTCACTACAGAACAGATTACCCCTAATGCTAACGAATCTATCCCCTAGGATGTGTATGCAAACCCTGATCTATGGGGAAGAACACAGGATCATGTCGAAGTGCCTAATAAATAGGCTCTATACACTACTCTAACCCTTAGACTTGAATGGAAAGAGACTGAAGTCACCTAAATCACCCTTCAACACAATAAGACTGGAAAAATCGAGCAGTACATTTCACCCTTGACTTCAGTCTATTATACATTCATTAAATGGAGCTAACATCTGTGGAAGAATAATATGAAACAAAGCTAACTGATCTATGTCTAGTACCAAGTGTGCAGAATTGAAGTAATGAAGCAATACACTGAATAAAGCAACAGATAGAAATCAAAACAGCAACAGCAATCAAAATACCACCTAATATTTGGCGTAGCATGTGTATATCAGGTAACCAATTAAAGAGCCAGTCAAACCAGCCCTGGTCAATGTGTTTTCTAACTTCTTCTGTTAAGTCACGCAACTTGTCGATGTGAGCACGAATGGATTGTGTATGGTCAGACAAGTTAAAACAACAGAGACCTTCGAAGTCCGAGCAATCATGTCCATGTTTAAGCAAAAGATAATCAATGGCTGCTCTATTTTGCAAAATGGCCCTACGTTCACCCTGGGCGTCTAATAGCATGTCAGACAAAATTGTAGAAGTATGATTAATAGATTTCACCATCCAGCAGGCCATTTTCCCAATAGATTTGGCATTATAAACCGCCAAAGCAGGAACACCAATAATTGAAACAGCTAAGCTAAGGTATTCAGACTTGGAATATAAATGCAAAGATGGGTCACAATCCTCCTGTAACATTACAGTATCTCGAAGCACACGAGAGTTGGCATTCGGATGTGATGCGAACATCAACAAACTGAGTCTCGTAATGGCACAAGGGCCTCCGGAAATGTTTGCAGGGACAAATGGCCAGGAAGTATTACCACATGAGAAAAGCCATCCGGCAGGTAGTAACATCGTGCGATAGTGACTGGGGGTAACTACCAAACTATTACAAGTCATATTGTTCTGAACTGAAACACATGTGGTCGGTGTCCTCTGAAAGCACAAAGTCCGTTCGTGAGCTGTAAACGAAGTGGCGCCTTTTAGTTTTAGGCGCAGACATTCAGAGATCGCACTAGGATTACACGTAAGAAAGAAGCACAAATCACCTTGTGTGATATTATAAGTAAGTATTTGGGACTGGATGGGGGTTTGCTCGTTCGGCAATTCAATACATAGGGGGCAATATACATGGGTAGCAAAATCACCCAGGAGAATATTGGGACGGGCCTTCGAGACATTAAAAATATGAACTAAAGTTTCCAATGAGGCGGGGACAGCAACCAGACAGGTCGCCAGGATGTCATGTACAGATCTCATCGGTGTCAAACAGAAGTGAGGGGCGTCAGTCACCCTCTTAGCTAGTGCGGTCCAAAAGTTCGATGATGAATCCCATGCAGCGAAGGAACGCAACACTCGGGTTCCCAGTTCATCCCGGGTTGATAGGATCCCTCCTTTCTCGTCGTACCAGTCCGAAAACAGTCCGGCTCCGACACATCCTGCAGCAACAATCCAAAGAATGATCTGAAAGAGAACCAAATACAGGCATTAATCATTCTCGTAAATAACATTTATCAGCCGGGACCGCTTCCCAGCTATCTTTCCCTGGTCTCATAACCAAAATGGTATTATCCTGACCGGTGGCAATGACCTCTGCTTGTTCAGGGGGATTCTTAGGCGACTGCACCCAAACTCTGGCCCCAGGATTATCCGTGGAGCCAAAACCTTTCTGGCCACGTACAGTTAGCAACGTTGGAGCAGTGCCTTTCATTAATACACCACTGAAAACAGGCATTATGAGTAATTGAGCCACTCGGTCAGTGCGATGTATCAGTAAGTCAACCTCATTGCTATTCAGCAGGAGCACCTTAATCTCTCCCTGATAATCACTGTCGATAATTCCTCCAAGCACCTGAATGCCTTTTACAGCCAGCCCCGATCTAGGGGCGATCAATCCGAAATTTCCAGGTGGTATCTGAACACCAACACCTGTCTCTATGATGACTCGATCTCTACTTTTTATAACAATGTCATCCATAGCATGCAAGTCTAAACCTGCCGACCCTGGGGTCGCTCTACATGGAGCCAAAGCTCCGGGAGTAATTTCCCAATACATCACAGTTTCTCTGATTTCATTAGGCATAGCCTCAACATTCGGGGGAAACAAACGCATAAGTGGAGATTCAGCATTTAAAAAAGGACGATTATTCAAAATCAATAGTGCTTGGGGCAAAAAGTCTCGCCAATTTTTATACTTGTCATCCGTTAACTTACGCAGCTGGTCCTTTAGCAGGCCATTCAATCTCTCCACCAGGCCCGAGGCCTGTGGGTAGTAGGGTATATGGAATATCCATTCAATATTGTTTTCCGCACAGAATTCCTGTACCAATCTTCCACGAAAATGGGATGCATTATCAGATTGAATTTGGAATGGCACACCATAGTACATCATAATTAATTCTAATGTTTTAATGGTATTCAATTGGGTAGCTTGCTTACAGGGAAGGGCTACCAGCAGGCCACTGTATATATCAACAATAGTGCAAACATATTGACAATTCCTACTCATGGGAAGTGGACCAATGTAATCAATCTGCCAAATTTGAGCGGGCAGTTTGCCGCGATGTAAATGACCTTTAACAATTTGGGGCACCTTACGCCGTCTGATATGCTGACAAACGGGGCAGTGTAAAATAACATTTTTGATTAAATCTAAGGGAATATAAATTCCTCGATCAGCAGCCCACCTGCTAGTGGCCTTCTCTCCAAAATGTCCTGCCTTCTGGTGTGCCCATTTCGCCAATCCCGCAATATCAGAATCTTGCCTGTCCACCACTGCCTCAGCAATTTTAGACTTCTCATCTGCAATGTTATGAAAAAATTTGTCAAGAGAATCTATCGGGGTGTGAGCGTCCACATGGAAGATTGTAACAGTACTCTGTGGGAGCATCTCCCAAATTTCTTGCCATAACTCTTTTCCCCATAATTCTTTGGAATGTAACTTCCAATTATGGGAATGCCAAGTTGGCAACCAAACAGCCAGTCCATTGGCAGTAGACCAAGAATCAGTGAAAATATGACATGTACCAGGTAACTCTTGTTTCAAAACTTGGTAAACAGCGTAAAGCTCGGCAAATTGGCTGCTTTTACCTTCACCAGTTGTGCTCAACAATTTCTGTGTGATCGGATTATAGGACACCGCCTTCTAGTGCCGTGTCATCCCTATAAACCTCGCTGAACCATCAGTGAACCAAACATGGTTTCTTTCCGCTGCGGACAAATCATCAAAAGGCTTACCCCACTTGACAGGAGACTCCTGTGCTAAAGGTACGGAACATTCACTCTCAGTCTCAGTCGATGGCGCTCGCGCCACCTGCTCATGTAAAGAAGCAACTCCTTTCGGGCCCACACGTGCCCTGTCTTGTATGTACCATTTCCATTTAATCACACTCGCCTCTTGAGCGTGTCCAATTCGGTGAGTTTTCGGCGAACTCAGAACCCACTGCATGATAGGAATTTCCGGACGCAGAACTATATCATGTTCCAAAGTCAATTGCTCGGTATCCACCAGAGCCCAATAACAAGCAAGTAACTGTTTCTCAAAGGGTGTGTAACGCTCACCAGCATCAGGTAACTTTTTGGTCCAAAAACCTAACGGTACTTTACTCCTGCCTTGTTTCTGCCACAAACTCCAATTTGCATAAAGGCCCTGTACAGACACATTCAAATCCACGTCACCATCACCTACAGGCCATAAATCCAGAGCATGTTGAATTGCCTCTTTTGCCAGACTAAACGCATCTTGCTGTGGTTTATCCCATTCAAATGCATTCTTTTTACGCGTGACTCGGTACAAGGGGGCCAATATTTGACTCAAATGAGGAATATGCTGGCGCCAAAAGCCAAACAGACCAATGAAGCTCTGGGCTTCTTTCCTATTTCTAGGAACTGCAAAATCAAGAATCTTCTGTTTAACCTGAGGGATCACTTCACGGTGCCCTTCATGCCAATTAATACCCAAAAATTTTACAGCCTGGGACGGACCTTGCAATTTATCTGGGTTGATTTCCCAACCTTTCTCACGCAGGCACTCAATGACTCTGTCTAATTGGGTCTGAACTTCCTCTTGTGTTTCGCCTTGGATCAAAACATCATCAATATAATGACATATCTGAATTTGGGGATGAACCGGTACCTCAGCCAAATGCTCTGCCACCAGCCGGTGACATATCGTAGGACTATGCACATAGCCCTGGGGAAGACTTCTAAACGTCATCTGACCCCCGTTCCACGTAAAACTGAATTGTTCCTGACACTCTGGGGCAATCGGAATTGAAAAGAAAGCATTAGCAATATCAATGGACGCATACCATGTACCTGGATGCTTCTGGATTCTCTCAATTAGTGTAATAACATCCGGTACTGCAACAGTCAAAGAGGGTGTGTGCCTGTTCAATTCTCGATAATCAACGGTCATGCGCCAAGAGTTATCACTCTTACGCACCGGCCAAACAGGATTATTCCAAGCAGAAGTAACTGGGGTTATGACTCCTGCATCCACCAACTCCTGAATAGTGGTACTAATCTCCTCATGACCACCTGGAATACGATACTGCTTCTGACAAACCACTTTTGTCGCATGGGGAACTTGTATGGGGGGCATTCTTAAACGACCAACCCATATAGGTCTGGACGATATATAATGCGTTGTTCCAAATTGGTAACATCCGTCATCTAGATGCAAAGTCATTCCTCTCAAAATATCAATCCCAATTATGAATTCTAGAAGTGGCACTACTAGTACAGAATACTCTTTTCTAGGAATTCTACCTATTCTCATTTCAAGCAAAGTTTGAACTGCAGGGGTTTCTTTTCCACCTAATCCGGTAATAGTAAAAGGCTGACCTGTAAACTTCTTCGATTTTCCATGAATAAGAGTGGCCTCCGCTCCTGTATCTACCAATGCTCGGGCCCTTTGGATATTACGATGTCTCCAATAAATGTCAATATCTACATAGGGTCTATTATCTCTGTGAGCCCATCTGTGTACCGGAGCTTGACCTATTTCCTAATCATTCTTACTGCATTCTGTATACCAGGATAAATCAGGATAAAGACTCTCACGCTTCTTAGGTATCGGTACCTCCTGTTCATATCCATTCCCAGTACGGAACGGATTCGTATCTTCTGCATTGTACTGCGGGTTACGATCGACCAAACTGTGACGATCCTCTCTCCTCCTCAACTCAGGGGATTGATCCCTATCATCTCTACGTCTGCTGTAAACATAGTCAGTTCTCCCCCTTTCTCTTTCCCCCTCTCTCTCCCTGTCTCTCTCTCGACGGGGGGACACATCACGTGCAGAACGTCGATCATCACGACGAACAGAGCGCCCACGGCGGTCGTCATCACCGCTACCGTCAGAACCACCACGATCACACTCAGTGGTCCGAACACGCCGGGCACCCTCCTTTCGATCCAAGCCACGTTTGCGAAACAACTCCCACAAACGAGCGGTAGTCTCACCATCAATGTCCTCCCTCCGCACACCATCAGCCAGAAGACCAGAAAAAATATCACGTCTAGTAAGTTTATTTTCACCAGGAGTACGAGTGTCAGGCCGAGACTGACGTTCAGGTTTAAACCACTCACCCAACTCACCGAGTTGGCGCACCGATTCCAAAACCGTAGATAACACGTTACCAGTCTGATTAATCAATAAAGTCATCATGACCTGCTTATAGGCAACAGGGGAAGATCGAATGATACGGTTCCGCACAGAAGATGTCAACAAACCATCAAGCAATCTGTCAGCAGTACCCAGAAAAATTGCCGTTTTCATCACCTCCTCTTTGAGACGTTGAGCAGCATCACGCAAAGTATACCACGGCTTGTCATTCACAGGCCAGTCAGATTCAGTAGGATATTTTTGATTACAACCCTCAGTCGCCAATTGGAGTAAAGAAATCTGACCACCACCATTATAGTTACGAAAATGATCCTGCACAGTAGAATCCAAACTCAAAGAACAGAACTTTAAACAATCGCCAGTATCCAACATAATACCAGCAGCGCCCAGTTCATAAAGGCGCACCATCCATGTGAGCAAGGACTCACCAGCTCGCTGCCGAAATCGCTGTAAAATATCACTAATTTCCTGTTGAGTAAAGTCTTCTAAACAGTCCAAAGAAATACCCTGCGGAGCATTGGGAGACTGCTGCAACTTCCGACGGAAAACTGGATGCGCAGAAACCGCGGGACGAGCATCACAAGGAGCCCGATCAGTACTCGTAGAGGGACAATCAGTGGAAGAGGCATTGATCCCACTCGAAGAACGAGCGTAATCACGGGGTGCACCATCAAAGGTGCGAGAAGCAGACTTACAATCATGGCGGGAGCGAGAAGACTCGCGCTTGGCAGACTCCTCACCCGAGGAACAAGAATCAGTCGAGTTCCAGATATTACCATCCCATTCATCAGGATTCCAATCCAGCCCGGCTGTCGCCACGACCAGACGCACCTTTCGCGTCGAAACCCGACCGCGCCTGTTCTTGTATTTATAACGAGCAATTCGCACAGCCGCCCGTTCGGCAATAGTTTGGTAAGTCTCAAGTTTATCAGCAAGCAACTTATTTTGACACCGCAACAAAGTATGAGAATTCTGAATCTCAACAAAGTGCGCTTCCACATCTTTAAGAGATATCTGTAACTTCAACAATCTCTCATGCAGAATCCTGTATGCAGACAAAAGAATCCAACCTCTGCGCCCCAAAATGGGAATCTCCTCACCCTTCGATACGGGTGCCTTCTGCAAACAAGCAATCACATTAGCCGGCTCTGCCAGCTCCAAAGAAGAATTCCAATTCTCACTCAAACCAGTAGAATCAGCCCACTCACGGGCCAAGGCTTCATAAGGCGTTGAATCCCATCCGGGAATATCAACGGGCAACTTAAAAGTAGATTTAGACCTTCTAGAAAACATCGTGAAAAAGGAAAAAGAAGAAAAGAAGAAAAAGAAAAGAAGGAAGAAAAATAAAAACTATACACACAAATATACAAAAATAAAATGCAAACAAAACCACGCACGCGCCGAAAGCAAACACAAGACAACCACAACGCACACAGGTTTCGTAAACGGTTCGTGACGCCAAATGTTCTGCTTGGGTTTTCGGATCAGATAGAACCCGCTCAACAGAGCCTCTCTAACCCAAACCAGAACGTTACCCCCTCCCTAGGGCCTATTTACACCTAAATAACCACATATATGTACCACCTAAGGACAGGGAATTCCTACTATATATACCAAGACCTACAAGTCACAGCCTCGCGGTCCCAAACGGACCCAGGACTTCCTGCCCAGACGGCAGCCACAGCCTCGCGGTCCCAAACGGACCCAGGACTTCCTGCCCAGACGGCAGTCACAGCCTCGCGGTCCCAAACGGACCCAGGACTTCCTGCCCAGACGGCAGCCACAGCCTCGCGGTCCCAAACGGACCCAGGACTTCCTGCCCAGACGGCAGCCACAGCCTCGCGGTCCCAAACGGACCCAGGACTTCCTGCCCAGACGGCAGCCACAGCCTCGCGGTCCCAAACGGACCCAGGACTTCCTGCCCAGACGGCAGCCACAGCCTCACGGTCCCAAACGGACCCAGGACTTCCTGCCCAGACGGCAGCCTTAGCACGAGTTCATCCTATCATTACCACGACATACAACAAGGGAATTAACAACAAGGGAATCAGTGTTACTATGTATCAGATCACACAAAGACGGCTAGTTGAGCACAACCTGTTCCCCAGTTCGAGGGGCTCCTTTCTCCCTTATTCAGTTACCACCTACCTGATCAGGATTAACATCTGTTCATGTCAAGTCACAGCTGACTAGAAGAATAGGTTACCCTCTTACACAAGAACACGTAGCACATATTGCTTTACTACAAACTGAATACTTTATTTAGTTATTACATGCACACTCACGGAACATAATACATATCACATAACCTGCAAAGAAAAGTGAAAGATTAAGTTGTACACTCTAATAGTAAGGGGTTGACATCACCTTGGTCGTAATGTAGCCTGCACTCAATGGTCATCTAGGTTCCCTTCTCGTCTGCGCCTCGGCTTCCCCTGGAAGTCACACCTCCGCAATCACGGGTTTACTCCCGTCTCCCTCTCCGAGTCACTGGGACCTCTTCCTCATCGGCTACTCTCTTCTCTTTGGAATATCTATTTCTCGGTTTTTCTCCACCTCCAAGTTTGTCATCTGTCTTCCCTGGAATAAGTAGCAGCTTTACTACTAACGGCCAGGTGCCGCCTATGGACTAGAAGCAAGTGCCAGTATCTGCCTCAAACTTTTACTAATATAGATGTGCATTTCCTCATGGAAAATTCCAGCCCGTAACCTGCCGCCCACCAAATTCTTGTACCTCCCCGTGCCAAGGACACGTTCCCAGCCGGCCGGCCTGATGTAGTGTCTTCGGCATGAAGAAAAATACAATCCTTCGATAAGGGCCGGCCTGAACCGGTTCTCTCCAAGCGAATAACACCTCCTAACTAAAACACTGCCTATGACCTAGAAACATCCCAAGCTGCCAGAGCAGGAGGAAAGATGGAGTCTCTCCCGTTTAAGGCCTACCAGGCCTGAATTCAGCACGGCTCCATGAAATACCCTCACTACAGAACAGATTACCCCTAATGCTAACGAATCTATCCCCTAGGATATGTATGCAAACCCTGATCTATGGGGAAGAACACAGGATCATGTCGAAGTGCCTAATAAATAGGCTCTATACACTACTCTAACCCTTAGACTTGAATGGAAAGAGACTGAAGTCACCTAAATCACCCTTCAAAACAATAAGACCGGAAAAATCGAGCAGTACACACCCTTTCTAGGTTGGTTGAAAAAAGGGAAAATGATGCTCTTGACGAAGATTGTGAGGATGTTGATCTTCATGTGTGTGAAGTTGGTGAAGGGTGAAGTACTGGGTTTTTCAGAACCAACCCAGCGGTGCCAGGGGACACACCCGAAGACTTCGAGTTCTTCCTGTTCCAGACTTACAGAAACACAGAGTCTTCTAGGTGAAGCCAAAGATCGTATTTATTGGCTGCAGACCAATCACAGGTAACCGAGAAGTACAACACGATGTATGTTCTCAGGAGACTGCTCCCGAACCAAGAACCAGTCTTTACTTATATACACAAAATTACGCTCTGGGCAACACCGCCCCTCTTTTACTAGTGGTCATTCACATATTTCCGCTTCAAAGAAACAGTAAAGTCATGATGATAATTCCACATTTCAGCTTGTTCAGATCACAAGTATTTACCCAGCGAGGCTCAGAACACACATCGGATATCAGCAGCCCCCACATAATTCAGCACCTCCTCCTCGTAAAGTAAGCCATAAAGTAGGAAACAGAGTCAGGTGTGAAGGAGATTAGTCCGGGTTTGTGTGGGAAGAACGACTTTAGGATGTGTCAAGCCCTGATGCTAATCCCATTTGGCCGCAGTAAAAGGGACCGGCCGGACATGAATGACCCCGGGCATTGGAGTCAGTTTGCACAGGTCACAAAGAAGTCACCAGAAGGTGTACGTGTCCTTTAGGCCTAAGCATGGCCTTAATGTATGGCCTATGTGAGGGCAACAAAAAGAATGACTGCCGCTCTAAAAGGGAACCCGAGGGTACGATACAAGTATCGTATGCACGGTGAATTTATCGGTGAAACATGACGAAAACACTCATGCATACCGCGTTACTCATTTGCGGTTCGATGATACCAAGATCGGCATGGTGGGACCCTGCCGCCTACATGGTTCCGAAATTTACAGTACCACAAGGGATCATTGATGAGCAACAATGGCGTCTTGAGCTAGCTTCTGATCCTATTCTCTTGGAGGTGTCGTCTCTTTTTTCTTTTTCCCTTTTTTTTGTGTCCTCATTTTGCCCTTGAAAGGTCACATAGGAGCCCTAGGAGAGAGAAATGAACTATACTGTCACAGATGAACTGGTAGTGCCATTGCCAACAGAAAGTGGCACTCAGTATTATTCAAACTCTCAAAGGGGAGCGCCACAAGAAGTTAACCATGAAGGAGCAATGAAGCTGCTATTGAATACCCATTACGGATCGGGGAAGCCATAATTTTGGGTAAATCTAGGGAGAGGAGCCTTCCCAGCAGCGTTAATCATCGGACATTAGGGAAAAAAAAACCAAAAAAACTGAGGTGTCGTCTCTTATTCACAAAGGATGGCACTCAAAGAAACAGGCATCCGAGGAAGCTGCCAAATATTGGGCTCTTAAGGATGAGTTGGATAATTGTGATGGTGTGTTATTACGTGGTACGAGACTTGTACCACCACTTAAACTTCGTCAAGCCCTGGTTGAGTTAGCTCACAAGTCACATCTAGGCATGTCAAAAACCAAAGAGAGACTGCGATCCTCTTATTGGTGGCCAGGTATGGACTTTCAGGAAGAGAGGGTTGTGAGGGACTGCATGGTGTGTGCCATGAGTGAAAAATCTAAGCTCTCAAGGGTCCAACCAATGGTGATTAGGGACCTTCCCCATGGGCCTTGGAAAGAAATTGCATTAGACATATTGGGTCCAGTGCATACCAATGGCCAGCAGATTTTCATCTTTGTGATAATGGATCTCTTTTCCAGGTGGCCTGAAATTTGTTTTACGTGTAGCATAGAAACTGTGTCTGTCATCAAGTTTTTTAACTCTCTTATGGCCAAGGAAGGCTACCCTGAAGTCATTTTCACTGATAATGGGGTACAATTGATCTCACGAGAAATTGAGGTTTTTCTTAAAGACTGTGGCATCAAGCAGAAGAGGTGTTCCCTTTATCATCCAGAAACCAATGGAATGGTAGAAAGGTTCAATAGGGTGTTGAAGGAGACCATCTCTTGGGCGAAAAGCTCTGGTCTTAACTGGAAGGAAGAGGTACTCAGAAAGGTTGAGAACTATAGGCTAACGCCACACAGCACGACTGGGAAGTCACCTTTTGTGCTCTTTAGGGGCAGGTCTCCCTGTACTTTAGTAGAGCCTCCTTGGGTTAGACATCTGGAAGAAAGTGTCTCTACCTCTCTGTCTGGGGATGTCTCTCCTGACTGGCGTAAGAGAGAAGAGGCCAAGTGTCTTTCCAGGAAGCTGTACTTTGATTCCAAGAAATCCACCAAGGAGACCGTGGTCAGGGTTGGTGACATGGTAGTCATCAGACAACCTGGTCTCAAGGTTAGATTTTCCAAACCAATACATGTAATAAAGTTTTTTAAGAATGCTGTTAAGACTCAAGACTCAAGATCACAGAATTTGTAATCTTAAAAGGATCTCAGTTTACAAAGAGGCTGGGTGTGGTGAACGTTCTGTTGTTGGTGAGAATCCCAATAAATCTGTTGTTGCTTCTCCACGTTTGTCCTCTAAGATTGTCAAGAGGCCAAGTTATTTAAAAGATTTTGGGCCATATGTAGGTATTTATGAATCGGTAAATAGTATGTAGGTAAACATTCGGTAAAATTTACCGAATTGGTAAAATTCGGTAAATGAATACCGAATCCACAATACCGGCCGGAATCATGAATCGGTATTTACCGAATCGGTAAATACCGAGGTGGTATTTACCGAATCGGTAAATACCGAATCGGAGTTTACCGAATCGGTAATTCAAATATACATCACTTGATGAATCAGCCAATCCTGTGCAAGGCCAACCCCACCCAACCAGGAAGTGGCCACAGCCAGGCAGGTGCACACAATCAACAGACTCTGGAGAGGCTGGTAGTGCAGAGCAGAGCACGGCAGCCAGTGCCTGATTGTGAACCTCAAACTGACAATGTCCAGCCAGGAGACAGAGAGAGATGGTGGGGAAAGGAGGAGAAAACAAAAATTCAGCCCAAAGGAACTGCAGGTACTAGTGGAGGAGGTGGTCAAGCAGCACCAGAAGCTGTTCGGGAAGCAGTCCCTGCAAGTGCCTGAGTCAGAGAAAAGGAAGATCTGGCTGGGAATCCAGGCGCAGGTCAATGCAATAGGAGTGACCCCCCGGGACATAGACGTGCTGAAGAAGCGGTGGTACGACCTCCGTATCGTCACAAAGAGGAAGATGGGGGAACTGCAGAAAGAGGCCAGCCGGACAGGAGGGGGAAGGAACAGGGCCCCTGCCCTGACAGAACTTGAGGAGCTGGTTTAGACAACAATTGAGCCCGAGAGTGTCGTGGGCATTGGGGATGCAGACAGCTCTGCCAGAGCCGCCACCAAACAAGGTAAGACGCATGCACAGCAATGTGGCCCCCCCTACCCCTATCCCAACTCCCCAAATGGGCAATGAGAATCCCACTCCAGTACAGGTGTTAGTGCATACTAGCAATGCATTATGGGAGATGTAGTCCCTGAAACCCCAAACATGAGACGAATAGCACAGAACAACAAGGCATGTTACACACATTAGCGAGAAGCAGGCAGAGGACAATGAGAGAGTGTTTCAGAAATGTATTGTGATGCTAGCAATCCTGTGCTTCAGGTACACTTAGCTGATGTTGCATTTCTGTCCACAGGGGATACTTTGCGCAGAACTGCACATGATAAGGGAGAGAGGGCACACCGGAAGGACAGCTCTGAGAAGGCCACCACAAATTCTGGGCAGCGATCAGCACCACAGCCAGCCTCACCACCACAGCCAGCCTCACTACCACAGCCAGCATCGCCACCCCAGCCAGCATCGCCACTCCTGCTGGAGTCACCGCCATCATCACCACCTGCATTGCTCTGGTCGAGGAGGCGTGCTGCTGCCAGGTTGGATGTATCGCAGTCCTCATCTGAAGACTCGAGGGGGGCGAAAACGTCCACTGTGCCCCTGGATGTTAGCCATGCCAGTGTGCCCTACGCCTAGGAGGGAGCACACACAGGTGCCAGACGTCGCCGCAGGGCTCGGGTGCAAAGTCCACCTCTACAAGGTGAGAGCCATGGAGTCTTCTCAGGGCTTGAGGCCACCATGGTCAAAATACAGCGCCTACAAGCAAAGGCAATGATGTCGGTACAGCGCCAAATGCGGGGCCTCAATGATACTGTTGTAAATATTGACAGGGGCATCAGCGCTATGGCTGAGGGAATGGTTGAGATGGCTGTGGGCATGCGGGACATGTCCCAGGCCGTCATGCTGCTGTGCTCGAAGCTTGATGAGGACAGGGCAGCACGGCGCCGGGAACGTCAGAGGAAAGACCATCACACAAGGGCAGTGAACCGGCTGGCAACTGCCACTTCGCTGCTCTGCAGGCGCTCGGTTGCAATGCAGGAGGGCCTTGCGCACTGCAGCACTGACGTGTCAAGGGGGATGGTGAGGGTCACCAGTGCACTAGAAGTGCTGCTCACCAGCCAGTCTGCCACAACTGGGGCTGTGGATGCTGGGGACAGCGAAGAAACCACCAGCAGGAGCAGCATTACCCCCCCTGTCCCAGACACACGGAGGAGCAGCAGGCGGCATGGGGCTGCCACTGGTCCCACAGCCAGTGAGGACACACACTCAATGGCATCCCGCACTGGAGTGCGTGGGCGCAGACACTAATGCTGCACACAATAGCATGAGACAATTGGGTGAAGTAACCCTTGACTCACAAATAGTGATTGCACAATATTGATGGGACAGGTTTTCCTTTGTGTTGTGGCGTAGTGCCGCATGATTAAACTACATCATGGCATCCAACTACTGGCTGTGTCCCCTTACTTACTCAGAAATAGTTGCATGTGATCTCTGCCCGTCTCTCTCTCCCATCTGTTGCTGTTGCCACTCCTGCTGCGTTGGCCTCTGGCTGTGCAGACTCATCATCATTGTCCTCACAATCAGTTATTTCCACCTCTGTACCTCTCTTCGTGGCAAGGTTGTGCAGCATTGCACAAGTGGCAATGATCTTGCAGCAGATGATGGGTGTGTACTGGCGTGCGCCTCCGCTTTTGGGGAGGCAGCGGAACCTGTTTTTCAATAGTCCAAACGTGCGCTCCACAACGTTGCGTGTTGATTTGTGTGCCACATTATATCGTCTTTCACTCAGGGTTGATGGGTGTAGGTAGGGAGTGAGGATGAATGACCGCACGGCATATGCACTATCGCCTAGGTGAGTAAGAGAGTAGCATTAGTCACATGCCTCAATACACAATCATTTGCAATCAGTATTAGGGAGCGTCACAGTGTATTACCTAGCAGGTATCCTTCTCCAAATTCTCCGGCAACCAGGTGTGTGTAGATCCCACTGTTCTGGAAGATGTAGGAGTCGTGGGTGCTCCCAGGAAACTTAGCCACGATATCAGTGATTATGTTGCCTGCATCGCAGATTACCTGCACATTTATGGAGTGGGTGGACTTTCTGTTCCTGTAGATGTGCTCAGTGGCTGCTGGTGGGCAGATTGGAATGTGTGTGCCATCAATACAGCCTATGACATGCGGGAACTATGCCATCTGGTAAAAGTCTGTCTTGGTTTTCTGCAGTTCAGCCTGTGTGTTTGGGAAGCTGATGTAGTGTTGCATTCTCTGCATCATGGCATCCAGGAACTTCCTGAAGAAACGGGACAGGCAACTCTGGGATACCCCGCCTACCGCAGCTATCACCCCCTGGTAACTGCCAGATGCAAGTAGATGTAGGCTACAGAGAACCTGCACATGTGGTGGTATGGCATGCGCCCTTGTTGTTGGCTGGTCCAGGAGTGGGTGCAGGTCCCTTATCAGGTCCATGATGGTTTGTGGGTGTAGCCTGTACCTTTCATGTATCTCAGCCTCAGTCTGTTGAAAGAGTGTGATGCGCTGTCTGTAAATGCGTTCCTCCCGTCTCCAAATCCTCAGACCTGCTGCCTGTAGACATAGCCGCCTTGCAATCACATACAGAGCGGCCATGGTGTCCACGCTGTTGCATTTTGGGATTGCTTATATGCACTGTTGCTGATTACCACCTGCTTTCAATCTGTGTTAATTACCGACTCTTAAATACCGAATTTCATGGATTTCTTAAATACCAAATTTACCTACATCTCTTTTCTCGTTTTACCACTTCATATTTACCGAATCGGAAAATATGTATTCGGTAAATATGAATCGGTAATTTAGAATTCGGTAAATATGAATCGGTATTTACCGACTCATATTTACCGAAACCTTCTTTTTGGCCTCCTACATCTCAATTGACTATATACCGGTCGGTAACGGGATATTTACCGAATTTCGGCCGTTACCGACCGGTATTTAGCTACCTACATATGGCCCTTTGTATCTTAAAGGATTCCTCTCTTGTTTCAGGTGTCGCCTATTTCTTTGGTATTTCTTCTGTTTTCTCTTTCTCTCTTTCTTCTTTGCTCTTCCTAATTTTTTTGTTAACGGGGGAAGGTGTGTGGCATCTGAGGCATGCTTGCTTCTGATGTCACGCTATCTTGGTTACCAGAGAATCTCAGAGAACTCCCTGATGATAGAATGGTTTGTCTTTGAAATGTACTGGAGTTTCTGCTGAGCTGGCTAGGACCTGGATGGGTTACTTCTTGCTGAAGAATAAACCTGAGGTTTCTTCATCATACCTGCCTTTGCGTGATCCTTTCAGCTGCTACTGGGATCTTACACCAGTTTAGGCTTTAGTTGATGGTGTCACCTGAGACTTCATGAGGACAATGAGTTATGCAATTTTAAAATAACGACTTGCATATTCACAGTGCTTTCTGCTCCTGGCTGGAACCTTGTAGCACTATAAATACACAAGCCACTATTTCTCACATCCGCATTGGTCACCATTACCAAAATGAAATTTCATTACCTAAAATTATGTATTTCTATCTAATTAGCTACACTTGCCTTTATTTTTCGTTTAAGGTTTCTGCATTTTTTTATATGTAATTGACTAAAAGTGAATAACAAAACACTTGAATAGTGTGTTCCTTTTAGCCACGTTCTTTACTCTGCCACCACATGGCTAAAAGGAACAAAATATTCTTCAAGTGTCTTGTTTTTCACTTTGTTATCTGGATATAAAATAATAGAGAAACCTTAAATGAAAAATAAATGCATGCGATGGAAATACATTCTTTAACATTATGAGATTACCCATGATTTTATTTTTAATCACTTCAAGGGCTGCATGTAAATAAAGATAGTCTTGAAACATGCCAAGTTGCGCTTCTGAGTCATCTTCATTTATAAGTACTTGTTGAGCCATTTGCACCCCCATTGGAATACGGCCACAGCCTCCCGGGAAGCGCACCTCAGTTTGAAGACCTCAGCTTTATCTGGCTCCTTCCTTCCCGTGCTTCAGTGGTGTTTCAACCTTGTTCAGTTCTTGAGCAGGTCTCCCAATATGCCCGAGGACTAGGTAGCGCTCACCTCCTGCTTGCCCTGGGTAAATCCATATACGTGTTGGACTTGGCCCTTTTTGCAGGGTCATCCCTAAACTTTTTGCCTTCCTGCTGTATTTTTTCTGACCTGGTGTTGGCTGTTTTATGACTCTGGGCACCTTACCCCTGCTGATCAGTGCTGAGGTGCATATGCTCTCCCTATGGTAAAATGTATACCTTGATTGGTTTCCATGTTTGGCTTATTTGGCTTACTATCAGCCCCTAGTAAAGTGCACCAGGAGTGCCAGGGCTTGTAAATACAAATGCTGCTGGTGGGCTTGCAGCACTGGTTGTGCCACCCACAGAAGCGGGCTAGTAAAATGTGTCTAAGTTCTGCCACTGCAGAACCTGCGTGCAGTCTGGTACTGTTGCGCTGACTGCGCAAGTGCACCCACTTGCCAGTCCCTAAACCTTCCCTTAACTACATATTAGTCACCCCTCTGGTAGGTCCAAGGGCAGGGTGCATTGTAGGCATAAGGTAGGACATGCCCTGATGTGTGTGGCATGTCTTAATAGTGAATTACAGCCATTTTCGTTTTTCACTATTGAAGGCTACCTGCTCTCCATAGGCCAGAATGGGCTGCTGGAATTACTACACGCTGTAATCCCAATGGACTCATAGAGCATGGTAGAAAGTCAAGTTTAGTATGCCTGAACTCAGAATAATAAAATACTTCTTTTAGTAAAGTTTATTTTAATATCCTGTGTTTGTAAATACTACTTTTAGAAAGTTAGTATTTACTGACCTGGCCATTTCAGTCCGCCTCTGCTGTGTGTGCTGCCTAGTTTCAGTGGGGAGCAGGGCTGGGGAATTCCAGGAGACAGGCTGGCTGCCAGGTGGTGGGTTGAGAGATTACACCAGGATGGGTGGGAGGAGTACACCTTGACTCTGAATAGACCTGTGCTCTGCCACCACAATGCCGGCTCCGCCCCCTGTGGAGCGGTTGATGTCTCTGCCCTGCTGCTGAAAGGAAAGAGCAGAGTCACCACAACAAAGTGCTCCAAAACCGGACTGAGCCAGGCCCTGCCCCCTGGCGACAAAGAACAAAAGAATTGCTGTATAAAAGAAGGAGCCCTGCTCCTAAGAAATCAGATCCTGTTTGCGCCAAGAAGAAACTCTGCCTGAAGAGAAGGACCTGGAAAAGCTGCATGGAGGAGTACTGTCTCTAAGCCTGAGAGACTGGCCTGTGGTGGGTGCCTTGCTGCTGGAAGGAGAGGAAAAGACTGCAGAAAAGACTTTTATTCAACTTGTGCTTTACAAACAATCTCCAAGGGCTTGCTTGTGAACTTGCCCCCTGAACTGCGCCCCAGGAACAGTGGGCGCTACCGTTCCCCTGGAAGAAGAGGAAGCTGCTGTGGGTGACCCTGCAATGCTGACCCCAGAGAACCTGTGTGCCTCCATCTCACTGAGCACCGCGACTTCTGGCTGCCCGGGCTGCTGTGAGCACCGTGAAAACCAGCCTGCCTGGTCTGATCAAAGCAAGCAACTGCCCCCTCGAGCCGTAGCTCGCAACGTGAGGAGAGACGACCGGTGTCCAAGCGCCGAGCCTCTGCGACCCTGCGCCGCCGAGACCACTGTAAGGACCCAAAAGCACCCTGTTCACCATCTGGCCGAAGCCGACAGCGCTGCACCGCTGAGGATTACCCACGAGCTGCCCCTCCTGCTTCTGAGCCCTTCGTTGTGAGCTGAGACGTCCCCGAGCAACCCACGAAGCATCGCCGTCCGCTGAAGAGCCGGGACTGCAACGCGACGTGGGACGCCCTTTACGGGACTGCTGAGGCCGCCACGAACATTGCCCCAAAGAACCAGGTACTGTGTGTTGAAGCGCCCCTGTACGAAGTTTCCTTCGCTTTGTACGGGCTTTGTACGGTGCCAGCGTCGCGCTACGTTGCTCACACGTGAAGCGTGAGCTTTGGTACGGTTCGTACTAGCTGTGCGAAGCGTCCCCACGAAGGTACGGTCCGTACCGGTGGAAATATATAGACGTTCGGCAAGAGGCGTACCGGACTTGTACGACGCGTACCTACGAGGGTACGGTCCGTACGGCTTCAGTCCAGCGTATGCGTGCTCACGCGTGAAGCGTGAGAAACGGCACGACGCGCCTAAAACATCATACAAAACGTACTGAAGGCGCTACGAAGCGCACAGACCCCAAAAGAAGCCTATTTTAACCTGAAAAGTGCCTTTTAAGAACTTGGAACTCTTTGAAAAGTATTGCAAGTAACTGGAACCCCATTTGGAGTAAAGAACTGTATTTTTGAAAGCCTGCTTAAATAAACCTTTTATATAAAGAGTATATTTTTACAAAATACAGCCTTCTGTCTCTGTGTGGTGGGTTGGTGGTTATTGTGTGGTACATCTTGAATGCTTAACCTAATGCCCTCTGGAATCTAGCCTGACTGCTCGCGCCACGTTACCTAGAGGGTGAGCAGGGGTTATTTTCGCAGAGTAATCCTTCGCCCTGACTTAGAGGAAAGGGTCCCTGCTTGTCGCGAGTGCATACCTGCGCCAACCAGAGACCCCGGATTCTAACAATACGTATCCACTAATTATCTGTTATTCATTTCCCTTTGCCGTGATCCCTTCACTGATGTAGGTCCTATCCCCATCGGTGGATACTTAGTTGTGCCCTCACTTGTGATCTGAGTCCTTTCGCTGTGTGTCATCTGGTACGGATATTCCGACAACCTTGCAGAATCATATCTCTCCTTCTCTTCTGTAACAAAGCTTTTCCCATGAGCCTTGGTCCTCTTTTCACTTCTGATACCTTAGAAAATGGGCAAGTGGACTCTTAAAGCAGAGAAAGAGTATTTGGCTTTGATCTCCAAACGGTGCCAATCTGTGGTTGTGACAGATCGCCAGACCCAGAAAATGGAGTCTGAGGCCAACCACTGCAAGCAGTGGCACAAGCTTTAGCCAAGGTTCATGATGATCTTAAAGTCACTGGACAAGAGCGACTCTTCCTGCTTGAAAGATTAAATCAGGTCATTAATCCCGCCAGCATTTCCTGAAAAGGAGGAACTATAGGTACTATTACCTAAATAATCCCCACTATGTTCTCGGACACAAGACAAAGTAATTCCATGTTGGGTCCTCCTTTCACATCACTTCCAGCCATTCTGGCTTTTCTGACAATGTTTTCAGGTGTTCCACATCGTTTTCAAGCCTTCATGGCGCAGTGCAATCTGTATTTTCATGCAAAGCCGCAACAGTTTGTTTCTGACCAAGCCAAGATCACGTTTAAGTTATCAGATCCAGGCAAGGATGCCTTGGCTTGGCTACTCCATTAATATTAAAGCAAAGTCCTTGGGTTTCTAATTATGTGATCTTTTTACAATTCAAGGAGATCCTTGGGAAGAAGCAGATGCAATCCACTATTCATAGCACCCTACTTAACCTTCGACAAGCGAAGAAGGAGTTGGTCTCATACATCCGTCACTTCTTGCAATTGATTTCTGAAGCTATGTGGATGGATGAGTCTGCTGCAGCAAGAAGGGAGCAGATCAGCTGCCTACCCATGTTATTATGACTGTCCCATTGAGTTGTTTCCTGAGACAAAGCTCACACATGGGATAATATAGCCCTTAAATGGTAAAGGAGGTTGAGGTACTTCAGGAATACATAAAGAAAAATCTACAGAACAGCTTTAGCTGCCATTTTACTTCACCTATTTTCTTAATACAAGAATCCAAAAGGAGAGTTTATATCCTGTATAGATTATAGAGAACTCAATGTCATCACTCCCCGGAATCGATATGCACTCACATTAATGTATGTACTGTGATGTACTGTTGGACGAAATAAAATAAGCAAAGCTTGACTTCAGAGGTGATTATATTCTTAAATGGATTTAATAGAGTGACAAGTAGAAGGCAACGTTCAGCACCAGTTATGGTCAGTTTGAATATCTCTTAATGCTGTTTGGATTGTGTAATGTCTCAGCTGCTCTACAGCACTTTGTGAACAACAGTTTTATAGCTATATTAGATAGTTACATTAAAATGTATCTCAAGAACAGTCTGGTATTTTCAAAAGACTTTGAAGCACATCATCGGCATGTCAAGGAAGTCTTGAGAAGGTTGCATGGACACTCTTTCTTTGCCAAGTTAGAAAAATGCCTTTTTGACGTCTCGGAAGTAGACTTTTTTGGCTTTCAGATCTTAAATAAAGAAATACACATAGATTCAGAGAGACTTGCCTGTCCCAGAAATGTAAAAGAGATTCAGAGATTCTTGAGACTAATTTTTTTTAACACATTTCATTCAAGACTTTCTGATGATTGTGTAGCTCATTTCCCAACTGACAAAAAAAGTGTACCTTTCTTTTTAGATGTGTTTTAAGATACGGCCTTCCAGCAATTAAAAGATGCTCCGACCACAAAACATATTCTAAGACATGCGATTGTTCACTTCAATTTATTATAGAAATAGATGCTTCTGCATTCACAATCAGGGCCATTGTATTCCAGAAAGGTCCCAAGACAGAGGACCTACATCCAGTTGCTTGCTTTTTAAGAACCCTAAATTCAGTAGAAGGGAATAATACCACCTAAGATAGAGTTGCCATAAAAGAAGCTTTAACACATTAGAAGTATTATTTAGAGGGGGCCCAACATTGTATTACTAAATGGACCAACCATAAAAACTAGGGTTTCTGAAGTCAATGAAATGTATGAATTTCATGCATGCACCTTTGTGTCTTTTCTTTTCGGGGTTTCACTATCAAGCGAGTTATCAACCTGGAAATAGTAGGGTTGGGGAAAGATGATGCTTTGTCGCACCAACGAGAATAGGTTAAACTAGTTAACAGTCCTCCATCTGTATTAGCCATGCAAAAGGAACCATCAGAGTCTTAACTAGAGTATCTGCAGGAATTATTACAAAGTCATCAAGGTATCAACTGAAATATGTGTGTTACAAGATGCCCTAGCATAGAAAAGAATGTCAAGAATTATTATGTTCATTCCTGGAGATGATCTAGTACATCAGATTTTGAGATGCAACATGAATTGCCTGTATCAGGACATGCAGGAATGAAAAATACAATCGATCTAATAACACATCAATTTTGGTGGCCTCAGATGAGAACAGACATTAAGCAGTATGTGCAACCATTTGCAGTATGTACCCAATTTAAAGTTCCTAGAAAGAAACCTTAAGGGCTATTACAGCCATTACCCACACCTTAGCAATCTTGGTCCCAAATTTCAATTGACTTTGCCACTGACTTACCTCTATTGGAAGGCATAAAAGTACTGTTGGTTGTCGTAGAATAACTTACATAGAGTGTTCATTTAATTTCCCTTTTCAAAATACCTACAACCCCTTTCTTGGCAATCACCCTCTAAGAAGATGTAGTGTTGTTACATGGGTTATCAACAGTCACCATAATGAATGGGGAATCACAGTTTATTGTCAAAATTCTGAGAGTTTTACTACAACAGCTGAAGGTCATACATTATATGTCAACTACTTATCCACAGACTGATCTTCAAACAGAGAAGTTAAATCAGACTCTTGGTGAGAGCTGCAGTATCTTGTTGCCTGGAAAGGGTACAACGTTTCTGATAACTCTTGGAAACCAGCCTTCTTTGTTCATGCTCCATAATTGGTCTCTGAATTTCACAAGAAATTTCCATAGAAGTCCAAACCCCAGAGGGAGAATGATCATTTGGAGGAAGGGAGGAAGGGGGGTATTCTTAGTTCACCTAATAGATTATGGTGTAAGAGGAAAAGGAGACAGGGAACATAGAGAAGGAGGAAAAATGGGCAATGGAGAATAGGGGATTTAATCACCAGAACTACAACTTCCAGAGCCACACGTGGAGCCACAGGTGGATATTCCCCATGGGTACACGTCTGGGTTGTTCCTGGCAGACTGTACATAGGATCTTACAAGCACAGGGGCAAGTTGTCTGGTAACATCAGCTGTTCTGACACACTTGACACCTTTATTGTTTACTCCCAATTTGGTTACTTTGGTCCCCGTGTGTTTCCTTAATCTGTGACTTACCTATATCCTGTATTATAACCTTCGCATGTCACTTATCTTACCTCTACCTATCTTCCTCTTTCCGGGTGTTGCAGTCATTTACTGGGCAAGTCCATGTGTGCATCCTCTGAGTTTTTTGTTTCCCTTTGGCATGATCCCTTCACTGTGTCCTTTCCCCCATTGGTGGATACCTAATTCCACTCTCACTTGTGATGTGAGGTCTTGAACTTTGTGTCATCCCGTGCAGCATCCCAACAACCCACCTGCCGAAGCGTACCTCTCCTTCTCTCTCCTAACTTCTTTCTCCCTTAAGCCTGGGTACTCTTTACCACCATTGGTACATTACCAGTGAGGAAGGTGGACTCCTAAGGTAGAGAGGAAAGAATTGGCCTCAACCTCGTGACATAGGCTTTGTCAAGACTTGATTAAAAACGTGTCTGTAGTGAAGGCTATCAAAGAACACAATGGCTCAAAAAGTAATTTTCTCTTCACTCAGAGGTCCTCTGTCCCCATTGGTAAGGAGGCAGGAGAGCTACATGACCTTTCTAGCCATTATTGAAAATGTGTGAGTCGCGGAGTTGCTGTTCAGCCTCTGTGCTGCCCATTCTGACCTGAAACTTAGTTCTGGTGAGATTATTGTAGCACTGTAAGTGAGTAGGATATTGTAAGCTCACACATCCCAATGGCAACTCTGGAAAATACTAAACATGTAATTTATTTACTTAAACTAATTCTTCCCTGGTGCTGCTAGTGCTCTGATGTGTAAAAAAAAAGCTGTTGGTGGAAGTGTTCCCTCATACCTATTTTTTGGAAGCTGTTTTACTTGCTGTTTAAGAAAACAGCACCAAAAACAATTCTCTCCTCTCAGATCTGTGCCTCTAACAAACATTAATAATAAGCATTCTAGAATGTTCTTTTGTTTGCTGTTCTTAGCTGGGGTTTACAGATGTAGAGTGACATCATTCACAAGATATGCCCCTTCAAGGTCCAAAAGCACTCCAACAGTTAGTATTTCCATATCTTTTCTTAAGAGACAGTTCATAGTAATGGAGCCATACTGTTATGCTAACATGTATACATTTTTCTGAAAAATAATATTCTTAACCTATGACTATCTATTGAAAACGTATTATTCGGCCAGAAAACACTATATCCAAATGACATATCACACAAATAGATTTGACTCTTTTTACATAAAATTTAAAATATCAAAATTCATCATTCAAAATATTCGAAGAACCAAATCTGATGCAAACAGCAGTATCATAGATAATGTCATCAATAATGTTATTTGAGATGTCATCAAAGATGTTTATCGATAATGTCATTTAACATGTCATAAGTGATTTATTATGTGAGGTCATAAGCAGTCAATCACTGGTGTACAAATTATGTTCTGTTTACTGAACCAAAGTGGTGAATTTCATTGGCTTTTAAGTTTTATTTTGTACCCACAACTGCACTTTAAGGGCCTTATGTAGGTAAATTACATTTACCACTTCATAAATACCGAATGTTACCGATTCGGTATTTATGAATCGGTAAATGTAATGTAGGTAAAAAAATACCGAATCGGTAAGTGTCGGTATTTTAGAGTCGGTATTTACCGATTCGGTAATGGCAACCTGTATCTCATTGATTCCTATGGGCCAGGAGGCCCATAGGAATCAATGGGAAGCCAGTTACCATTACCGAATCGGTAAATACCGAATCGGTAATGGGGGGAGCTTAATCAAGGGTGGCAGGGTGTCACATTGACACCCTGTTGCACCCCTGATTTCTGCATGTGTGCACATGTGGCACACATACATGCCCTGAGGGCATGTGTGTCTGCCACATTGCACACATCTAAGGGCTAAAAAATGCATTTACTGAGTCATTTGTCATTTACCACCAACTTACAGTTGGTGGTAAATAACGACTCCCCACACCCACCACACACTCCCCCTACATCTCATTTCTGTATTCGGTTTTTACCGAATCGGTAAAATTACCGATTCGGTAATTTTACCGATTTGGTAAATTACCGAATACAGAAATGAGCCCCCTACATGTCAAAAGCCTAAATACCGGTCGGTAACGGTATAATTACCGAAAATCCGCCGTTACCGACCGGTATTAGGCTACGTACATATGGCCCCCACTGTGGTTTTTACTGTGCATCTCAGAGGTTTTTAAAACCTAAGTTATGTTTTTATTCGCAAAGCTAACAAAAACTTTACTTTAACCTTTGCTTTTTTCAGTGAATTTCTATGATTTGTTTCATACTATTGCAAATGGAACTGGTATTGGGACCTCAACCTCTGTTTCTGGCTAATCGTCACTGCACACAGACTTTGGTTGTGCATAGTAGGGATTCGGTGCAGACTAGGTACTCAGCCTGTTTTTGCTGCTTACCCCAACGGCACATGGCCTTTAGCCATGTGATGTAAAGGTTGCCTGCAGAGCATAGCTAATGGCAAAACCCTGTATCTCATCTGCATGAGGGATTATTGAACCAGACCATGTTCCCAAACCACTGCAGACGGCCAACCCCCACTGCACACACAAAGGTGGGCCATGGGGCCGGACCTCTGGCCATTGTTAAGCACACACTTCCTAGAGGGCAGCCATCGCTGCTGCACGTGGCCTTCTGCCATGCACAGTTGTGGTGGGTGACAGTGCTCGGTCTCTATCCAGATCCTGTGACCCAATTTCTGTGGGTAGTCGACCCCAGCTGTGCATGACCTCCACAGTGAAGAAAGGCTGCAGTGCCCGATCTCCAGCCAGACCCTGAACCCTATCCTCTTTAGTCGGGGAACCCCTGCTGCACATGGCCTAGATTCATGAACAGCATTTGTGGGCCACATGGCCTGGCCTCTGGCCTGGTCCGACGCCCCACCTTCAGCAAACAAGTGACTCCTTATGTGCATGTCAGGGATACAAGAGGCATCATGACTCACTCGAGGCTAGGTCTCTCGTGGGTCATGGCTCCTCCCTACACACAACAACGATAATAAATAGGACATTACAATGTGTGTGTATATATGCATGGATATATATTACAGTGGCGGGGAAAGACATTTTTTGTTTTCTTAATAACTTTGGTGCCATTTGATGAATCTGGCCAAAAATGTGACAAAAAATAAATACATCCACTTAAGTCTTTCATGGCACGTTTTTTTTTGTGCAGATCCATGAAGTGGGGGCCAAGAAAAATAATTCCCAAATGGTCCAATGCTTTTCGATACAGAAAAAAGTGCTTGACCCGCTTGGGCTTCAAGAAGTAAAATGTCTGCCTGGGCGCAACATGAGGAGAAAATGTTTTTACCCCCTTTAGAGGATGTGGATGCTCAGTCATCTGTGTCCTTAAAGTAAATACAAGAGAGCACATAACGGGGCAGGGTGAGCACATCCGACCCCCAGGCTTATGTGGGTGGTCCCCCAAAAAATACCCATTTGGGGGGGATCCACTGATCCTTCACACAACCCTCCTTGTAACATGGAAACATTGTTGGTTCTCTGGTACCTGGCAGCTTCCTGTACATGGTGCTGCAACACTAGGGCAAGATTCATAAACCTGTATTAGCCTATTGGGTATCTGCGGGGCTATTCAGAACCCATGAATCCTGTGTAGTCCTTGAGCCTTGCCAATGACTAGAGCCTTTAGTGTCCGTGCCCAGTCCCCGCTACACAGGATCAAAAGCAGTGTGCAACAAGAGACAGAAGCCAGGCCTTTGGGCCATGCCTCTGAATTGTGCTGCTCATCGCATGCGCTGCTGCACCCCAGCTCCAGTGTGCATGGGCAAAGGGGTTGCGCAGTGATGTTGGGATGTTTGTGTAGGGTTGGTGATTAGCCTGGCTGCAGGCCAGTCCCTGTGCACTATTCAGCCACCTGTCGATGGGTTCTGACACCTATGTATGGAGGTCGGATGAAGTGGCATATGGTCTTGCATCTGTCCAGTCACCACGACTCACCCCTGTCATGTGCAGTGAGGGTCAGATGCATACGCCCCTCATCCCACCACCAAGGTGCACAGCCAAAGGCTGTGTGCAGGAGGGTCAGACACCTGCAGCGGGTTGGGTGGGGCAACCTACCACCATGGTACACTTCTGAAGAGCATTTACAGTGGAGATTTGATGCCTGCACAGGGTGGGACAATGGGCCAGCAAAATGTCAGAATCTGCATCCGACCCTCACTGCACTAAATCTCATTCAGATTCGCTGGCATACAAATTGAATATATGAAGTTACAACGCAAACAATTACACCGCATGCCTTTACAACGCGGTTTTTACTTTGCAGCATCAATTACAATGCATGATTTTACAACGCATGCCATCCCAACGCATTTTTAGAAACTACATTTGCAACGCATTCCATTACAATGCATACCATTACAATGCATAATACTTTTATGGCAAGAGTAGGGTAAGTGTTGGATAGTGTAGGGGTAAAAATGACTATTCCCACTCCAGTGAGTGCAACAGTAGGGTAAGTGTTGGATAGTGTAGGGGTAAAAATTACTATTCCCACTCCAGTGAGTGCAACAGTAGGGTAAGTGTTGGATAATATTGGGGTAAAAATACTATCCCCACATACCCTCAAAATCCATACCCACCCTAAAACTAAAAAATCCCCATTACTTACCTTATAATGCATTGTAATGGCATGCGTTGTAGTGGTATTCGTTGTAATGGCATGCGTTGTAGTGACATGCGTTGTAATGGAATGCGTTGTAATGGTATTCGTTGTAATGGCATGCATTGTAGTGACATGCATTGTAATGGCATGCGTTGTAATGGAATGCGATGTAAAGGCAGCTGAGTTGTAATGACTGCGTTGTAAAGGTAGTGCGCTGTAATTACTACGTTGTAATGGTTGTTTCTCATACAGAACACACAATATACATTGTTACCTATTTTTAAACCATAAACACTGGTTCTAAAAAGAACAAAAATATGTTTTTGTGTTTTTACTTACTTGGAGGATAATAAACAAAAATACACCTGGAACAGTGTTATATGAACTTGGATTGTATGGGTCATACATATATATATATATATATATATTTTGCATGTCTGCTGATGTAACAAGTCTTGATTTCAGCAAATAGTGATGAAGCTTGCATCACTCCCATGTATATCCTGCTGCAAGATGTCCTGTAGCAACCTGTTGTCAGGAGAGCTAGCATGCTGTAATGTGGTGGAAAATGCTGATGCTGCCTTTCCAGAGTCCTGCCTTTTTGCCTGGAATAAATTGCCTTTGATGCCAAGCATTAAGCTGCTTGTGCATCAATGATGTTCCATAATAATATCTGCTGCAACTTCCCACCTGAGTTTCTTTTTACTTAATGTATATGTGACATCTTGCAGCAGTTTCTTTTTCCCTCAAGCAGGGTTGAAAAAGATTTGCCACCCAATTGACTTGGGTGGAGCTCTGGTGTCTTGGGTCTGATCTTCACTACTATCCTGAGCAGCTTCAACTTTCATTTCCTCAGTGTTGGTCATCCCACAGACGAGCCATACCTACAGATTTTTCTACCCCCAAAAGAAGGAAAAACTGCATAAATCCCAAGCTATCCACCTTTGCTGTAGATCACCTGGAGTGCAGTGATGTGTATAGAAAGAATAATAACTATTTGAACGTGGAATAATACAGTCAGAGGAACTAATCAAATCTTTCCAATGGTGTCTAAGGATCCAGGGGTCCACAATTCCTTCAGCATTCTAGCAACAATCCTCAGACTTGCTTAAACATCCAGGATAAACCTTGTATTTTGAGTGTGGCCCCTCACCCCACCACAGTATGTGAGCCCTGTTCTCTCCACCGATGTGATGCGATAAGCTCACTACATTTTGTCTAGTTCAACGTCCTCTCATTTCCTATTTGCAACACACAACTGAATCACCCTCTTCTCTAACTGGTTAAAAGCTCTACTTGGCTGTTACCCATGGTTCCGTGTTTGACCCTGTTAGACGTCGAGAAATTTTCTTTTCTGTCAGATGTGAATTGGGTAGCACAATCTCTAACAATTGTATGAGGGAAGCCTTCTGTAAAAAATGCGATTGAAAAAACAGATGACAACGTCAATGTCATTTCTCTCCACCACTTCTCATTCTGGCTGCTTAAAGAGTCTTTCAATTAACACCAAATCAAATATACTCTTGTCTGTGTTATCTGCACATCGCTCAAAACATCAAAGCTCACGCTCTCCCAAAGCATTCTGGGATAATCCACTGGACTGCAAGACGGACTGAAAATATTGTTAGATTATTTGCACATTCACGCTCTACACTGTCCTTGATCCTTTGCTTTGAATACTTGTCAACCCAGGCCACCAGTAACATTGTGGAATGATGATTATGTCCATCACTTTCTTCAGGGGAACAATTGTATTCCCTCTGGTCGCGCACTGCTCAACAACACGCTGATTACTCCCATATTTCCCTCACATTCAGAACACGTTTTCGTGTTATCAGCCCAGACAATCTTGACATACTCCTTCACACACTTCAGACTTCCATCGTCCTCGGATGCTTTAAGCCATTCCTCCATTGACACAGATTTGTGATCTTTGTCTGGTAGTTCAACAATTCTAGCCACGCTGAACATGTTCCATCATTCACGCTCCTTTTTGGCCAATGGCATGCTAGTCAGACACTGAGCCTCATTATATTTTGCTACATGACACATACTAAATTCTGTGGTTAAAATTGTGCAAGCTCATTGACATGCTAGCTATTCTGGCTGATGCCTTGGGCGCTCCCCCTGTTGTTAAGAATTTCATGTGAATCATGTGATCAAGTCTAAGACTAAAACAACCCCCTACACAAATTTCCCAAAATGCTTCAAACCCCATACACAGGCAAGGGTCTTTTTTTCCAGTGACTGAGTATTTTTCTTTGTAGGGCATAATTGATCTTGAGGTAGATGCTATAATTAACTCTCTGGCATCCTTGTCACTAAATTCCTGTTGTGTAAGAAGTGTACTCCTCAGGTTGTGAACCTCAGATACATTTACTGTAGTAATGTCTCAACACTGCAAGAAAGGTAGATGTGGTTCACAGGGCATAGCACTTCCTCCCGTTAATTTGCCTAGCATCAACTGCCTTGATTCACAGAATACTTTCCAATTGCATAAAATAGTTTCTGAACTTAAAAGAAGAACATACCAACCTATAGGTTGTGGGAGGCCATTATGCACTGCCAGGGCCAGCTTTAACACTGGTGGCGTCCGGTGCGACAATGTTTGTTGGCGCCCTCCATCCATGGTGGAGGTGGAGACCACCTCCACCATGGATTCCCTCACCAGCACCTTTTAACAGTGTATCTCAAGGCTCCATAACCACTCTCTTTCAGATGCATTTACTTAGTTATATAGCACCACTCATACCAGTGTAGAGTCTCAGAGCACTCTGCATCACACACACATTAAACAGAGACAATCAAACATATGTGTACATCATTGTAGAGGAAATGTTACATAAGACAGAGAACTACAAGGTGCAGGAGTAACACCTCATCCATACTGGCAGGAAGTACAGTTTAATGGTTATCAAATAATCCATTTGATTCCAGCAAGAACTAAAATAGCTGCCTCATAATATGTTCTAATTTTCGGCAATGCTAACCCACCCTGATTAATATCTAGTTGTAGTGCTAGAAGTTTAACCCTGGAAGCCTTCTTGCTCCAGACAAACTCTCTGAACATAGATTCTAGCTCTTTAAAGTAACTAGTATACATTTTTAAGGGTACATTATGAAAAGAAAAATGAGCAAAGGGAGTATGGACATTTTAATGAGGGCTACACGGCCTATCAATGTTAGCGGTAAAAGTAACCAATTATGCAGCAATATTTTAATTTTACCCCACATTGCTTGATATTTTAATTTAAATAGCTGCCCATATTGATTGGAAACAAAAATCCACAAATAACGTATGGGTTTCAATTTTAAAGCCTGATGTTTAAGATTTGAGGGAAGAAAATCACAGTCAGTATTTAAAGTTAAAATCTCTGTTTTGTTTTGATTTATTTTACAGCCCCCAATCAATTAAAATTGACTCAATTCTGTTAATACCCGATCTAGATTCATGCTCTCAGGACTTAGATATAAAATAATATCGCCCGCGAACAACTTGAATTTCGCCATACCCGGTATTGGCGCTCTGATTTCCTCGTTGTCACGGATTTTTATAACCAGTGGTTCAATAAAGAAGGTTAACAATAGGGGGGACAGTGGACACCCTTGTCTAGTCCCGCAATGATATTTACTATCCCTGCTCCGTTTGCGTTTATCACCACCTGAGCCTGAGCCCCCTGATAAATGTTTCTAAGCATTTCTATGACCTGGAAAGGGACACCAAACTTGCCCAGACCGTAAAAGAGTGCATCCCAATTAACCAGGTCAAACGCCTTTTCGGCGTCCGCCATCATAATGAGTGCAGGAATACAGTTATTGTTACAAAAATCAAGAGCCTGAATTAAAAACCTAGTATTGGCGGACATCGACCTTCCGGCGACAAACCCAGACTTAGCTCCTTGAATCACTTCCTGTGCTAAGGGAGTGAAACGTTGGGCCCAAATTTCATTCGAATTTTGTAGTTGGCATTTAGAAGTCTAATCGGTCCTTAGGAATTAACGTCCTTGGAATTTTTACCCTTCTTCACAAAGCTAACAATTATAGCCTCTTTGAAGATTGAGGGGATGGCACCACCCAACTTAATGTAATTAAACAGCCTTGTCAAGCAGGGGATCAACTCCTTAGCAAATGCCTTATAAAGTTCTATGGGCAGCCCATCATTTCCACAGGCTTTCACTCCCGCGATAGAATTCAGAGCTACCAAAGTTTCCGCGCCTGATATATCGAGCTGAATCTGTTCCGCAAGGAAATTAGATAAGCTCTGAAAATTTACACTCTCAAAATATTCCTGAATTGAGTCCTGCCTGACTGTATATTTGGTAGCATAGAGCTGTTGATAATGCTCCGTGAAAACTTGGGCAATTCTGTCCCTATCCGTTACCGCAACTCTGGTCTTGGGATCTATGACCTCGGTAATTAAGGCCCCTTCCTCTCTAGTCTTAGTTAACCCGGCTAACAATTTACCAACCTTTTGGCTTTCCTCGTATACACGTTGTTGGAAAGTTCGGGAGGTATTTATCTCTTCAATTAAAAAAACATCCCGAAGCGCCTTTTTAGCCCTTTTAAGCTGACTCCCTGCTACCCTGTCACACTGTAGAGGGGCATTTCTCTGAATCAAGGCACTGTCGATAGCCTGCTGGAGTTCGGCAATTTTAGTACGACGTATTTTGGACTGAGCCGACGAAAAGGCAATCATTTGCCCACGTACAGCTGCCTTGAACCCCCCCAAACTGAAAATGGTTACGCTGTTCCTTCATTGATCTTAAAATAATCCGTCACCCACTCTCTTAGATCAGCTACCCATTGAAGATCAAGGAGGAGGAGACGATCCATCTGCCACCTGGATCTCATCCTCTTTCCCTCTTCAATTTCCAGATCTAATTTTACACAGGAGTGGTCGGAGAATGAATTAGCCCCAATTTCTGCATCTACATAATTCAAAGACCGAGATGTTAAAAAAAAGTCAATGCGAGAAGCTGTTTGAAATTGACTGGAGTAGCATGTATACTCGCATATTGTCTGGTTGGCTTTTCGTCATGGATCTATCAACTGATACTCCTGTTTTATGGCATTTAGGACTTTTTAGTCTGTTGCTTCAATTGGTCCTTTTATTTTTGTTGGAAGTGTCTTTTCTCAAGTCTTGGATAAAGTTAAAATCTCGTCCTACAATAATCTGTCCAGGAGTCCTCCTAAATTGCTCGCTAACCTTCGTTAAAGCTGAAGGATCGTCTATCACTGGTCCATAATAATTCACAAAATGTAGTATTGTCCCATTTAATTTAACCATGACCCATAGCCATCTTCCATGAGGGTCTCTCTGGACTTGGACAAACTCCCATGCTATACTTCTACAAAAATAAATAGCTACTCCTCTCTTAGCCAACCCAGCTGCAGCAAAAAAAACGTTAAAAAAAACTCTGGGGAGAAAGAGTCTAGGAGAATTTGTTTTGAGGTGGTATTCTTGATGAAATAAAGCTTGCAGCATAAAAGAGGCCAGTCACCTTATGAGCCCTCCATATTTGTGTTAGTTTAACATCCCATTAACATTTACCGACATATTGCAACATTTATTAGCCATTTCTAAAATTTTAATTGCGGCAAAAATCCTTTGAACTCAAAACCCTGTTTTCCTTGCCCCATTTGCTACTACTCTTTTTACTGCGATACACCCCCCCCATTACCACCCATCCTCCCCAAAGGCCCCAACAGCCCCCCAGAAATGTGGAAAACCCCACTAGCCACATCTCACCTCTCCAACTTCACTGTTGGGTGTCATGGTGCTACACACTGGGTGACCCTCTTCCCCTCGGCAGTAGTGACATTTTATATCACGCTATGTGTAATTTAAATTTGAAGAGATCTCTTTCAGCAAACCCTGAGCATCTTCTATATTTTAAAACATATGGAATTTCCCCTTCACGAGGACACGAAGCTTGGATTGCTGGGCTATTGAAGCCTGCGCCCCTTGAGCTTTGAAAAGATATAGGAGTTTAACAAACTCCTTGCGCCTGCGTGCGGTCACAGCAGACATATTGGAAAATATCACGTTTGCTGGAATCAAATGGATTATTAGATAACTTTTTCTTGGACAAAATGGTATAGGAATCTGGTTCGCAAACCCCGATATTTTTAAATACATCTAAACTCCCAAAGAGGACTAGATATAAGACTTTGCTGGATTACACCTCTAGACTACAGTTTTGTTTCAAGCAAGCGGGTTCTTCTGGATTCCACTATTTAAAATTAGGTGGATGCAAAAGTTTGGGCTTTCAAATCCAATTCAGCCACCTTAGAAATTGGAAGGATTGTGGTTTAGAAGAGCTGGGGCGCTTTTTTATGAAGAATGAAGTAATCACCTGGCAAGAGGTTCAGAATAGGTGCAGTGAAGGGAACAAGCCTTACTTTTTTGAACATTTACTGATTATATATTTTTTAAACAGATATAATCTTTCATCGAGTGGCGCCCCGACTAAGTTGGTACCGCTCTATTTCGAGCTAAACTAAGAGGGGTGGGTAATTGGTACCTTCAGTTGTGCAATCAAAATGAATCTCCTCTGGTTGAGAAATTTCTAGAAAGAGTAACCCTGGAAACTAATTGCACTCTGTCAAGACAGGAGTGGCAGTCTATATCCCAGCTAGGGAGTAAGGCAATAAGAGCTGCCAATTTTAAAAGATTGGCCTTCTTGTCCCGGTGGATGGCATACTATAATCCTAAAATACTCAACAAAAAATATCCTGAAGTGGAGAATAGATGCTTCCGCTGTGTGGCAGAAGGGGAAGGGGCTTGGCTACATATATTCTTCACGTGTCCAAAACTAGAGCCATTTTGGGTTAAAAAAAATTCGGCCATAAGCCAGGCAATCCAGAAGAGGCTAGATCCAGAGGCTGCGGTAGCCCTTTTTAGTATTACTAGAGTTAGGGAAAACTTGACAAAAGCAGAGGAGACTTTTATAGCGATTTGCTCCCTCATTGCTTGCTCTTTAATTCTCCAGGATTGAAGGTTGGCGGAAATACCTTCATACTCGAAGTGGCTAAATAAAATGAAAATAACTATGATGTTTGAAGAAGCATACGCTAGGAGGGTGAGAGCTACAAGAAAGTTCACTGCTGTTTGGAAATATTTAGTGAACCTTGAAACTACGGTGGAAATAGAAGTCCTATAGATATTTTAAGCTGGATTTAAAAAATAGCACACGTATTTGAATACTGGGTTATCCTGTGGAGATATATTGCTTGGTGAAAGGTAGTTGGTTTTTGGTTGTTTCGTGTATTATAGCACTTTAGAACTGTTGCACTTTAATATGCTAGATTTGCATATCTGTAAATTGTAGGGACTTTGACCAAAGCACTTCTAAAAATTGAGTATGCTGCCAGATTATTGTTGCAATATGTTCTGTTATACTTAATCTGTGTTGGTTTTATGTCGGGGAAAAGAAAATGTATTCTGGGTCTCTCTGTGTATTATAGCACTTTAGCACTTTAGTATGTTAGATTTGCACATTTGTAAATAGCGGGATATTGACTAAAGAACTTATGAAAATCAAAGATGTAGCCAAATTATTGTTGCAATATGCTTTTTTTCTTTCTTGTATTTATTCCATGTTGGTTTTATGCATAACGTGCAGGTTTTGATCATAGAATGTTATTTAAACTCCCTGTTATCGATTATTCTTGCTATGTCTCATTTGCTCAGCTCAATAATTTTTTTCTTTTTTTTTTTAAAGTATAGTTTAATAGTATTTGGTCGGGAGAAGCACAAACTCAGAATTGAAAACGGAACACCAAAGTTGGTGGTTCTCGTTAATAATAAGACTCAATTTCTAGACAAATGAACCCATTTTGCAACATTAATCTATGTTCTAATCTATACTTTGCAGTGTGCATGCAGTTCTTTGATGACAGTTAATTTACTGTTCTATATTAGGATTTTAATTTATAAACTGCATGCAAAAAAAGATGTCTCTTAGAAAAACAGTAACCCACTGATCTATTTACATTATACGCACATTGTGATCTGCATTTGCACGTTCTTTGCAGCAGGCATATTAATCCTCTGCACTATTTTATGAGCAGTCAAAACTTCAACTAGACAAAACTCCAATCACTCTCCAGGAATTCACCGGAGTTATCTTTAAATTGTTATTATTGCCTGAAAATTGCTGGAGGCTAGGAATGCGGCAGCAGGGGCTTTTAAAACCAAAATAAACTTGCAAACATGGAGCCCCCTGAATTCAGCACCCAGTGCGGTGGCACCCGTCGCACTGCCCTAGAGTCGACCCTGTGCACTGTTATTCTCAGCTCTGTCCTGCTGTATTTTCTGTTTGCTAGCTATATTTCATTTTACGTCATGTATTTGTGGTATCGGGGTGAGCCTAATACAGCTGGGCACCATAGGAACTTCTACTATGGATGTGTGTGTTTTGGAATTGTGGGGAACGGCACTTGGAGATATACTTGTTAAGAATGAACGCTGTTGCTTGCTCTCCTGGAATAAACTTCTGGAATTTACTTCTGACTTCTGTTGTTGATTAAGGGACACTACAGTCTTGCACATAAATGTCACCCCTTGTGTATTACAATCAAAACAAAACTTCTATGCCAGAACTATGTGCTAAAAATGCTAATCGTCACTAATTCAAGTATATATGTACATGAAGGCTGGCCTACTGCAATACAGTACACAAGTAAATTCGGTACAAAAGTTTATCAAATGTATTCAATATATATCAAGAAATACAAATATTTGAAAATACAATAATGCTGAGCACAAGATAACCCAAGCGCAACCCGCGCTTTGGTTCTCCAGGCGCTTCCTTTTGTTGCTTGTCTTGTTTCGTTGCGCCTTGAAGAAGGTGAGACCCACATCGGGGTCACACACCGAAACGCTCGTCGGCGCTGGAAGTCTTACGTTTATTTGGTTTCCCTCTTTTATGCCAAGAAGAATTTGATTCTTTCATTTGATGACTTGTGTTAACTACGGCTCTTTAATTAGGAAACAACATTGAACTGATTATTGTTTCCACCTATTTGATCTTCGTGGACGTATACAGTGTCATTAACTGTTTAGGATGGAAGGGGGTCTTTGATTCGCTGTACATATATTCGTATGCAGAATGTTGTGAATCCTTAGTTTTTAGGACGTCTGTGTATGTATGGGTATGCACTGGTATGTCTGAACGACAGTGAGTGTGAGTTGTCGGGGGGTTGCGCTTGGGTTATCTTGTGTTCATCATTATTTTATTTTCAAATATTTCTATTTCTTGATATTTATTGAATACATGTGATAAACTTTTGTACTGAATTTACTTGTGTACTGTATTGCAGTAGGCCAGCCTTCATGTACTTATATACTTGTATTAGTGACGATTAGCATTTTTAGCACATTGTTCAGGCACAGTGTTGTTTTGATTGTATTTCTTAATTTCCCCTGTTCTTCCTGCCTATGTATCAGCCTCAGGGGACCCCTTCTGTGTGAGTGAAACCCCTTGAGTATTATTCTAGATTCTAGGGCCTGGTTCAAATTACTTTGCTAGTTCTCTCTACATAGTCAAAGTATGGACTGTGATGAGGAAGAGTGAGGTGATAATGTACTTATTACTTAGTAGTTATCTGCAGTACATTCTTTTCTTTGTCATCACAGTACTGTTTTGTCATGCCGTGCATGCACATCACACATCATTAAAGACCCCTCCCAACAGTAGGTATCACGGTATGCTCTATGATTTACAATAATAACCAAAAGGGCGTGGAACTTCTCCATTTGACAGTCCAATAGAGAAAGCCATTTGATGTCTTTTTATTTCATTATGCACTTCACAATCAGCCCCCTCCGGTGCCCTGTAGCCTGGCACTCCCAGAGTCTACAGGCATATCATCCATAACTGCCCTCCTTGATAATCCAGGGGACTCCTTTCATGTAGGCAGGTATTGCTACTCTAAGCGAAAACACAATGCTTCACTGGGGAGGGAGTAACAGGACACCTTTTTGTAGTGGTGGCCACCCCTCTAATAAAGACAGTGACAGGAAAGAGTCGTGCTGAGTGCAATGTAGTAAGGCCTTTATTGAGATGGGAAGTGGCATGACAATGGGAGATGAGAGAAGAAGGAACTAAAAAAAATGTTGAAGCTGGGATGCTAAGAAGGTGCAAAGACGCTGAGTGTTTGTACATAATGTGCAGTTTCCTCAATAACATCACAGTGACTCACTAAGCAGATGGGCGATTGTTACCTTTCAGTAAACTTGCCCAGCAAGATGATTTACAAAATACTGTTCTAGTGTCTGACAAGTGATGCATCTTTCTGATTGAATGTTGAAATATTTTTTAATTAAAAGTTAAACGAGGATCTTTAGCACAGAAACATTCAAAGTATGAGTTTGGAATATGCTGCATGAAAATAGTATTTGCAGAAGCATTCCATACCAAAAAATCCCATCACATGTTTATTTGTTATTTTAATTGATTGTAAATGAAATATCAGGCTTCTTAATTATTTTAGAATGGTTTATTTTTCTTGTAGAAAGGTCTATCAGTGATCTGGTCTCATCGTTTCCCCCACAACTTGTGTCTGTTAGAGATAGCTCTCAATTACATGATGCAGGCTGACTTTGGGAGTGGTGTATCCTGGCGAACTGCATGACTGCATCCTTGAGCAGCATGCACATGCCTTCTTGAAGACACCATGGGGCATATTTATCAAATGCTCAAGCAACGCAGCATGCCACCTTGCTGCACTGCGTGAAAGGGAGAGGGCAAGTGTGTGCCGTATTTAACATTATGCAATGCACTCCTGCTCTCTGTCTGCGGTGGCGCACAAACTGCTGCCTAGGGCCAATGCAGGCACCCTTGCACCATGCGGGATTACTTTTGTGCGGGATTACTTTTGTGCAGAAAGGGACACCTTCCTGCACAAAAACATTCCTCTGAGCCTTTTTGCTCTTTCTACGCATGCTGCAGAATACAGCAAACATAGTAAGAGGGAAAAAAGAAGAGAAATATGCATATTTCTCCTTGTTACGCTTCTCATGGTGAGGCGCAGCATTTTGATGCATTCTCAGGTCTAACACAAATGGTAAATCTGGGAATGCACCAAAATCCATGAATGGAAGCATGGCAACACCCACGCTCCACCCATAGAACACCTTCCTGGGGCAGAGTAGTGCAAGGCAGTGACTTGCGCTACCTTGTGTTAGTCCACATTTACCAAGCCACGCAGGGCCACTCAAGGTGGCCTTGCATGGCTTGGTAAATGTCATTCTAAGTTCTGAGTCTCCCTTCTGCTCCCTTGATTGCCGCAAAGGCGACGCAAGACCATGCTAAATATGCCCCCATGTATTTTTGCTCTGGGTTGTTCCCTGCCTCCATGACAGATTGCTGGTCATCTTCAGGAATTTGTCCATAATGGTTACACCTGGAGACTATCCACTGTCATAAATGATTTAGTGCGATGATGATCCATAGGATGCAGGCCCTTACTGCCAGAATATCCTGATCTGACTATTGCCTGACAAAATTATAGAGTTTTATATATCATTTACAAAAATATTGCCCTATTGCAGATAATAGAAATCTACATACAACCAATGGAGAAATATTTTTGCTCAGAAAATGTAGGTGATGATATCTTTGTAATTATTATTCTGACATACAACTGTCTTTGACATTAGATTGATGTGAGGATTGTAAGGTACATTTCCAGATTATCGGGTTCATTAACAGCACTGAAGCCTTCATTACGAGCTTTCTCAGCTTCTTCTGAATTCTGAAATCCGTGGTGTTTACGGGGAACAAGTTATTTTCACATGGAGTTTTCAGCTGCTGGAAGAAAATCTGTGGGAAAACGAGGTAATACCAGGGGTATCGGACCCACAATTACCAATTCTCCTGGAACCTTTAGGCTCCAACTTCTTATGGCATGGATTTTACCCATCCCAAAGTTACCGATACCACCGGGTAGCAGTACGCTTAGGGAGGTGGAAAAAATATGTGCCATTTTCGGAGTCCCTGGTAATGAGGCTCTAGTTATCCCAAACCTGTCTAGAAAGTTGTGTTTCTCCCTTGTGTGTTCTATGTAGTTACGCGTAGAAGGGTTTATGAGTGTGGCTTTGCTGATGATGTATGACTCCAGTCACAAAAAAGGTGTACATTGACACTAGAGTGTGTATTCCTACTCACGTGTGTAAATGCACGACATTTGGGGACTGACAAATATTTTAGTGAAATTCCCACAAAGCTTTGCCAGTGGTTTCTCAAGAGTAGTACAGGGTACAAGTGCTATTTCCCCAAAGAAATAATCCAATTTCATGTTGGGAAAGACAGCTTGCTATCCAACTGCAAGATTTTTTTTCATTTTTCTCTTTTTTACTCACCCTTGGAGAAACTCCTTCACCTACTCCCATGAAGTTTGTGAGTTTTCCATTCCCCTTTCCATCCTGGAAGGGGAGTAGCCCAGTGCTTAATTTGTAAAAAAAATAAGTGCCAGGGCCCTCCTCAGGTGGACTCTGCAAGTTGCACCACCCATAGCACCTGCCAGCTCTGCAAGGGACAGTACCAACACAACTACTAACCATCACACTCTTACAAGAGCGACAATTCAGACTATTCCTGGCTCCCAAAAGGTATGGGCATGGTTTTAGCAGCAGGTATTAGACATTTTAAATGTTTAATTAGTAAACAACAGTTGTGTGCTCGCTCATCTTTAATTTAGACAAACTGCGCCACCACGTGGCCGACTGTCATAAGTACCTGTGTTGGCAATTAAGTGCTGGTGTCGAGCACCGGAAATACCCGGCTCAGATTAAACACTGGAGTAACCCTTTGCTGGAGTAAATCCCTGACCATTTCTAGGTTGGGAAGGAGGTCAGGAGGAATTAGTGAATGCCAGAAGACTTAAGAGTTTGTAAGCATTCAGAAACATTCTCTACCTCTTGCTTTGGATTTACTGCTGTATAATTGTACGCAGTCGTGGAGTACAATTAAGCAGTAGTAAAGCTATTTATGATTGAGCGGTATCCTTTCATGGATACCGACAGGCATAAATGGGGCCATTCTTGACTGGTATCTTAGATGTATGGCTAGAAATGATTTGATGTAAAAGGCGGAAGAAAACGTCTAACAGACTAACAAATCCCATTTTCAGTAGGAAATACTACCATATCACTGACTTCTGATTACTCAGCAGAAGGCTCCTCTTCCTCAACATTATTTCTAGATTCCACAGAGGATTTTGTGAGGGCAGGCCAATTTCAGAGCCCAAACATCCTGTAACGGGATTATGAAGAAGAATAACATCCTACCCACATCAGCGAAGAAAGTAATATGTACCATACCTGTGTTTCCATTGTAGAGCTCAGCAGCACAAAGATGGCATAGTCAAGACTGCCCTTCCTTAGACGAGGTGTTAGAGCTTTTTCAACAGACACATTACAGGTCAGCAATTTGTTGTCTCTAAACAAGGGATACACCAACATGAGACTTCTGCCGACAAAGGCTTTGACCCTTTAAATTAGATGAGATTACTATTTTATTGGAAAGGAGCAGGGTCCGTGACTGAGGGCAAACATTTTTGCTCTGATGGTACGACTGAAATTGAATAAAAACAGCATTTTTAACTCACAGTTTTTGCACAAATTGAGTTTATCTGCAGCAAATTAGGTGGGCAAACGATTGCAGTACGATAGCAATACAGTGCATGCAGTAAAGCTGGTCACAAAAGTCACTCCTGCAAGTTATTCCTCAATGCCAGGAGGAAAACCTGGAATGGGGTGCAAACTCTGATCAAATTCTGTGATTCTATGCTATTTCCTCAACCGTATTTTTGTTCCCATTTTTCCACAGCACAGAAAATTTGTATTTTGGATTTATCATTTGTAAAAAAATGCTGCTAGCGCCCCGAAGGAGCATCATGGCACTAAGCAGAAATTTAGCTAGCTTTCAGGAAACTTGAATTACTGGGTCAGAGTAATTAAATGAGTGAGGAACACAGTGAATCAGGGGTTGCGAAATTCCAGGTTTTTAATAGTTTCCTGAAAAGGGGTTCTGATAGAGTGAATCTCAGAAGACTAGGTATGAGGTTCCAGGCTTTAGACCCAAGAGCAGCCAGGGATTTGCCAACTTTAGTCTTGCACCTGAAAGGGGGAGGTTTGAGTAGGTTTGCTGCTGAGGATCTGAGCAAGCGGGCAGTAACATAGGGTGTAAACCTGGAAGTTGAATATTTGAGCCCTAGTGACCTGAAAGCTCTAAAAGTAATTAATAGGATCTTAAATAGTATTCTTTTATGGATAGGTAACCAGTGAAGGGTTTTTAGGGCTGCCGAGGAGTGCAGCTGCAGTTTCAGTACCAGACGTGCCGCATCATGTTGCACAGTCTGCAATTTCCTGAGCACCAGCTTATTGGTGCCTGCATACAAGCTGTTGCAGTAGTGTAATCTTGACCTAATGAGAGCTATTGCCACGGTCTTTCTTCCAGAGAAGGAAATGAGATCACATTTTTTGTGTGTGATTTTATCTAGTTAAAACCCCTCCCTGCCACAGATAATGCTTGTGGCCAAAAACATAGGGAGGTATCAAATTTTACTCCCAGATTTTTTACCACCTCAACAGTTTTGGGGGTGGGGGAAGAGTATTTTTGGGCCACCATAAGCTCGAGTCAAAGGGATTAGATTTCCCTACTAGCATAACCTCCCTTATTTCAGTGTTACATTTAAGATGGTTAAGCTGCATCCATCGGATGACTTCAGTAAGGCATAACTTGAAATGGTGTTCTGGGTCGGTGGAGTCTTTATCTAAGACTAGAATCAACTGAGTGTCAATACCATAGGAAAGGGTTTCAATATTAAAAGATGATATCAGCGATATGAGAGCGGCCACATATATGTGAACACCGGACTAAGGGAAGATCCCTGAGGGACACCAGAGGTAATTGCCTTTACAGTTGACCGATAGTCACTACTTGCCTGCGATCGTAAAGAAAAAACTTCAGCCATGCTAGGGCCAGATGGGAGATACCATAGCTTTTATATGATGCAGTAGTATATCATGAGATATGGTATCAAATGAGGCTGATAGATCCAATAGGATCAGCACTGCATTCTTTCCAGCATCTAGGGAGAGTTTTAAGGTAACAGTGATTTCCATTAGCACAGATTCTGTTGAATGTTTAGGCCGAAACCCCGACTGTCGAGAGTGAAAAATGTTAGACTCTTCCCAGAGAGGGTGGCGGGATCTGGCACTTGTTTTTTGTGAAGTGGTATGACTGTGGCAAGTTTCCAGTCTACAGGAACTTCCACCGACGTGAGAGAGGAATTGATTATATTATTGATGACTTGATTGATGATGTCAATGATGGCATGGAGTACTTCAGGAGGACATGCATCAAAGGGGGACCCAGATTTACATGAGAGAATTGCTTGATGTGACTGGTCTAGGCTGGTAGTATGAAAGGTCTGAAGAAGAGGTCCAGTATAGGAGGGATCTGGCTCTAGGTCTATAAGAGGAGTAGGTTTCATATTGAAATCCTTTTGTGAGTTTTGAATTTTTTGTTAAAAAAAGGTAGCAATTTGATTGAATAGGATTTGAGAGGGGGAAATATCCTTATCTAATACCTTTGGGTGAGTGAAGGATTTAACAATGTTGAAGATGTTTTTTTGGTCTTGTCCTGCGCTTGCCAGTTGCTTAGCGTAATAGTCCTTTTTTGCTAATATAATTTATTGTGGTATTTTTTGAGGGCAGCTCTGAAAGGGGTTAGCTCTTCTGTTTTATATGATCTTCTCCATCTCCGTTCTAGCTGTCTGCAATGAAGATGTAGGTCTGCTAATTTCTGTGTATACCAAAGGGGCTGACACTTTGGGAGTTAGTTTCTTTTTCAATTGGACTGTAGGGGTTAATTTGTCACTGACCATAGTCATCCAGGAATTGAAACGTTGAGTATTTTTCGTGGTGTCCCCTAATATGGAAGGTCTGGATGCCAAGGCACAATTAGTTAGGTCAGGATTGGTTAGCATTTTGCGAATTACCATGGGAAAATGAGTTGGAGGAACACGAGAGGATCCTGAGCTAGGAATTCTAATAATAAATGGAAGAAGCATATGATCTGACCAAACTTGGGAGACCAGGGTTTTAACTGTTAGAGTAGTATGATCTGAACATGCCCAATCTAGGGTATGTCCAGCGCGGTGTGTGGGGAAGAGCACCACCTTTTGGAGCCCCAGTGTTTCAAGGGTATCCAGGAGATTTTCCACTCCGGGTTCATTTTTACAATCTAAGTTGAAGTTAAAATCTCCCAGAAGGGTAAAATGTAAGTGCCAAATGATTAGAGGGCCTAATGTGTCCCCCAGAGTTTCTAAGAAGAGTGAATTAGGACCTCGGGGGGTGGGGGGAGGGCGATTGATCAGTCCTCTTGCAAAGGAGACCGATCCTTTGAGCTTGAAGCAGAAGCCAAGGCTTTCCGCCCCTTTCAAATCGGGGAGGTCAAATGTTGAACACTGAAATGTGTTTCGATAAATAGTATCAAGTCCTCCTCCTTAGGACTCTGTTTTGTCTTGTCTACAGATGGTATATCCTAAGTGAAGGGCATGGACAATGTCTGGGATACACCACTCATGAGCCATGTTTCCCTAATTTGGTATTATTTCAGATTCTGATTCATTTCAGCATTAACAATTCAGAATCAACATTAGCATTGAAATGCTGAATCTGGACGAAACGCGTTGGCTGCTTGGCTGTTTTTAATATAAATGAAGAATAAAGATTTAACAGTAACCAACTTTGGATGGACTTAATTACTTTGATCTGGTATTGGTGGTACAATCCACATTTGGAAACAAACATGTTATCAATGTTTGTCTGATCTAGGGATTTACTTAGGGTTTGATTTAGATCTCCGCAGACGGGTTACTCCGTCCCAATGGTGACAGATATCCTGGCTGCCGAAATTTAAATCCCATTGTATCCTATGGGATTTATACTTCAGTGTAAGGCATATCCGTCACCGTTGCGATGGAGTAACCCGACCGCCGAGATCTAAATCAGGCCCTTAAGTTTGAAGTCAAGTTTACTGGATTTTAAGATCAGGCTCCTTAACTTTAGTCTTTTTGAATATAAGGATCACACCTGTCGTTCTTCAATATCTTAGTACTTCCAATGATCTGTTCAGGATAGGTCCCCCAGAACAGCCATTTCATATATTATACTCAGGGTGTAGTGGAGAGGAAGAATATACACCTCTGTGTTACGGACAGAAAAGTATGGTCCTGTCCTTCTCTGTTAAGTTTGGGTCCTCAGGAGATGTAACACTAGGCTGGTTCTGTCGGAGTCCTTATTGTTAGAGACCCTTGACCAGAAGATAACATGAGTGGCTCAAATGGACTGCAGCAGCAGTAGCTGCCACTGACAACCTTCTGTCTCATGGCCCCTCAAAGTTCTTTGAAGTCACAACATGGAAGCATAAGTGCTATGCACAAACTTGCATGATGTAACCTAATTTCACTCCTTCACTCTCTCTTTGTTTCCTACTTCCCTTTTGGCTCCCTTCTTTCTCCCTCATTCTTTCGCCTCTCACTTCAGAGAACAGCATCCAATTACAACATGGTTAGTGCAAATCAAGTACAAGCAAGCATCTTCAAATAACATGACAACCCCATGTCCATTACTGATTCCACTTCTGCAACAACTGTAAAAGGCAAAAAACTGAGTAAAAAGGTGGGCACATGAGGAAATTGGTAGAAGAGACCGAGGGATCGGCCATCAGCTATGCTCGCATCTATCGGTCACAATCACAGGGGTAAGTGGTAGACCTTGTGCTGGTTAGTAAATGGAGTTTACATGTTAAACGTGAAATCCTAATGAAAGCATCTTGCAGTGCAATACTGCACACTACATGGAGAGCCGGTCAGGGACAAATATTCAGATCCAGGAAACTTTCAGAAAGGAACAATGTCTAAGCTGCCCCTGTACTCAGGGTGCTGTTTATCCCCTCAGCCAACCCCATAATGGACCCAGTACCAAGTAGTCTGCTCCAACCCAAGGGAGGTGAAATGATAACATCTAATAGCATGTGACGAGAGGGTAATACGCCGCTGGGTGAAGCCAAAGCCCACCTTGTATATACTTTCAAACCTTGATAACAATACGACTGACGAAAGCTGCACTTCCAAGCCAGACCTAAAGTGTGGATACCAACCACGGGGCGAGACCAGGCTTCAAAAGCAACATCAAGCTCAGGTAAGGCTGAAAACACTCACACCCTTACCTTAAACAATGGCAAAAGGGAAGGTGAAAGACCAAAAGATTGCCCCCATATTCAACTGGGCGATTTTGCTTACGTACAGTTCAAAGGTCATTATATATCTAATGCAATGCAAACACTTTTGTTGCAAGGCGTCAGCGTTCACGTGATCTTCCTTAAACACTTGTAAAAATTCTTGGAAATAAGACTCTGAACCTTCAACATAGTTATTAAAAAGTTGTGCAAATAATGTGGTGGCTTAAAATGGACTTCTATTTTACAGCACATTAAAAAACATTCTGCAGCTTTCTTTATCTCATGTACCTTATTTTCCTATAACATATCAAAGTATTTTCTTAAATTCTTTCCAAAAGGAAGGAACAAAATCTTGTTTTTTGTAAAAATACGTGACGAAAAGACATTTTTTTTCAAAGGACAAAGTCTAGAGAAATGTAAACTCTTGTGTAAAGAATTGCTATTTCAAATGTTTGGAAAATTAGCAGTGTCGGTGAAAGGCGTATGCAATCTGGATATCGGGTTAAAGAGTAGGTGCAGTTATGGGCATAAAAGAGGGGTCTCGAAATGCCTCTCTTCCACTTGACCAGGAAGGTTGAGCGAAGGGTGTGTGGTGATAGATTCATAGAAACTTGTGAGGAAAGTGATCTAGGAGCCACGAAGGATGAGAGGCTAGACAAAATATGAACAAACAAAAGAAAATGGAATTTAAAATGACAGGAAGTTTGTGCATATATAAAAAGAAAAGGGGAGATGTATGCATGGAGCAGAGAGAACAACCGTTAGTAAGTACCAATATCTTGATGTCAAATGCTTAAGGGGGAGAAAGTAAATAGATTGTAAATTTGCTCCATGTTGTAGATAGTTAGTAGGGGTGTGTGAAATTCACGGAATTTGCTTTTGCAGAATTATTCAAAATGTTAGGAACATTATGCAGACGTGCACGAAATGCAAATCCATCATTTACGGATATATTTAAGAGCAAATACCATCCTCATGTCAATATTTGAGGAAAGGACATATTTCATAATAAAAAAAGCACAAAAAGCTTAAGTGGTGAGCAGCAGCTGCTTGCGTTCCAGCATTATTCCTTCGTCCCACGAGCAGCATGCAATTGCAAACATGGAGTAATTTAGAGAATTTCCCATAACAAGCATAATGCAAAATTATACGAATTATGCCAGCTTAATTTAAATGTTGCCCGGGCCTAGAATTGTATCTAGATTGTACCATGGGACACGTGGAAATCACCCTGTAAACTGGAGGGCAGGAGACTTCTTTCAGGGGTGAGTGTACTGAAGGATGCACAGTAGTGAGGCAGATTATTCCACCAAACCAATTCGTTCAAGGGTTGGGCACGGATTCCAATATTTTAGCACTTTCAATAATTATAGATACATATAAATCGAGTAAGCAACCAATTTATCTGTGTTTTATAGATGTTAAGTTAGTGGTTCATTGTTCACAGCAGCAAATTCTCTGGTAAAAGCTGACTAAACAAGAAATTCCTGCTAGTCTTTTAAAGGCAATTCAGTTGTTGAACTCTGACGTTAGGGTCAGGGTGAGAATATCGAAGGTCCATACTTGTCTAGGAAAATTGAAACCTCCCAGGGGCTAAAGCAAGGGTGCTTAATTGCTCCATACTTATTTAATCTATTACTGTTGGATCTAACACATGCATTGGAGGAAGCAAATGTTCATCCCCCTAATTTAGAAGACTAGTATATATCGAACTTACTTTATGCTAACAACTTAATTTTGTTAAATCAAACAAAAGTTGGATTGCATCACCTTATAGACATAATATCAAACTACTTATTGTCTAATGACTTAGTCATAAATAAGGAAAAGACAATAGTTATGGAAGTACGACACAGGATACAGAGAAAGCATAAGTGGTACTTACAAGGCCACCAACTTGAGCAGGTGAAAGGATATAGGTATCTGGGAGTACTTTTTGACTACAAAGGTTCCTTTCAGTAGTATAACATGGCCTTACAGAGGAGAGGTAATACCCTTCTTTTAGCATTCTGTACTTTACAGAGGTCCCTGGGTGAGCCAAGCCATCTACCATTGCTAAAGGTAATAACTGCAAAATTACTGCCTAGTATTTCCCATGGAAGTGAGGCACTACGTGGTAGAGACACTATCATTTTAAACAATATTATTACAAAAATATTTAAATCTCTTTTCTGTCTCCCCTGCAATGCCTCGCTGGCCCAGATAAGGCTAGGATTTGGGTTAACAAATCAGATTGTTGCAAGGAAAGGAGATTATATTAAGGTTTTGAAGAGAATAAAATCAAACACTTCAAACCAAATGTGCCGAATTCTCCGGCAAGATGTTCAAACAAATCAGCTCTCTGCATCTTGGAAGTATCTAGAAACAGCAATTGACAAATTATCAGCTCGTTCTTTATGGAATGTGTCCCTCCCCCCAGAGTCTTTTCAAAAAAGTACTCTTGGAATAACAAATAGATACTCGATGTTGAAAGATAAAGGGGTATATTCACAAGAACGTGTGGTAAATATCTCCAAAAAATGTTAATGCAACTTTACACATCGCAGCCTATCGCGGGAAAATAACCCTGTGTCAACATGGAATTCACATGCGATTGTCCGCTGAAAACGCGGCCAATGTCCACCCCTTGATGGAGATAAAAACACAAACCTTAACGCGAAAAATCATGCGATGTCCCCAAACGCGATAAGAAAACAGTGACACCCAGCGAGAGGCCAGCAATGCAGGAAAAAGCACAAGAACAGCATACGGAAAATGCCACTAAAAACGACATCAACTGCTGAGTACCACGGATACACCCTGACTGACTGCAGAGGACAACATGCACCCCACAATCCCCACGGAGGAACACCCAGGAATACAGGGCCTGTGGAAGGCCAATGAGAAGAGGAAGACAGGGTAAAGTTGCCAGGAAAACTCGATTATCGCCACGGATGAGCCAGAACACCACCACCAACAGCACATCACCTCCAACGTGTCATTGGCAACAAAGAGGCAAAGATGGCACACCATCTTGGACCATGTGAATGCCGTCGCATGGCAGAGGAAGACAATGAAAGAGCACAAGAGGCCCTGGACTGATGTGAATGGCAAAACCAAGCAGAAACTCGCTGCCAACACGAAAGCAGCAACGCACCCCGGAGGAGGGGGGCCAGCAGAACACCAGGAGCTGAATGAGATGGAGAATATGGTGGCCGTAGTCACCAGTCGGGAGACGGTGACAGGAGTCGGGGATCCAGACACTGTCCAACATCACCTGACACCACATCAACCGGGTGCGCACCGACCAGGGAGTGGGTGGACGGGGGGAGATGGGCCCAATGGCACACATGCACAATTAAGCAGAGCACACTGCACACCCACAATGACTCAGGATCATGTCCCTGATCCCATGGGAACAGTTCAGCACACACACAAACACCAAGTAGTCCCTTGTCCACCATGTGCCCAAAGGGGCACTGTTGGACTTGGCCCTTTTCCCGGAAATATTTCGCTTTTATGGGAAACCACATGTTATATATATGCAAATATTGAATGCTGTGCGATGGTGTACGCAGACTGAGTTTCCCCATTTTAAACATGTAACTTTTAAAATGGATGCCATGGCTGTGTGGTTGTGCCATCTAACTGAGCTGGGTTAACAGTCTAGTTGTTATTTCCCAGCAACCCCAGCTTTTGGAGGGAAGCCTGGCACCCAGGGTGCTCTACCCCTCCCCCTCTGCCAGTTAGAACCAGTTTCCCCAGACGCTTCTAGAAGCTTCTGGCACTGTCTGGTAGGTGGGATGAGGGGCGTATAAAGGGTGGAGCTGGGCTGCCATGTGCTCAGTCAGAGGGTGGACGTGGGAGAGAGGGGACCTGCTGCCAGGGGTTACCGCCACGTGGGCCTGTGTGCTGGGCCCTGAGCTTATCTGCACCCCTCTGCTGTCCACAGGGCGAGGGAGAGCCATAGTTGGGGCGACGCTGACCTGGGGGAACCTACGCAGGAGACTTAGGCGGTAGGGCTTAGTCAGGGACCTATACCACTGGGAGTGACAGGGCTTAGGTGCTGCCTTCCAAGCTGTGTGAGGAACACTGGACTAGCCCACTGATCTCGCCCGGCGGGAGGGGAACCCAGGGACGACCTGCAGAGACTGATTAATCTGCCTTCAGCCACCAACTCAACCCCCTCCCCCTCAAGAAACCCTCAACCAAGGGGGGCAGGAACTAGCAAGCGCCTCGTGGGACCCTGACTGCATTCCCTGCGGAAAGAGCGCTATATTCAAGCTGCCTGTGGGAAGAGAGCGCTATATTCAAGCTGCCTGCGGAAGGAGAGCACTATATTCGGTGGGCGCTACATTTAACTGGACTGTGCTCTGCTGGTGAATGCTGCAATACCAGCTGCCTGCTCCCTAGCGCCTGGTGGGTGCTGCATTTCGCTTCCCCCCCGTGCCTCTGCCGCCGGTGTACCTAATCTTTACCGCGGGTGCCCACCCCGCGTCATGATGGCGCTGTGCGTATTTCCAAAGTAGGCGGGTGTCCACCCCGCGTGTGTGCTGGAAACTATGACGGGAGCCCACCCCGCGTCATGGCGGCCCTTTACATGCGCATTTAACTGAGCGGGTGCCCACCCCGCGTATTGCCGCCATTTTCCCGTTTGAAACCGGCGGGAGCCTACCCCGCGGTCTTTATGCCAATAGCGGGTGCCCACCCCGCACTGTGTCACCCGCCAGGAATCCGTGCCGGCTTCCCCGTGTCGTTGTGGGCGGGGCTCTCGTGAGGTGGAGAGAGCCCCGCAAGCGCAGCTGCCCAGGAGTGAGGCGGAAGAGGGGGGCCCGAGGTGCATTGTCGGCGCCTGCCCCACCGCCTGGGATTTCCACCGCATCACCGGAAGAGCCGATTCCCCAAGAGGAGCCCGGTGAGTGGGGCTCGGCTATTGATGGTTGGTGGGGGTGAAGTCGGGGCATACAGTCGGTGCCCGCCCCCTGTGACTGCACGGAGGGCCCCGTGGGGCCCGTACTTGCTTTGGGGGCATTGCCTACTCTTCAGAGTCCCGGAGGGGACCCCTACATTACAGGAACTGGCGGCGCTCCGAACCGCTGCCCCACAGGCCAGTGGGCAGTTGCCACGCTTTGCAGGTCATTACTCCAATCCCAGAGTCCCAGAGGAGGGGCTGCCATGTTCCCCGGACTGGCCTGAGGTACTTTCTTCAGCTGCCCCGCAGGACAGTGGGCCACTGCAACGTCCTGGGGCATGTGTAGGCGGGTTGCCCGGACGTATGCCTGATATTCGCAGGGTTGTGCCAATGATGATGCTGTCCCCCCCCCCCCCCTCCCCCACAGGCTTACATTGTGGGAGTTCGGCCTGCTGTTGAATCTATGCATTAGGTTATGTGGGCGCTAAGGGACATGCTACCCTGCAAGTCTGGGGCCATTATGTCAAGTGCGCCACTGGTTATGTGTTATGCCTTATGATCAAAGGATTCATGCCTGATGTGTTTCGGTATACCTATTGTTGCCCTGCTGCTGCGATTTTGGGCACAGGAGGCTGGGTGCTATCCTGATTGTGCCTGCCTCATGTTTCCATGCATAATGATGAACGGCACAATGTATTCTTACGCCTAATGAGATACATATTGTTTTTATGCCATGATGTCTCCATAATGCATGTGTTTATCATGCGAAGGGGTTCTTTTCCCTAAGGCCACAGCGTGGGTGTTCTGCCGCAGGAGCTCTGCCTAATTTTTATGCCCACAGGTTCAGGCTCGAGAGTAATGCCTTATGCATCTGTTAATGCCTAATGTGATGTTGCCTGGCGTTTTACCCTAATGAAGAATGCTTCATGCCTGCTATGTTTATGTCCCCAGGTGATTGCCTGATGTTTTCCCCTTACAGCTTTCATGCCTCGGGGTGTTCATGCCGTTTACACTTATGGTGATACCATGATATTTTATTGCAGGTGTTCCGCACGAACGCCTAATGTTATGCCCTGATGTATTTTATTGCAGGATTGAGGCCGATGGACTGTACCTTTATTCCTCACGTACATTCATTCTATCTGTATGTCGCAATGGTTCCGGCAGGGGCCCGATTGGCCCTGCCATGTATATAATTCCCCCCTGTAACTTTTGACCGAGCGCCAGTTGGCGCAGTATAGAGATTACTAATAATACCTTGTGTTTTGACAATACAAAAGTTATTCTTACACAAACTTGTGTAGTGTCTCTTTTTGGAGTGGGCCTGGTGTGTCGCCTGTGTGTACGGCGTGGATGCTTTACACATTTCCTCCAGAGTTTGGCCCACCCGCTCTGCACCATGCTACCCGTTTCCAACATTGGTGGCAGCGGTGGGATAGGACTTGTGTTTGCGCAGTACCACAGCGACAACGGGTCGCACTGCGAACTGAGCTTTAAAGTAATCTCAGGTTTTGGGGGATTATTGGTTTTTGGATTGTGCTTTCCTCCTAGAAGTGGTGTCTTCGAATTGTGTTCCCCTGTTGCACTGTGGGTGGTGTGTCCCGGGTATACCTTGCCAGGATGGGGTTGACCTACGAGGAGGCTTGCCTTATGGAATACACGGAGCAAGAAGTGATGGATTTCTGCAGAGAGAGAGGGATACCCCCAGTAGGCAACACGCGCAGGAAGCTATTTCTCTATGAGGCCCTCAAGAGGGGGGAACCCTTAGAGATCGGTGGGGACCTGTCAGATTACCCCTCCACATATTTAAAGGGTGGATTTAGTGGAGACCCGGAGGAGGACCTCCAGTGTGGGGGAGGACTCAGAGAGTGAGGGGGCCCAGTCCATAACCCAGGAGGGTGGTGACACTGAGGAGGAAGAAGATGATCGGGTGGAGAAGCCAGTAGTGAGTGAGGACACCAGAGTTAGGGAGTCCCGTGCTGGGTCCAGTCCCGGGGGCACTGCCCCGTCCCTTTCCCTGTCCCCAGAAGAGTGGGTAGATAGGAGGGAAGAAAGGGAGCATCAGCTGGCGCTGGAAAGACTCAGAGTGGAGCTAGCGCAGCTGAGTGTGGCGGAGAAGAGGCTAGAGACTGAGAAGGTCCTAGCGCAGGAACCGATGGCTGAGGCAGAGAGGGCCTTTGCCAGGGAGAGACTAGCTCGGGAGGGTAGGTTGTCCCCTGAGAGTGGTTTCTGTGGTCTGGATTCACCAGTGAGGGTGGGATCCAGTGGTGGCAGCGAGAGTGAATCCAATGTAGGGTGTCCCACTCCCGGAGCCCGGGAGACGGTACCTGATTCCCAGGAGGAGGGGGACAGGGGAAAACTGTCCCACCAGTACTGGGGGGAGTTTGCGGAGGTATGTTGGACTGCATTGGAGGATTGGGTGGTGAGGAGTGCAGTGAATGATTGGGAAGGGCTGTGCAAGGTAGTCATCAAGGAGCACATGCTCAGGAATTGTTTCCCAAGGTTGCGTCACCACCTGTTACAGTGCGGGTTCTCTGACCCCAGGGAGCTTGCACGGGAGGCGGACCTCTGGGTGAGTGCCAGGGTGTCTGAGGAGGCATTGGGGAGGGACCCTGAAGGGGGTGGTGCAGGGATCTTCCATCCCAGCGAGGTGGGAGAGGTGGCGAATAGCCCAGCTAGGTCCCAGGGAAGTGAGAGGGTTGTAGGGCCTCACGTCCTATCTACAGGAAGGAGTGAGACGGGGAGGTGCCCCGAGGTGCCCCAACCGCAGTCTCAGGCCCTGGAGAGTTCCAGAAGGGAGCCCCAGGTTGGGAGCCTAGGCTGTCCTGATGTGCCGTCCAGTGAAGGGGAGGCCCTAGTGTCAGGAGAACCAGGGGCGTCTGTAATCAGAGCTCCTGAGGTTCTGGGGTCGGCCCAGTCGCAGGGTTTAGATCCTGGGCTGGAATGTCAGGTTCAGGGGCTGCCTGACCTGGCGGGTGGGGCATCTGTTAGCAGTGCCCCCCCCAGAATTGACTTCCAGGGGTACTTCTCCAGGTGGGAGGGTGCGGAACTCTGGAAGGGGGTGCAGAGGGAGGAAGGTCTCGCCTCCGGCACCGGCTCAGCCACAGGGCTTAGATCCTGGGTTGGGAGGCCAGGGACAGGTACTGCCTGACCTGGCGGGTGGGGCATCTGTAAGCAGTGTACCCCCAGAAGTATCTTCCAGGGGTACTACTCCCGTTGGGAGGGTGCGGAACTATGGGAGGGGGTACAGGGGGAGGGAGGACTCGCCCCTGGCACCGGTGCAGCCTAAGGGTTTAGACCCTAGGTTGGGGAATCAGTTGCAGGGTCAAGGCCCTGGACTGGTGGTCTGAGGGTGCCTCACATGGGAGGAGGGTGAGGAACCCCAGAAGGAGAGGTAGGGGGAGGAGAGCCTCGCCCCTGATGGCTGGTCAGCATGAGGGTGCGGACCCCAGGTGGGAGGACCAGTGGCAGTTTGAGACTGCAAGGAGGAGGAGGAGAGTGGTCAACGGGTACTACGGGCCTGGGGTTACTGCCCCCCACTCTTTGAGACCGCAAGGGCCAGAGACATTTGGACGGCCTAGGGGCCAGTCCTGGCCACAACCAGCTAGGGAACCCCAGTGGGGAGGCTTAGTTGGTCAAGGGAGGTTTGAGAGAGGGAACCATCGGGTTCCAGAGTGGAGGAGAACCTGCGGGTGCTCCTGCAGTTGCGGGCCTGCATCCACCTTTTCTCGCCCCAAGCAGGGAAGCCATCAAGGCATTGATCGGTCTACCCTGGCTTTTGGCTGGAAGGGGGTTGTGTTGGACTTGGCCCTTTTCCCGTAAATGTTTCGCTTTTATGGGAAACCACATGTTATATAAATGCAAATATTGAATGCTGTGCGATGGTGTACGCAGACTGAGTTCCCCATTTTAAACATGTAACTTTTAAAATGGATGCCATGGCTGTGTGGTTGTGCCGTCTGACTGAGCTGGGTTAACAGTCCAGTTGTTATTTCCCAGCAACCCCAGCTTTTGGAGGGAAGCCTGGCACCCAGGGTGCTCTACCCCTCCCCCTGTGCCAGTTAGAACCAGTTTCCCCAGACGCTTCTAGAAGCTTCTGGCACTGTCTGGTAGGTGGGGTGAGGGGCGTATAAAGGGCAGAGCTGGGCTGCCATGTGCTCAGTCAGAGGGTGGACCTGAGAGAGAGGGGACCTGCTGCCAGGGGTTACCGCCACGTGGGCCTGTGTGCTGGGCCCTGAGCTTATCTGCACCCCTCTGCTGTCCACAGGGCGAGGGAGAGCCATAGTTGGGGCAACGCTGACCTGGGGGAACCTACGCAGGAGACTTAGGCGGTAGGGCTTAGTCAGGGACCTATACCACTGGGAGTGACAGCGCTTAGGTGCTGCCTTCCAAGCTGTGTGAGGAACACTGGACTAGCCCACTGATCTGGCCCGGCGGGAGGGGAACCCAGGGACGACCTGCAGACTGATTAATCTGCCTTCAGCCACCAATTCAACCCCCCCCCCCTCAAGAAACCCTCAACCAAGGGGGGCAGGAACCAGCAAGCGCCTCGTGGGACCCTGACTGCATTCCCTGCGGAAAGAGAGCGCTATATTCAAGCTGCCTGTGGGAAGAGTGCGCTATATTCAAGCTGCCTGCGGAAGGAGAGCGCTATATTCGGTGGGCGCTACATTTGACTGGACTGTGCTCTGCTGGTGAGTGCTGCAATCCCAGCTGCCTGCTCCCTAGCACCTGGTGGGTGCTGCATTTCGCTTCCCCCCGTGCCTCTGCCGCCGGTGTACCTAATTTTTACCGCGGGTGCCCACCCCGCGTCATGGCAGCGCTGTGTGTATTTCCAAAGTAGGCGGGTGCCCATCCCGCGTGTGTGCTGGAAACTATGGCGGGAGCCCACCCCGCGTCATGGCGGCGCTTTACATGCGCATTTAACTGAGCGGGTGACCACCCCGTGTATTGCCGCCTTTTTCCTGTTTGAAACCGGCGGGAGCCTACCCCGCGGTCTTTATGCCAATAGCGGGTGCCCACCCCGCACTGTCACCCGCCGGGAATCAGTGCTGCGCGGGCTTCCCCGTGACGTTGGGGGAGCCGTGCTGGGATTGGCGCTGGCAGGAGTGCCCGAGGGGAAGTCCCGCCCTGCAGGAGGGAGGAAGCCGACCGGAAGAAGAATCCAGGCGGGAGCCTACCCCGCGCTGGACGGCGGCCGGAGGACGTCGGCACTCCGGCAGGGCTCCCACGCAGTGAGGGGAGCCCCGCGCATCCGCCCAGAGAAGCCCCGGGTCCCAGGAGGGGGCCCGGGAGAAGTCCTGAATGGTGTCGTTGTGGGCGAGGCTCTCGTGAGGTGGAGAGAGCCCCGCAAGCGCAGCTGCCCAGGAGTGAGGCGGAAGGGGGGGTGCATTGTCGGCGCCTGCCCCACCGCCTGGGATTTCCGCCGCATCACCGGAAGAGCCGATTCCCCAAGAGGAGCCCGGTGAGTGGGGCTCATCTATTGATGGTTGGTGGGGGTGAAGTCGGGGCATACAGTCGGTGCCCGCCCCCTGTGACTGCACGGAGGGCCCCATGGGGCCCGTACTTGCTTTGGGGGCATTGCCTACTCTTCAGAGTCCTGGAGGGGACCCCTACATTACGGGAACTGGCGGCGCTCCGAACAGCTGCCCCACAGGCCAGTGGGCAGCTGCCACGCTTTGCAGGCCATTACTCCAATCCCAGAGTCCCAGAGGAGGGGCTGCCATGTTCCCAGGACTGGCCTGAAGTACTTTCTTCAGCTGCCCCGCAGGACAGTGGGCCACTGCAACATCCTGGGGCATGTGTAGGCGGGTTGCCCGGACGTATGTCTGATATTCGCAGGGTTGTGCCAATGATGATGCTGTCCCCCCCCCCCCACCCCTCCCCCCCCCACAGGCTTACATTGTGGGAGTTCGGCCTGCTGTTGAATCTATGCATTAGGTTATGTGGGCGCTAAGGGACATGCTACCTTGCAAGTCTGGGGCCATTATGTCAAGTGCGGCACTGGTTATGTGTTATGCCTTATGATCAAAGGATTCATGCCTGATGTGTTTCGGTAAACCTATTGTTGCCCTGCTGCTGCGATTTTGGGCACAGGAGGCTGGGTGCTATCCTGATTGTGCCTGCCTCATGTTTCCATGCATAATGATGAACGGCATAATGTATTCTTACGCCTAATGAGATGCATATTGTTTTTATGCCATGATGTCTCCATAATGCATGTGTTTATCATGCGAAGGGGTTCTTTTCCCTAAGGCCACAGCGTGGGTGTTCTGCCGCAGGAGCTCTGCCTAATTTTTATGCCCAAAGGTTAAGGCTCGAGAGTAATGCCTTATGCATCTGTTAATGCCTAATGTGATGTTGCCTGGCGTTTTACCCTAATGAAGAATGCTTCATGCCTGCTATGTTTATGTCCCCAGGTGATTGCCTGATGTTTCCCCCTTACAGCTTTCATGCCTCGGGGGTGTTCATGCCGTTTACACTTATGGTGATACCATGATATTTTATTGCAGGTGTTCTGGACTAACGCCTAATGTTATGCCCTGATGTATTTTATTGCAGGATTGAGGCCGATGGACTGTACCTTTATTCCTCACGTACATTCATTCTATCTGTATGTCGCAATGGTTCCGGCAGGGGCCCGATTGGCCCTGCCATGTATATAATTCCCCCCTGTAACTTTTTACCGAGCACTAGTTGGCGCAGTATAGAGATTACTAATAATACCTTGTGTTTTGACAATACAAAAGTTATTCTTACACAAACTTGTGTAGTGTCTCTTTTTGGAGTGGGCCTGGTGTGTCGCCTGTGTGTACGGCGTGGATGCTTTACACATTTTCTCCAGAGTTTGGCCCACCCGCTCTGCACCACGCTACCCGTTTCCAGCAGGCACCCACACAACAGATCATCAAGCACACAACCAACACATGCAGACATGCGAAACACAGAAAACATGCATATACGTCAGTCACACTGACAATGCAAGAGACACAACAGGGCGAGTAGCATGGCTTCAGTCCAATCACCATGACAATGTACACGGCACAACATTGAGGTGGCTGAGTGCCAACCACAACTGGAAAGGAGCAGGTCACACTCGGACACAACCACCTGCACAAACAACCCCTGACGTCAACGACGCATCTGTGGACAAACCATGCCCAAGGGTCACAACTCGACAAAGAGCACAAGTTAGCCATGTCTGCAATACCTCAGCACCGTGGAAGCACAGAACTGATGGGCACACCGCATGAAGGGGACCAGTGGCAGACAAATCAGAGCCGCAGTAGCGAATCACCCACCGTGCAGAATACGTACATAAGAATAAATGCACCTCAACATTGACAACATCCCGGTACAAACAGCAACACCTCCACATCGGAACACAGGACACAACTGGTGCCGAAAATGTGCACAACATGGCAAATCACATCTGGCACCGCAGGAAACTGTGACATGACAATGTACAAGTACAACCTGTAACCTGCAAATATGTTTTATTCACACATGCTGTGCGTATGGACATTCAGTACTGTCCCATGATTGCCAGGGACGGCCACATTGTCATGTGCTCATGAGAAGTAATTGTCAATGAAAGTGTTCCTATGGGCCATTCCTGCTGCAGCTGCAGTGGGATGTGGGCCACCTGCCCCATCATACGCATCATCGTCCGGTACTTCTGGAACTGGGATCCATGGGTCATTGGTGCGTATACAGATGTTGTGCAACACACAACATGCAACGCTCATCTTGCACACGATGTCAGGGCTGTACAGAAGCTTTCCACCTGTGCCATCCAGGCACCTGAAACGTGACTTCAACACACCAAATGTGCGTTCAACGATGCCCCTGGTGCGTATGTGGGCCGCATTGTACTGTCTGTGGGCGGGTGTGTTCGGGTCTCGGAGGGGTGTCATCATCCAAGGGCAGAGTGCATATCCTTGATCACCTGTGACAGTGCAGGGAGAAAAGAGTCAATACTTGGTTCGGCAAGATGTAATGGCAGGCCCACTAATCCAGTGACGCCTGTGCTGGCTGTGTGTGGGGTGAGTGTAAGTCAGCCCTCAGGGAGAAGCTGGTGCTGCCAACAACTCCAACAGTCATTAGGCACACAGAAACGCAATGTCAGAACAGCAAGGGGGGATGACTTGAGTCTCACAGGGTTAGTGGCACCGGAAGCACAGCAGCCGACACGGGTCCACCGCCACAGAACGCTGACCTGTGGGAGACTGGGGTAGGGTCATGAGGGCAGAGCAGGGTCTCGTATGTGTCATAGGTGCCTTCCGCAGAGTGTCATGGGGAAGAATGGGGGGTCTACCCCCAGGGCATGATGCAGAGGGCACATGCCAGCTGTGTCCGGCAACATGGCGGATATGAATGCCACAGACTCATGCCAAACACCAAGTACGTACCTGCCCGTTGCCGATGACAATCCCCAGGCCACAGCCTCAGACACCAACATTGTTCTGCTGGAGGCTGACAGTCACTCACAGCGCAAAGGGTTAGTGGCACCACGTGTCGCAGGCTTGGATTGAACAGGGTTAGTGGCACCATGTGTCGCAGGCCTGCGATATGGAATTATGCCTCACTGATCAAAGGGAGTCTGGTTCTGTGGCCGCTGCCACGGACTTGGGGTCACTGCCATTCAGGACTCAGTACACAGTCCCACATGTGGGACCCACTGGTAAGAAGAGGACACCAGTGGAGTATGTCAATGAGAAAGGAGGAATGTGGGCCTGCGTCGTGGGTGCCAGTGATGGTCTGTGGAGGGTGCAGAGGTCACGGGATTGGGGCTTGGAGCTTGCCCCGGCACGTGGTAGGCCCTCATTGACACACGACGTTGTCAGCAGGTGAGCAGTGTGGCCTTGAGGCACTGTGGTGGGCAGGCCTGGTCTGGGTATCAGCGTCCTGGGTTGCAGCAGGTGCACAGGGTCACAGGCACCGCTGCTCACGGTGTTGGCCTCGTGGCAGATTGCGAGGCGCCGCCCTGTCAGTGACGTTGGCCTTTCCGGGAGAGAACCACGCTCTGCACCACAGGGTTTTTGTCCATACCCCTGAGCAGCCCTGGCGTACTCAGGGCCAACCCACTACGCTCATGCACACAGGGGGGACGATGCAGCGAGCGACATTTCCGCTATCTGACCCACGGCCTGGGGTGACATGGTTGCGTCCACTGTTCACTACTCTCCAGTCACCAGCAGTTGTGTTCTGCATGGACATATCTGTGGTTTGCATACCCATGTTTGTCCTGCACATCCACGCCTCACTTGTCGTTGTGTACATTCCCATTCATGGGTCACTTGCATCCTTCGCACATGGCTGCATTCTCTTTCTACACACGTTCAGCTGTTGTGTGGCTGTGGTGCCATGATGTAGCTGTATTGTGGGCAGGGGTAGCCCAGGATCACCATGGAGTAGTGTTGTCGAGTCTGGGGTAGGTGGGCATGTTGATTGACATGTTGTATGTGGTTTGGTCACGTGTGCATTCCCACAGTTGTGAGTTGTGTGATGGTGGCTTTGAGGTGTGTGGTGTGTTGATTTGGCCCTTACCTACGAGCAGTCCAGTTCCATATGTGCCATCCTGGAAGCGCTGGTTGATGATGGACTGTCAGAAGATGTAGGAATCGTGCACACTGCCGGGGTAGTTTGCAACGACATTGGTGAACATTCCCGAGTGGTCTATTATTGCCTGCACATTGATTGAATGCGTGTGCTTTCTGTTGCGGTAGTGGTGTGCAGTATCCGCAGGGGGCACAAGTGGGACATGTGTGCAGTCTATTGCCCCCACCACGGCTGGGAATCCAGCTATGGCGTAGAAGCCTTGCTTGGTCTCCCGCTGTTCCTGCACGGTGTGGGGGAAGTGAAGATACTGGGGTATGAAGCGGAGGATGGCATCCAGGACAGGTGTGATGAACTTTGATAAGGCTGGCTGTGAGACCCCATGACTCTGGCAGTTGTTGGTTGGAAGGTACCAGAGGCCAACAGGTGCAGCGCAGCCAGCAGCTTTGTCTGTGGAGGGATGTTGGTTCTCTTCTGTGTTGGGACCGTCAACCTGTGGCCGATGTGGGTCATAATGCGGATGAAGGTTGTCCTTTTGAGCCTGTAGTGGGCAATGACTTCCTCGGGCGTTAGGTCAGTGAGACTGGTACATTTTTGGTAGGTCCGCTGTCCTACTCTGCGCTGCCTCTGTGGTGGACTGGGGGGGGGGTGGGGGGGGGGTCGGGTCCGGGTCCTGGGGGTGGTGGCAGTCCTGGGGGTGGTGGCGGGGGCTCCGAGCTGCATGATGAGTAGCTCCATGGCGTTGTTCTTCGGGTGTGGCTGTGTGCTAGGCTCCGTTGCCTACTGCAGGTAGTCGTCCGGGTTTACACCTGCAGGAGTCGAGTGTTAAATACCTGCTGCTACCGCGGCTTATTTTGTGGTTTTGACTCGCATCGCGGATCTGGCAGTTCATTGTGAAAGTGGTGTTGTGGTTTTTTGGTATGTTTTTGCACGGGAACGCCTACTCTGCATCTCATTAGGTTTAGTTGGTGGTGTCCACCGTGGAGATAAATTTTGGGGCAGTTATCGCTGGAATACTGGCGTTGTCTGCAGTTGCACCAGCTTGTGAATGGGGTGTTAAATCTATCTCCACTTTCGATGCTTTAAGGTGGTGATAAATCGGAGATAAGTCCTTGTGAATATCCCCCTCAGAGTCCCTTACACAAAGAACACATGCCTGGATAATACTGAACGAGTATAAATCTTTTAAATCGCAACCCTATCTAGAGACTGGTTGGACTATGAAGCAATTTATTTTTATTAGAGCACTATTTGGGCTGCGATGCAATGCGGCCTTGGCTGCGTGTAATAAAAACCGCATGCTACAGCCTATGTAAAAATTGGAGAGGAGAACATTATTCATTTAGTCTGTCTCTGCCCTGCATTATTGGAAGAAAGAAGGAGGCTATTAAAAATACCCTTTAATAAACAGGGAAAACGTACATGCAGACAAGCAGTGATAGCATGTTTTAAAACATCACATACTGTTCTGAATTGAACATTAACTACGTTTTTGAGATTTGTGACTAGAAAACTGGAATCCTATGATCCCATTTCATCTTAATTTCATTGTAAGTATTTGCTGAACTATTTAAACAAGGTGACAAAATACTTACAAATGAGATGCTAATTTTGCACTTTTGTTTTGGTACTTAAGATTTGTATTTATTACCATAAAATATTCTGAGAATTATGTTAAAAAATAAACGGTTTGACAAGCAAAAAACATAGAAGACAATAAAAAAGACTAGTATTGGGGCAATGTAATTAAAATTCTGTATAAACTACGTTCCAAATTATATATGTAACTGCAAATGTCACTTAGTTATTGTTGTCCAGTTCAAATGTTAGTTCAAACGTGCCCCACCTCCAGTGCAAATTTGCTCAGTCACTGGAGCAAACCCTCTAATTCGACCCCAGATGAGGTGAATGAAGTGGTATGTGACATAGTGAAAGGTAAGTTTCCCAAAATAGAACCACCTGGAACGAAATAAGAAAGCAGTGTTGGCATGGATAGGGATATGAGGTCCACCAGAACAAAATAAACACATAAGAGGAGAGAGTAAAAAAGTGACTTCCACATTTCAGTTCACATGTGCTTCTTGGATACTGTCTGCAGTCGCCTTTTTGTTACGATTCGAAAGGTAGGCCCTGGAGGTTAGCACTGCTTTCATGTGGCACCATGGGCACATACCATTGGCGAGGGTTAATGTTCCATCACTGAAGATAGCCATTGTCATGAGGGTAACATCAGACACTGTCATTAGGTTTCTGCTCTTCGTAGATCACGAAAGGGTCAAGCAAGTGATGGATGGAACGCTTGAGGTCATCTCAGCTCCCGATGATTGTTCAGATTGATGTTGGGTGCTGTTAACACTCTAAGGCCCAGATTCTGAACACTGTCACGCAACACAGCACAGGCCTTCTAAGAGGCTGTGCTGCGTTGCGTGACAGCGACAGAGCAGGAGAGCGCCATATTGATAGAGAAATGGCACTCTCCTCCACTCTCCCTAGAGCCGGCTGTGATTTCAGCTGCCGTGCGCCAGGCACATACCTCAGATCCAAGATGCTAGGGTGCGTGCATGAATCTACCATAGGCTTGTACGTGAAGTATACATTTCCTGTACTAAATACTATGCCTACACATGTCTAAAAGCATTTTCTACCTTGAGTGTGCTTCACAGTGCAGTACGCATGCAAAGTTGGAAAAGCACGGAGAAATGTAAACATTTCTTCATTTAGCGCCTGCTTTTCAGCAGCATTAATTTTTGGCGCTAAACCCTTTCCACTAATGTTAGTGAATGGGGTTTAGCATCAAAAAGCATGGGTGGCTGCATGGGAATGCCCATGCACCACCCATGTAACACCCCCCTTAAAGCAAAGTATGCAAAACAGTGTTTCATGCTCCTTTGTGTTACTTTACCATACAAACCAACGCAAATATTTATTTGCGTCGGTTTGTGAATCCAAAAACGGGTTTAGCATGGGGATAGTGTTAAAAAAGTAACGCTAACCTGACGCTCAACCTTCGAGAATCTGGGCCGAAGTGTGAAGGCAATGCCCAGATGTGTGTCCCATAGGATTCAAGCCACACCCCTCTGATGAGGCCCAAATAGGCTGAGGCCAGTCTGGGCCAAGGGCTTCTTGTGTTCTCTTCTGGAGGGAGTCACACCTGTCATTGATGGACCGTGTCCACGAGGAGCAGGGTCGGTAATTATTTACACGAAGTGGGCCTCAGTCTAGGGTGACATGCAGCCGATTGCCTGTAACTGGGATTAAACCCTGCATTCCTTCCATCACCTTGTTGTTTGTTGCATGTAGATAAAAACACACATGTGATGTCACCATTACCCCAAGATCTTTGAAGGGAAGTTACTTGTAAATAATACATCCGCGCACTTTCAGATATGAACGAGTCAATGTTCTTGAAATGGAACTTGGCCTGATGTGGGTCCACAGATGAGATCCGGTGATGGATGGAACCGGTCGGGCAGCTTACGAACCGGTTGGACGGCCTTCCGCCAGGGGTTCTTTGTCTCAGTCCGACCTATGTCGGAATATGGCTTTCGTCACACCCAGAGGTATAAATAGTTCTGCACACATGAAAGGCACCCACCAGCTTCTCGGCGGCCGCAGAACTCCTCGCAGAGTCCGGCATCTGCGGCGAAGATGCCTCCATTTCACAGCAGGAGGTCCCAGATTCTGATATTTCTACTGGTCAAGCAAGTAGCCATCGGTGAGTTCTTCCTTCGAGTATTGGCAATTGACAGGTCAATCAATTGCCTTCGCACGGGGTTTATGAATGCAGCTAATGCAGAAAATGGGAACTGAACGAGCTAGGGGGGTTTAAAACAGGCAGGAAACAACACACCCCAAACGCCTGCTTTCTGCAATCACGCGTATTTCAACAAAACCAAAACTACATGTTTAATGCTCAGTTTAATGATCCCAATGTTGAAGCATTTTATTTCAACGTTGTGTTTCTAAATGCTGTAACCTGCGAAGCGATTGCACATTATCCGGAATCTAGAATACTAGGAAATAGTGGTGTAGATATCAATGGTGCGTTAGGTGCAGTGCCACCGGAGCATGGGATGCAAGGAGCCCACTGACTGCACCCCAATTGCAGAACTTTATTTTTTACTCCCAAGCCAGCAAACTGCCAACCGCAAAACAACACAGACTGAAGTATTTAGAGCGCCACCAATGTCTGCAAGGCTAGGCACTAGAAGGTCCAAGCATTCTGTCGTGTAGCAGGAGTGGGATCGTTGGACATGGTTCAGAAGGTAAGGCACCGACTTTACAATGACAACACACTTGTTAAGTCTTTTTCATCTAGATTGTGTAAATGGGACAAAAAATGGGGCCTCTCGTCCTTTGTTCTGTGCATCCCTTTGCCCTATTACACGTGGGTGGTGGGCAGGGGAGCAGCTGATGGAACTGACGGGGGAGCCCCCAGCTCCTTTCCTTTCAGGTTCATACTAGTTAGTGTAATTGTAACCCCCTCCCTGTAGGTCTTCCATGACCTCCGCCTCCTGTGCTGAACTTTTCACCTCTGAATGACTGTTTTCAGGTGCCTTAGTGCAATTAGTTCGATAGAAGCAAAACAAGACTACAACACCCAGCATGCACCAGGTTACCGCATTAAAGTCCAGGACTGAAACCAGTGTCCATAAGAACCTGGAGGGAATGGCGACCACTGCTGTGTAATATATATCTTGTCAAGGTACATAGATGTGGAGTTTATCATAGCGAATTTATACTTATCAATGTATATTTACTTTCATGATATTTTGGAGCCAGGATTCCGGCAATAATATTGTGGTAGCAGAAGACCTAAAACTCAACGTTCTGGTGATATACCTTTTTCCTTCACAAATAATGTGTCCATTAAGATGGAAGCAGTGAGCCTTGCTAGATCCCAGCTATGTTCTTTCTCTTCTCGCGCAGGTTTGCACATTTTTCTGTAGATCTGCCCTTGCGATTGTTCCTGGTTTCTTGATTTCTCCTGATTTTATGTTCATGGACACACCATCTCTATGATTTATGCATGGTCATCATTCGTAAAAAGGAATGGGCGAGAAGAATTTTATGAGACAAACGTACCTCCTCCCAGTTGTATCTCATATGACATCAGTGGTTATATGGTTTCAGGCTTCTGGACATTCCTGGTGGTGAACTGCCCCCTACATGCCTCTATTTTAGGGATATATATCCTCAAACGTCTGGATCGGTATGCAAACTGGTACTGTGTTACAGTCATTACCTCATCCAAATATAACTACTATGGCACCTTTGGTAAGATGGTGTCACGTTCCTGAACTTTCCTGGTTGTGGAAGACCCTTACGTAATGTCTTATACGTGTTTTAGAGAGCCATTGTTCACCCAAAGGCATGTACTCTGTGCTTTATCAAAGGTTTAATTACGTAACTAGAGGGATAACTGTACCTTGCCTGGAAACCAGGGTTGGATTGGGATTAAAAATCGACCCGGGCAGGCTAAAAAAAGTGGCCCCCATTTGCATATCGCCTTTCCGCAAAACACTGCTTCGGCGAAATTTTATTTAAAAAAAGGGGGGGGGGGAGGGTTTAAAAAAATGCACAGATTAGTTTACACTGGTGAAACACCTGAAAACAAGTGAGGCCACGTTTGCTCAGGCCCCCTGCCCCCGCTCAGTATGCACACATTAATTGGCCGGCCCAGCGAGAGAAAGGGAGTGACACCTCTGCCCGTTGATAAAAGGGAGGTAATGGACGCCCATTTACCTCTAGAAAGACCACTCAGGCACCCACTGGGCCGTTGGCAGCATCGAACAACGCAGAAACCGCCCATATCGCCCCCCAGGCTGCTCAGAAAAGCAGCCCACAGCTGGAATTCGAATACCGGCCCCTCGGGCATTGCCCGACTGCCCGCGTTACCAATCCGACGCTGCTGGAAACCCTTGATCATGCCTGAAAGGCTAACACAGGTCCAACAGGTGCATCATCACCTACGAGCACATTTAAAACCTATCCCCTCTCAGTGATGTCGTGCCTTCCCTTGCTGTCATCTCTGGTGGCAAATGCATAGGTTACGAGGCACCCCAATATGCTATGCTATGCTTCAAATCATGTGAGGGGGCAGTTTGACTTTATTCCTGCCACTTCCAATATTAAAACAGTGATTGTCTTACTTACCTTTCTTCATATTTCCTACAAGCGTCAGCAGATGTACTAGGCCATTATAGGTCGCATTTATTCTTCAGGACAAATACTGTGTGGACACTTAACCATTATTGGTAAGACTCATGTGTAAAGGACCTTTCCCTACATCACTTTCAGGTACATTAAAAATTGGTTGACCTAAGTGCTATTATAACTATGTGGGACATTTTTCTCATCCCAGTTTCAATAGAGGCTGCAATTGAATGATAAGTCTCCAGTACTCTATTCCACAAAAATACACATAGACAGGATAGCTAACCTAGCCTAGTGAGTCGGCTTGCCACCTCCCTTGTATTGTGGGCATGCTCCAGGCAAGAAACAAACACATTTATAAAAAAATCAGAATCTATTGGTGACTCTGATGGAATTGTATTTCTTATGATTTTAAGGCAGTGCTTATTTTGAGCCAGTGGTTGTGGAAGGAAGCCACCGGCACTCATTTCAGGGGACTGAAATTATTTTGTACTCATCGGACATTTCCAGAGAGTAAGAATGAGAAAAACACACAACGTGAAAAAAGGAGGAGGAGAAAGACAGAAAAAAGGTCACAAAGGGTAAAAGGAGGAGCCTGCCAGAGTGAGCTAAAGTGGAAGGGGGCATTTTGGAGTGGGATAAAGGAGCCCGAGGTGGATTCAGGACTATGCAGCTTTGGTATTTGGCGTGCTGACATTTAAGGGCCTATTATGATGTCAATCGGAGTTTCCTCTGACCGACACCGTGGCGGAAACGAGACCGACCGACCGACCTCCGGTCGGCGGTCCCGACCACCTAATTATGATGAGACCGCACAAGGTGCGGTCGCATTCTCCTCTTTCTCTACGGGAGCTTGTGATACGGCCGTAAAATGGCCATAACACAAGCTCCCATAGAGAAATGGGAGATTGTGTTAATCCCTGCACCCCATGGCAGGCACCTCAAGGTGCCTGCCACAAGGTGTAGGAATTAACAGGGGGCACCATAGGTGCCCTTTTGGCCCACCACTGGAGGCCACAAGGGAAACTGGGCCCTGCTTGGTGCCCCCAAACACACTTTCCGACAGGGTTTCCATGTCAGAAAGGCTGGCATGGAAACCCTGAAACTGTGCACGTAATCCGGATGGTATAAACCGTTCCATATGGATTACGGGCCGGTTCTGACTGGCCGATGGGTTCCTTGAGCCCGTTGGAATGCAGCCGGAATGATTGGCCGGTTTCAATTCTGACCGGCTGTATCCTAATCGGCCGGTCGGAGGTGAAACTGACGATGTCGGTCGTAAAGCCTCCGACCCAAGGTCTGAGGTTTTATGACCAAAATCATAATCAGCCCCTAAATTGCGCAGACCCCAGACTTCTCAGCAGAGCTTTGGTCACCTGCACTCTTTTTTTTTTTTACAAATTAAGCACTGTTTTTGGTACCCACTCAAAAGAATGCTTGTTCCTCATAGAGCCATCCATAATATTGTCTCCAAAAGCCCAATTCAGCGGGGGTAATAACTGTCCTTTATTACAAGTTGTACATGCTCTATAGTTTACTGTCACTAAAATCATTCTCATAAAAAACATGGGGCTGCCAAGTATACGAATGAACTGGGGGTATTCCCCTAGTAACGAAAAAACAATGGTTCTGATCTGATGGTTTAATTCATTTATACTTTCATTATTGAGGCTCAATCAATGTCATCCAGAAAATGTATTATATCCATCTAAATTCATCAAGTAGAAAGGTCGCCAATAAAACCAACTAATGTACTTGTAAAGCATGTAGACAAACTCATTGATGTTCAGTATCGATAAATCTATTTAAATATGGTCAATAAAAACATACGGTGCTCCAAGTGAAAAAATGGCACTGTGCATGTGTGATGTAATAATAGTGACAATAATATAATATATAGAAATATAAATAATTTTCTTGATGACATGTATTGATCCTCAAGTAATCAAAGTGTTTATGAGTGAAACCATTATTTTTGTGACGATTGTAAAATCATTGTGCCACGTTTACAGAATCACTATCACCTGCTTTTTCTTATATGCATACAACAGTGAAAATTCAGATTCTTTGTATAGTTTAAAACTTTGTCTGCTTTGTCCATTGCTGGGATTCCTACAGCATTTCAAAATCGGGTCCTGTCAATGAATTTAATTTCTTGAAGTCCCTCCTTTGAATTGTATACTTTTATTGGACTGTATTTGTGCACCTTTTTTGTAAATATGATATAGGTATGCCCATGTTTCACAACCTCGTCGGGAGCCATGTGAGAGAAGGAAATTCTGATGTTAGTACACCACTCTACGGCAAGTAATAACAGAAAACAGAAGAATAGGAATCTCTAGCTTACCATTCGTAAGAGGGGAAAATGAGGATTGGGACTGAGAGAGAAAAACATGCTGCAATGTATGTCACGTGTGTCAGGCATTTTAGATTACTGGGCTGACTCTCTCTGGGAGGTCTTTAAAGGAACCACACGCACCGCTGGTACAGAAAATCTGACTATCACAAGAAAAGCAGATAGTAATTAATTATAGTGGTGCCAGTATATTAATATGTAACTATCCCCTACCATTTTTGCTCTTACCTGACTCTCCTTGGGGTAAAATCAATAACAAAATCAGAAAGTACCTGGTTACCTCCCCCGACTTTAGGAGCGCTAGGAGATGATAAGAAGTTGTTGTCATGTCCAATATCATAAAGCAGATGAAAATCAATGAACTGTAGATCTTCAGAGAAAGGGAAACTTGAGGGAACGAGGTTGAGCAAAACAAAGGAAAAGGGAAGTGCCAAAAATGGTGATCATACTAAACGAGAGGGAACAGTACAACTAAGCAATTGTGCGAGAACTTGCTAGTGCCACACGGCTTCCTAAATTACCTTGGATGTGATTCTACTGCGATCTGATTGGCTGACCTTCTTTAACTGACCTGGAAGACCCAGCTCCAGTTCCTGAGCCTCATTCTCCCATGAACTTGTCTCCATAGTCTCCATGCTTGTAGTGTTCTTATTCTGCCCTTCTCCAGATATTTACCTTGGGATAAATGAACCTAGCCTGTGTTGCCCCTGCATCAGAACATAACCTCCTCTACTAAAATTACACCCACCCTTTGGTGCTTCTAGTTTATTGGGGAACATTCTGTGAAATACCTTAATGAGTTGAGGCTCACGTACAAAAAAGGTAGGCTCCCATGATCTTTCTGAAGCATAATCACCATTCCAGGTTAATAAATATACCAGAAGGCTCTTTCTGATTCAGGAACCTAGAATCACCTCTACATCAAAGTCCTGTTGATCTGGGGAGAATTGATGGGAGGTGGTTTGAATCTTTAATTACCTAGAGCTGTTTAGTTTATGGAAATATGGAATACAAAGTGAATCTTCAATTGATCTGGTAACAGGAGTCTAATTGCTGAAGAACCTGCCAATGTTTGAAATGGAAAAGGACCTCCAAAACCGGGAGCAGTTTTGGGATGTGATCCACATATTACTAAGTGTCCTGTTGTATGAGGCCTTGTCCTTTATTTGATTTTGGACTACAGGTTATTGTGTAAGGGAGAGAGATTGTAAAAAGGACTGTTACAGAAGGTATCTCATCCACAGAAAAAAACAAGAGGATGGAAACTGTATGCACAGATAAATGGGGAGAACTCAAGGGAGCTATGCAATGTGTTGTCATAAGCAACCTCCTTTATAGGTTCCCAATCAACCCAGTCCTTTTGATGTTAAGCTATAAAACATCTCAAATACTGTTCTATTGCCTGATCGAGCCTCTCAGTCTGCCCATTAATCTGGGGGTGGTGGCTGGTGGTTTTAAAGTTTACCATCCCTAGTTGTGTCAACAAAGAGGTACAAAAATGGACATTAACTGTGTGCCTCTATCGGTTATGATAAACCCAGGTAATCCATGGAGCCTGACCACTTCTTTATAAGAAAATAAATGTTAGAAAATTCCACTGCTGGGGGCAGTTTAGGCAAGGGTACCATATGGGTCAGTTTGAAAAAGTGATCTACAATATACCATTGTACAATGTTTCCTCGGGATTCTCGTAACTCTACAATGATATGCGAGACCAAAGTGTGTGTGGGATAAAGAATAATTGTAATAACCCTTTGGCTCTTTTAGCAGAAATTTTTGTTTGGGCACAAAATACACAGCTCTACACATATGCCTTGACTATATTAGATAAGTTAGGCCACAAAAATAATCTGGTTATCGCTTCTTTAGTTCTTGAGCGATGTCCTCCCGAAAGGAATCATGACAAATGTGTAGGACTTTCTATTGCAATGCCTCTCTTTGGATAAAAAGTTGATCATCATCGAACAATAACTTGTAAACTATCTTTTTTCAGCTCTTTGTAGTCCAGGATGTCCTCCCCAGGGGGAGTCATGACACATGTGTAGGACTTTCTGTTACAGTGCCTCCCCTAGGATAAACTGTTGATTATCATGGAACAATTGCTTGTGAACTTTCTTTCTTGTGTTTTCTTTTTGGTTGCAACCAAATCTCTTGCTGTAATGCCTGCTGTTTCAGTCTTGTCTCATTCAATAATGATTTTGTCATTAGCATTAGTTCTAGTTGCAGAGCAAACATTGTAGAAGGGTCTTCTACTTGATTGTCTTCCTCAGTGCCTTATCTGTCAAGGGCATCAGCCCACCCTGTTGAGAACCAGGTGTATAAGTGATGTCATAGCAAAAACTTGAGGAGAAGAGGAACAGTCCGTTGTGTCTTGGTTTAGCACACTTCATACTCTTTAGAAAACTGAGGTTTTTATGATGAGTCCAGACTGTGATCTTATGTGGGGAGCCTTCTAAATAATGCCTGTCAGATGTGAAAGGCTCTTTCATCACGAATAATTCACGATCAAATAAGGCATAGTTTTCCTCAAGCGCTGACACTGTAGGAGAAAATGCTTCACTGGGTGAAGGCCTTGAATTTCCACCTGTTTCTGAGAAAATGTTGCTCCTATTGCAAAAGAAGGGGCATCCGTCTCCACTTAAAAAGGTTCGATGCAATCTGGATGCTGCAAAATCTGAGCTTTTGGAAATGCAGATTTTAAGGTTTGGAAAGCTTCCCTTGTTCCCTCCCCCAGTTTAAAGGTTGACTCTTCTTAATGCGCTCCGTAATGGGCTTGATGATCTGGGAGAATTTTTCTATACATGTCTATAGAAAGTTTCCAATCCCCCCCCAAAATAAATTTGTTTCACAGTTTTAGGTTGGACCCATTTTTCTACAGCTTTGATCTTGTCTGGGTACATTTAAATCTCTTGATCTGGAATTCTAAATCCCAGAAAAAACAACTTATTTCTTTTGAAGATACAGTTGTTAACCTTTGCATTCAGGGAGTGTTTCCGAGATCTCTGTAGGATTTTCCATAACTGTTTTGAAAGGTTCTTCCACATTTGAAAGAATACTAACATATCGCGAAGATAGATAATTAGAAAGGTGTCTAAAATTTCTTAAAATATATCATTGATGAAATTCTGGAAGGCAGCCGTGGCATTGCAAAGATTAAAAGACATTACATGGTATTCATAATGCCACTACTTGATATTAAAAACTGTTTTCCACTCATCTCCTTGTTTGATATGAATCAAGTCTAATTTGGAGAACATCTTGGCAAGCTTTAAGTGATATAATAAGACTGCAATGAATGGAAGAGGATACCTGTTACAGATAGAACTGCATTCAATTGCCGGTAATCTATACAGCACCGATATTCACCATTTGGTTTTGGAATAAAACAAAATGGGGCCCTGGCAGGAGACACTGAATGTTGGATAAATCCTTCGGCTAAGTTTCCCTACAAATATTCTTTTAATTGAAGGTCTTCTTAAGTTGTCAATGGGTATATCCTTTCATGTGTAATTGAAGCTCCTGGTTTAAAGGCTATGGCACAATCGTATTTGTGATGCGGTGGTAAGGTATTTACTCCTTTCTTACATACATCTGCATAGTCTTGATAAGTAGACAGGATCAATACTTCGTCCACTCGTGCTTGTACTGCAAAGCAAGTCAAAGATTGTTTCAACTGAGCTGGGGATCTTAGCCAACACTGTTTTTTACAGCGATGAGAACTCATCACAATGCATTCATCTTGCCAGTATATTTATTGATTATCGAAATGTAGCCAAGGAGTACCAAGCACAATGTCAAATATCGGTGAAGAGGGCACATCTACAGTAAAGTGCTCAACATTACCATTTTCCATAGCTAACATTAATGTTATGACGCCCATTGGGCATCTCCAGAAGTCAGAGAAGTATCATCTATCCTTAAAACAACCTTGGGTAGAGTTGTTTGTATGAAAGGAATTTGTTCTTTGTCACTGATTTTCTTATCAATAAAATTACCAGCATCTTCACAGTCAATAAGTGCTGTTGTCAAAATTGGACCACTCAAAGCGGTAAGGGTGAGTTTCAGATGGAAATGTAACCTTTCAAAAGCAAACGCTTTTTTACAGGAGAGGTTTGTTCTGGGTTTGCTCCCCAGAGACAAGCCTGCTAGTTTTCCTACAGCAAAAGGCAGCTTCTTACAAAATGTCCAACCTTGCCACAATATAAGTAAAGACACTCTTTCTTTCTGTTCTCTCGTTCTTCCACACTCAAGGTTCCTTGTGTTGAGCCAATATTCAAAGGTTCTTCACTTTGTATCTCCATGTTTGGTGCTTCAATAGCTCTGGGCATGATCCATCTTTGTGGGATCATATTCTTTTCGACTCCCTGACATGTAGTTGGGCTTCGATCTTGAGGGTTAGGTCAATCAGGGCCTCACACTTGGCAGGGCAAGATGTTATTAAAGATTTCATGTCTGTCAGCTCATCTCTAATCAATTTTAGAAAGCCGCAGATGCATTACTCAACTTCATCTCAGCTGAAAATGTGTAAAATAGGGACACAAATCCCTTTTTCCTCATCAAAGATTCAAAAGCTCCATATGAGAATCCAGAACAGCTCCAGGGTGATCAAAAACTTTTGCAAACTGTTCCACAAAGACTTAATTTGAAAGCAACAGACTATTTCCAATTATTAGGGGTTTTGTCCATGTGAGTGCTACCTTAGTTAAATAAGAAAGGATAAAGGCAACTTTATACGTGTTACTGAAAAATGCTTGTGATCTGTTTGAGAAATGATATCAGTATTGAGCGATGAAAACCTAGAAGTTTTGTGGCTATCTAGAATATTTTTCAGATGGTTCATTGGGAAATTGAGCCCCATTTTAACTAAAGCCTCCGTTCTCTGGATGAGTCAGGGTGTCCTCATATCCTAGGGAGGTACTGGGAATGGCAGGATTCAAGTTGTCCTAACTTTTCCTGAGCTCTGTAATTGTTGTTAATAGAAATGTTTGCTCTGGCCAAGCAACTTTCAAATCTTTCTGAATCTAGTTTTCGAGCTTGTGACTTAATGTGGAGAGGAACTCACTGAGCCTAGCAAAATGTCACAACCTGGTTGGGAGCCATATGAGAGGAGGCATTTCCGATGCTAGTCCATCACTCTCTTTCAAATAAGAACAGTAAGTGGAGGAATAGAAATCTCCAACTTACTGTTCGTAAGGGGGAAAATGGGGAATAGAAAAATAGAGAGAAAAACAGATGCTATATCTTTCAGGTGTTTTAGATAACTCAGGCTGGCACTCTCTGGGAGGTTTATATGGGGAACTGTACACACGACTGTTACAGCCAGCCTCACTATAAATAACAACACCCTACCCCTTTTGCTCTTACCTCACTCTCCCTAAAAGAAAACCTATAATGAACTCAGAAAGTACCTGGTTACCTTCCCCGACCTCAGGAGCACCATGAGACACTGAAAAGTGGTGGTCACATCCAATATCACACCGCAAATGAGGGTCAATGGAGGGTAGATCCTTGGAGACAAACAAAGAAAGACAATAGGGAAGCAGGGGGAAGTAATAGAAAAGAAAAAAGGAGCAGGGAAAAGTCTAAATGGGTGATCAAATGACGTGGAGGGGAGCCATACAGCTGTGCAGTTGTGAGGCAACTTGCTACTACCACCCAGCTGTGTAAATAACGCAGGATGTGATTCTAATGCCATCTGATTGGCTGACCAGCCATGTTTAACCTAGAAGACCCAGCTCCTGTCCCCCAGCCCTAGTCTCTCATGAACCGCTCTCAACTGTCTCCATACTCGTAGCGTTCATATTCTGCCCTTCTCCCTGATCTTTTGGGATCATGGAAGCAAACTTGTCCTGCTCTGTCCCTGAGTCATGACACCGAGATAACCTTCATACAGACAGCAAGAAAACAAAAACAAAAATATAGGCTGGGCTCATGACGTAGTGTTCTTAGCCACAGTGGGTCTGGCTTAATTTAAATAGGTTAGATGCCTGTCAAAGCCTTCAGCTATCAGAAAAGAAAGCCTTTTTTGAGTGACTAGCCCAAACCTGTTGGGGTTGCTCTTCTTAGTTTTGCTTTGGTAGACACCCAATACATGCTCTGAACCTTTACTCTTGTTAAGGCACTCAGTCACTCTATCCATCACCTTGATGCCAGTCTACCCCATTTTTCAGACCAGTTAAGTGTCAGTGTATTCAACATATCTGCCTTTGATTAGAGAGAAATAGTTTCAAAATGATTGCAGATTCTCGACGTGTCAGAATTCTTTCAACTTCTGCCCATATTAATCTTTCTGTGTAGTGTGTTTTTTAATAAAATGTTACCAATTTTGTGGTAAAGTAGGCAACACCTCATAGTGGATTTGTGCTTTTGGATCTTCACTTTGACCTTCACAAATTACTGAGGTAAAAAGTCACATGTGGAGTGAAGTCAGGGCTGGCATAGATACTATACTTTTACATCTATTTCTAAAGAAACTTAAGTAGTAGGGGTGTTCAATTTTGACACTTTTCTGAAGAGTTTCTTGGCTACAGTAAGTATTACAAAATAAATTCAGACTATGATTTTTAAATTTCCTTAGAGAAAGGTCTCTACTCCTTTTAGATTATCCCTCAACAATTAGTCAACTCTTTTTGCTTACTTTGAGAGTTGTTTTAGATGTTTTCCTTGTCTTCCCTTTCTTAGCTTTCACTGTCGCCGGCTGAAAACACGCATTGTGACCATTTGTGACTATAGCTATAACCTCTATCATTTCTCAATGGTAGTTTTTTGATGTAAGGTAAAAAAATACGGGATATTTCAAATATTGCTTGTAATGCTTAGTGAAGAATAAACATCCAGTAATCTTGTTACCTGGTATTTTCTGTTTCCTGGTGCATTTCAGATATTTATGGTAATTACTAAGAGCTGCAGAAGTTTATTCCTTGAATTATTGCACATGAACCATTAACTTTGATTAATGCTATGGTAGCATGTTGCCTCTATATGAGACTTGCTCTGAAGGCCTGCGGAAACCACGTTTTAAGAGTTGCTACCCTAATTCTATGAAAAGTTTCTGAATATTCCATAAATAGGTGTACAGGTGTACAGGTACGAGTGGTGGGTATTTGATATGTAGATTCCACTATCATACTTTGTATTAACTCTAAGGAATAATTGGGTAATTAAGCATACTTAAATTAAAAAGTCATCCTTAGCAATTATCACCTGTTAACTGTAGTAATTTGTTGAACTGACTGGTTTACAGCTGATAGCTGAGTAGTAATGGTGTCATGACACCTTAGAACAAGCAGAAAAATGCCTTCTGAACTAGGATTGGTAGTAAAATGCAACCATATTTCGGGCATAGTGTCCTCCTCCTGAGCTCCTGTACCACAGCACGTGCTGCACTAAAGAAAGTGACTGCTGTCTTTCTGGAGGAGTGTTGAGCATTCGTGAAGAGTGCTGTTTGAAGTGTTATTGATGTTTAATAGTTTTTCTCATTTCTATATTGCTATGCATTTCTGTTTAGGTCTTGCATACAGGCAGCTTTAGCTGTGTGTTAGCAGACCTATTGTTTCCGAAACAATACACACACTCAGATTGGGTTTTGGGTCGGCCCCTTACTCACGACTGGATGGCTTCATTGTCTATCTCAGGAGTCTGAACTTGACTCAATAGCTTACCTCCCTATTTCTGTAGTTGTCCTCCTAGGAGCATTTTGGTCTCACAGTTTTCTGAATGGATGAGTTGTATCCTTCCACTGCTAACTTGAAGGTCCTTAGAAGTGCTTCCATTTGAATGTATGACAGGCTATTTTACATCTTAAAAATGTACTCAATCGTCACTTGCTATATAACATCACTTTCTGTATCTTATACATTCCTTCTATACCCAAAGCAATCCATTTGTGTTATTTTATGCATAGCCACCACCATATTTATTATTTTTTATCAATGCTCATTTCCCCTGCATTAACTCACGTGTCCTTATCCTTGCCTACCCCCCTACTCTATGCCCCTCTCCTCCTCCTTCTTTTGTTGCAGCCCCTCCATCCTATTTAAGCTCATCCATAGCAGACTCTATGCCATGTCTATCCCTCATTAGCGCAATTAGCTTGTGAAAAATAATTTCATCCACCTTCTCGGAGGTGTGGGTACATGTGACTGTCCTGCAGTCCTATGTCAGGTCATTTACCCACATTGCTTCCAGTCTCGTCACACTCCCAACTCCTGCAGCTGTTTTTCAATGTAGAAAAATAGGTCCTTAATACACTGCAACTGGTGATCTTAAGTATTTCTCCAGACAGACACGGAGCAGGGCTGATCTCTTCCTTGGACTGGCACCTTCCATGTTGCAAGTAGATTGGAGTGTGATTAGTAGTAAGGCTGTAGCTTCCTATAGAACGAAAGATTTATTTAAATTATTTTAAGGGCAGATACAGAGGATATCTCTGCTGTACAGCTGTTGGACTTGATACTCAAAACATACAATCAAGTGCTTCGTTTTTGAATCTGTAAAATGTAAGAAATGACCGCAGCTATCTACTATACCTGAATAGTTGCGCCATTCAACTAAACAAATACCTACAAGCCAGATCTATTGGCATCTTCTTTAGCATTTAGCACTCCTTGGAAGTGCACATGTTTTCTGGCGCTCTCCCTGCTAGTTTCTCTGTCTCCACACACTTCCTTTTTTTAGGTCGAGCCTAGCGCATACGCATGCGCTGCTCTGCGAGGCTTTTTGTAATTACTCTGTGTGGGTCTGACTCCCCCCACGCATTAGGTTGGCTTTTGCGTGTGTCTTTTTCTAATTGTAGCCTGCAAATGGCTGGAGGTGGGTGCATGTCCCACCTCTTCTGAAAACGTTCGCTCCCACGGCGATTTGCCGCGGGAGTGAGCAGCGGTGAGCAGGGCGGCAGCAGCAGTGCCTCCTTGTCTCGGTTGCCCGCTCCCCACCAATCCTCTTGCGTTGTAATGACTGCATTCTAAATGTAGTGCGATGTAATGACTGCGTTGTAAAGGTTGTTTCCCAAAACGACTGCAACTTAAGTCCGTGTTTAAACCTGCTTTTAGAAATGGTATGGTATGTGTTTTTCAGTGCAAATCTGGTTCGACCTGAAATAAGACTTCTTGAGGAGATGCTGAGCATTACCAAAGGAAGTTCTTTCATTGAAAATGGTAAATCCACAAAACTGTTCCGTAACAGGAGTGATGGGGCCACCAGAAGCAGGACTAAAACAAGGTTTGAACGAACCATAGTAATCATGGTGTGAAGAAAAGACTGATTTACAGGCATTATAGGATCTACAGTGTTGCAGAAGGCAGAGATGTATCCAGAATAGTTGGACTTAGACATTTTAGTCCCAGCCTCATTTGATTTTCAAAGAAGAGGACTGGTTCGTCAGAGCATGAAACATAATCTCCACGACAGTACATGATTCTATTCAGGCACTGAATAAACGACAACCCTACATTCTCCCTCCCATCCCCTTAAACCAAGAATCCTGAGTGAGGGTCATTTCTATAAAGGTGTCCCATTGTATTCGAAGCATGGGTTCCAGATACTGTTGAAAACAGATATTTAATCATTCATTTTTAGATCTTGCCAGCCAACAGTGCATATGCCGTCACTGTGAGGGGTATTGTTTACTATAAAGTGTTTGGACAGCCCCTATTGCTTACTATTAGTTGGCTTCATTGTCACTTTTCTTTACTGCCTCCTAACTGGCCAGCACATACTGGGCGTCGCTTCATTTTCTTTCTGTGGGGCATGGACCACCCACAGATTGCTTCATCATGGTTAGTGTCCATCCACTGCTCATGCTGTGATTGAGGTACAATTTCTTCTTCTGATCCCACCCCCTTGTCAGTGGTGGTTCTCCCCCTCGCACATACTCCTTCTCCATGTTCACTGTAAATCAGTGGTGCATTTCCAGGAGGAGGAAAATGCAAAACACCCCGGCTGTGTCGAACTTCCTGTCACTCAAGTCCCATCAGAGAATCCGATTTATAAATCACACATTTTGCTGCTGAAATGCCATGTATGTGGACCTGTCAATTAACTTTTTTGCTATGTATTATTTGCACTGAAATCCTTCAGTTTGTTACAGTGCACATGCGCAGTCTTATCGTGTTATGCTTGTGCAGTTTTAAGATTATTCTTGCACTCCCATTATATAGCCCAGCAAGGATGCTGCTCTTTTGTGCAAAGAGATACCTTTGATGTTCTGTCTTTGTCCTGCAGGCCTTTTTCTTGTAGTTTTACCAAAGATTTATCAATGCTGTAAGTGGGAATAGGTCTCGTAGGTAGTCATTCGCTCTGAGTGACGCTGGCCACCCTGACTCTTCATACCACGCAACGGGTGCAAGCCCACCCAAGAGGTTTCTCATATTCCCCTTCTCTCGTTATCTATATTTTTTCTTTTCTTTCCCGTGTAATCTTTGTCCTTCACTACTCTTGAATCAAATCTACCCTGAAGTGTCTCCCTGATTACATCTTTCGTCTTAATCTGCTGCACTGCATATCCCTGCCTGTGGTCTCTTGTTCATTCTCTGACCCCTCTCCACTGCTGACTGTCTCTATAGCCCAACATCTCTTTAATGAGGTGCCTTTCTCTTCTGTCTCAGAAATCCCACCATACTCTCTCTGTACCAAGCCCTTTCCCCCACGTAGTGTCTTTCTCGCTTCATTCTTTCATGCACCTACCCATTTAATAAGCTTTCCAGTTATGCAGCTATCTATCCATGCACTCACTCTACCGCCCATCAATACAGTCACTCTTCGATACTTCTGCCAATAACTCACCCACTCATCTATCCATAAAACGTTCTCATTTATCCATTTATCAAACCACTGAATCAATCTCACATCGATCCATTCATTCATCCATCCATCCACAATTAGCCATGTATGCATACAAACAATGAAGAACTACATTGTACTGCTGGCTTTACCAGTGCTTAAAAAAATAAAGGATCCCATTGTTTTAGTACATCTTTGTGTTTCTTTAAGAACAGCTTCATATGCTTTTGTGCTGCAATTCTCAGAAGTTGAGAAATCCATTCCTCCTGTGACTGCCAGCATTGCAGAAAGCATATTTTGGCTGTGGACGGGGCTGTGACTAACTATCTCCGCCAATGAGATGTGGTGTGGCTGAATCAGTGGTGTAAGGTAGGGTGTTTGGCTTCAGTGATAGCCAGAATAAGCATTTGCTAGTTGCTTGTGCTGTATGCTACATTCTCAGCCACTGTCAGCCACTGTCTAGACAACTGAGGACATTACCTCAAAAGGTGGGTGAAATAAGGTGAGAGAGACACTGAGCGAAGTGCCTTTGTAGGTTTATTCTTGCCCCATCAACAGCTCCAACCCAACTGCTCCTTCCCCCACCAAACCCACAGTTACAGTCTCCCTTAGAACCTTCAATGACTCATAAGGAGTAAGAGTCATAGCACGAGCCATAAACCTTACCACACATCTTTTTATACAAAAGAAATTGGAGAAAATAAAAAAAGAACACATCAAATATCAAGATTATATAGATAACATTCTAAACATTATAATCATTCACAATTGAGAAAAGTTCCATTGAAAATTGTGAGAAGTTTCACCCACCTAGGATAAAACGAGACTGCTGACCTAATTACGCTAACAAACAACTAGCATCCTATATATGTGAGACAAACATTTATTTTCTTACATAGTCCTTGAGATAGCCAGTCACTCTACAAGATCTCTTCGGTTTTTCTCCTCCTCACTAGTTCTTGTCAATAAGGGCTTTGTGCCCTCCTGTTCCTATGGAGTATTTTCCCAGAGACCCTGCAGATCCTTCACAAGTGAGAAGATTGTTGGGGAGAATATGTTGAGAATTATAACCCTTCAACAAAATGACCCCACTTAAATTCCAAATTCTACCATTTTCTGTTTTAATAGCATTTCTGAATATTTTTAATACCTTTCTTGGCTCTGTGTATTTTGAACCGGGCTGAGCCCCCACAGGAGCCTTTATTCTTTCCAATTCACATTCAACAACATCCATTTCTTTTACAACATGCCTTGCATCAGAATCCTTCTTTCATTTGAGCATTTTCTCATACCCCTTGTTCCTCCAGTCATCGTTCATAGATACATTTACCCAACCCATGTTCCACTCCATCCACCCTGGAACCAACTTTGAAATTGGGCTTGCTCCCTCTAAATAATTCAAAGGGAGACTTCCTGGTTGTCATGTGAGGGGAAAGACGATAGGATACCAGGTGACTCTGCAACTCCTTCTTCCAGTCACGCCCATTACTTTTAGCTAACTGATAGTCTTCTTTTAGAGTCCTGTTAAATCTCTCAACCACTCCGTTGGTTTCAGGGTGATACAAAGACGATCTCTTACCTACCACACCATAAGAAGTTAGAAAATCTTCTACTGCACTAGAACAAATCTGCACACCATTATCTAATAATACACCATTGGGAACACCTTCACTTACGAAAAGACCGTCTACAAACCTGATAACTGCTCCAAAGCTGATGTCTGACACACACACAACTTCTAGCCATCGTGAGAACATATCTACAGCTACAAATAGGTAAGGAGTAGCCCTCCCTATTTAAGGGGCCACCCAGATCCAATGCTATCTCTTGCCATGGATGTCTCGGAAGCTTCCTACAAATCCTGGAAACACATCTAGATCTGTGTATTTTATCACTTTCTCTGCACTCAATGCATTCTTTCTATTTCAATGTCTAAGCCTGGTCATCAGAAGTCAGCTCTGATCCTCTCCTTACTATTACTCATTCTCAAGTGTCCTTCGTGAGCGATATTAATGACCCTATTTCGCATGCTTGTCGGAACAACTGAACAATTTTCTCTGACTACCTACCCAACATGTACTGATAGGTCATTTCTGACCATCCAAAACAGACCACTCATTCACCATACATGTAAGGATCATTTTCATGTTATCATCCTTCTTCACTTCTGGCTTCCACTCTTCTTCAATGATAGCCTCCATCACCCCCACACAAACACACTCATCAGCCCATATGGTGTCATCCAAAGTGTCCTTACCATCAGGACTTTTTGTGCAAACCTTGACAAACAATCCGCAGTACAATTCTGTACACCAGGAATATACTTGACATTAGATGTGTATTCTTGTAGTTCCACTACCCAGTTCCGAAACCTAGCTGATGCACTATCCAATCCTTTTTTAAAAAAATATTTCCTTCAGAGGCTTATGGTTGTTTACAACAGTGAAAGTCCCTCCCCATAGAAAATATTTGAACTTTTTTATTGCCCAACTTACAGCAAGGGCCTCTTTTTCAATTACAGAATAACTGCGCACTGCCCTTCTCAAAGCACACAAGGCACCAGCAATCATATACTACCCTCCACCTTCCTGTTGAAGAAGAACAGCACCCAGACCCTTATTACTGGCATCAGGAACAACGTTGGTATGTCTATGAGCCATGAACACATTTAGATTAGGTGCTACCTGCAGTTTGCAGTTAATTCTTTATGGAATCAAATTCCTTTTGACGAATACCACTCCACACAAACTACATCCCTTTCTTACACAGACTTCACAGTTTTACAAGACATATCGTTACATGCTTGCTGTAAAACTCTGCCATATCTAGGAAAGACACTAATTCCTCTTTGTTCTTTGGAGGACACATTTTACAAAGGGCATCCACCAATTTGACTCCTTCAGGTGTGATAGTATGCCCCAAATATTTCCGATTTTCAAAACAGCCACTTTTTCACATTTAATGTCATTCCAACATCCCTCAATCTACTAAGAACCAAACAAACACTCCTATTGTGTTCTTCCCAGTTGTTTCCATAAGTTAGCCCATCATTCCAGAAATGTTCCCCCCTTTCCAACTTTCCCAATACCAATGTCATTAATCTTTGAAATACAGAGGATGCTGATGCAAGGCCATACGGCATTGATAGGAATTTAAAGGCCCCAATGGGTGTAATAATAAATGCAGTTAGGTCTTACCAATCTGGATGTAATTTGATCTGATGACTGCTCCTTCCCCCGTCAAACCCACAGTTACATTCTCTCTTAGAACCTTCTATGACTCACAAAGGAGCGCAAGTCATAGCGTGAGTCTTAAACCTTACCATACCACTGAAAGCAGCAACGTCCTTGGTAATTAATTGTGATGTAGTGCAAATACCATTTTGATCACCCAAATACTCTCCCACATGGACAAGTGTAACAATGAGCATCTTACAGAGTTGTTGTCTATCTCATTCATTACTGATTGTAACTTGTCTGTGACTATTTGTTACCAGTGCTATGTCAACCATTACTCCCAGGAACTTTAAATTATAAGTCAGCCACCTAAACCAATATCCATCCACATGTGGTAGAGTTAGTCAGGAGAAGGACTTCACATTTGTCAGATTTGATCTTATCCCCTGAAAACGAGAAGTACTCAATCAAAGAGATCAAATTAAGGATCAATGTTGTAGGGTCTTTTAGCAGAATGGGTATATCATCAGTGTAAATGATTGTCTCGGCATGGCCTGCCTTAGTATCTATTCCTTTAATAGTCCATGACTGATTGCCCACGGCTCTCTCCGAGACTTAAGTCTGGGCGACCTCAATCTACAATGGAATGAAGAAAACAACCTGCTAATTCAGAACCTGAATGAGCTGCTACACTGCAACAACCTTACCCAACACTGCTCAGAGGAAACACATAACAGAGGAACAATTCTAGATGCCATTATCGCCCAGCACAACACAGTCACGATAGACCACACCCTGCCCGTGGATTGGTCCGACCACCACTTAATCCTATTCTACCTCACTCAGCCGATCACACTTAAACCCCCTACCCAAGACCCTCCGAAATGAACTAGAAACCTTACTCAGATTAACATGACTGACATAGAGAAAAAGGGTTAACTCTCTCCTCACTGCCTCCACGGATGATCTATCCACAACAGAACTCACCACGCACTACAACACAAACATGACATTCATTCTAGATCAAGTAGCCCCTCTGAAACTAAAAAAAGACAGGAACATCTGTTCTGCTTGGGTTTTCGGATCAGATAGAACCCACTCATCAGGGCCTCACTAACCCAGCCAGAACGTTACCCCCTCCCTAGAACCTATTTACAATCCTACAACCACATATATCTATCACCTAAGGACAGGGGATTCCTACTATGTATACCAAGATCTCACAATCGGCGGCCTCGCGATCCCCTACGAATCCAGACCTCTCTGCCCATACGACAGTATCACAAGTGGCGGCCAGGCGGTCCCATACGAACCCAGACCTCTCTGCCCAGACGACAGTATCAGCACAATCGGCGGCCTCGCGATCCCCTACGAATCCAGACCTCTCTGCCCATACGACAGTATCACAAGTGGCGGCCTCGCGGTCCCATACGAACCCAGACCTCTCTGCCCAGACGACAGTATCAGCACAATCGGCGGCCTCGCGATCCCCTACGAATCCAGACCTCTCTGCCCATACGACAGTATCACAAGTGGCGGCCTCGCGGTCCCATACGAACCCAGACCTCTCTGCCCAGACGACAGTATCAGCACAATCGGCGGCCTCGCGATCCCCTACGAATCCAGACCTCTCTGCCCATACGACAGTATCACAAGTGGCGGCCTCGCGGTCCTATACGAACCCAGACCTCTCTGCCCAGACGACAGTATCAGCACAATCGGCGGCCTCGCGATCCCCTACGAATCCAGACCTCTCTGCCCATACGACAGTATCACAAGTGGCGGCCTCGCGGTCCCATACGAACCCAGACCTCTCTGCCCAGACGACAGTATCAGCACAATCGGCGGCCTCGCGATCCCCTACGAATCCAGACCTCTCTGCCCATACGACAGTATCACAAGTGGCGGCCTCGCGGTCCCATACGAACCCAGACCTCTCTGCCCAGACGACAGTATCAGCACAATCGGCGGCCTCGCGATCCCCTACGAATCCAGACCTCTCTGCCCATACGACAGTATCACAAGTGGCGGCCTCGCGGTCCCATACGAACCCAGACCTCTCTGCCCAGACGACAATATCAGCACAATCGGCGGCCTCGCGATCCCCTACGAATCCAGACCTCTCTGCCCATACGACAGTATCACAAGTGGCGGCCTCGCGGTCCCATACGAACCCAGACCTCTCTGCCCAGACGACAGTATCAGCACAATCGGCGGCCTCGCGATCCCCTACGAATCCAGACCTCTCTGCCCATACGACAGTATCACAAGTGGCGGCCTCGCGGTCCCATACGAACCCAGACCTCTCTACCCAGATGGCAGTCTCATACGACAGTTCATCCTATGGTCACCATAACATACAAAAAAGGGCTCACTATTCATCAGATCACACAAGGATTGCCAGTTTGAGTACAGCCTGTTCTCAGGTTCGAGGGGCTCCTCTTTCCCTTATTCAGTTACCACTTACCTGATCAGGGTTAACATCTGTTCATGTAGCCGCAGCTGACTAGAAGAATAGGCTACCCTCTTATACAAGAACACGCAGCACATGTTGGTTCACTACAAACTGGATACTTTATTACTCATTACATACACAATCACATAACATTACGATATAACACATAACCTGCAAAGAAAAGTGAAAGATTAAGTTGTACACTCTAATAAGGAAGGGTCGACATCACCTTAGTAGTATGTAGCCTGCACTCAGTGGTCATCTAGGTTCCCTTCTCGTCTGTATCTCGGCTCGCCTGGAATCACCCTTCTTCGAGTCACTGGGACCTCTTCCTTATCGGCTACTCTCTCCTCTCTGGCTATTCTGCTAGGAAAGCATCTGTCTCTCGGTTCTTCTCCGCCTTCAAGATGGCGTCTGTCTTCCCTGGAATAAGTAGTAGCTTTACTGCTAACGGCCAGATGCCGCCTACGGACTGAACATGTAACTGCCTCAGACTTTCACTAATATAGAGGTGCATTTCCTCATGGAAAATTCCGGCCCGTAACCTGCCGCCCACCAAATTCTTGTACCTCCCCGTACCAAGGACACGTTCCCAGCCGGCCGGCCTGATGTAGTGTCTTCGGCATGAAGAAAAATACAATCATTCGATAAGGGCCGGCCTGAACCGGTTCTCTCCAAGCGAATAACACCTCATAACTAAAACATAACTCTTGGCCTAGAAGCATCCCAAGCTGCCGAAGCAGAAAGAAAGATGGAGTCTCTCCCGTTTGAGGCCTACCAGGCCTGAATTCAGCACAGCTCCATGAGATACCCTCACTACAGGACAGGTTATCCCTAATACTAACAAATCTATCCCCTAGGCTATGTGTGCAAGCCCTGATCTATGGGGGAGAGCAAAGTGCCTAGTAAATAGGCTCCATTCACTACTCTAACCCTTAGGCTTGAATGGTAAGAGACTGAAGTCACATTCAATCACTTGTTAACACAAGAAGGCCAGGAAAATCGAGCAGAACATTTCACCCTTGACTTCAGTCTATTATACATTCATTAAATGGAACTAACATCTGTGGAAGAATAATATGAAACAAAACTAACTGATCTATGTCTAGTACCAGGTGTGCAGAATTGAAGTAGTGAAGGAATACACTGAATAAAGCAACAGATGGAAATCAAAATGGCGATAGTAATCAGAATACCTCCTAATATTTGACGTAACAAATGCAAATCAGGTAACCAATTAAAGAGCCAGTCAAACCAGCCCTGATCAATGTGTTTTCTAACTTCTTCTGTCAAGTCATGTAGCTTGTTAATGTGAGCTCGAATGGATTGTGTATGATCAGACAAGTTAAAACAACAAAGACCCTCAAAATCAGAACAATCGTGTCCATGTTTAAGCAAAAGATAATCAATGGCCGCTCGATTTTGCAAGATAGCCCTTCGTTCACCCTGGGCGTCTAATAGCATGTCCGACAGGACTGTGGAAGTATTATTAATGGATTTCACCATCCAGCAGGCCATTTTCTCAATAGATTTGGCATTATAAACTGCCAAAGCAGGAACACCAATAATTGAAATAGCCAGGCTAAGGTATTCGGACTTAGAATATAAATGCAAAGATGAGTCACAATCCTCCTGTAATCTCACTGTATCTCGAATCACACGAGAGTTGGCATTCGGATGTGAGGAAAACATTAACAAACTCAATCTAGTAATGGCACAAGGGCCTCCAGAAATATTTGCGGGGACATATGGCCAGGAAGTATTACCACATGAGAAAAGCCATCCGGCAGGTAGTAACATCGTGCGATAATGACTGGGGGCAACTACCATACTCTTGCAAGTCATGTTATTCTGAACAGAAGTACATATTTTCGGCGTCCTTTGAAGGCACAAAGTTCGTTCATGAGCGGTGAATGAGGTGGCCCATTTCAATTTTAAACGCATACATTCCGAAATTGCACTAGGATTACACGTAAGGAAAAAACACAAATCACCTTGTGTGATATTATAGGTAACTCTTTGGGACTGGATGGGGGGTATCGGGTCTGACAGTTCAGTACACAAGGGGCAATACTGATGGGTAGCGAAATCGCCCAGAAGAACATTGGGGCGAGCGGTTGATATATTGAAAATATGAGTCAAAGTTTCCAATGAGGCAGGAACAGCAACCAGACAAGTTGACAAAATGTCATTCACTGATCTCATCGGTGTCAGGCAGAAATGAGGGGCGCTAGTCACCCGTTTCGCAAGTGAAATCCAAAAGTTCGATGACGAATCCCACGCAGCGAAGGAACGCGACACTCGGGTTCTCAACTCATCCCGGGTTGATGGGATCCCTCCTCTCTCGTCGCACCAGCCCAAAAACAGTCCGATGCCGACACATCCCGCAGCGACAGTCCAAAGAATGATCTGAAAGAGAATCAACTACAGGCATTATTCATTCTCGTAAGTAACATTTGTCAGCCGGGACTGCTTCCCAGCTATCTTTCCCTGGTCTCATAACTAAAATGGTATTATCTTGACCGGTTGCAATGACCTCTGCTTGTTCAGGGGGATTCTTAGGCGACTGCACCCAAACTCTGGCCCCAGGGTTGTCTGTAGAGCCAAAACCTTTCTGGCCTCGTACAGTTAGCAACGTTGGGGCAGTGCCTTTTACCATCTCACCACTGAAGACAGGCATTATTAGCAATTGAGCCACTCGGTCAGTTTTATGTATCAGTAAGTCAACCTCACTGCCATTCAGCAGGAGCACCTTAATCTCTCCCTGATAATCACTATCAATGATTCCTCCAAGCACCTGAATGCCTTTTACAGCCAGCCCCAATCTAGGGGCAATTAATCCGAAATTTCCAGGTGGTATCTGAACACCAACACCTGTCTCAATGATGACTCGATCTTTACTTTTTATAATGGTGTCATCCATGGCATGCAAGTCTAAACCTGCCGACCCTGGGGTCGCTCTGCATGGAGCCAAAGCTCCGGGAGTAATCTCCCAGTACATCACAGTCTCTCTAATCTCATTGGGTTTAGCAACAACATTCGGAGGAAACAGACGCATAAGTGGGGATTCAGCATTTAGAAAAGGACGGTTATTCAAAATCAATAGCGCTTGAGGTAAAAAATCTCGCCAATTCTTATACTTGTCATCTGTTAATTTGCGTAGTTGGTCTTTTAGCAGGCCATTCAACCTCTCCACAAGACCCGAGGCCTGTGGATAATAGGGTATATGAAACACCCATTCAATATTGTTTTCCACACAGAATTCCTGTACCAATCTTCCACGAAAATGGGATGCATTGTCAGATTGAATTTGGAATGGCACACCATAATACATCATAATCAATTCCAATGTTTTAATAGTATTCAGTTGGGTAGCTTGCTTACAGGGAAGGGCCACCAACAGGCCACTGTATGTATCAACAATGGTGCAAACATATTGACAATTCCTACTCATAGGGAGTGGACCAATGTAATCAATCTGCCAAATTTGAGCGGGCACTTTCCCGCGATGTAAATGACCTTTAACAATTTGGGGCACTTTGCGCTGCCTGATATGCTGACAAATGGGACAATGTAAAATAACATTTTCAATTAAATCTAGGGGAATATAAATTCCTCGATCAGCAGCCCACCTGCTAGTGGCTTTCTCTCCAAAGTGTCCTGCTTTCTGGTGTGCCCATTTCGCCAATCCCGCAATATCAGAATCTTGCGTGTCCACCACTGCCTCAGCAATTTTAGATTTCTCATCTGCAATATTATGAAAGAATTTGTCAAGAGAGTCTATCGGGGTATGAGCATCCACATGGAAGATTGTAACAGTACTCTGTGGGAGCATTTCCCAAATCTCCTGCCATAATTCTTTTCCCCACAATTCCTTGGAATGGATTTTCCAACTATGGGAATGCCAAGTCGGTAACCAAACTGCCAGTCCATTGGCAGTAGACCAAGAATCGGTAAAAATATGACATATGCCAGGTAACTCTTGTTTCAGAACTTGATAAACAGCATAGAGCTCAGCAAATTGACTGCTCTTACCCTCACCAGTTGTACTCAGCAATTTTTGTGTGATCGGATTATAGGACACTGCCTTCCAATGCTGTTTCGTCCCTATGAACCTTGCTGAACCATCCGTAAACCAGACATGGTTTCTGTCCTCTGCGGACAAATCATCAAAAGGTTTACCCCACTTAACAGGGGATTCCTGTACTAAAGGTACGAAACATTCACTCTCAGTTTCAGTTGATGGCGCCCGTGCCACCTGCTCATGCAAAGATGCAACTCCTTTTTGTCCCACACGTGCCCTATCTTGTATATACCATTTCCATTTAATCACACTCGCCTCTTGAGCGTGTCCAATTCGGTGAGTTTTCGGCGAACTCATAACCCACTGCATGATAGGAATTTCAGGTCGCAAAACTATATCATGTCCCAAAGTCAACTGCTCGGTATCCACCAGAGCCCAATAACATGCAAGTAGCTGTTTCTCAAAAGGTGTATAACGCTCACCAGCATCAGGTAACTTTTTGGTCCAGAAACCTAACGGTACTCTACTCTTGCCTTGTTTCTGCCACAAACTCCAATTCGCATAAAGGCCTTGTACAGACACATTCAAATCCACATCACCATCACATACAGGCCATAAATCCAAAGCATGCTGAATTGCTTCTTTTGCCAGACTGAACGCATCTTGCTGTGGTTTATCCCATTCAAATGCATTCTTTTTACGAGTGACACGGTACAAAGGGGCCAATATTTGACTCAAATGAGGAATATGCTGGCGCCAAAATCCAAACAAACCAATGAAGCTTTGGGCTTCTTTCCTATTTCTCGGAACTGCGAAATCAAGAATTTTCTGTTTAACCTGAGGGATCACTTCTCGGTGCCCTTCATGCCAATTAATACCCAAAAATTTTACAGCTTGGGACGGACCTTGTAATTTATCCGGGTTGATTTCCCAACCTTTCTCACGCAGGCACTCAATGACTCTATCCAATTGGGTCTGAACTTCCTCTCGTGATTCGCCTTGGATCAAAATATCATCAATATAGTGACATATCTGAATTTGTGGATGAACCGGTACCTCAGCCAGATGCTCTGCCACCAGCCGGTGACATATCGTAGGACTATGCACATAGCCCTGAGGAAGACTTCTAAACGTCATCTGACGCCCGTTCCACGTAAAACTGAATTGTTCCTGACACTGAGGGGCAATCGGAATCTAAAAGAAAGCATTAGCAATATCAATGGACGCATACCATGTACCTGGATGTTTTTGGATTCTTTCAATTAGGGTAATAACATCCGGTACTGCAACAGTCAAAGAGGGTGTGTGTCTATTCAATTCTCGATAATCAACAGTCATGCGCCAAGAATTATCACTCTTACGTACAGGCCAAACAGGATTATTCCAAGCAGAAGTAACTGGGGTGATAACACCTGCATCCACCAACTCCTGAATAGTGGTACTAATCTCTTCATGACCACCCGGAATACGATACTGCTTCTGACGAACCACTTTTGTCGCCTGGGGAACTTTTATGGGGGGCATTCTTAAACGACCAACCCGTACAGGCCTGGACGATATATAATGTTTAGTTCCAAATTGGTAACATCCATCATCTAAGTGCAAAGTCATTCCTTTCAAAATATCAATTCCAATTATGAATTCTAAGAGTGGCACCACTAATACAGAGTATTCTCTTCTAGGAATTCTACCTATTCTCATTTCAAGTAAGGTTTGAACTGCGGGAGTTTCCTTTCCGCCTAATCCGGTAATTGTAAAAGGCTGACCTTTAAACTTCTTTGATTTTCCATGAATAAGAGTGGCCTCCGCTCCTGTATCTACCAATGCTCGGGCCCTTTGGACATTACGATGTCTCCAATAAATATCAATATCTACATAGGGTCTATTATCTCTGTGAGCCCATCTGTGTACTGGAGCTTGACCTATTTCCTAGTCATCTTTACTGCGTTCTGTGTACCAGGATAAGTCGGGATAAAGACTCTCACGTTTCCTAGGTATCGATACCTCCTGTTCATATCCATCTCCATTACGAAATGGATTACTGTTCCCTGCATTGTACTGTGGGTTTCAATCGGCCAATATGTGTCGATCCTCTCTCCTTCTCAACTCAGGGGATTGATCCCTATCATCTCTACGTCTGCTGTTAACATAATCATCTCTCCCCCTCTCTCTTTCCCCCTCTCTCTCCCTGTCCCTCTCACGACGGGGGGACAAGTCACGCACATAACGTCGATCATCACGACGATCAGAGCGCCCACGGCGGTCGTCATCACCGCTACCGTCAGAAAAACCACGATCACACTCAGTCGTCCGAACACGCCGGGCACCCTCCTTTCGATCCAAGCCACGTTTGCGAAACATTTCCCACAAACGAGAAGTGGTCTCACCATCAATGTCCTCCTTCCGCACACCATCAGCCATAAGACCAAAAAACATATCACGTCTAGTAAGTTTATTGTCACCAGGAGTACGAGTGTCAGGCCGGGATTGCCGTTCAGGTTTAAACCACTCACCCAACTCACCGAGTTGGCGTACCGATTCCAGCACCACAGATAACATGTTACCAGTCTGATTAATCAATAAAGTCATCATAACCTGCTTATAAGCAACAGGAGAAGAACGAATAATACGATTCCGCACAGAAGATGTCAAGAAACCATCAAGCAACCTGTCAGCAGTATTCAGAAAAATTGCCGTTTTTATCACCTCCTCTTTGAGACGTTGCGTAGCATCGCGCAAAGTATACCACGGTTTGTCATTCACAGGCCAATCAGATTCAGTAGGATATTTTTGATTACAACCCTCAGTCGCCAATTGAAGCAAAGAAATTTGACCACCAACATTAAAGTTACGAAAATGATCCTGTACAGTAGAATCCGAACTCAAGGAACAAAACTTCAAACAATCGCCAGCATCCAACATAATGCCAGCAGCGCCCAGTTCATAAAGGCGCACCATCCATGTGAGTAAGGACTCACCAGCTCGCTGCCGAAATCTTTGTAAAATATCACTAATTTCTTGTTGAGTAAAATCCTCCAAAGAGTCTAAAGCAATACCATTCGGAGCACCGGGAGCCTGCTGCAACTTCCGCCGAAAAACCGGATGCACCGAGACCGCGGGACGAGCAGCACAAGGAGCTCGACCAGTACACGTAGAGGAACAATCAGTGTAAGAAGCATCGACCCCACTCGAAGGACGAACGCAATCATGGAGTGCACCATCAGAGGCGCAAGAAGCAGACTTACAATCACGGCCGGAGCGAGAGGACTCGCGCTTGGCAGACTCCTCACCCGAGGAAGGAGAATCACTCGAGTTCCAGATATTACCATCCCATTCATCAGGATTCCAATCCAGACCGGCTTTCGCCACGACCAGACGCACCTTTCGCATCGAAACCCGACCACGCCGATTTTTGTATTTATAACGAGCAATTCGCACAGCCGCCCTCTCGGCAATAGTTTGGTACGTCTCAAGTTTGTCAGCAAGCAACTTATTTTGACACCGCAACAAAGTATGAGCATTCTGAATCTCAACAAAATTCGCTTCCACATCCTTATGCACATTCTGTAACTTCAACAACCTCTCATGCAGGATCCTGTACGCAGACAGAACAATCCAACCTCTGCGCCCCAAAACGGGAAGTTCATCACCCTTAGATACCGGCGCCTTCTGTAAACAAGTAATCACATCAGCCGGCTCCGCCAGCTCCAAAAAAGAATTCCAATTCTCACTCAAACCAGTAGAATCAGCCCACTCACGGGCTAAGGCTTCATAAGGCGTTGAATCCCAGCCGGGAATATCAACGGGTAACTTAAAAGTAGATTTCGACTTTCTAGAAAACATGTTTGAAAATAAAGAAAAAGAGAAAAAGAAAAAGAAGAAAGAGAAAAGAAAACTACACTCACAGTTATGTAAAAAGAATATACAAACGAAACCACACACGCACCAGAAGCAAACACGATACAACCACAACGCACACAGGTTTCGTAAACGGTTCGTGACGCCAAATGTTCTGCTTGGGTTTTCGGATCAGATAGAACCCACTCATCAGGGCCTCACTAACCCAGCCAGAACGTTACCCCCTCCCTAGAACCTATTTACAATCCTACAACCACATATATCTATCACCTAAGGACAGGGGATTCCTACTATGTATACCAAGATCTCACAATCGGCGGCCTCGCGATCCCCTACGAATCCAGACCTCTCTGCCCATACGACAGTATCACAAGTGGCGGCCTCGCGGTCCCATACGAACCCAGACCTCTCTGCCCAGACGACAGTATCAGCACAATCGGCGGCCTCGCGATCCCCTACGAATCCAGACCTCTCTGCCCATACGACAGTATCACAAGTGGCGGCCTCGCGGTCCCATACGAACCCAGACCTCTCTGCCCAGACGACAGTATCAGCACAATCGGCGGCCTCGCGATCCCCTACGAATCCAGACCTCTCTGCCCATACGACAGTATCACAAGTGGCGGCCTCGCGGTCCCATACGAACCCAGACCTCTCTGCCCAGACGACAGTATCAGCACAATCGGCGGCCTCGCGATCCCCTACGAATCCAGACCTCTCTGCCCATACGACAGTATCACAAGTGGCGGCCTCGCGGTCCCATACGAACCCAGACCTCTCTGCCCAGACGACAGTATCAGCACAATCGGCGGCCTCGCGATCCCCTACGAATCCAGACCTCTCTGCCCATACGACAGTATCACAAGTGGCGGCCTCGCGGTCCCATACGAACCCAGACCTCTCTGCCCAGACGACAATATCAGCACAATCGGCGGCCTCGCGATCCCCTACGAATCCAGACCTCTCTGCCCATACGACAGTATCACAAGTGGCGGCCTCGCGGTCCCATACGAACCCAGACCTCTCTGCCCAGACGACAGTATCAGCACAATCGGCGGCCTCGCGATCCCCTACGAATCCAGACCTCTCTGCCCATACGACAGTATCACAAGTGGCGGCCTCGCGGTCCCATACGAACCCAGACCTCTCTACCCAGATGGCAGTCTCATACGACAGTTCATCCTATGGTCACCATAACATACAAAAAAGGGCTCACTATTCATCAGATCACACAAGGATTGCCAGTTTGAGTACAGCCTGTTCTCAGGTTCGAGGGGCTCCTCTTTCCCTTATTCAGTTACCACTTACCTGATCAGGGTTAACATCTGTTCATGTAGCCGCTGCTGACTAGAAGAATAGGCTACCCTCTTATACAAGAACACGCAGCACATGTTGGTTCACTACAAACTGGATACTTTATTACTCATTACATACACAATCACATAACATTACGATATAACACATAACCTGCAAAGAAAAGTGAAAGATTAAGTTGTACACTCTAATAAGGAAGGGTCAACATCACCTTAGTAGTATGTAGCCTGCACTCAGTGGTCATCTAGGTTCCCTTCTCGTCTGTATCTCGGCTCGCCTGGAATCACCCTTCTTCGAGTCACTGGGACCTCTTCCTTATCGGCTACTCTCTCCTCTCTGGCTATTCTGCTAGGAAAGCATCTGTCTCTCGGTTCTTCTCCGCCTTCAAGATGGCGTCTGTCTTCCCTGGAATAAGTAGTAGCTTTACTGCTAACGGCCAGATGCCGCCTACGGACTGAACATGTAACTGCCTCAGACTTTCACTAATATAGAGGTGCATTTCCTCATGGAAAATTCCGGCCCGTAACCTGCCGCCCACCAAATTCTTGTACCTCCCCGTACCAAGGACACGTTCCCAGCCGGCCGGCCTGATGTAGTGTCTTCGGCATGAAGAAAAATACAATCCTTCGATAAGGGCCGGCCTGAACCGGTTCTCTCCAAGCGAATAACACCTCATAACTAAAACATAACTCTTGGCCTAGAAGCATCCCAAGCTGCCGAAGCAGAAAGAAAGATGGAGTCTCTCCCGTTTGAGGCCTACCAGGCCTGAATTCAGCACAGCTCCATGAGATACCCTCACTACAGGACAGGTTATCCCTAATACTAACGAATCTATCCCCTAGGCTATGTGTGCAAGCCCTGATCTATGGGGGAGAGCAAAGTGCCTAGTAAATAGGCTCCATTCACTACTCTAACCCTTAGGCTTGAATGGTAAGAGACTGAAGTCACATTCAATCACTTGTTAACACAAGAAGGCCAGGAAAATCGAGCAGAACAACATCCCATCCAGATCTTGGTTCAACACGGACATTAACAACGAAATAAGACAACTAAGAGCTACAGAAAGACTATGGAGGAGCAACCCCTTCACAAGCCTACATGAACAACTCAAAGCAGCCCGAAGGAAATACAAAAAACACATCAGCAGCGAAAAATCCACCTTCTTTTGCTCCGCCCTGGACAAGGCAAAAACCAGGCCCAACAAACTGTTCAAAATCATTAGGCAACAAACCTCCAAGCCCCCAGAATCCTCTCTACAGGCCTCCAAGGACTTGTGTGAAAACTTTGCCAACTTCTTCGAAGAAAAAGTCACCAAGATTGAGCTCTCACTGGACATCAACGTCAACCCCGTCTGCAAAAGCCTGCCTCCAGTGACAGTAGACAGCATGCTCAAGCACCCCTTGAAAACCTGGAAGTCCTTCAACCCCATCCCGGAAACCGAGATCCTCAAACCGATCTCCACCTCCAAACCAGCCTCTCACGTCCTTAACCCGATACCCACCCAGTTGACCAAAAAACTGAAACTCTCCATAGCCCCGTTATGGTGCAAGATCATAAACAGATCCCTGAGAACCGGCATCATACCTGAATGCCCCAAAGTTGGCCAAGTCACGCCACTACAAAACCAGGCCTTGATTCCGAGGAACTGAATAACTTCAGACCCGTCTCCAATCTCCCCCCTCCTATCCAACATCCTTGAAAAATGCATCCTCCTACACCTTACTCAGCACTTGGACAGCATCAACCTTCTTGATCCCCACCAATCGGGTTTCAGAAAAGGATATAGCACCGAGACCGCGATCCTTAACATCACAGACGACATCCACAAATCCCTCGATACCGACCAATGTTGCCTCCTCATTCTCCTGGACCTATCAGCAGCCTTTGACACGGTTGATCACCAACTTCTCATCAAGGCTTTACAAGAAAGGGTAGGTGATGATTAGGTGGACCTACGCTGGTACTCCTCCTTCTTACACAGCCGCTCATAAAGGATACAAATAAAAAACTTTACCTCCGACCTACACCCCGTCAGCAGGGGCGTCCCCCAAGGTTTAGTGCTCTCACCTCAACTGTTCAACATATACATGGAACCCCTCACCACCTTACTCAAAAAGGCCAATGATCCAGCGCAAAGGACACAATTTACATATCTCCTTATGTCACAGATTCTTATTCACAAGATTTCATTAATTCATTCATTCATTGGTGGGGCCCATAACACCAACACACTTCACATTAACTCAAAACTCACTCGAATCTGTACACAGGAGAAGAGGCTGCTGGATGTGTGGGTACCTTCTTATCTATCAAGATTCATTTTCTCACTACTTTATATACACATTCTATATACACATTTCAGAATCCTGACTTTATCATCAATGCACTCCACTGTTTGATCGATGGACCAACTAGTTGGACTGGTTGATGGTGAATTAGAACCAGCTAACACACAATTAAAGTCTAGGAAGCATTTAATATCATCAATAATTAATGTAAAAACCACAAAACTCAATTCTTGTTATTTCAATTTTGTTTATCTAAATCATTAATCAATCCTTTTAATCTTGCATTTATTTATTACAGCTCATAATTTGAAAAATTTGATTTATTAAAGAGTATTTAAGCATTTAGAAATCTCATTTAAGCATACATTTAGGAAAAATGCATTAAATCATTTACCAATGAACAGGTGACGATAGCTTCAAATCGAATAGGGAGTTATCCTCATTCTCAGGTAAAGACTCCCTTAGACAGGCAGTCTGACCCTCACCAAGGGATCAAACCGTCAGGCAAAAGTACAGGATATAACGCAATATCTCTGAGATTCAGCAATGTCCATACATCAATCCGTAGCATGGATTAACTCCACACCCAGAATGGCAGCATAGAACTTAATGAAAAATAGAAAAAGTTGGAAAATTGAAAAGGGAAACAACAACCACCCAACAAGAACTCTCTCTCAAAGACTCTCCTCCAAAAATCCTCCCAAAGAACTCTCAAAGAACTCCTCTCAAAGAATAACCCAAAGACAACCGCAACCGCAACAACTCCCGTAATGACAGATGAGGGCTTATTATACCTTTCCTTGCCTTACCTCATACAAAATATGGCAACTTTAGGGGAAGACCAAATGTTCTGATTGGACAGTTCGGGGTTATCAATAGTTCATTACACTCTTCCCAGTGCAAACTGGTTCTTCAATAGTGACTTGACACAACAGTTCTCAAATTGTAATGGTTCTTCTGATTCCCATGTGGGGACCACAAAATGCATCGTTTCAAGGCAAAAGGGTCCTATTGACAGGTTCATCCTTTGTCTCTTCCGTGGTTCTCATACATTCAGCCACTGGTTTGCGGTCAAGTCCCCAACACATCAACCTTGGCAGGGAACATGGGGGCCGATTCACAGAACTAACTTAAGACAAAATCCTAAACTTACTACTTTTGATATTCACAGAAGTTAGGATTTTGTCTTAAGACAAACTTAAGACAAACTTAAGACAGACTTAAGACAGACTTAAGACAGACTTAAGACAGACTTAAGACAGACTTAAGACAGACATAAGACAGACATAAGACAGACATAAGACAGACATAACACAGACTTAAGACCGACTTAAGACCGACTTAAGACCGACTTAAGACCGACTTAAGACCGACTTAAGACCGACTTAAGACCGACTTAAGACCGACTTAAGACAGACTTAAGACAGACTTAAGACAGACTTAAGACAAAATCCTAACTTAAGTCTGTCTTAAGTCTGTCTTAAGTCTGTCTTAAGTCTGTCTTAAGTTTGTCTTTAGACAAACTTAAGACAAAATCCTAACTTCTGTGAATACCAAAAGTAGTAAGTTTAGGATTTTGTCTTAAGTTAGTTCTGTGAATCGGGCCCACGGTGTCAGGAGTTCATTTCACCTCGTGATCTCCAGAGCCATCTGGACATGCGCAGAAATCATCACGCGCACATGGTGGCATTTGCTTCAGAGAACGCCATCTTGAGCTCTGCGGCCTAGTAGGCCCGAATGTTAACTAAGCGAGAATAGACATAACCACAATTATTATGTAGAAATGAAGGTTCTAATGTTCAAACCCCACACTAATCCCAATATATATTAGTATCTTCCTAGCTACAGCAACATTTAAAGCGATAATACTTACCATACGATAACTTTAAGCCACAATACAATCACGAAGCAATATAAACCATGCAATTTTACTATCTCCTCACAATCTAAGGTTAGTTTGCGTACCATTGTTAATTATTTAATTTGCCATGCAATTAGCAATTTAGTCCCACGTGTATTTATGTTTATCAAGGTGCAAATATTGATTAGTACCACTTCCACTTCAAACATGTTATGTAAATTAATTTTAGAATGATTACGTATTCAGTTTCATGCAAATTAGAGGAGGTATACAAAATCTTGTTTTACCTGCTCTATCCCCAACTTCCCTTTCCACCTATATGCAGATGACACCCAGATCTATCTAGAAACCTCCTCCATTGATGGCATTCACTGACTAAATGACACTCTAAAAGAAATCCAACATTGGCTGTCGCTTAACCACTTAAAACTCAACCAAGACAAAACTGAGATCCTCCTCATCTCCAACAAAGAAGAGAACCCTCAATTTTCAGAATGGCTAAAAGCTTTGGATGCTCTCAACGGCAATCACACTCTGACCAACTCCGTAAAATCATTAGGAATCACCTTAGACTCAAAATTCGACATGGCCAAACACATCAAGAACTCCTCAAAGAGTGTCTTCGTCAACCTGAAGCTACTCAACAAAATAAAACCATTCATCCCAACCAAAGACCTCAAACAAGCCACCCAATCACTGGTGCTATCCAGACTCGACTATGGGAATTGCCACCCTCACTGGTTCAACAAAATGTCACCTAGCTCCCCTCAAAACTACTCTCAACGCAGCAGCCAGAATGGTCACTGGAATTTAGAAAATACGATCACATTTCACAAGCACTCAGAGAACTAAAATGGCTCCCAGTCCAATTGCATGCCAGTTTCAGAACTTCCTGCCTCATGCACAAAGCCCTGCACACAGGAAAACCTGAGCATCTGGCTGCTAAACTCAAGAGAGCTGGTCAGACAAGGAACCTCAGGAGCTCCAGCATCTTACTGCTCATCCCTATGAAAACACGCAAACAAAAAACTGCCGCACGGTCCTTGAGCCGGAAACGCGCCCAAAATGTGGAACACCATCCCAGTCGGTATCTGGACTATCTCGTTACAAAATTAAAAAAACACCTAAAGGTCCTCTTCCTCAACCGCTCCCTACCGAATGGATATCCGCCGCCTGAACGCAAATTCCTGCTCGCCGTTGCTCCCAGACATTGTATCACTAAGACCTACCTCCTACTTGCTATCCGACCCCTACCTGCTCCTTCCCCCCAAGAGGTGCAACCCAAGACAACACTCACTCAATGAGGTTATCTCAGGACTCACGTACTACCTCAATGCTGCTCAGCACACTTCGACTTCCGAACCATTATGTATAATACTGCTCTAATGTACGACTCTTGCACAAAAACTGCTGTAAAGCGCTCCGATACCCTCGGGTCAGGCCAGCGCTATATAAAACTCCTTAATAAATAAATACATTAATTAATATCTGCTGCCAATGGCGCCAGTGAAAGGAGGAACAATATGGGGTATAGTAGGCAGACCTATCTAGTGTCTCTTTGTACACAAAAGGTGATTAACAGGAAACCTCAGCTGTCTACCAGAGTCATTAGGTTCCAATGTAACCATTATACTTTCATCATAAAGTCTGGATCTACTCGTGTCCATTCTTGCCTTCTGAACAAGTTCTCCCATTCCACCCGGTCGAACACTTTGTCAGCATCCTGGGAAATATCTACAGTGTCATCAGGGTAATTTCTCACCAGCCAAATAATGCCAGGCAATAGCTTCATGTGGTTTTTGGAATACCTTTCCACCATAACACCTACCTCCAATTCAGGTATTAGTTTGTGCATATCCCTCCTGAGGTGGTTCACAAGGACCCTTGCCAAAAACTTCACATTGGTATTTACGAGCGAGTTTGGACTCTAACGAGAGCACTGTAGTGCATCCCTATCTGGCATTGGCAATAATGTGACTAAGACCTGAATTCCTTGCATATACCACCCATTTGTTTTGCCTCTTTGAATACCCCATCAACGCCTTATGTGATGCTATGTTATGTTATGTGGATTTGTAGAAGGAGGCTAAACACCTGTGAGGGAATCCAGGAACTGGGTAGGGAAGGCCTGAGTGAGGAGAAGGAGACCATTCCCGTTTCACTTGGAAGAGCCATGTCACGAGGTTCCTTTGGAAGTCCATGAGTGAGGGGGAGGTTCCGGTGTGTTTCGGGAGGTCATTCCTGGTCTTGGCTGAGAAGTATGAGAAAGGGTGTCTTCTGTCTCTGGTCTTCTTGATGCGAGAGAGGTGTGCTCTTGGCTGTGGAGAGACATGGTTATTTTGTGAAATGTTCAAGATAAGTCTGGTGGCATGCAGTTGCCAAAGTTCGCTGTGGCGCAGCTGGTTGAGTCGTTAAGGGAGAGGATGAGCTGTGTGTCATCGCAGTAGGATACTATGTTGATACTGTGGACTCTGACGATGTCTGTGAGCAGTGTTATGGAGACATTGAAGGGTGTAGGGGTGAGCGACAACCCTTGAGGGACTCCGCAGATGGATTTCGTGGGTTCTGAGGTGTAGGGGGGAAGTCTAACTTGTTGAGTTCTGTTTGTGAGGAAGGAGGATATCCACTTGAGGGCCAGTCCGCAGATACCCAGGTGCTGAAGCTTTCTGATGAGTGACTTGTGGGAGACTGAATCGGAAGCCTTGGAGAGTTCGAGGAGGATGAGTGCGGCTGTTTCTCCTGGGTCGAGCGTGCTTCTGATGTCATCGGTGGCTGCAATGAGGGCTGTCTCTGTTCTGTGGTTGGTGCGAAAGCCTGAGTGAGAGCTGTCTAGGAGTTGAAGCAGTTCTAGGTGGCTGTACGTTGTGTATTGATAGCTTTTCTAATGACTTTAGCTGGAAAAGGCAAGAGCAAGATGGGTCTATAGCAGCTGAAGATGTTGGGGTCCGCTTTTGGTTTCAGTAGGGCATTGACTTCAGCATTCTTCCAGCAAGATGGGAAAGTGGCAGTTGTTATGGAGGTGTTGATGATAGAGGTGAGGGAGTGGGATATGATGCTTCTTCCAAGGTTGTATATGAAGTAGGGGCAAGGCTCTGAAGGGGCTCCTGAGTGGATGTTATTTATCAGGGCAGTGGTTTCTTGTTTTGAGAAGGGCTTCCAGTTGCTTAGCTGCTGTTTAGCGACGAAGAAGGTGTCTGACTGGTCGGGGGAGTTCATATCAGTATGCTGTGGGACAAATGTGTTGTAGATTTTGGCAACTTCTGTTCAAAGAATTTTGAGAGGTCGCTGTAGAGTGCTTGGGATTGGATGATGTTGTTGGCAGCTGCAGGATTGGAGAACTCATTGACGATGATGAAGAGTTCTTTGCCGTTGTTGGAGCTGGCTTTCAGTTCAAGAGTTAGGGCCTTTTTCTTTGCATTTCATAGTTGTTGGTGGCAGAGGTTAAGGGCGGCTTTGTATGTGGATCTTGTGGTGGTATTTTTGTCAGGTCTCCATTTTTGTTCAAGTTGTTTGCAGTGGTTCTTGGATTCTCTGAGATTGTTCATGTACCACCTGGGTCGTTTGTTGTTTTTGTGAGTCTTGTTTCTGGTGGGAGGGGTGCAGTTTGCGCAGTCAGGGAGCCATTTATAGAAGAGCTTGGTGTCGACGTTGAGGTTCCCAGTATAGTTGGGTGGGCGTTCCTGTAGGGTATTGGTCCAGTTTTCTGCATACATTTTGCTCAAGTGTCTTGATGGTGCTTTGGGTTTTTCTGATGGGGTGGCTTGATGGACTGGTATCTTGAAATGTATGATGTAGAGGTCGGACAATGTGAGTGGAGTCGTGTGGGTGGTGGTGATCCTGTTGTTGGAGGAGAAAATAGGGTCAAAATTGTGGCCTGCTGTGTGGGTTGGTCCTTGAACAAGTTGGTTGAGTGTGAGGTTGCTGAGGCTGTCGAGGAGGGCAATGGAGTTAGGGTCTGTGGTGTCATCCAGGTGGAAATCGAGGTCCCCCAGGAGGATGTAGTAGGTTGATCCGATGGAGAAGAGAGTGATGAAGTCTGCAATGTGGTTGGAGAATTCTGCTTGGGGGCCCAGGGAATGCTTGGCGAGGGTTCCCTTAAGGGTGATGTTGTAGCCTGTTCATAATTTGAAGTGGAGGTGTACCATGAGGTTGGTGTCCGAGTCCATGGAGGAGGTGCAGTCAATTGTGTTTTTGTAGATTATACTCTAAGATATTCCAAGTCCTCCACCGGGTGTGTGGGTTCGGGCCTGGTGTATGACTTTGTAGGCAGGCGGGATGGCTATGGCGATTTCTAGGTTGAAGGCTGGGTTGATCCATGTTTCAGTCAGTAAGAGTTGGTCGGGTATGTTGCTCTTGATGAGGTCCCAGATTTCGGTGGAGTATTTCAGAAGGGATCAGACATGAGGAGCATGGCCGACAGGTGATGCAGGGTGGTGGCGTGTGTCGGTTGTTTGGAGGTGGTGGTGTTGGTGTCTGAGGGGTCGCATGTAAAATTCCAATGGGTGCAGGAGAATGGTCCTACCATGGTGCTGGGGGATGTGTGGCAGCTGCTTGTTTGCCGGTGTGTGTTGTTGAGGTTGCTGAGGATGGTGGTGGAGTAGTGGCAGCGTTTGATGCCTCTGGTGGCGGCTGTGGTTGTGGTGTTGCATTGGATGGTTCCTGGCACTGGGAACGGCCCAGACATGGACGGGTGGAGGCAGGCTTGTCTCGGCACGCCAGCGGCTCGCCGGCTATGAACATATGCTGCATGGTCACGCTGCAGCCTGCATTAGGTAGGTCCTGTGGTGGGCAGGGTTTTTTTTGGCATGAAGAACGGCAAGCAGGAAAAACTCAGGTGGGAAAGCCCGGGCACCGTCAGTGTCACTTGGCAAAAAGTTGGCAACTGGATCAGGCTGAAACAAGCAGGAAATGGAGGGCACTGGCAAGTGGCAAGCTATGTGCCTAGGGGCATACTAATTTAGTCATGCTGCAGCCTGCATTAAGTAATTCCAGAGGTGAGTTGGGCTTCTGTTGGCAGGAAGAACGGTGTGTGGGAAAAACCTGGGCAGGAAAACCCGGACAGCAGCGGTCTCACTTGCCCAAAAGGCAACAACTGGATCAGGCTGGAACAAGCAGGAACTGGAGGCCACTGGTAAGTGGCAAGTTAGTCACCCAGGTGCCTACTGGTGCAGTCATGATGTACGGTCTGCATGTAGTAGTCCTCGTGTGGGCTGAGCATTTTGTAGAACTCCCCTCATCAGACAACACTGATAAACGTAATCCCTCGACAAACTCTTTTTATGCTTTAGAAGTGTTTGCCATGTCAGAGCTGTCCAGGTATTATTAGAAGTCAGAGAATGTCTTGGTAATTTCCACTGGGGACATGAAGAGATTAAGGAAGTGGTCATGTATGTCTGAAATGACCATGTGGAGCACCCACAGCCTAAGCTGTGAAGCAAATAGTTGGCACACTTTCTCCCCCCCCCCTCCCCCGGTTTGTAGTGCCGAACATTGTAAATGGGCAAAAGCATATTCTTCTCAATTTCTGAGCGATGTATTAAGGTTACATTTCTTGCACTCGAGGCACCTGCACAGTATAGGGTATGGAGGTAAGTTATATTTAGCAGTCAGTGATCCAACGTCTGTTTCTAGTGCTGCTTTTTCATCCCTCGGTTTGTCCTTGTGTGATACTTTGCCCCTCCATCATCATCTTTCCACACTGTTTTGTGTGCTGTCCATAGGATCTGTGGGGAAGATACTTAGCGTTCATTAAGATATGTGTGTAAGCAGACATGCTTTTAACAGCTTTTACACTGTTGGGTCTTTATATCTGGAGTCTTTCATTTTCCACAGTTTCTATTGTGTCGAGATAAGGCCCAAATAAAGGTTCTGCACAAACGGTGAATGGTCTAATACACACCACCAGTGCACAACAATCAGTCATATATTGTAACACTGAGTGGGACGTCAGAGAGAGGTAAATGTGGAAACATGTGCCGTGAGCACAGGCTATGAGAGTAGTCTCTATCCCTAGAGTGAAGCAATCGCCATGGATCTACCATGCCATAGTTGGCAATAATGTAATGACGGGTTACTCTGTCCTCTGCATTGTGTCGTGCAAAGTGTTATGTTCCAGTAGCCCCAACCACTGTGTCTTTGGTTCCAAATTCTATGAGGATTCTAGACCTAGTGGAAAGTAAGGGCATTTTGAGGCGTTGGGCCCTACATGCTACCCACTACTAGGATGGTAGACACGATACATAGTTTAGCAAAGACATATTTCTCTAGTGGTACAGTCCATGCTTTCAATATGGAAGGAAGAAAGGGCATTCTTATCAAAATTACAACTCTAAATTGTTTGGAAGACAGAGATGGAGCTTTGTCATGGGCAAAGTCAACTGTGGGTCTTGTTCTGCTACTACTCGTTACTTTGTCCATTCAATTATTTTTCAGTTTCTCAGATTCAAGTGCAGAGAGGTGGCTCCACTGTAGGAGGGCAATGTCGGGCCTTCATAGCCAAGCATGCCAGTATTTTCTCATGTTTGACATAGATGGTAATTTCATTCACATGTAGAGATACCGTTTGATTGATTTTCTGCAGGACATTATAACAGGGGTTGGTAGCTTTAATGATAAATGAAAGACCCACCTGCTCTGAGGGAGGTGGGGCAAGTGAGTGTGGGGTGGATGTGTAGTGGGGTGGACAAGTGGTTTCAGGAGAAGGACAATGAGTTGGTAATACAGGAGACTTTGTCTGTAGAGTGCACATGCCCCTCAGGAGCTGTGGTTAACAGAGTAGGGAAAATGCAGGAAAGTAACTTTTCTACTCCTACACCTACCGCTACTGTAAACTCTAAGCTTTAACCAGCAGACATTGCCACAGGAGCATAACACAGGCCTCTGCAGCATGGCAAGAGCTTCATGTGTTTTTTGGAATACCTTTCCACCGTAACACCTACCTCCAATTCAGGTATTAGTTTGTGCATATCCCTCCTGAGGTGGTTCACAAGGACCCTTGCCAAAAACTTCACATTGGTATTTACGAGCGAGTTTGGACTCTAACGAGAGCACTGTAGTGCATCCCTATCTGGCATTGGCAATAATGTGACTAAGACCGTGAATTCCTTGCATATACCACCCATTTGTTTTGCCTCTTTGCATACCCCATCAACGCCTTATGTGATGCTATGTTATGTTATGTGGATTTGTAGAAGGAGGCTAAACACCTGTGAGGGAATCCAGGAACTGGGTAGGGAAGGCCTGAGTGAGGAGAAGGAGACCATTCCCGTTTCACTTGGAAGAGCCATGTCACGAGGTTCCTTTGGAAGTCCATGAGTGAGGGGGTGGTTTCGGTGTGTTTCGGGAGGTCATTCCTGGTCTTGGCTGAGAAGTATGAGAAAGGGTGTCTTCTGTCTCTGGTCTTCTTGATGCGAGAGAGGTGTGCTCTTGGCTGTGGAGAGACATGGTTATTTTGTGAAATGTTCAAGATAAGTCTGGTGGCATGCAGTTGCCAAAGTTCGCTGTGGCGCAGCTGGTTGAGTCGTTAAGGGAGAGGATGAGCTGTGTGTCATCGCAGTAGGATACTATGTTGATACTGTGGACTCTGACGATGTCTGTGAGCAGTGTTATGGAGACATTGAAGGGTGTAGGGGTGAGCGACAACCCTTGAGGGACTCCGCAGATGGATTTCGTGGGTTCTGTGGTGTAGGGGGGAAGTCTAACTTGTTGAGTTCTGTTTGTGAGGAAGGAGGATATCCACTTGAGGGCCAGTCCGCAGATACCCAGGTGCTGAAGCTTTCTGATGAGTGACTTGTGGGAGACTGAATCGGAAGCCTTGGAGAGTTCGAGGAGGATGAGTGCGGCTGTTTCTCCTGGGTCGAGCGTGCTTCTGATGTCATCGGTGGCTGCAATGAGGGCTGTCTCTGTTCTGTGGTTGGTGCGAAAGCCTGAGTGAGAGCTGTCTAGGAGTTGAAGCAGTTCTAGGTGGCTGTACGTTGTGTATTGATAGCTTTTCTAATGACTTTAGCTGGAAAAGGCAAGAGCAAGATGGGTCTACAGCAGCTGAAGATGTTGGGGTCCGCTTTTGGTTTCAGTAGGGCATTGACTTCAGCATTCTTCCAGCAAGATGGGAAAGTGGCAGTTGTTATGGAGGTGTTGATGATAGAGGTGAGGGAGTGGGATATGATGCTTCTTCCAAGGTTGTATATGAAGTAGGGGCAAGGCTCTGAAGGGGCTCCTGAGTGGATGTTATTTATCAGGGCAGTGGTTTCTTGTTTTGAGAAGGGCTTCCAGTTGCTTAGCTGCTGTTTAGCGACGAAGAAGGTGTCTGACTGGTCGGGGGAGTTCATATCAGTATGCTGTGGGACAAATGTGTTGTAGATTTTGGCAACTTCTGTTCAAAGAATTTTGAGAGGTCGCTGTAGAGTGCTTGGGATTGGATGATGTTGTTGGCAGCTGCAGGATTGGAGAACTCATTGACGATGATGAAGAGTTCTTTGCCGTTGTTGGAGCTGGCTTTCAGTTCAAGAGTTAGGGCCTTTTTCTTTGCATTTCGTAGTTGTTGGTGGCAGAGGTTAAGGGCGGCTTTGTATGTGGATCTTGTGGTGGTATTTTTGTCAGGTCTCCATTTTTGTTCAAGTTGTTTGCAGTGGTTCTTGGATTCTCTGAGATTGTTCATGTACCACCTGGGTCGTTTGTTGTTTTTGTGAGTCTTGTTTCTGGCGGGAGGGGTGCAGTTTGCGCAGTCAGGGAGCCATTTATAGAAGAGCTTGGTGTCGACGTTGAGGTTCCCAGTATAGTTGGGTGGGCGTTCCTGTAGGGTATTGGTCCAGTTTTCTGCATACATTTTGCTCAAGTGTCTTGATGGTGCTTTGGGTTTTTCTGATGGGGTGGCTTGATGGACTGGTATCTTGAAATGTATGATGTAGAGGTCGGACAATGTGAGTGGAGTCGTGTGGGTGGTGGTGATCCTGTTGTTGGAGGAGAAAATAGGGTCAAAATTGTGGCCTGCTGTGTGGGTTGGTCCTTGAACAAGTTGGTTGAGTGTGAGGTTGCTGAGGCTGTCGAGGAGGACAATGGAGTTAGGGTCTGTGGTGTCATCCAGGTGGAAATCGAGGTCCCCCAGGAGGATGTAGTAGGTTGATCCGATGGAGAAGAGAGTGATGAAGTCTGCAATGTGGTTGGAGAATTCTGCTTGGGGGCCCAGGGAATGCTTGGCGAGGGTTCCCTTAAGGGTGATGTTGTAGCCTGTTCATAATTTGAAGTGGAGGTGTACCATGAGGTTGGTGTTCGAGTCCATGGAGGAGGTGCAGTCAATTGTGTTTTTGTAGATTATACTCTAAGATATTCCAAGTCCTCCACCGGGTGTGTGGGTTCGGGCCTGGTGTATGACTTTGTAGGCAGGCGGGATGGCTATGGCGATTTCTAGGTTGAAGGCTGGGTTGATCCATGTTTCAGTCAGTAAGAGTTGGTCGGGTATGTTGCTCTTGATGAGGTCCCAGATTTCGGTGGAGTATTTCAGAAGGGATCAGACATGAGGAGCATGGCCGACAGGTGATGCAGGGTGGTGGCGTGTGTCGGTTGTTTGGAGGTGGTGGTGTTGGTGTCTGAGGGGTCGCATGTAAAATTCCAATGGGTGCAGGAGAATGGTCCTACCATGGTGCTGGGGGATGTGTGGCAGCTGCTTGTTTGCCGGTGTGTGTTGTTGAGGTTGCTGAGGATGGTGGTGGAGTAGTGGCAGCGTTTGATGCCTCTGGTGGCGGCTGTGGTTGTGGTGTTGCATTGGATGGTTCCTGGCACTGGGAACGGCCCAGACATGGACGGGTGGAGGCAGGCTTGTCTCGGCACGCCAGCGGCTCGCCGGCTATGAACATATGCTGCATGGTCACGCTGCAGCCTGCATTAGGTAGGTCCTGTGGTGGGCAGGGTTTTTTTTGGCATGAAGAACGGCAAGCAGGAAAAACTCAGGTGGGAAAGCCCGGGCACCGTCAGTGTCACTTGGCAAAAAGGTGGCAACTGGATCAGGCTGAAACAAGCAGGAAATGGAGGGCACTGGCAAGTGGCAAGCTATGTGCCTAGGGGCATACTAATTTAGTCATGTTGCAGCCTGCATTAAGTAATTCCAGAGGTGAGTTGGGCTTCTGTTGGCAGGAAGAACGGTGTGTGGGAAAAACCTGGGCAGGAAAACCCGGACAGCAGCGGTCTCACTTGCCCAAAAGGCAACAACTGGATCAGGCTGGAACAAGCAGGAACTGGAGGCCACTGGTAAGTGGCAAGTTAGTCACCCAGGTGCCTACTGGTGCAGTCATGATGTACGGTCTGCATGTAGTAGTCCTCGTGTGGGCTGAGCATTTTGTAGAACTCCCCTCATCAGACAACACTGATAAACGTAATCCCTCGACAAACTCTTTTTATGCTTTAGAAGTGTTTGCCATGTCAGAGCTGTCCAGGTATTATTAGAAGTCAGAGAATGTCTTGGTAATTTCCACTGGGGACATGAAGAGATTAAGGAAGTGGTCATGTATGTCTGAAATGACCATGTGGAGCACCCACAGCCTAAGCTGTGAAGCAAATAGTTGGCACACTTTCTCCCCCCCCCCTCCCCCGGTTTGTAGTGCCGAACATTGTAAATGGGCAAAAGCATATTCTTCTCAATTTCTGAGCGATGTATTAAGGTTACATTTCTTGCACTCGAGGCACCTGCACAGTATAGGGTATGGAGGTAAGTTGTATTTAGCAGTCAGTGATCCAACGTCTGTTTCTAGTGCTGCTTTTTCATCCCTCGGTTTGTCCTTGTGTGATACTTTGCCCCTCCATCATCATCTTTCAACACTGTTTTGTGTGCTGTCCATAGGATCTGTGGGGAAGATACTTAGCGTTCATTAAGATATGTGTGTAAGCAGACATGCTTTTAACAGCTTTTACACTGTTGGGTCTTTATATCTGGAGTCTTTCATTTTCCACAGTTTCTATTGTGTCGAGATAAGGCCCAAATAAAGGTTCTGCACAAACGGTGAATGGTCTAATACACACCACCAGTGCACAACAATCAGTCATATATTGTAACACTGAGTGGGACGTCAGAGAGAGGTAAATGTGGAAACATGTGCCGTGAGCACAGGCTATGAGAGTAGTCTCTATCCCTAGAGTGAAGCAATCGCCATGGATCTACCATGCCATAGTTGGCAATAATGTAATGACGGGTTACTCTGTCCTCTGCATTGTGTCGTGCAAAGTGTTATGTTCCAGTAGCCCCAACCACTGTGTCTTTGGTTCCAAATTCTATGAGGATTCTAGACCTAGTGGAAAGTAAGGGCATTTTGAGGCGTTGGGCCCTACATGCTACCCACTACTAGGATGGTAGACACGATACATAGTTTAGCAAAGACATATTTCTCTAGTGGTACAGTCCATGCTTTCAATATGGAAGGAAGAAAGGGCATTCTTATCAAAATTACAACTCTAAATTGTTTGGAAGACAGAGATGGAGCTTTGTCATGGGCAAAGTCAACTGTGGGTCTTGTTCTGCTACTACTCGTTACTTTGTCCATTCAATTATTTTTCAGTTTCTCAGATTCAAGTGCAGAGAGGTGGCTCCACTGTAGGAGGGCAATGTCGGGCCTTCATAGCCAAGCATGCCAGTATTTTCTCATGTTTGACATATATGGTAATGGCATTCACATTTAGAGATACCGTGTGAGTGATTTTCTGCAGGACATTATAACAGGGGTTGGTAGCTTTAATGATAAATGAAAGACCCACCTGCGATGAAGGAGGTGGGGCAAGTGAGTGTGGGGTGGATGTGTAGTGGGGTGGACAAGTGGTTTCAGGAGAAGGACAATGAGTTGGTAATACAGGAGACTTTGTCTGTAGAGTGCACATGCCCCTCAGGAGCTGTGGTTAACAGAGTAGGGAAAATGCAGGAAAGTAACTTTTCTACTCCTACACCTACCGCTACTGTAAACTCTAAGCTTTAACCAGCAGACATTGCCACAGGAGCATAACACAGGCCTCTCCAGCATCTGTGATGCAGAGGGCCCCAACCTTTCAGGGGGGTCCTCCATTTAGCCCAAGGTGAATAAATATCTGTGACATATGGGAAACTGAGGAGTCTGTCGTCACATTTTGCAGGGGGAGCATAATTTTGTGTTATGGCTTTGATTTGCACGCATGATCCACCTCCTTGAATGCCAAAATGAAAATAGAGCATTTGCACCCTTATTCAAAGACAGTGTCTCAGAGGTGTACAGAAGACCCTGACACTCGACTGCCACTGGCCTCGGCCACCCATAACTCTTCAGTATTATCTGACTGAGACTGCACCTGTCTGTAGAGTGTCTCAGAATTGAAAAGTTTGTGGGAGGAAGTGACATGGTCCTTAGACATCTGACTTGCACCCAACACAGCAAAGACAATGGCTAAAGTGAAAGGTCATAAAACCGTTCTGCCTAGGTGTGTTCAGCTAAAAGCCTTCCACTGGGATCTGGATATGTCCCTGTTGCATGGGGAGGTTCTGACCCATCCCCTTCTCTATCCACCCATTTCTTTCTGACTAGGGGAGGGCGGTGAACTCCGCTCTGCCAGCTGAGTTTTGCCAACTCCGCGCTCCACCGGTAGCGTGGAATTCGGCAAAAAACTCTTATTCCGATGCGTGGCTGAGTTTGGTCCCACCCCTGTTATGTTATGTTAAAAATATTTATAGAGCGCTGGTACACCAGACGGTTTCATGGCGCTAGTGGGAGAGATGCAGCAGAAATGAGAGAATAGAATTTATGAATAAGCCTGTACGAATAGAAGAGTTTTAAGAAGGGATCTGAACTGAGTGAGAGAGTTTGCAAAACTGAGCTCGATGGGGAGAGAGTTCCAAAGTTGGGGAGCCAGAAAAAAGAACCTGAGACCGCCATGTTTTTTCCGTTTAAAAGGGGGAATAATGAGGAGGTTAGAATGAGATGAGCGAAGAGCACGTGAAGGTGTATAGCGAAGTACCAGAGATGAAATGAAAGCAGGGCCAAGGCCGGCTAGGGCTTTAAAGATAGTACAGCCCAGTTTGAAAGTGCAACGTTTTTCTACAGGGAGCCAATGAAGGCTCTTCAACAGAGGACGGACATGTTGATGTCTAGGTTGTTGGAAAATAAGTGTAGCTGCTTGGTTCTGAACCAATTGTAGGCGTTGAAGCTGGTAGACTGGAATACCGACATACAATGAATTAGCATAATCTATGCGGGAAATAACTAAGGCCATGAGAACCAAGGTGAGGGCCTCGGTAGTCAGAAATCTCGAGATCTTACGAATTCTGCGAAGATGAAAAAAACAGGAAGAAACCACAGCACCGATTTGAGCTTTCATGGTCAAGTCTTTACTTATAATGACTCCAAGGCTTTTCACGGAGTCAGCAGGTTGGGGGGGGTTGCCTAACATAGGTGGCCAGTAGCTGTCGTTCCAGGGGTTGGAGGCACCGCCAGTCAAGACCAGCTCAGTTTTATCAGGATTGAGTTTAAGTTGACTGGCGTTCATCCAATTACTAATGAAGCATAAGGTAGCCTGAAACCTGGAAGCTGACGTGGTGGAAGAGTCGATTGTGAACACTAATTGCAGATCATCAGCATAGTTGAAGGTGGACACCTCGCAGTTGCGTAGAGAACGGATCAGAGGAAGCATGTACAGGTTAAAAAGTAGAGGGGAAAGAGAGGATCCCTGAGGGGCTTCACAGGTCAAGCCAACCCTCCTAGCTGAGAAGGTGTCTAGGTGAACAGCCTGAGACCGATTGTCAAGAAAGGAAGAGATCCATTTCAGGGCTGTTCCCTGAATGCCAGCGTCTCCGACACAGTCGATCAATAAATTATGGTCGACCGTGTCGAACGCGGCAGAAAGATCTAGAAGGATAAGGGCCTGAGAGATGTTGTTGTCGGCCCCCTTTCTGAGTTCGTTCATGACGGCAAGTAAGACCAGCTCAGTAGAATGAGCTGGTCTGAAGCCAGCCTGCTGGGGATCGAGAAAGAACGATAGTTCAATAAAAGAACTGAGACATTTGGTGACATGGGCTTCTAGAAATCTTGCTGAGATAAGGGAGAAGGGAGCTTTTGTTCATGCCCTGGGCTGCAAATTGCGCTTTGCTATTCAAAAAAAGGACATAATGCTTACGTCTGTTTTCATGCAATAATGCATTTTTTAGCTGGGCACAATTTATAAGCTGATGGTAGCAGTGTACAAGAAGGCGCCATTTCACGGGTAGCTGAAGGTAAGCTGTTGGGCTAAAAACTGGGACCTGCTTTTTTCATTATGTCTAAGTGGCTGCTAACCCTTTTAAGACCAGGCACTGTAGTGAAGGTAGCGATTTAGATACATACGTTGCTATGGTAGCATAAGCGCATTAGATGTTAGAAAAGCCATCTTGCCACTTTTGCTGCTTTTGCACACGACACTGCAGAGACATGTTATTATTTGAAAACTGCTTGCTTGCCTTTTCTTCCCATGAGAACTGTCTGTTGTTCACATCCCTAGACGTGCACTGCGACCTTGGTCTGAACATTGTGTGCAAAACACTCTGAGCCGCCAGACAATGTATGTTTTTGAGTTCAGGTTGATCGGCCCACTCTCTAGCATAATACGCACACAGCTGCAAATACCTGGGTGTCGAAAGCCTTTAATATTACTGTTTGCATGCGTTAGAAACACATTCTGGAGAAGAACATTTCCAGGCGCAGAGCAAAGCTGATCCTGTGATGTGATTCACCTAAGCTGATCTTTACCGTATGGGGTTCCCCATTCAAGCCTAGAGACCTTCTATTGGTATAATAATACTAGCCTACTAGCGAAGGGAAGGTGGCTATATTCCACTGTCATTTGTAATATGATTTCTCCCTTCATTTTCTATGGTATTGTAACAATGCTGATGGTTTTAATTATAATTATTTGTCTGCTTATGTTAGCCAAAGTACTGCATCTTAGGACACGTAGTTTATAAAATAAACCTTTTAAACTTTACTGTGTCTCTGATTACTCTTGTTGTGGACTGATATGAGAATAATAACGAACAGGTATTTCTGATTCCCACCATTCCTGAGAGTACTGAAAGTCGCTTGTTCTGGGTTGTCTATACATTGGGACCTTCGAGAGAATACGGATAACGAATGGGACACTGATGCTGGTCGGATAGGGGTTCTGGGTACTGAGGTGAGTTTTTGGTACACCACAATTCACTGAGGTCCTGGTTTCCTGCGCATAGTTCTGTGAATGAGCAGAATCCCTGCAACATGGCGCACCTAACGTTTGGTCTTTTGATTTGAAACGCCTTAGTAGTGCTTATATTAGTCCACAACACCCTCATTCTTGTTTCCGGATAGCGGGAGTGACGGTTTTAACCTACCTGTTAGTACGATAGGTTCCCTGAAGCTTGTTAATTAAAAAGGTTTCTATTTCTGAACCCTTGTGCTACTGTAAAATCCATTGTTCTTCTCTGTTTCCTTACGGCGGTCGATATTGCAGCACATAGCCGTACACCTCTGCGACGTCATCTGACGCAGTATGGGGTGCCGGACGATGGGATGGCCGTTATTTTTGTGGTGAGTGCCAATGCTTCTTACCCCTATGAGTTGTTTTACTCTTGGGTGACACTGCCGGCAGTGAATGCGGATGATAATACATTTCACACCTATACTCACACACGGGTCCCAGCAAATTATATGCCATATAGGACGCAGGAGATACCCCTTTCGGCCTGGCAGCATCACATTTGGTTTAATGGCGCCCTTCCCCATGCGGTTACACCGGCTAGAATGGGCCCTTTGTCAATTCCAGGGGCCACATGGCCGGTGCTGGCCGGATTTACGCCTCATCCCCGCTTTCTGACAGTCGCGGTGGATGAGTTGCGTGTACTCCATACAGCCCTTATTACAGTATATAGGGCTTTAGTGCAATACGTTTCATGCAACGTGCAGGTGGGGGCACCTGCTGTTGCGGGACAACCAGCTGGCCAAGCCGTGGTTGTTATTAGTCCCGTCATGGTTAATTCGGTAATGGGCAAGCGCCCCCAGAATAAGGATGATTTACCTTATTGGCTTGCTGAGAAATTTGACCAACGGGAAGCGGTATTTCCGCATTCTACCCCTGTGGAGAAACACAGGATCCTCACCATTAGTTTACAGAAGGACTTAGTCCCAGAGGTGTCCGATTGTGACAACTGGGGCAAGGTCTTTGCAGCAGTCTACTCGAAGTGCTTCGGCACCCCGTCTATGGCTGTGCTTCCCTCCGTCATTAAACGTGTTCAAGATAACCACGGTCCGGAGGGGGCTGTAGAGTTGGGAATGCAGCTTGTCGGTGTGTTCGATGTAGTTGCCTCTCTCGTCCTTGGTAATCTCAAGGGAGATGCGGTGCAATTCCAAGTGGCTAATGGCTTAGCCAGCGTTGATGAGCTCGACAAGCCCAAAGAGTTGCCTAAAATTATTGTGGAAGCTTATAGAACTATCGGCCTCAGTAGCTTAGGAATTAAACCAACTATAGTCATTCCTGACTTAATACAGCAGACTAAGGTGAGTTTGTCTGTCAAAGACGATCGTCCAGCTTTTCGTAAACAAAATTGGTGAACAAAGAAACCGGGGAAGCAGCAACAGAAACAGGGGTCTCGCCCTGCCTCTCCCGTACAGCCGACTGGTGAGCGCACATACGATTTGCGCGATCGCACTAGTATTAGGTCACCTGATAGATTTAAGGTTACTGAACAACGTTCTCCTCGTTCTTCACAGGAAACATCGGCCTCAGCGAGGTATGCCACAGATAGTGCGGACGCAGCTTCGGAACCTGAAATGGGCACTAACGCTGCTCGACAGCGCAGCGGTGGTTACAGTAGTGCGGCAAGCAACTAACACGTTTATTACTGTAGAAACTGCTGACACTAGAGTGGCTCCCCCTGACAGACTATATGACATAGTCCTCCTAATTGAAGGTGACATGCAACGCACAATACAAGGGATTTTTTGGGATAATCTGACCTCTTCCTATGACATTCTCTTGGCAGAGGCGGACTGGCCCCCGGCTTTCATTTTAGATGCTCCTAGAGGGGAGCACGCTGAAAGGTTTGCCGAAGAGTGGGCTCAGGTGCTTGCACAGGCTTTGTATCGTACTCAGGTAGGCTGGGATAAATTGTCTCCCAGCCATGAGATTCCCTTGCGGTATGCCTCAACCACAACCCCAATATCCCATGCGACGCGAAGCTAGATCTCACGTCGCGGACATCCTTGAGCAATTGGAATATCAGGGAGTTATTGAAACATGTGTGTCACCAATAAATAATCCTTTATTCACTGTAACGAAGCCTGATGGGTCGTACCACCTAGTTTTGGATTACCGGCATTTAAACTCTCATTGCCGGACGTGCGCGGTACAGAATACCCACAGTTCTGCCCTTGTTGATAGTCTTGTGCGTAAAAGGTTTAAAACCACACTTGACATATCCAATGGCTTTTACAGCCATAACCTGTCCTCTATTAGTAGTCAGTGGACAGAGTTTACTTCTGGCGGCAAGCAAAAACAATTTAAAAGATTGGCCATGGGCTATAAAAACAGCCCTGGCGTCTTTGCCGCACGTGTAGTCTCTCTGTTAGAGAGCATTGATCCAGATGCGTACTCGTATGTTGATGATATCTATCTCACGGACGATGAGTTGTGGCCGCATCTGTGTCGCGTTGATCGCATTATTGTTATGTTTGCAGACTTCGGTTACAAATTCAACTTTGCGAAGTCTCACATTGCAGAGTATACAGTGTTGTTTTTGGGCTACGAGCTCAACAATGAGGGTCGAGGATTAGCCCCTCACTTTCTGGAGAAGTGCGCATGTCTGCGTGCTCCTACAACATTGAAAAAATTACAGTCTTTGCTGGGCTTTCTGAATTTCGGTCATACGTACATTCCCGATTATGCCCAGCGTATGAAGCCGCTATATGCCTTGGTACAACCTACTTTTTCCAAATCGAGCTGGCTGCCAGAGCATTTAGCTATTTTGCAATCTTTGCAGGCTGATCTTCTTGCTTCAAAATACTTACTGACACGTGATAACCACACTAACCTGGTGATAAGAATTGTGCCAGGCGCAGTGGGTTTCACGTACTTAACGTTCAATGAGGGCGACACAGTCCCCCATTGCCTACAAATCACACTTGTACACTTCGGCTGAACTGCGCTTTTCCTCAGTCGAAAAAGTTTTGACTGCGGTGCAGATGGCGATTCTCAAAGAACGGGCGCTGTCGCAAGGAAAACACATGTTGGTGGTCACACCGTATCCTGCCCTAGAGGCAGTGACGAAAGCCAGTGTACCCAATTCAAAAGCTTTGCATCCACGTTGGATACAATGGGCCACTTCTCTGACATCGCCAGATGTCACTGATATCTTTGATGCCTCATTGTAGATGCAGGAGTACTTGCAATATGAATTCGTTCATCCGGCTCCTCTGTCTTTGCGCCCGCTCGAAGATTACCATTGTGTCATTTATACTGATGGTTCGGCGCAACCGGCGACGGAATCGAAGCATGCCTATTCAGCGGCCTGTGCAATTGTAGCGGGTACTTTAGAGGATGGAGAATTCAAGTCTGATGTCGTGCATACGCAGTCATTGGGTGATTGTACCGCACAGTTGGCAGAGCTCCGTGCTCTGGTGCTTGCACTAGAGTTTGCTGATCCTCGGGTTACTACTCTTATAGTGAGTGACTCATTTTACTGTGTTTAGTCGTTTAACGACAATCTATTCTTTTGGTCTCAAAATGAATATCGTGATTCCAAAGGTAGCACAACTAAGCATAAAATGCTTTGGGTTTGAGTTGCAGAACTTAAAGAACATCTGCCTCTCGTGAATTTAATTCACACTCTTGGTCACCAACGAGTTGGTGTCCACGCTGTCGGCAACAGCTTGGCTGACGAGGCAGCGAAAACAGCAGTGGCGACATATCTAGTAGCAGCAGTTACAAGATCCAAAAGTAAGATCGATGATGACATTTTGGCAGCTATTGCTGCTACAGAGAAGGGAAGTAATTACCTGAGAGGTTTCCCTTCTCGTTACCATTATCACTTAAGTCCTGATAACGTCCCATTAGTGAGAATTAACGACGTTGGTGACAGATTGATTCCCAACGCGGACTGCAGACCATCCTTGATAACAGCGGCTCACGAGGGTATGGCCTCTGCCCATGCTGGCGTTGCAGCAACTGTTGCTCTGTTACCACAACGTTACTGGTGGCGTGGGTTATATAAACAGGCTCGCACTTATATTCTTGATGGTGACATTTGCCAGCAGAATAAACCTTCAACTGCTGCACGCCACCACAAACTCATTTGTAGATATCTAATAAACCACTTGGGTGTGTTTATCTGGATCACTGCGGTCCTTTCTCCTCTGATACTGCGTACAAGTATATCTTAGTTGCAGTGGATTCGTGCACACGTTTTCTTTGGGTATTGCCACAAAGGAGTGCTGATGCTCGAACTGTCATAAGGGATTTGCGTGTCTTTGTGGGAATTTTTGCATGTGGTACCTTTCATTCTGATCAGGGCCCTGCGTTCACCTTTGAGGCGTACAAAGAAGCCATGAAATCCTTGGGGGTCCAAGTCAAATTTTCGTCTCCATACCGACCTGAGGGTAATAGTGTAGTGGAGCGAATGAACCGTGACTTAAAGCAATCCTTGACAGCTAGGGTTTTAGGCACTGGCCGGAACTGGTTTGCCCATCTGTATAACATTCAACGTGCACTTAATAATCTCCCTAGAAGGTCTCTGGGTGGGCGGACCCCATACATGATGCTCTTTGGCATAAAAATGTTTGTCCCGGACCTTGATGGTCTAGACATGGCGGCGTCTGCCGTACCCTTTGACGTAGATGATTACTGTGCTGTGTTACAGAGTCTACAAGAGACCAGAGATAGTCTTGCGAAGGAACACTTACCCTCCACATCTGATGCTGCGCTTCAGATTCCGGTAGTCGGCTGGCTACCTCGAGTTGGTGACCTGGTCCGTGAGAAGGTGGAGAACAAGAAGGAGTTTGGCCCCTCTTATCGTGCCCCGGTTCCAGTGCTTGGCATGCAGGGTACAAGAACAGTCATTTTACCTCCACTTCCTGGTCGCAAGGATAACAGGTACATCTCCATTGACAATGTCAAACTACAGCGAGTGGCCGATTCTTCTTAGTATGACTCCAGCGGTCTCTTGCCCTGCGATGCTGAGAAATTCTGTTTTGTCTCCGGCTTCTACCACCATGCCTGATATTGCTATCGAGATGCATACAGTTGCTGATCCTTTGTTACTACCATCAGCTGATGGTCTACCTGAAGATATCGAGTATGCTTATCCTGCAGATGTAACATTGCCTGTTTTTCCATCAACCACAGTTACCCAGTCACGTTTCTCCTTTGATACTAACTCTATGACTTCCAGGGCCCCATCAAAAGTTTCTATTTTTGCTGTTTGGTTTAAACAACATTTTTTGATTCCCCCTTGGACTTACATTTGGCTGATGCTCATATGTATTTTTGTATTTATGTCCATCGAATTTGTGGTGGTATTTTTTCGTCTTGTGAACGGACACTACCTAAAAGAAAGATCGACAATTAGATTAATTGATGGAACTTTGGCCCCCCACTCCTCAGCACACATCATGAAGAGAGACCAGACTTTTGTGATTATTACTGCCTGGCCTGTGTTAGATGGGATTGCGTGGGATGCTGTTAAATTTCAAATTCATGGACCCACTGAAGTTATTAATGTTTTGAATGTATTTCGTGTTTCAATGGGTGATGTGGTTAAACAAAACATCCGCTCTGATGATTGGGACGTTCAGGCCATAGAAGCACTGTTTTCTGATTTGAAATATTATGCCGCTTTTGATGCTGAAGATTTGTATTTAGACACTGCTAACTACGGGGAGTTGTTTTGTTATCAACATTATGGCAATCATTTCCTAGAAAAAGCCAATACGTATCGTAATTTTGTGAATTATACACAATGGGAACATTGTCCAACGCCAATGTTAGGCAGCTCCAGCACATTGGTGAACAAATTTGCCTATTTTACTTATTTCAGTGTTTCAAAACCTGCCGCCTTTTATTTTAAAATGGCAGCGGAATCTGCCTCGAAGGTTAGGCTGACACACACTAAATTATTTATTCCAAATCCTTTATGGATGATTTAGCGGTAAGGGGTTATGATCTGTGGAAAGATACTATTGATCTTAAATCAGTTTGGGGTTCTAAACCATGGCAGGTACAAGGAACAGAAGCTTTGCATCGTGCCTGCCTCATCCCGAACCACATGTTATTTTTGAATTCAACTATTTTTCAGACCACCTGTTTTGGTTTGGCTACTTCTAAAAAACTGAATTCCCCCTCTATTCCAGATCTGGGTGCTTATCCACATTGGGATAATCATACAGATCTGGCCCTTGATGCGTTGCAGTCATTCATTACTAACGCATCATTAAATATTTCCAAATTCAATTCGGAAGGATGGTTGACTTGGCAGACGAGTTCAGATTCATGTCAACATCGTTTTTTGGGTCTGCAGCCTGGGTATATGCAGGTTCGTGTAGACCCCCGTTTTGAAGCTTCTCATTCTGTTACTACCTACTCTGTTGGGAAGTTATGCCAGTCTTGGCTGCAACATTCCACCTTGGCATCTGTTAAAGTTCATTTATCTAAATTACATGACAAAATAGATTTGAATGATTTTGTTAAGAGTCCTGTGGGTGGCAGGTCCAAAAGATGGGTGTATGCTATTTATAACGAGGTTTGGAAGTTATCACAAATTGAAGCTGCTTCCAGATTGAGAGCTATTGATCAAGCCAATATGGAAAAAGTGCTAGCTGTTATAGATAATAGCATTAACACCCTTTCTTCCAGAATTTACACATTAGATAATATTGTTTCAGCTGTTGTTGATATTGTGCAGGATGATGTGTCTGTTTTGTATCATGGTCAGAATCAATTGCGTTCTATAATGCAGTTTGCATGGACTTTGCAATCGTTAAAAGCTGGGAAAGTCCCCTAGGACTACATGAACACGTCATCATTATTCCTTCCTTTTAATCTAACCGCGAAACAACAATTCATGTCCATGAAAGATGCAACATACTCATTACTGCATATTGAAAAGTTAGAACCTTTGCCTTTCTCAGTAGCCGAATTGAACCCAGCTGTGTGGCTTATCCACGGGTTAATCACATTGCCATTTCCTTTGTTTAAATTCAGTTTGTGCATGAAACATTATGCCCTAGGCAGATATGAACCGTTGGGTACTGCTTTCCTGCATGAAGTATGGTCACTCCCATTTACATACAGGTGCATGAGAGAAGGTAAAGAAGTTTATTTGAAGGGTGAGGAAGGCTCTTCCACACCTGATCACTCTATAGTCTGTAGGCACATCCAATTGCATGGCGCGTGCAATGTGCAAGCGCATAATTTAGCATGCGTCCTGAAAGGGATTCCAGTGCCAGCTATTACACCTTCTTTCACGCTGCTAGCTAACAGTAGTTATTTGCTTTTGAATAATGAGGCTTGCTGTGGGATGCTAGTGGGAATTCCCTACATTGTGACTGTATCACAAAGAGTAGTCTGCTGTAAAAATGTCCTTTTCCCACCCCCGCATGGGCGGCTGGATGTATCCATCTGGCCTTCCATTCCAACCTTGAAAGCAGAGTTCAACAAGATGAGCAGAATAAGGGCTCTATTGTCTCAAAAAGAAGTCGCTCTGACTTCGTCCCGTGAAACATTTGTCCTTCACGTAGCCAACACCCATACCGAGGTGCAGGCGCTTTTAAATACTGATCTCCCACTTCATTTTGGTGCCCTGATTCAAACTATATTTAAACGCCTCGTCAATTACTGGCTTGGCGCATTTTTTCAAAATTGTGGGCTCCGGCCTCGTGACCTCCTTCCAAACAATTTTTGGTGTGATACCGGCCTTTTTTCATTCTATTTTTTCCAGCGTCTATGGAGGGCTACTGTTGATTCTCGCCATCACGGCTGGCGTGCTGCTGTTGGTCTGCGTACTGCGCAATGGCTGCACACTTTGTGTCACGCAACAGCCTGTCCCGGCTGCTCCATCTTCGTAACCGGATGCTTGAATACTATGGAACTTTACCACTGGCTACCCTGAGCATAGCCTATGGATTATCCTTCCGGTTTGCCTACTTTACATGCGTACAACCTGTTTTTCATTGCCTAGATTGTCCTTTCAAATGGGCTCTGGATTTGTGCTTGTCAAACTCGGTGTCTCCTGCCCCGGATTATGATTGACTGATGAGTCCACTAGTGGCTCATGAGTTGGACTGTTCTGGTGTTAGGATTATGGCCTGTGGTGCGGCACATGGAGTCCTAGGGAATTGGGACATCGGAACGGCAGCGTATGACTTCTTGGCAAGAAGTTATCTGGAAGAACACGCAAGTTGTCCTCTGAATGTGCTAGAGGCTCCAGTGGTCGAAGAACATGTATGTTCGTTTACCTTATTAGACTGGATGGCGGACACTTTTGCAACTCGTTCCAATGACTTCCTTTTGGAAGCTGTTGCTACTTACTGTGCTTACACATTGATGGATTAACTTGATTATCGTCCAGCTTCCCTTGCACAAACCACACATTTATTTTTGTGTGTTCCTACATCTGGGCTCGTTGAGCCTTTGCATGATGTATTGACTTACCATTTTCTTTTTTTCCCTTCATTTTGTTTTTTTTTAAACGTTTTTTTTCGAACTTTCACTCCTCTTTATTTAGATTTCCAATACATGCACTTGGTTCCACTCTGTTGAACTTGAACTCTGCGTTCCTTTTTGTATCCCTATTTGTTCATGGTCCGATCAAGGGGGGGTGTAGTGAAGGCAGTGATTTAGATACATACATTGCTATGTTAGCATAAGCGCATTAGATGTTAGAAAAGCCATCTTGCCACTTTTGCTGCTTTTGCACACGACACTGCACAGCCAGTTATTATTTGAAAACTGCTTGCTTGCCTTTTCTTCACATGAGAACTGTCTGTTGTGCACATCCCTAGACGTGCACTGCAACCTTGGTCTGAACATTGTGTGCAAAACACTCTGAGCCGCCAGACAATGTATGTTTTTGAGTTCAGGTTGATCGGCTCACTCTCTAGCCATAATACGCACACAGCTGCAAATACCTGGGTGTCGAGAGCCTTTAATATTACTGTTTGCATGCGTTGGAAACCCATTCTGGAGAAGAACATTTCCAGGCGCAGAGCAAAGCTGATCCTGTGATGTGATTCACCTAAGCTGATCTTTACGGTATGGGGTTCCCCATTCAAGCCTAGAGACCTTCTATTAGTAATAATAATACTAGCCTACTAGCGAAGGGAAGGTGGCTGTATTCCACTGTCATTTGTAATATGATTTCTCCCTTCATTTTTTTTTGGGATTTTTATTTTATTAGAAACCGTTAGCACACAATAAAAGACATACAAGGGCCTACAACCACCAGGGCCGGCCGCTATAGAGCCCGAGGGCCCGCAGTGTAACGCCATATATTCAAATGAACCAGCGGCAAAGTACCCGGCAGTCCGTAAGCACCTATAACAGACCATGGCCATAGGCCAGGAGCGGTTTAAGACAACGGTTTCATTTTTTATTAAACATAACACACACTCAAGGCAATGAGAGTCCGAGATAGCAGCGTGCTCTTCCCAGGACGGGGAACAACATACAGTGTCCAAAACGATTCTGGTCCAGAAGCGGTGAAGGGGGGCAATGGGAAAACAAAGCATGGAACACACATTACACACTCCCGCAGAATGCGCAGCTAGGGGGTCAAAGCAATATCGACCTCTAATGGCAAAGGCGGGGCGCAGATACGGCCTCGATATAAATTCCACAGACCCCATACCCTACTCCATTTCCCTGGCTTACCTCTCGCCACATACACCGTCTTTTCCCTAAACATACACCAGTCCATATTCTCCTTCCATACATCAACCGTGGGCGGCCTCGGGGAGCCCCATAGCTGTGCAATGTTACGCTTAGCCACCATATACCCCAAGGTCACCCACTGCGTCTGTGCCGCATTGCAATCATTCGGTTCCCAGACATTCAACAAACACCTCCTAGCCTCTGGCAACAGGGCCACGTGCGTGACCCCCTCCAGTACAGTATGGAGACCGTTCCAGAATCGCACAATCTCCGGACATTCCCACAATATATGAAGGAACGTGCCCGGCAGGCCACATCCACACTTACACACTCCATCCATCGAATAACCCATACGCAGCAAACCGGGCCCTGTGACATACACTCTATGGAGGATCTTCAGCTGTACAAACCGGAGGCGGGCCGGGATCGCCACCTCCTTCGGGGAGGCCACCGCCGACACCCAGTCCTCATCATCCAGCTCTAAGCCATCGCCTGTCCATGCCTCCCTCAGACGGAGCAGCAAGTCCGCGCGATCGTTGATGAGTTTCTTGTAAATCAAAGAAATAGTGCTGTCGGGCACATAGCCATCCAACACTCTATCCTCCAGTGGAGAATACTCGGGGATGGCAGCAGCGTCCGGAAAAACCGAACACAGCGCATGGTGGACTTGAGCATATCGGAAATACTCTGTATCGTTCAATTTATATTCCTTTTTAAGCATTTCAAACGTTTTGAAAGCTCCCTTCACCCAAAGATCACCCACCTTACATATACCAATCATGTCCCATTTCTCAAAGCCTTTCGATCTCCACAAACAGCCCAACCGCCCAGAGGCATACAGCGGCGTCGCCCGAGTCAAGCGATCCCTCCACCCCATCGCAGCATTCGCCGCGTGCCACACACGCACCGCCACCCTCGTGGGTCCCATCAGCCGCGTGTCCGGGGTCACCGAGTACAGCGCCCTATTATAATCCCCACCTGGAAGCAGGAATTTATCCATCTCGAACGCCGGGTTTAAGGCAGGACCATATATCCCGTGGTTCACAGCCGCCAACTGAGACGCCCAATAGTATCGTTTGATATCAGGGAGTGCAACCCCCCCATCGTACCAAGGAAGCATTAACTTGGCGAGAGCAATCCGCGGCCGCCCGTCCCAAAACAGTTGACGCTGAAGACCCTCAACCTCCCGGAAATAGCGGGCCGGTACGACATCCAGAGTATTTTGCAAGGCGTACAAAAAGCGAGGCAGCGACATCATTTTGAACAATGCCGCCCGTCCAAGCGGTGAAAGCGGAAGTCGTCGCCATCTTGCGACGTCGGCCTTCAGCCGCTGGAGGGGAGGGAGAAGGTTTCGCTCATAGCGGACCGCGGGATCCAGTGAGATAAAGATTCCCAAATATTTGAACCCCAGGGTAGCAACCTGAACAGGGCAGTCTTGCGGCAGGAGGGGGGCTTCCCCGGAGAGGACGTAGACGCACAAATTGGCCCAGTTGATAACCAGGCCGGAGTTGCGGCCAAAGGAAGTCAACACGTCCACCAATACCATTAGTGACTGTCGGGGGGAAGTGAGATATAGAAGGATGTCGTCCGCGTAAAGGGAGACACGGTCTTCGAATTCCGGCGTCCATCTAATGCCTCGCAACGACGGCTCCCAACGCAGCCAGGCGGCGAGAGGCTCCAAAGAAAGCGCAAAGAGAAGGGGTGATAGCGGACATCCCTGTCGCGTACCCCTCCCCAGTGCGAAGGGAGCCGACACCCTACCATTCACCACCACCTGAGCCAGTGGGTCAGCGTATAACAATTTTACCCAACCAATAAACTCAGGGCCGAATCCAAATTTCGCCAAAACGGCCCAAATGTATGGCCACTCCAAAGTGTCGAACGCCATAGTAGCATCTAGAGATGCCAAGATGGCCGGCTCCCGTATAAACTCGGCTCTAGCCAGCACACCGTGTAACCGCCTCAAATTTAGGGCGGTATTCCGATGGGGTATAAAACCGGACTGATCCTGATGAATCAAGTCGCCCGCGACCCGAACCAGTCGGTTAGCCAACACCTTGGCCAGAATTTTGGGTTCTGCGTTCAACAGCGAAATGGGCCTATAGGAGGCGCAGCGGTCTCGCGGCTTCCCATCTTTGTGTATCACCACTATGGTGGCGAGGCGTTGGTCAGGGGGGAGGAAGCCCGCCGCACGTGCCGCCGAAAACATGTCACGAAGATACGGCGCTATCTTATCAGGACGTAACTTATATAGCTCAATGGGAAGACCATTAGGACCACCCGCCTTACCAGACGCGATCGAGCGAATGGCCAAAGCAATCTCATCTGACGACAACTTCGCCTCCATCAATGTTGCATCCGCCTCCGATAAGGTTGGCAGTGCGATGTCTCGAAGCAACAGATGAGAATCCTCCTCTGAACGCCCGGAAACCGGAGAGTATACCCCGCGGAAGTGATCCGCGAAGCAGTCAACAATCTCAACAGGGTCAGTCACACGAACTCCATCCATTCTCTCCACAACGGGCACCACCCTGCTCGCTCTCTCCTTCTTATCCAACCAAGCAATCAACTTCCCGGCCTTATCCCCCACGTCATACAGACGCCCTTGCTGTTCTCTATACATCCCTTTAGCAGCTTCCGTGACTAGCGCTCTATAATCTGACTGTTTGAGGCTGAGAACATGCAATTTCTCATCAGTAACTCCACGCTCCAAGTCCTCCTCCATTTCAGCTATTTCAGTCTCCAGGCGAACCACCTCAGCTCTCTCGCACCTCTTAGTATGGGAGATAAGAGACAAGGCCTGCCCCCTGACCACCACCTTATAAGCCTCCCATAGGGAGACGGCCGACGACACCGACCCCACATTATCAGTGAAGTAGTGATCAGTGGACTTGACCAACTCCGCGCGGATCTTAGGGTTACGAAGAGACCAGGGGCCAATAGGTGCCACTCTTCCCTCTGTGCCAGGGTCAACCCTCAGTTGCAACCATATAGGGGAATGGTCAGAAATACCTCTGGCTACGTGACGCACCTCCCCAATCATCCCCGCTTGGGTCGCCGGCATGAGCATATAGTCGAGTCTCGAGAGACTCCCATGGGCCCCCGAGTGAAAGGTATACTGCGCTTGTCCCGGGTGCATCATTCTCCAGCAATCGACCAGTCCCAAAGTGTCCAAAAAACTCCCCAACCAGGCCTGAGCCCTAGGGAGATCCCTGGGGGGGTGACGGTCCTCCAATCCAGAGACCACGGCATTAAAGTCTCCACCCAACACCAAAACCCCCCCAGGAAGCCCCAGAACCAAACGCCCCAAGTCAGCAAATGTGGTCGTCTGCAACCCCGGGGGCACATACACAGCCACCAGTGAGATGGTTCTACCCTCCCATCTCCCCACCAGTGCCACATATCGCCCTCTATCATCGTGAAGCACCTCGTCCACTGCCAGTGGGAGGGAGGTCCTAACTAAGATGCCCACTCCCCTAGAGCCAGAAGTGAAGCCAGAGTGAGCGGCCAGGCGATAGCCCCTCCTATTTAGGGCCTGGAAGGAGTTCCCAACCAATTGTGTCTCCTGCAGGAAAACGATGTCGGGCGAGAGCCGCTTCAAGAACTGTAACACCACCCCGCGCTTGATCCTGTCCCCCAGACCATTCACATTCCACGAAAGGATTCGCAATCCCCTATCCCCCATCCCACTCCCGCACATGAATCCCACATCCCGGACAGCACAACCCGGAGAAATCAGCAAACAACTTCACATTGCCCTGCGAAACGAAAAAACAACAACCATCCCCAACAACCCCCCTCCCCCACATACCCAAAACCACAACTCCCCCCTCCCTGCACCCCTGCTTGAGCCCGAACAGCCCCCCCAACTTGCAGTGTGCCTGTCGCCCTAACAGTTACCACAAAAGAACCCCAGAAGGAGGAAAGGACCCCAAAAAGCTCCCCGCAACCCCCAGACATTTGAAGGGCATGATGTGCCGGATTAGAGTGTAACTGAGCCAAGGTGCAATGAACAGTCAATCTAGTCCATCGCCAGGAACCAAGTTCTAGTCCTGCTCCACCACAGCCCGTCCGCTCTCCTCCGCCCGACCGTCTCTATCCTGTCCCCGCGGTAGGGCATCCAGCCAGTCACCAACCGCCTCCGGTCGGTCAAAAAAGTGGGAACGGCCCCGGAACTCAACCCGCAACCTCGCCGGGAATAACGACGCGTATTTCAGCTCCATGTCCCTCAGGCGCCGCTTGACACCCAAAAAACCCAGCCGCTGTTTCTGGACCGCTTGCGTGAAGTCCGGATAAAAGCTAACACTGGAGTTCTCAAACTTCAGCGGCCCAGCCACCCGCGACGCCTGAAGGATAGCATCTCTATCCCGAAAGTTAAAAAGTTGAGCGATTATAGGCCGCGGGGGAGCACCCACTTTGGGCGCACCACCCGGAATCCTGTGGGCCCGCTCCACCGCAAAGAACTTGCTCAATCCCTTGGGTGCAAGACGGTTGATCACCAGATCCTCCACAAAAAGATCAGCAGCAGATTCCTCCGATCTTTCCGGCACTCCGATGATACGGACATTGTTCCGTCTAGCCCTGCTTTCCGAATCCTCAAGTCGACGCTCAGTCTGGTCACTGGCAAGCCGCAACCGACGACCTCCGTCTGCAGGGCGGCCACGTCCACAGTTAGGCTCGACGCCGCTTGTGACAAGGAGTCGACCCGCTCGTTGGTTTTGGACAGATCTGCCCTGACCAAATTCACATCGATCAGTACCGCGTCCAACTTATGTGCCAGGGTATCAAATCGCTGACCCACAGCAGCCTTCATCTCCTCAATGGCGCCCATAACGTCCTGCAGGGTAAACTCCGACGCCGGGCCCGCCAGCTCTTTAGACCGCTCAGGCGATTTATGCAGGCCAGCGGGGGATCCCTTCAGCTGCGCGTAACGGTCCATGTTGTTGGCCTGAGCATAGGATCCCCTCCGGGTTGACTTAGATTTCGACTTGTCCCCTTCGAGTCTCGCCGCCATCGTCCAGAGGCCACCAAGGTTGGCACCCGCCAGGGACAGGGACCCGTTGGCTAAGTTAAGCGGTCACTGCGATCGCAGGCAGGACGTCCGTGGATAGTCCGAAGATCGGGCCAGACACTCCGTTGTCCGCGCTCCTCTGAAACACCAGGGTCCCTCAGCCGATCTCAAACAGCAGACTTGAAAACGAAAGTGAAAGTGCGGTGTACGGGGCAGGTCAAGCCCTGCATGCCGCTGTTGTTCACTTCGTACCCGGGCACCTCACCAACTCGAGACCGGGACCTAGGCACCAGCAGGCCGCAAACTTCGGAGGGCAACCATTCGGGTTCCCGGCGTCCGATCAGAATTCGGAAAACGGGTGGCACCTCAGCGCGAATGCATCAGCAAAAGCCCGTCAAATTTACCAGGATTTAGTCAGGATAGACGTGGGAGGTTGCGGAGGCCCTCGAGAGCCTTAAGCCTATGTGACCATCTTGGTTGCGCGCTAGGCTCCTTCCTCTCCCTTCATTTTCTATGGTATTGTAACAATGCTGATGGTTTTAATTATAATCATTTGTCTGCTTATGTTAGCCAAAGTACTGCATCTTAGGACACGTAGTTTATAAAATAAACCTTTTAAACTTTACCGTGTCTCTGATTACTCTTGTTGTGGACTGACATGAGAATAATAATGAACAGGTATTTCTGATTCCCACCATTCCTGAGAGTACTCTAAGTCGCTTTTTCTGGGTTGTCTATACATTGAGACCTCCGAGAGAATACGGATAACGAATGGGACACTGATGCTGGTCGGATAGGGGTTCTGGGTACTGAGGTGAGTTTTTGGTACACCACAATTCACTGAGGTCCTGGTTTCCTGTGCATAGTTCTGTGCATCAGCAGAATCCCTGCAAAAGCACAGATTTAGCAGCACTATATCAGAAGAGCGTTAAAGATCCATATTTTGGAGAGAGGACACTCTGAAAATAAAAAAAATGGCCAAAGGAGGCTGTAGTGAAATTCCTCAATGAACTGCCTACAGTGCCAGTGCAGAGCACACTACTTTATTATACTTTAGCAGTGTGGCCTAATGCAATATTTATTACCTTGGAGTCATTGCTTGTGCCTGGTGGATCATAAAGTTTCACTGTAAGATGAGCAGCATCGAGGTGCTGTCTTTGTGCGGAATCCCTCAAGTGCGTAGAGTGGAGAGAGGGGGCGCACTGTGCTACAAACAGACACACGGGGCAGGGCTCTGGGATTCGCAAAGCTGCGGGGGAGAGGTCAGGTGATTGCTGCCAAGTGACGTGGTGTTGCGTGTGACTTTTAGCCAGTCCTGGCCTTTTCTGCCAAGAATACTTTACATACTGATTTAATAACACCAAAGTTTAAAAGAAAAACCAGGATCCCTGAATTGCAGCTTGGTTTTTTTAATAAGGCAGAACTTGCTGACGGTGTCCCCGCAAGAAGGTGTAGCATGCCAGCTGTGCCTGTGTTGAAGTAACATTGAATTAGGCTGAGCAACACAGCCTCAGACTCTGCTTGAAGAGGAAGTGTCCAGCAAGTTACAACAGCCAGAAAAACCTTACCTGTGCCCACCTCCTCCCAGATTACAAGTACCATTAAAAGCCGCCTTCTCGGACTATGCGTCCTTCATACACAAAGCCTTTACCAGCCCCTCCTGCTGAGCCCTCAATCTCCTAGTCTTGTTAGAAACAGCGTCACGGGTAGGGTCATTGTGAGTCCAGCTTCGGCAGCTCGTTCCAACCCGAAGTGTGCCAGCCCCAGTCCACAACAGACCCCACACCTGCCTCCCTGGCTGCTTTCTGATCATCTCTTCCTGCAGACATCACTGTCCCGCGCCAGCATGCGGTGGTTGCCTGGCAACTGACGTGCATTGTACACACCGTACCCTAGCGCAGGGAGCAGCCGAGGTAGCTCCCCATGGCCATGGGAGCCCGATGTAGTGCCACCACCTGCATCCATGTTCTTGGGTTGCGCTGCACCCCTTCCAGCATAGATCACTGGGGAGAGGAGGTGGTGCTGAGAGGTGAGTGAGGGAGCAGGGTTGATCAGTGTTATTACAGTAGGGCGTAGCGAAACTCCACGGATTTCCACTGAGTTTTTATACAACTCCACGGAATCTCTTGCCTTAGGTTTCATGTGTGGACTCTATGGATCAATAACGTGGTTTAAGTTGTGTTCAGTTGCACTTATTGCATCAACTCTATTGTGCAATTGTGACATGTCTGTGGTCATTTGCATGGCTGCAATGGTCCAGCAGTCAGTGACTAATGTCCGACCAATGACGCATGGGGCATAAGGCCAGGAATGTATTTGTCTTTATTTTGGTTTCATTTGACAGCCAAGAAATCAACGTGATTTCTTTCAGTATTGTATCCAGCTTGGTTTCTGTTATCTTGCTTCTACTAGTGTTGATCTCGCTCATCACTGCCTCAGAGAGCAACAGCTGGCTAGAGGATTTATGTTTGTCCACGTGACAGGTCCTCGAGGTGCTAACGCCTTCAGTTTCCAAAGGGCAGTTGTCAGTTGAACTCACCTACTACCTACTTATGATCCGTCCTTAGCAAGAACTTTGTTCCCCACAAGTATGTCCTGAAATTCTCCAGTGCCCAAGTACAAGCCAACAGCTCACTCTCAATTACAGAATAGTTATTTTCAGCTGGAGGTGAAGTATGTGACTCATATGCTATGATCCATTCTTCCACACCCTTCCTTTGGATTGCAGTGGCCCCCACACCATATCCATTCACATCAACAGCAACAATGTTTTTTCTCCAACTATGAACGCTTCTGAACATGGTTTCTGTACAACCTCTTTTTTAACCATTTCAAAATATTGACTTTGTTACTGTCCCCACATGTACCTAGTATTGCTCTTAAGTAGCCTATGGAATAGCTTGACTTTATTCGAATAATTTCAGTGAGCCTTGCATAAAATTCTGCAAAACCTGGGAATGACAATTATTGTTTCTTGTAGTTTGGCAAAAGTGCCTCAATGATACCCGCAATGTGTCTTTTTGGCAGTATTCCTTGCTTGGATATTTTGTGGCCAAGGTACTCAACCTCTTACTGACTTGCATTTTTCACATTTTACTGTTTACTGTTTTACTGTTACACAACACTCCTGCACAGCTGAAAAGCCAATCCTCACGCTTGTGTCATGCTCCTCTATATCCAACTAAAAAGCAGGATGCCATCTTGTACACCCTTCAAAATGCCAAACATAAGTCTTTGAATTACGGGGGAGTTCACTTACCAACCCGAAAGGCATTCCCTCATATTGGAAAGAATCCTCTGGGAGTACAGTTGTATGCTTGAAACCTTTAAACTTCCACAGGTTTTTCTTGAGCCCATCCCCAATTTCTTCCTCTTGTACAGAATAACATCCCCTCATAGCAATACCACCATCAATCACACACACTAGAGGATCATCCATTGGTCTAATTTCATGCCCAGCTCCGCCTTGTGAGGCTAACCCAAAATAGATTCTACCTTTATGGGAACAAATTCCCTCTTGTCCTCTGACCCTTGAAGTCCAGTCTATAGTGCAGGTTAAACCAAATGGAACCCTCAAGCTCCACTTTGTATCCTGAATAACTTCCAGGATGCACATTATTGATTCTAATTCTCTACTGGGCCATGGGTTTTTCAAAAGTGATTTATCTTGCACAGCAAAACGTCCTCTCTTCTTGCAACAAATGCGTACCTTATCTATGGAAGACCAGCTTTTGGCATTCACCTTATGTGACAAACTGCTACATCTGTAACAACTAATTTCCCTGTTTTCTTGTACACCACCTTCACTCCTCTTGTTCTTCCTTTCTGGCTTCCTGCTATATTCACTACTTTTTACTACCAAACTTACCATCATATTATTTGTCTTTTTACAAATGTCTTGGACACAATTCTCTGATAATTGAGTATACTCCTCGCTGCAGCGATGGTACCCTTCAGTTTGGTATTGGATCCTTCCCACAAAATCTCTTGTACTTGCTTTAATATTTTGCCCAGCGAAACTTGCTCAATCAGATGATGTGCTCAAATTTGCATGACACTGCCAAAGCTCTTAAGGTCGCTACATATTGATCAATAGCTTCACATTCTCTTTGAATTCTTTCAAAATCTACATTCACTTTCCCCCCATACTTTATGTGTTTCCTTTATCGCAACTAGGTATACATTGGTATGCATTCAAGTTTCCTACGTTCTCCAAGGGTTGAATTTTTAAAAATGTTTAAAACTCAAAGCACCTAATGAAAGTTAAAGCGAGAGTAACCAAAATTATCGAGGACACCGCTCCTCATTCAACTCCTCTACAAAAGACTTGAATATATCCAAGTGTGAATCCCAGTCAATATGAGGTTCCCAGGCTCGGTAAGGATTGGTGGAGGAGGTTGTACATTTGATATATTGATGGCAATTCACACTTACAGAGAACATAATAAGTATTACAATGTTTTGTTATCTTTCTCTCTCCTTCCTAATTATATAGTCAGATTTCACAATCCTCCAAATCTTGATCCCAACCACACACAGTATATGGAGGTCAAGTGAAGTAGTTCATTCACCTTCATTTCCAGATTCCAATTTCAAACTCCAAACGCTGTAGCACTATTCCTCAATTCACTAGAAACAACAAGTCACGCTGCACTTCTAAATGCATCTGGGGCTGTATCGTACATATGGGGCATTTTCCTAGTATGCACCGGGTGCGCCTTTTAAAAGGTGCACTCGGCGCAAACAGAGAAAATGCACCATATTAGAGGAATGCGCCACAAACTCACACTGCCCTTAGGGCAGCGCATTCATGTGCTAAACGGAGTGGCTACTTTGAAGCCGCTCCATGTTTCACAGTGCACTTTAAAGAGGCATTAGAGATCCCCTTGCAGGCGGGTGCAGTGAGGGACTACACCCACTTGCAAGGGGATGTCTGGGGGGGGTCCATGGGCTCCCTTCCCCTTTTCAGAGGGCTACCATCAGGGGACGCCTTGACAGTGCAATACCTTTTAGGTGGCACACTGTCAGTGAGCCTCCTGACAGCTTCTTTGCCTCCGTGCCCACGTCTATAATACGGCACGAGCGCAGATGCAAAGGGACTCCCTCATTTGCATGGTGCCACACCCCCATGCAAATAAGGGAATGCCCTCTGATGAAAGTAATGGCGCTTTATGTGTGCCTGCACTATCAGTATTTCAGAAGGGGACACACGAGCATTTGCAGCCCCTTCTGTAGTACCAAAATTCCAGAGAGGAGCGCAAAGTGGAAGCAAACACCCGTTGCGCCCCAGAGGCACTTCTGTAATATGGCTCCAGGTGTGTTTCCCGTATCATGTGGCTGTCTCCCTTGGCCCACATATAGAGCTCTTAGTGTGCTGGCCATTGATTGTGTGAACACATTCCTGGTTGCGCAACTGGTGCCCTTTGGGTGCACTTGCATATGTGCAGGTGTTCGTATGCACACACGCTTATCCCTGGTCATGTGACTTGTGCCAAGAATGACTCATACATGCAGGCCTTAGTACACAAATATGAAATTGTGCCTTTCCATGAGACCCAGGCCATAAATGATACCCGTTCTCATATTTTTTCTGACTGAAGCCCACAGCGATTTGTGTCTCATGACTTGTATGCATTTGATGTTCCTGACTGGAAAACGTCTGCAGTCACTTGATTTCCAACACAGGTGCATTCTACTGCACACATTCAAAATTGAGCTTCCCAAACAATCTGCAGCAGAAAGCTGATTAAAAAGCGGACCATATAAACCAGGGTAAGGGTCGGTGTGACACCATATGACATCCCTTACAGACCACAGTGGTCCCAGTCTGTCGCTTCGTCACTACATCAAAGTGTTACTCTCCATGCTTTGGATTTGCAGAGCCACTTCCTTGAGGCTGGAATGTCCAATAAAACGCAGAACAATCCACCTTGTGTCTATTTTAACACTGCCCATCTTTCAACGTTGTTGTGTTGGGACTTCAACAAAGACACGGACCTTTGGTGTTGTGTTGACCTTTGTTGGGTACAAACATACAGATGGAGCAAAAAGAGATGCATTAATCAAGGTCTGCTGCCAACCAGAACTCCTGTCCCCTTCAAACCTATACACACACATGTGCACACACAAACCAATGTTCCAAGCACCACCTTCCACACCAATGGTTTTATGGTCCATCGATGAGCCAATCAGCACATACCACACTCCTGATATGCTGATTCAGCCCTGCTCTCGCGGGTACAGCAGCGCCTTACCCTGACATGTGTGCTATCCTACTGGGCTGTTTTGGGCTTCTCTCTCTCCATAGCAGGGGCTTCATTGCATCCCTTTTACATACAAGATGCAGGTACCTGCTATGTGTGCCATTGTAATGCATGGTGATGCGTCCCGAGTCCCCTGCACAGGCCCAGGTCTGCCTATGACATCACTGCTTCAATTCTTCCATGGTGAGATCTTTGGAGACCTATGCTGGTGAAGAGGGGGAGATCAGGTGAACAGGAGACTTGACATGTGATTGAAAGTAAGTTTCTTCCTTGAAATACAGGAGCCCAGGTCCTACATGTCCTGCCTCCAAGGATTTCAAGCTGCAACTGACTTTGCTGTAGTTGGGTGCCATGGAGAAGGAATGCTGAGTGTGAACCAGAACAAATATCAACATTTACAAATATAAACGTAGTGCAAGACAGAGAATGTACAAAGAAAGTTAACCTGAAACATAGACTTAGTCCTTCTTTCTTGTTTATCACTACAGCTGGGTTATTGGGTGCCTGGCAGCTCCTCGCTACGCTGTCTGTTTGGGGTCAGTAGACACTGGAGCAAGAGGTGGTATCTCCTTCAAGGGTTGGAACGGTGGACACACAAACCAGCCATCTTACATTGGGCCAGGCCATGCCTCATTGGCCAATGAACACATTTTCAGTGCAGAGTACTATTTGTTATGTTCTTGTGGACATGTAAAATGGTATCTGCCTGTGTGAATGCTATATGTGATTTCATTCATGGGAACATTCAGAGGCCGGGCAAAACTGCAATGTCTATATGAGGCCATCACATAATGTTGAGGCTGGTACTGACTGGAAGCCGAGAGCACGTGTTGTCGCCATCGGATATTGTAATTGGCTTTGGACTTAAAGGTGTGTGAAAGTGAGTGTGAAGTATTTAGCTTCGTGAAAAATCTAAACTCTGAGGTTAAATTTAGTTTAACCTACCAAGGGACATTCTCAAGTAACCTCAGAATGGTACTGAGTGGAAAAGGTGGACCCCATAGCCACAGGAAGGCGAGTGAACCATCAGGATTCCACATTTATTGGCACCTATCGAAGGTTTAATCTCCTCAATGCTTATGAAATAGCAATAGGGAGAACTGAAAGTGTTTGTGAGTGTGAATGGTGTGCAAAATGTAGTGCTCAGTACATAAGTAACTAGGTGAAGTGCTAGATAGGGGCACTTTGGTGTTTCAAGGATTCAGGGTATCGATGCACTAAGGGGTACTAAAGGATTATTAGGGTACTGTTAGATAATTTAAACAATGCATGGAAATAAAATACTTTTAAATCTCGACATTTGTGTAATTTTTATAGGTGCTAATGAAGGACACAACATTATTACCATGAGAGTTTCAATTAGACTTTAATGTAGTCCATATTTTAAAAGTCGACTTCGACTTCATTACATACAACTAACTTTATGTTTGGAAGCTCCACATGATGCATATCATGTATCATATTATCCCTTCAGAGGCATGACCGTGTAATACGGCTGTTAAAGGTTTGAGTAGGTTTCCAGTCTATTGAAGAAGAAATAAGCTACTATGATTATGGGTAGAGTAAGATATTGCAGTAAGGATATTAAAAGATAATGTATTTGTTTGTCATATTGAGAGAAGACCTTTCAAGGGTTTGTTTTACAAGCTTGATGCCATAGAATCTCTTGTAATTGCTTACCCACTTTACGTGTACATACGTTTATTCAGTTCAATACATTTTAATGAAATATACCCAAATGGCGTGGACCATGTTACTTGGGGGCAGCTATGTATATTTTCATGAAGTACTGAGCGATGACTCTACCCACGAAGTACTGAAAGAATACATCTTACTTAAAAGCTTAGAAGGCAAAGTGAAAACACAATATATTTTGTTACATTTTTAATTTTTTTAAATTTTGTTAAATTGACACTCATTTACACTTATCAGGTAGCCAGCTGTCCACCGAATAACTGTTGTCATAACTAGACTAAAGTCGTCTTAGACTTGTATGTATTACAAGAGTAAGTCACACTCTTCTTTTGGACATCTGAAACAGTACCACATGAAGAGTGTAGTCCCATGAAAGGTGAGGGGCTTGCTTTAGAGGGTAGTGCTTTGAGTTAGCATTACCACGAGGTACACGGAACAAGCACAGTAAGCCAGAAGGTTCTATATGAGAGTGTTGCTCCAGCGTAATTTTTCCATTTTTCTGACACGTCAGAAGCATGTAGACACCTTTCCAAGCCCTTTTGTCACTCTATAAGAACTTATGCAGCTGGGCACAATGTTCCGCATACCGGAGTTAGAGGACTATAATGTCTAGGGAGATGGAACTAGAAGGACATCTAGAATCTTCCTTAGGCATAGTCCAGATTTATCCATGGGCGGTATGAACCCTGGTTGTATCCAGCCTTGCTACAGGTATGTGGCTCTTGCATCTCACAATGTTAGCCACAACCAGTGTGAATTCTAGGCTACGTAGAGGATTCATGTGCACATATATAATGCTACGGTATTTAATCATATATATTTGTCTCATGTTCACTATTGTGTTGCTTACGTCTATCTTACATCTATCATCTTTCTTACATATATTTTTGCTTCATATATCCAGTAATAGGTTTGACCATAAGAAAAACCTACAGTTTATGTGTTCATACATTTTGCATATGGGTGCTAACTGTAGTTAGCTGCGGGGACCTCACCTATAACTTTCTGGGTCTTTGGCTTGAATGCCTGCAAGTCCCCATACAGGTCTTTCTTCTGTTTTAGTTGGAGGGAGGGGCCATGGAAGAACTGCTTGTTTCTTCTGCCCTACATGACGCCTCATGTGTTGGAGTCTAAAGGAATCATACAGGCGTGACTAAACTTATAGCGTGTTTCTTGTAGCTGAGGCGGAAGAGGGTATATCATTTCTATAGCCCAAAGAGAGCTCTAAGTAGCTGTGTTAGGTGTGTTAGGTGTGTTAGGCGTTGATCATCACAGACGGAAAGAACAACAAAAAAATATTTTGCTGTCATCCAGCTTGGAAGCAAAATAAGCATTCAGACACGCAGGGCAGACAATGCTGAAAGACAAGAAACGCCAGAGTACATCAACAGATTTGCAGTTAAAAGGAGGTTGCTGGTATTAGCAACGAATGAGATGTGGTCGACTCGCCGGAGGGTCAGAGAGAGTTCAGAGTCTACCTCAATAGCAAAGTTTCTCACGATGTTCTAGGTTTAGGGTGAGTCCCCATTAAGTGGGGCAACAGTCTGGCAAATCACAGAAATTACGTCTTTGAGTTCTTAAGAGCTTCAGATTTTATAGGGTTTGTTTTGAGAAAATTATTGAACAAAATTTATTTTAGGTGGCATAAGCGTGACCTCTCTGAGAAATGCATTCCTGTCACAGCTCTGTGTGTAATTTATTCTCTTTCGGTTTGACCAGATGCAGGCTCCTTACTGTGTGTGAACGGTAGGAGCAGTAGAGAAACCCAGATCGTCCCGCACATTTTAAAATTGTCTAGTCCCTATAACCCTTAAACACATGCTTTGCACTGATTGGAGTCAAGGACAGCTTCAACAGTTCAATGCTCTGTCCATCAGTTACAGCTCAGTAAATGGGCTGCCCCCAGTGCCTCAGCTGACCCAATTTTGAGGCCATCGAAGACATTCATAGAAGGCATTGTCTTTAAAATATCACTTCCAGCCTTGGAGCACGGCACGTATTGCTAAATGATCTGCATCCAGTTGGCTTCATTTTGCAGTCTCTATGATTACCATTCCTGAGATCTGGATGGGCTGTTTTAGTCGCAGAATGGAAAAATATGAGGCAAGATGATCTCACCAAAACTAATCATTGCCTTCCACGTTTGAGATTGAATTCCTTTACTCCCTGAATTTTAGGAAAGGGAATATGTAGACTTCCAAAGTAGTGGATTGACTTTACAATGTTTCACTTTCTTTCCTAAAACCTGACAGAAGCCCTGATTGCAACAATGTAACAGAACCAATATGAAATGTCTGCCCTTTGTCTTAGTTTAGAAGCTACATGATATTTTATTTCTTTTTAAAGTTGGCACACAGGAGATAGAGAAAATATAAAAATAATCAATACAAATATTTAAAAAAAACAATCACAGGGCCGGAGAAGAATAATATTGACTCTGGCCTGTACATCAAGCATACAATTGGATATCGAGTAGCAAAAGAAAATCTACTTATGTACATATAATGTCTTCTGTGTAGACATTTCATCTGGGTAAGCAGTTAATGAATGCCATTCACAGTGCCAAGGATGTCAACTCAGGGAGTCTCCAACATTCAATAATCAGGCACCCAAGGTAATACACAATCTTCAGGGACAGAAATCTGTGTAAATGCCCGTCCCATTAAAAATTTCAGAACACAGATGGGTCTTTAAGAATCCAATGTGTACTGATGAGGTCATACCAGACTTCCAAACACTGATATCTCTGGAACCATAAATCAGTGGGCAATTTTTGAATTACTTTGCAACTCAGGGTGCCCCGACTGAGCCAACAAAGTGCACCGCTAATGTCTAGAATAAACAAGCATTGGCATAGCCAATAGGTCTTGCCTTTGGGACTTTATAAGTATTTAATTATGCAGCACAATATCCTTGGTGCAACATCAACTGTTGCATGGCTAAACACTTATAATGTCCCAAAGGCGAGACCTATTGGCTATGACAATGCTTGTTTTATATGGTCCACAAGAGGCCTTTCACAAACTGATTAGGCAAGACCTAACAAAGGCACTGCTTAATTTGTAAACAAATAAGAGCCGGAGCCTTCGTGATGAGGCCACCGCAATATGCATCACACATTGCCAGTATCAGCGCTGCCAATAACAGAACTTAGACAACTACTAACCATCACACAGCTACAAGTGTGAGAATTCAGACTGTTCACGGCCCCCAAGCTTTAAAAATGGTTTGGGTGGCTGGTAGTAGTTTTAAATATGTATTGAATTATTAAAAATCTGTTTTCCTGCTCATCTTTAAATGAGCAGCTGTTCCAAGTGCCGGTAATTAAGTGCAGGTGCCGAGCTCCGGAAAGCACCGACTCAAATTAAGCACCATACCATCATTAAAGGTAGGAAATGCTCTTGGATCAAGATACTTGTACTATGACAACACTGAAGAGAAATGATGCTATGCATCTAATACACTGATGTTACAAAAAAAAGTGACAATATTAACCGATTCAAGCATACTCAGGTAGCAGTGCGAAGTAGCACCTCTAGCTGCATCTCCCAAACATCCCGTGATTTGCATGAGTATGCCGAGTGCGCTTGAAGAGACAGAGAGAATATATATATACGCACGCTCTTCTCGAGAGCAGACCGCAATCTTACCTGGTTCAAACCTCTGCGAAATGTGCCCTGCCTTCAACAAAACACATGATGAAAGTCCTACCCCAGGAAGGCCGCCAGTACACCCCAACTCACAAGCATGTTCAGAGCACCCCTAAAAGGTATGAACTGCACACCCACACAGATTAGAGGAATGAACCAATAAGCAGGAAACCACTCCGAAACCTTCGGCTCGAGTTCGCGCTAGATAAAAACGGCAACAAAAAAAACCACGCGGTGCTCCAAGTTAGTGGAGAAGACAGAAAATGAATGTTACAAAATCAGAAGCACCCCAATGAGTGGTAATGCAATGTCAATCTTATAATCTAGGTATCTTAAAGACGTCTCCAAAAGTATTTTGCAGATACCATATTGCAACACGCATGCTCAACAACCGTCACCACCTAACCTACTCTCAATTAAAGCATTCCATTGGCTCACCATAACGCCACCACCAAATTAGCCCCATCTTGTCAAATGCTCGTTGCCCTACTACCCAAGAACAGAAACGCCACTGTTACTATTTTCTGGTTTCACACGCATTATCGAAAACTGAAAAACAAAAGAGCACAGTGCGCAATGGAACACGTGGTCTCTACAACAGAAGGAAAATCCCAGCGACGTTTTGCCTATCTTACAGCCTGACAATAGTATCAGTTGCTGGGGAGAAACTGACCGTAAGCAGCTAGAAGCTCAAACCAGGGGAATGACTGCTCTACTCTCGCGTCCTGCCCTTTACGAGAATGCCACCTACCAAGTCCACGGCGAACCTCTAGGAGACAGATGACTGAGTGCGTACACAACCGGAGCTTCTTCGCACAGCCGGTGGAGTTCTTTAAGAACCTCCCCTGGGGGGACAGCGCAGTCTTGGATTGGGTGAAAGCATGTTGTCAGAGATTGGCTACTGCTTTAAAAAAAAAAAATCTGGATCTTCATGACAAGAGCACTGTGTTGTCTGCTCTATGTGTGATCTGTTATATGTATACTAATCACTTTTAGTACATTTTATTTCCCGTAAACTGAAATTGAGGCTACTGGTCATATCTATTAAATATTAAGCCTGGGCAAAGCACTACACTACGCTCGCATAGTTTGCGAAATTTGCGCTACTTCGCACTACGCGAATTGCACGTAGCACAGTGCAAACACACGTAGCGTAGCGTAGCGTAGCGGTCATTTTTTGCTTGCTCATGGTCCTCAACGTCAAGTTGGCGACCGCGAGCAAGCAAAATGACATCCCGGCGAGACTTTTTCCTCGTTCGCGATCAGCAACATCAAGTTGCCGATTGCGAGTGCGGAAAATAAACCTCCCGGTGAGATTCTCAACCCGGGGAGGTCAGGTTTCTCACTGCGAGTGGTCGCGTATGCTTGCGACCGCTCGCGATGAGAAAGCTGCCGCTCGAGTAAAAATCTACTTGAGCGGCAGAAGACTACAGCTCGCAATGTGCAAGATGCCGTTTTCAATTAATGTACAGTGCCGGATGCTTGTACGCACTGTGCAATCATTGAAAACGGCATCTTGCACAGTGCGAACAGGCTACGCATAGCTCGCATAATGCGAAGTGCACTTTGCATAGCTACGCGTAGCGCTACTTCGCGAACTACGCCCAGGGTTATTAAATATTTCATTATGTTTAATGCAAATTATCTTTTGTTGTTAAAGAGGAACTGATTAGCACACTTGGCTGAATGAGACCAATGAAACACACGTACTCTATTACCTATGTGTACCCTGGTTTCGATTTGGCATAAGGATTTGTCCTGGTATATATATGTCACAGCGATCCCTGTGCTGGAAACAATGTTTGCAGCAGGGGCATTATTGAAACAATAAAGACAGACAAAGGACCCCACACCCAATGGATGATTTAATCACTTGCATATGAAGACTAGTACAATACTATGAGGGCAGCAAATTTTCAGTTGTTGAAGCTGGCCACCTACACATCATAGAGCGAAGCCAATCTGAAACACTGCGATGTAAATTGCTAAGAAAAAACTACACAGTTGAAGAAATATAAGAAATGGTGATGCATCGACAACCAAGCAGAGACGCAGGTAAAGAAGAGTTAGGCATGCAAAGCAGGCAAAAGAGAAAGGGCATTCGACTTAAAAGAGCAAGCAATGAGAAAAATGTGTAGAGAACAAGGAAAGAGATTGAGATCTCGAAAACTCCGATCTCGGGAACACAAAAGCCAGATGAAAGAAAAGGACTGTCTCTTCAAAGAAAAGAAGTATTGCTACCAATGTGGATAAATATATCTACATATGAAGGCACATGCTAGCAATAGAAAAGCCAGAGAGAATAAACATCACCATTGAGCAAAAGCTGTAAGAAGTTAATTGTGAGAGGGGGAGCAGGAGGAGAGCCCACGAGTGGTGCGCACGCGCGCGCTGGGGAGAGCAGTCTGCTGTTTTTCGAAGCACATACTCGTGCTTGTGGCACGCCACTGTGCACTGCCGCAAGCTGTATGCCGCCACAAGCACGAGTATGTGCTTTGTAAAAGAGCTGCACGACAGATAAAGTCTCCTATGCAGCACATGCGCTCTGCGTAGGCGAGACCTAAAAAGGAGAAACCTTTGTGTTCTTCTCAGAAATGGGTGTTGTTTTGTCTAAGTGAGTCAGGAAAATATTTTTTTGAAAAGACATTGAATATGAACTCTGACACACCTGATAAACTGGATGTGAACAAAACCGCATATTCATCACCAGTCCTCCTGCAGTGAACAGTTTGAAAGCTCAAGTGAGACACAGTGTGCATGTATAGAAATAAAAACACTCTGTTGCTAGGATCGTAGGTAATCCAATAAGCTTCATGAAACTTCATTGGTGGAGTGCAACTATTGTCATGGCCAGACTGGCTATTTCACACGTGGGGATCTGGAGCAACTGCGGGATGGTTTCTGAAGGGCCACAGCTGCTGCTGACCTATGTCACTATTTCCCGCTCCTCATTCTTTATCACTGTAGTAAGTGAGGGAATAAAGAGAAAGTGAAACAAAGAGAGAGAGAGTATAGAGAGAGATCAGAGTGAGAAAGAGAAAGAGAGGAAGAATGGAAAGGAAAAATTGATTTAAAGAGACAGGGGATTTTTACCAGGGCTATTTTTTTATACCAATCTCTCCATGCCCATTGTCTGTCTCTTTTGCTTTCAAATGGATGAATAGTTCCTTTTTAAAGGTGCCTACAGATTAGGATCTAAATTAGGACATCTCATCTCATGCATATTAAAACCAAATGCTGAGCTCGAAACATAAAATGTTTTGCTCTCCTAAATTACACGTAGGCACTCAAAATTAACATCTGCTGCCAACATGTAAGATCACAGGATTACACCTGCAGAAAATTGCATATTGAGCTGAATTTCCCAAAGTTATGAATTCAGGAAACAGTGCAAAAATTGGACTCTAAGGGCGATCCCATTAGAAATATTGGGAGCACCCCAAATTTGTAGCTTTGCCAGTATTCAGAAATGTCCTAATCGTTTTACCGCTCTATCTGCATACCTCACTTTACAGCAACAATTGTTTGAGTACGTCTTTATTAAGGTGGGGAGTTACACAAACACTGCTGCTCTTTGGAGAGCTCTAGACAACATTTATCCCAGGTCCCTGTTGTTTGCTGTACTGCAGGCTGCATTGCGACCTTGAACACCAAGGGATTCTGGCTGCATGTTGTCTCCTGCCACCCTGAGAAAGCCACCATCCACTGTGTCAAGGGCTGCAAGCACACTTACCTCTGCTTAAGGGATCCTTTTTGGCCAACGGCACAAAACTGTCAATGAAGGCATAAAAGGTACTTCGAATTTTAGGTCTGACCTACAGACAATCTCTTCCCCCACCTCTAAAAAATACACATATTACATATATCCACAGGGGCTTTCAGTCATCCCTCTGCACACCATAGTCTATTCAAGTGTCATTCACGTTTTGCTTCTGCCCACCTCAGTCTACACCTGTTGGGTGGTTTGCAAATATCTGGGTGTTCTGGCCTTTTCAAAGGGACATTGGTTTGGCTGCTAGGTGGATTTCGTCTGGTAGACCAGTTCAGATTTTTGGAGAAAACCAAGAGGAACATTGTTTCTGAGTCTTGTCTTACTGACTTTCAAGGATTTCCACTTTGAGGTACATTTTGCACTTTGAACATCATGAACCCGCAACAGTACACAGCTTATTTTTTAAGTTGAAGATTAGCCCTTGACGGGAAGCCTTCAAGATAAATCAACATGTCCTTTGTGTAATTGGTGATCCAAAAAGAAGCTTGAGCCATGGTATAGTGGGTTGTGTTTGTTTTGGCAGAGTGAAGGATTGCTTTGATGGTGACAAGAGAATATTTGGGAATACATGTATATATACAGTCTCCTCCATAAATTTATAAGAGGAATATGGCACTGTCCTAATTATCTGGTGAACATTTGAACTATATTAAGAGGACCAAACTTAAAGGATGCAAACTTGGTAAACGTGGATATAGGATTGGAGAGTAAGGTGGTAGCCCATGGTGAAACTTTGAGGTTTAGCGTGAGGAACCACAACAGGGGTGAAACTTAGCAGTGAGAGTTTTTCCAAATAGAATTGCATCATCAAATATGAGTCACCAATGTAAAGACAAAGAAACTCATATTTTTCTGAGTGTTCAGATACCGACAGTGTTGGACTTGGCCCTTTTTGCAGGGTTATCCCCAAACTTTTTTCTTCTCCCCTTATTTTTTTCTGACCTGTTGTTGTTGGCTATAGTACTCTGGGAACTTTACCACTACTAATCAGTGCTAAAGTGCATATGCTCTCTGTATAAATTGTGATCATGATTGGTTATACATGATTGGCATATTTGATTTACTGGTAAGCCTCTGTAAAGTGCACTGAGTGTGCCAGGGTCTGTAAATAAAATGCTACTAGTGGGCCTGCAGCGCTGATTGTACCACCCACATGAGTAGCCCTGAAAAGGTATCCCAGACCTGCCACTGCATTGTCTGTGCACAGTTTTAAACTGCCATGTCGACCTATCAAGTGCACCCACTTGCCAGACCCTAACCTTCCCTTTTCTTACATGTAAGGCACCCGTATGGTAGGCACAAGGTACCCCCCAGGGCAGGGTGCAGTGCATGTGAAATGTAGGACATGTACTGGTGTGTGCGACATGTCCTGATAGTGAAATACTGCTAATTTCTTTTTCACTATTGAAAGGCTATCTGACCCATACAATAGAATGGGAAATACTTTGTAACATCTTCCAAGTATAACTTCTTATTTGGGACAAGTTAGAGAAATAAAGTTTAGGCTCTCTGAACTCAGAATTTAATAACACATCTTTTAGTAGTGATGTTTTTTAAATTGTATGTTTGAAAATTACACTTTTAGAAAGTAGGCATTTTCTTGTTTAACTATTCTGTGTGCCTCTGCCTGTTTCTGCATTGACTGTCTGGCTTTGAAGTGACCGGGGCTGGGGATGTGTATTCACTGTAGACAGCCACTGGGGGCGGGGGAGGAGTTGAGGTGTGACTGGCCCATCCTGGATGACTCAGAGCTGAGCTGAATAGACCTTGGCTGAATTTAGAGTAGTGGGAGGAGATTTTCTTGTACCTGAATAGGGCCTGTCTCTCTTGCATAATGCTGTCTCCACCCCCTGTGGTCATACTGCACCAGTAAGGACAGAACTAGTTTGAATTGGACTCAGAGTCCCTTGCACAAAGAGAACAAATACATTTTGGGGTATAATTATTACACCTGAAACCCCAGAACTTTAGATCACTTTTGGACTCAAGAGGAACCTTTGTCAAGGAGAATAGCTGAAGAGCTGTGAGGAGAAGTACTGCCCCTTTGCTATTTGCTGTGTGGGTGTGTGGGGTTGGCCTGCAGTTGCTGTTTCTGCCAAGGAGAGGACAAAGACTGGAACTTTGCTTTGAACCAGCTTGAAGAAGATCTCCAAGGGCCTGTGTGTGCTGACCTCCTGTTCTGAAGTCTCAGGGACTCAAAGACTTCACCCCCAGCTCCCCTTAACTCTGCTGCTGAGATTTCTGCCCTACCAGGGGGTGCCTGTTCCAGGTCTTGGCCTCTGGAGGTTGTGTTTGCTGCTAGGGGCTGGAAGAAACCTGAAGAACTAAGAAAATTGATGCAACACTCTTCTTGCGGCTGTTTCTCTGAGGCAGCACCGTTGTGCGAGGTGAATGTCCAAGCATCACCGCTCCACTGCCAAAATAGACGCAGCGTCTCTCAACACTGCAAGAACCGACACATCGAGGGATTGTGGCTGAAGAAACCGACGCAGATCCGCTTGACACCGCTGCATCGATTGCCGCCCCATCCCGGATTTTCACGCTTTGTACCTGTGTGGCAAGTTTTCCCAATGCAACACACGCAGACCAGAACCATCTTGAAGTTGATGCATCACTTCCCCCTACCGACCGGATGTGACGCATCAGTTCTCCTACGTGTAGCAGAAATTTTGCATCGCCTCCCCATGGTCTCAGGAACTGACGCATCTCTTTGTTTCTTGACGCTCCCCATGTCTGCGGCTGTTTGGCCTTGTGAATTTTGACGCATCTACAGGTACTTTGAGAGAATTCACGCATCCATAGTTTTCTATAGACCCAGTTGTTTGAAACCTTTTTAAAGTCATAATCTTATTACATACATGTAAGTTGAATTTTTGTCAGTTTGGTCTTGTTGGGTTTAGATAAAGATACTTTATTTTCTAAACTGGTGTGGTGTCCATTTGTGGTGTTATCACTGTCTTACTGTGTGTCTTGAGTACAAATACTTTACACATTTCCTTTGGGATAAGTCTGTTTGCTCGTGCCAAGCTACCCAGGGGGTGAGCAGGGGTTATCTAAAGTGTTTATCCCCCTTACCCTGACTAGAAACAAGGGTCCTTATTTGGACAAATGTACCTATCTCTGCCAAGTAGAGACCCCCATTTCTAACAGACAGAAACAAACCAATAACCTAAAGTGAAAAGTACATTTGATACATTCGAGCTGTGATTACAAATATATTTAAAGTGCACATCACCAATTTCTAATACATGTTAAAATCTTCATAAAACCTTAAAAACTAGTGATTTATTGCTCATAAATCTGACAGCCACTCAATGCATTGCTTTTTAAAGTAGGTTTCTTTCGCCCAACAGGAATCAGTCAGAATATCTGCAGTTACGGCACTTTGATCGCCAATCTAAGTCTGGATTCTGACAGCCGCCCGTTAAATGGCCGTCCTGTCAAAGACTGGAAGGATCCCTCTCTCATCAGCATTGATATCGATTTGGAAGCTGTTCTTAATATGGTGAGAATATCCAATAATTTCTACTTCCTTAATAATATGTAATATTTTGAAATATGTGGGCGAAAAGGAATTGCGAGAAGTAGAATATCTAATAGTAGTAGCTAACTAACCAGGATGAAACAGAGCACAGTGACTCTGGGACAAGATACATAGTCACAATCAGCTAAACTCACCAAGCACCCCCAAACTCAATTTAAATATAAATTGCCATTTTATTATGCATCCCCTGATGAGCTCTGAATTATTATAACATAAAGCAAGTACACCATCCTCAAAATAGTCATAATACATTAAAACAACTGGGTTCAGTTTAAATATTTAGTTTTATGACATCAGAACATTTATTAGGCTAGGCCAAATATACCTGGAACACTAAACACACTAGCAGCAAATTCAACAAGCAAACATGCTTCAAAAGGCACCACTGCCTTTTATTAGCCTATGGCAAGAGGGTAACACAGATTTTTATTTACTCACACTTGAGACTCTGCGTATGATTTAGTAATATTTTCAGCATTTAAACAGCTATATTAAAATGTGTTAGGATGTTTGTGTGTGCCTTAGATTTTGGATATAGCGTGCTTGCAAGTTGTACACAATTCAGAGGTAAATACCATTTTCCCGTGGTGAGGTTTTAATGGCTGCTGATAGAAATTTGGTGAGCCCTAACATATATGCTGCTTCAATTCACTCAATCAAGGCTCTTTACTTTCTTGTATGTAAGCGTACTTATCACTCTGGGCACTGATCCTCACAGACAGCCAGAATCTGTAACTCAGCTGGCAAGCACTGAAACTGCATACTGACCATCTCTGAGATCAGGAGCTCCCAGGAAAAAATGGAAAATTACAAACTGGAAAACTTTAACCGAGAACTTTGAAAAAACACAGGATAAGGCAGCTGATACAAACATCTCTGTCTTTGGTGTTCTAGTAATACTTAACCAAATTCACATACCATGTACACTCCACACACTTGATTCACACATTTTAACTTGCATACTGCTTACATTCTCTTACACAACCACACACAGACATATGCAAACAATATGCACGCCACACACACACACGTACACACATACACACACACTGGAGTGCTTAGCAGTCAAGACGATGCAGATGAGGCTGGATATTATTGTTGATTGACAAAGACATACGCACACACAAACACCACACACACACACACACATGCGCACACACACACACACACACACTGGAGTGCTTAGCATTTAAGAGGATGCAGGTGAGGCTGGATATTATTGTTGATTGACACAGCCAAACGCACACACACACCACACACACACACACACACACACACACACACACACACACACACACACACACACACACACACACACACACACACAAACGCACGCACACGCACGCACACACACACACACACACACACACACACACACACACACCACACTGGAGTGCTTAGCAGTCAAGAGGATGCAGATGAGGCTGGATATTGATTGATTAGAATGACCTTGAAGAGATGTGTCTTCAGACCTTTCAAGCAAGCTTGATGTAGAGGGAATGTTGTTTCTTACAGTTATGAATCATCAACATGGGCAATCCTGCTGCATGCATAGGTTTGTGCTTTACTATCGAAGTTGGTGATAAATCCAAAGTCCCTGCTCTTTGTTTGATTCGACCTTTTCCCATCTTGTCGCAATCTGGAGTGGGATCAATGAGCCTCCAACCCTTCCCTGGACAATGGTTCTCTGGTCTCATGGAGTGGAAATAATAAAATCTTTTCTTCTTTAATGCATTTTTTTATATAGATTTGCTAATGATTTTGCTTTATTCTCTGTCATTGTTTTACTCTGGAGGGGGTGGTCTTTTAAAGGGTTGCTCAGCACTTCTTAATGTATTCATTTTTCTTTGTTATGTGATTGTATTTTAATCTGGAGGTAGGTTTTTTTCTTTCTTCACTAGAGAGACAATTGGTACCATCCTCTTGTTTATGTATGCATGTTTTGGAGGCTAGGTCAAAGTTAAGGAAGCCAAGAGATTTATGTTTGTTAAGTAATGCGGATAATTCACCTAGTTATTTATTTATTCAATCACGGTTTTGTACCAGGTTAAACATGTTGCCTACCGGTTCTGGAATAAATGAATCCAACTTAGTATTTTTTTTTGTATTCAAGAGTTTGGAGTTCAGAGTTCAGTTCAGATGAGCGTGCTGTCTGATGTTTACAAAGAAGCTATGCAAAATAGGATAGCTCAATGATGAATTTTTAATGCTCTTTGTCGAAATGGCACTGTATCGCCAGAAGGGTTGGTCCCTTGTGGAGATTCAAGCAATGAGGGGAGATTTATACTTATCAATCCAGAATGAATTCTTTCCTCAAAAGCATGGTCTTCAAGTCTTTCCTTAATTTGATTGTAATCCGAGAGATCAATCAAGATTGTTCCAGATGTGTTTTCTAACTGAATGTGATGAATTTCAACCATGTTTCTTTCTTGGAGCCAACTAAACAGAACTGGGCCCTTTGGCTGGCCTATCCTCAACTAAGAGGATCTACAATAAAGTATAAAATGTTCTCCCTTTACCAAAACAATTGTAGGAGTGGAACAGGTTGAGAAGTGCACTTGGGCCTGCATCCTTTTTTCTAGCCATTGGAGTAGCTGGATGTTATCAGGATACATCTCAAACTGAAGTTGTTACTAGTTTGTATCTGTTGAAAAACAAGGAGCTGATGGTTGACCTTAGTGACTTTCCACGTGGCATAATTTTAATGGTAGACTGACTGAGTCAATTTTGCACCTTTTGACTTGACTTTTTAAAATATATTTGATCTATTTCTGGATATACCCGTCCTCCTATTCCACGGGCGTAGCCATATCTGTTTCTACATTAGTAGGTGTACTGAGGAAATATCCACCAGGAGTAGGACTGCTGATTGGTTCTTATCTTTCACAGTCAGTAAGTTGTCTTTGATATCAGTTAAAACTAAGTCTGCAACAAGATGGTCTAAAATGAAATTGGCAATCGTGGCGTAGGTCATTATATTGAATGAGCTCTTAAAGTTTGTCGTAACCTCTGGCCCGAGTTTCTTACTTAAAAAGAAGAGACATGAGATTGGTGAGAATAGTCACAATGCATTTTAGAATTGTCGGGGCACCTGGTGCAGGGGCGATGCATTTATGATGTTGCTGACATCCTGCAGTAGAGGTATAAAATAATTTTTGATACATGTGCTTGCACATGTTTCAACTGAAATCCCTTAAGCTTAATTCTAGTTGGTTATCTCCAGTACCCTAGTGGAGATCATTGGTATGAGGCATGATAGGTTGATGCTAAGAAGGATGTTGGTTGCATCACGGGGGACGATAAGAATTCTGAGGGGCCTGTCATTGAATCTCAGTTTTAGAATTAAGAAATGTATGAGCTATTCGCATACATAATCAGAAGCTAACAATATGGCTTCACACATCTTTTGATTTAATATCCTATATACATTTTAAACAATTTGATTGTTAAGTGATGGGTTTCTAGAATCTATTCATGCAGTTTAATTTCTTTGTCCTTTTGTACCCCTTCTTTGTATCTTCTATGGATTTGTGTCAGATTCAGATCTGGATTTCTGACATTTCTATTATTGTTGAATGTTATTGAGCAATATTTTGCCTTGTTTCTTTTTGGGGATATATCTTTATTGATTTTTATTCATGAGTAGTATTCACATGCAAAATAATATCACAATGGCTGTTGAACAATAGCCATATCATGCATCTCTGAATTTAGCATTGTTTATTGGTGTTGGTGATGCATGTTCATTTTGTCTGGGTATGGTTCAACTGTAGATAAGTACATAACATCTCTGTTTGGATGATGGATAAGCAGTTTCCAAATGTGTTACTTTATTTTACAAGTCTATGATGTACAGTAAAGTATAATGGCCACTCTAGGTTATCTTTATTCCATGAGTACCGAGGAGGACTTTAAAAGGACTAATGCACAAATTGAAGATAACTGGGGAGAGGATGGAAACTTGATGGACTCTGCTGGTCACTGAAACAATGGCAATGAGATGTCTTTTTCTGATAATATTGTAATTGATAGTATAGGCAGGAAAAGTGCTGCTGTTATTGTTTAGGGAATCTCATGCAATTTTAGATGATTTTGATAACGGAGTGTTGTTGAACAATGGTCAAAGCTGCTGAGAGAACGAGCACAATGAAAATACAGGGACCACCTTTATCTGCTATGAGTAGAGATTTTTCTGCAATTTGTATGGTTGCATTTTCTGTGCTGCCAATGGAATAAAACCTTATTAATAGTTGTGTAGAAGCTGGTTTGCAGACAGATGTTCTTGTAGCTGGCTTACTACTGTTTTTATTTTTGTTCCACAACAGACAGCTGGCTGGTTTACTAGGGTTCATTGGGGTTGATGGAGGCATTTATAAAAAAAATGAATTAAACTGCTTGAACATGGCCTTCAAAAGGTGTTTGATGTCTTCACAAATTCTAGGATTAAAGTAAGACTACCTCTTAATTCCTCTTTAGACCGATCTTTCATATTATTGGATCCGCCTAAGCAGTCCATTCTGCCTAATTCCAGCTGCGCAGTAGGAACACGTAGATGCTGCTCATGGGAAGAACAGAAGGGCAGATTTACTAAGGTTTTCCCTTCAGGGTTTTGTCAATTTGTGGCACACCCCTGACACAAAATCCCTTTCGGCATTTACTAAGTACCCCAGTACTTTGAATGGCTTTGCATGGTTTATTACATACAAAGTAGCGCAAGGCAGCTCATAGCACTGCCTTGTGTTACTTTGCATTAGGAAAGCGTTCCATCAATAAAGCGTGGGCTTTCCCATGCATCCACCCATGGATTATGGCACATTCCCAGATTTCCCAAAATTTAGTAAACCTGGGAATGCATCAAAATGCTATGCCTTCCCCAGTGATGCATAGCTAAGAGGATAATGTTCATTTCTCCTCATCTCTTCCTCTTTCTATATGAGCGGCATACTTTAGCTCTTATACAAAGAGGAATATGCCTCTAAGGTTTGTTTTAGTGCGGAAATGTATCCCTTCCTGAACAAAAGCAATCCTGCCCTTACTGCAGGATCACTTGCACCATGGTGCAAGTGCGGCTGCATTGGTGCTAGGTAGCCTTAAGGGTCCAGCACAGAGAGATAACTGCAGAGCGCCATATGTTATTAGATATATCACTATACAGCTCTCTCCCCTGCAGGCAATGCAGCACAGCAACTCTGCCCCAGAGTTGTTAGTACTTTGACTTCTTCATAAAATAATCATTACACTGCACCTCAAAATCAAATCTGTATGTAATCTCAGACTTCATAACTGGAAAAATATAGAGTATTATGCTTCTCTATAAATCATAACCAGCCAAAGATATGCTGCCGATTAAGTTAGTTACCTACTCAACTACGTCATCTCACATTCACTAAACAGTAACTGTTAGACCTGGCCCCATTGGCGTGGGTCACCCTCCCATTTTTTTGTCTGTGCCTCAATGTATTTTTGTGCTGGTGTTAGCTGCTCAGGGCCCTGTGCCACTGCCATCCAGTGCCACAGGGCAAGTGTTCCCTATGGGAAAATGTATTATGTGAATTGACTTCCATGTTTGGCTTATTTGGTTTACTACCAGTCCCTAGTAGAGTGCACCAGGGCTTGTATATCCAAATGCTGCTAGTGGGCTTGCAGCACTGGTTGTGCCACCCACAGAAGCAGCCTGGTAAAATGTGTCTAAGGTCTGCCATTGCAGAACCTGCATGCAGTCTGGTACTGTCATGCTGACTGGGCAAGTGTCCCCACTTGCCAGTCCCTAAACCTTCCCTTACCTTCATGTTAGTCACCCCTAAGGTAGGCCCTAGGGCAGGGTGCATTGTAAGGATAAGGTAGGACATGCCCTGAAGTGAGTGGCATGTCCTAATAGTGAATTACAGCCATTTTAGTTTTTCACTATTGTAAGGCTACCTGCTCTCCATAGGCCAGAATGGGCTGCTAGATTATAACACTCTATAATCCTAGCAGGCTCAGGAAGCATGGTAGAAATTCATGTTTAGTATGCCTGAACTCAGAATAATTAAATACATCTTTTAGCAAAGGTTATTTTAATATCCTGGGTTTGCAAATGCTACTTTTAGAAAGTTAGACTTTGCGTGCCTAACCATTTCAGTCCGCCTCTGCTGGGAGGGGCTGTCTTCTTTGTAGGTAGCTTGAGTGACAGGGCTGGGAAGTTCCAGGAGACAGGCTGGGGCTGCCAGGTGGTGAATAGAGAGATTACACCGGGATGGGTGGGAGGAGTGCACCTTGACTCTGAATAGGGCTGTGCTCGGCCACCACAATGCTGGCTCCACCCCCTGGGGAGCGTCTGATGTCTCTGCCCTGCCTGCTGAAAGAAGAAGCCAGAGTCCCAACAACAAAGTGCTCCTCACTGAAAAGAACTGGACTGGGATTAGGCAAAGGCCCCCCTGGCCTGTAAAGACAAAAGAAACTTGGTATAAATGTAGGAGCCCTGCTCCTAAGAAATCAGATCCTGATTGAACCACGAAGAAACTCTGCCTGACCAGAAGGACCTGGAAGAAGCTGAAGGAGGAGTAACTTTCCCTAAACCTGGGGGATTGGCCTGCAGTTGGTGCCTTGCTGAGAAAGGAGAGGAAAGGACTGAAAGAGACTTTGCAACTTTGTTTCAACAAATCTCCAAGGGCTTGGAAGAAGAGCTGGCCCCCTGAACTGAGTCCCAGGACCATTGGACTCATCTGCCTTCCAAAATTGAGTTGCCTGGACAATCCTTGCTTGTTTCCTGCTGGATTTGGCCCCCAGTACGACCCGTACCCCATCCGCCGCGAAGCCGTGTCTTTGCCGCCCGGCACCGTGTGTCTACGCTGATTTAAAAGCGTTCGTGCACACCGTATCACTCCAGGCTGCATCGCACCTAACCTTCCCCACCGATTCGAGTTGTACAGCCCTGGCTGCCTAATCCTGTACGCCGGACACAAGCTCCGTTGTCCCGCAGGTACGGTCCGTACGCTGCAATACGTACTGCACTGTGCCATGCTCAGAGCTGAGAAGCCGCATCACACCGATCCTCCCCGTACACAGTACGGCTCGCCGAGAAGTGTCGCCGCCTATCCGCACCGAAGGTGCGGCTCGAACGCCGAACGCCACGGACTCTGCAAGCCGATCCGGGCCATCCGCAACATATCCCTGAAGGTCCCGTATCAACGCCGCGTACCGACGCCGCGACTCGACCAGCATCCGAATACGCTGCCGAGCCACGACCCGGACCCCTCGACTTGTCCCGCACTGTCCGTCGCGGACCCTACGAAACAAAGGTACTTTGTTCTGTTCGCCCCGCAGTGTGCACACCACGGACCCCGGAGTCCGCAGCAATTGTTAGACTTGTACTTGCTTTATTTTTAAACGCCAATGAGCCGCACATCCAGGCACGAACCGTACAGAGCCTTGAAAGAAAGCGTACTTATGTGAAAGAAGCGTATCTAACTAAAAGAAGCCTATTATTGTGTTTTAAGCCTTTCTACAAGAACATTGAACGTTAAAATAATACTGTGGTAATTTTTACTTGTTATTCTGGTCTTGTGCTAAGCCTTATATAAAGAAAACTATTTTTATACAACCTCGACTGGTGTCCATTTGTGGTGGGTCAGTGTATTGCTGTATGTGTTCACAAATGCTTAACCTATGACGCCCTGAGAATAGTCTTGGCTGCTTGCGCCACACTACCTAAAGGGTGAGCAGGGGTTATTTGAAAGGGTGATCCCCTTACTCTGACTTAGAAGTAAGAGACCCTGCTTGTCACAAGTACATACCTATGCCAACCAGAGATTCCCAATTCTAACATTGGTGGCAGCGGTGGGATTTGAATTTGCATTTGTGATTCATGTACAGTAATTGAGTGAACACCACGTAGTGAGTTCAGGCCGATAACGCAGCCACACAGTATTGATTTTTGTTTTTGCTGAAGAATCTCCACTTTAAGAAACCATGCTTAGCTCAGTCAATGGAGGCAGGGCGGCCTCTATATTCTCTGGGGTTGATGACATAGATTGGGAGGAGAAGGCACTGATGAGGTGCACAAGTGAAGTTTTGAAAGGATACCTCTCCAAGTACAGAATTAACCAAACTGTATACTGCTCCTTGTTTTTCAATCCAAAGGCGCTGAGGGCCTTGTACGAATCCAAGTTCCCAGAGAATGTGCTGGAGGTGATACCCCCAGAAGGTGTTTCTGAGCCTGGCAGAGGCCTGTCGCCAGAGGAGATGGCCGACAGGATTGCGGCAAGAGCACATGAAGTGGAGATGGCAAAGCTTCAAATGGAAATGGAAAGACAAAGGCTGGCCATGGAGCATGAAGTAAAAATGAGGGAGTTGGATCTCAAGGCCAGGAGTTTAGACCACTCTCCCTCTGGTGGCAGCAATTTAACAGAGTCAAGGGTGCACATTCCTAAAGATATGGTGGAAGAGTATTACAAGCAGGATGATATTGGGCAGTGGTTCAGGGCCTATGAAGTAGCCATGTCTTCCCACCGGGTCCCTGAGAGAGATTGGGGAGCGGGGTTGTGGGGAAGGTTCCTGAGTGAGGGGCGGGACACACTGCTGGATCTCCCCAATGATGTTACCACATCCTATCCACACATGAAGGAAGCTCTGATGACAAGGTATGGGTTAACTCCTGAATTGTACAGGCAGAGATTAAGGGAATGCACCAAGAAGCCTGGTACCACTTATGTAGAATATGTGACTTTTTTTTCCAGAGCGCTAGATGGTTGGGTGAAGGGTAGCAAAGTAAATGATTACCAAGGGCTGTTTGATCTAAGTGCATGAGAGCACTTGTCTGATAATTGTTTTCCTGAGCTACGCCAGCAGCAAGCAAGCTAACTAACCCTAGGAAGCTTGCTGAGGAGGCGGACTGCTGGATCAGCACCAGGGTCCACAAGGGTCACGTGGGACGTCCCGCCAAGGGTGGTCAGGGTCCCCAGCAGAAGAGTGGGGGGGACAAGGGTAAACAGAGGGAGTTCTACAGAGGGCCCCAAAGTAATTCCCAGGGGAACCAAGGGAAAGGTTCTTAGCCACCCCCACCCCCGAAGCAGACCATGGCCCCGACAGGTAACCCTGTTCAAAGAGGGCCCCCCAGATGTTACAAGTGTAACAACCTGGGGCACTATTCCATGGATCCCAAGTGCCCCATGTTTGGTAAACCAGCACCCCCTGGTGCTCCATCCCCCAAGCAGGTGGCTAGTGTAGTCTTTGGGAGGGAGGTAGATGTCCAAGGGGAGGGGGATCCCGTACAGATGGCCCTAGTCTCATTAGGAGATGGTGAGATGGTCGCTGAGGCCCAACTGCCCCCAATACTCAAAAGTATGGGCAGTGGGTGACCATAAATGGCAAAAGGGTGGGGGCTCTTAGAGATACAGGAGCCAGTGTGACTACTGTCAAGCAACACCTGGTGTCTCAAGAGCAGGTGGTCCCACACGCATTCTGCCGTGTTGTCAACGCTGACAACACAGAGAGTCCTTGTCCAATGGCTCAAGTTCCCTTTGAGTGGGGGGGGGTCTCTGGTACTCTGCAAGTCGCTGTGAGAACTGCCATGCCTGTAGACTGTCTCCTAGGGAACGATTTGGAGAGCTCCCCTTGGGAAAAGGTGGAGAAGACAGCTCACCTGCGGATGGTGGGTTTACCTGATTGGGCGTGCGTGACCACCCGGTCGATGGCAGCCAGTAGGGGTGTTGAAGGGACCCTGGAGCCTGAGGGAGAGGCCCAGGAACCGGCCTTAGGGAGAGGGTGCAGGAGGCACGGGAAACCGGCTCCTAAATTTCCCACGGCCCAGGAGGAAGCAGACCTTGAGGGGGATGCCCTGGGGCCTACCGGGGAACAGATAGCCGAACTGGGGGACCTGCCTGAGCTGACCCATTGGCAGCAAGAAGGAGGCCCCACCAGGGAGGAATTCTGCAGGGAGCGGAAAGAGTGCCCCTCTCTAGTGGGTATGCGGCAGCAGGCTGCAGCCCAGGCCAATGGTGATCAGTCCGGTACTCACTTAATCTACTGGGAGAACGAACTCCTGTACTCAGAGCCTAAGGTTGCTGAACCTGGGTCAGCCCGTGCGTTGGTGGTACCCCAGAAGTTCAGAGCCTTCCTACTGGGGCTGGCTCACGACGTTCCGTTAGCAGGGCATTTGGGGCAGGACAAGACCTTCGAAAGGCTTGTCACCCACTTTTATTGGCCTCAAATGCGCAGGAGTTCTGACACTTACTGCAGGACATGCCAGACTTACCAGGCAAGTGGTAAGAGTGGAAGGAAGCTGAAGGCTCCACTCCAACCTTTCCCTGTGGTCAGTACCCCATTCCAGTGAGTGGGGATTGACATTGTGGGGCCACTGGACCCCAAGACAGCCATGGGCAACAGGTTTATCCTGGTCTTGGTGGACCATGCCACCCGGTACCCTGAAGCCATCCCTCTAAGGACAGTTACGGCCCCCGTGGTGGGACGGGCACTGATGGGAATTTTCTCACGAGTAGGATTCCCTCTAGAGGTGGTGTCTGACAGGGGACCAATTTCATATCGAAATATATGAAATCCCTTTGGCAAGAGTGTGGTGTGACATACAAGTTCACCACCCCTTACCATCCCCAAGGAAACGGGTTGGTTGAGAGATTCAACCGAACCCTAAAGGGCATGATTATGGGCCTTGAGGAGCCCATGAGGCGTAAGTGGGATGTCCTCTTACCATGCCTTCTCTTCGCGTACCGTGAGGTGCCACAGAAGTCTCTGGGGTTCAGTCCCTTTGAGCTTCTGTATGGCCACCCAGTACGAGGACCTCTTGGTCTGGTCAAGGAAGGCTGGGAGCAATCTCCCAGGAAACCTCCCCAGAATGTATATAGTTACATGCTGGCCTTTCAGAACCAGACTAGGCGTTTCAGGCAACTTGCTGAGGCAAATCTGGAAGCCAGCCAGGAGGAAATGAAGCGGTGGTACGACCAGAATGCCACTCTGGTTGAGCTTCAACCTGGTCAAAAGGTATGGGTCCTGGCCCCTGTGGAGCCCTGTGCACTCCAGGACAAGTGGACAGGACCCTTTGAGATTGTGGAGCGCAAGAGTTCTGTCACCTACTTGGTGAACTTGCAGTCTCCTAGGAACCCCTTAAGGGTCCTACATGTCAATCGACTAAAGCCCCACTTGGAGAGGTCCAAAGTTGGCATGCTCTTGGCCACAGATGATGGGACGGAGGAGGAGTCTGAGCCTCTTCCTGACCTCCTGGTAGCCTCAGAGTGAGACGGGTCAGTGGATGGAGTTAACCTCTCACCCACCCTGACCCCTGAGCAACAGGATGACTGCCGCCAGCTGCTGGGGCAGTTTCCTGACCTGTTCTCCCTGGTTCCTGGTATCACAGATTGGTGCGTCCATGATGTGGATACAGGAGACAGCTTACCTGTGAAGCACAAAGCTTACAGGGTAACTGACAGGGTCAGAGCCTGCATCAAAGAGGAGGTCTCAAAGATGCTTGCTCTAGGGGTGGTTGAGTCCTCCAGCAGTCCTTGGGCCAGCCCAGTGGTCTTGGTCCCAAAGGCTGCCGCGCCGGGTGCCACACCCGAACTCCGGTTCTGTGTGGACTACAGAGGACTCAACTCAGTCACGAAGACTGACGCGCACCCCATCCCCAGAGCTGACGAGCTCATAGATCGGTTAGGGGCTGCACGGTACCTCAGCACGTTTGATTTAACGTCTGGGTACTGGCAGATCGCCTTGACTGATGGGGCCAAAGAGAGGTCCGCATTCTCCACACCAGATGGGCATTTCCAGTTCCGGGTTATGCCATTTGGGATGAAGAATGCCCCTGCCACCTTTCAGAGGTTGGTCAACCAGATGTTGGCTGGTCTGACAGAGTTCAGCGCCGCATACCTGGATGACATCGCAGTGTTCAGTGGCACATGGTAAGAACACCTGCAACATCTCTGGGAAGTGTTGATGGCACTGCGCAAGGCAGGCCTCACGATCAAGGCAAGCAAGTGTCAGATCGGGCAGGGATCAGTGGTGTACTTGGGACACCAAGTGGGAAGCGGCCAGGTGGCGCCCCTCCAACCCAAGATTGAAACCATCCTGGCTTGGGAGCCCCCAAAGACCCAGACAGAGGTGAGGGCCTTTTTAGGACTCACAGGGTACTACAGGAGGTTTGTCAAGGGGTATGGCAGGATTGTTGCCCCCTTGACAGAGCTGACTTCGAAGAAGCAGCCCAGGAAAGTGATATGGACTGACACCTGTCAGAAGGCTTTTGACACCCTGAAGACTGCCATGTGCACGGCGCCCGTGCTCTTGGCTCCTGACTTCTCCAAAGAATTCCTTGTGCAGACAGACGCATCAGAGCATGGTGTAGGGGCTGTTCTCTCGCAGATGACTGAGGAGGGCTGGGACCAACCTGTAGCCTTCATAAGTAGGAGATTACTTCCACGGGAACAAAGGTGGAGTGCAATAGAGCGGGAAGCATTTGCTGTGGTCTGGGCATTGAAGTAGCTAAGACCCTACTTGTTTGGGTCTCACTTCCGGGTTCAAACAGACCACAGGCCCCTCAGGTGGTTGATGCAGATGAGGGGTGAGAATCCTAAGTTGTTGAGGTAGTCCATTTCCCTACAGGGGATGGATTTCACGGTGGAACATCGCCCCGGTATAGACCACGCCAACGCTGATGGTCTTTCCAGATTTTTCCTTAGTGATGAGAACTCCCTGTGGTAGGGTAGTTCTCCCCACCTTTCAGCTGGAGGGGACACGTGTTAGACCTGGCCCCATTGGCGTGGGTCACCCTCCCATTTTTTGTCTGTGCCTCAATGTATTTTTGTGCTGGTGTTAGCTGCTCAGGGTCCTGTGCCACTGCCATCCAGTGCCACAGGGCAAGTGCTCCCTATGGGAAAATGTATTATGTGAATTGACTTCCATGTTTGGCTTATTTGGTTTACTACCAGTCCCTAGTAGAGTGCACCAGGGGTGCCAAGGGCTTGTTATCCAAATGCTGCTAGTGGGCTTGCAGCACTGGTTGTGCCACCCGTAGAAGCAGCCTGGTAAAATGTGTCTAAGGTCTGCCATTGCAGAACCTGCATGCAGTCTGGTACTGTCATGCTGACTGGGCAATTGTCCCCACTTGGCAGTCCCTAAACCTTCCCTTACCTTCATGTTAGTCACCCCTAAGGTAGGCCCTAGGGCAGTGTGCATTGTAAGGATACGGTAGGACATGCCCTGAAGTGTGTGGCATGTCCTAATAGTGAATTACAGCCATTTTCGGTTTTCACTATTGTAAGGCTACCTGCTCTCCATAGGCCAGAATGGGCTGCTAGATTATAACACTCTATAATCGTAGCAGGCTCAGGAAGCATGGTAGAAATTCATGTTTAGTATGCCTGAACTCAGAATAATAAAATACATCTTTTAGCAAAGGTTATTTTAATATCCTGGGTTTGCAAATGCTACTTTTAGAAAGTTAGACTTTGCGTGCCTAACCATTTCAGTCCGCCTCTGCTGGGAGGGGCTGTCTTCTTTGTGTGTAGCTTGAGTGACAGGGCTGGGAAGTTCCAGGAGACAGGCTGGGGCTGCCAGGTGGTGAATAGAGAGATTACACCAGGATGGGTGGGAGGAGTGCACCTTGACTCTGAATAGGGTTGTGCTCGGCCACCACAATGCTGGCTCCACCCCCTGGGGAGCGTCTGATGTCTCTGCCCTGCCTGCTGAAAGAAGAAGCCAGAGTCCCAACAACAAAGTGCTCCTCACTGAAAAGAACTGGACTGGGATTAGGCAAAGGCCCCCCTGGCCTGTAAAGACAAAAGAAACTTGGTATGAATGTAGGAGTCCTGCTCCTAAGAAATCAGATCCTGATTGAACCACGAAGAAACTCTGCCTGACCAGAAGGACCAGGAAATGAAATGAATGAAATGAAACGTAGATTTATAAAGCGCAAATTGCTGCCCTGAGGCGTCCAAGTGCTACCTGAAGAGTATGGTTGTCAGAGACGTCAACAGGAGTTAGTTTTGGAAGTTAAAGAGGAAGGTCTTTAGTTGTTTACGAAAAGAGAGCAAGTTAGGGTTAGATCTAAGCTGAAGGGGAAGGAGGTTCCACAACTTGGCGGCGTTGTACGAGAACATCCTGCCACCAGCTCTCGTTCTCCTGATTCTGGGAACTGTTGCTAGGAAGGCCTGGCCGGAGCGAAGGTGTTTCCTAGGGTGGCACTGTGTAATCAGTTCACGACAGATCGCCGGTCCTTTGTCCCAGAAGGCTTGATAGGAGATACACATTGCCTTAAAGGTAATTCTTTGCCGGACCGGCAGCCAGTGCAAACTCCTCAGTCCAGGTTTGGCTGATAGTCTCCGTGGTAGCTGTAGCAATGTGCGAGCTGCGCAATTTTGGACAATCTGCAACTTACGAAGTGTGTAGTCGGGGGCACCGAGGTACAGGGAGTTGCTAAAGTCCAGTCGAGATTGGATCAGGCCTTGAACAGCAACCTGCTTGGCCTCCATAGGTAGCAGTGGGAGCACTTTTCTCAGCATCCTGAGGAGGCCAAAGCAGGTCGCAGACAGCCTGGTAGCCTGGGTGTCAAAGGTTAAGGCTTTGTCCAGCCATACCCCCAGGCTTTTTATGTTGTCCTTAGGTGCAGGCGGGATGCCCAGGCATGGAGGCCAGAGGGAATCAAAAGGCGTTGGAGCAGCGGGGCCCATGAGCATCAGCTCAGTTTTGTCCCCATTAAGTTTGAGGGAGGATCTCGTCATCCAACCTTTCACTTCCTCCAGACATTGCCTTAGTCCCATTTGTGTAGATCTGCCGTCCTCCTGTGCCAAGGATACCACCAGCTGAGTGTCGTCCGCATAAGAGATGATCTTAATGCCGAACGGACGAACAATCTCAGCCAGTGGTCTCATATAGATGTTAAATAGCGCAGGGCTTAATGAGGAGCCCTGCGGGACCCCGCAGCTCAGGGGTTTGCTAGAGGACACTGTTTTTCCCTCAAAGATCTGGAAGGACCTGTTACTCAGAAAGGATTTGAGCCAGCATAATGCCCTACCTGAGATTCCAACTTCAGAAAGGCGACACAGCAGCACATCGTGGCTGACCGTGTCAAAAGCTGCGCTTAAATCAAGGAGGATCACTGCCACTGATCCACCTTGATCCAAGATCCTTCTAGTTTCCTCGGTGACCGCTAGTAGGGTAGTCTCCGTCCCATGTTTAGGTCGAAAACCCGTTTGGGTGGCATCCAGCAACTGGTTATGCTCCAAGAAGTCCATCAGATGTATGTTGATGTGCTTCTCTAGGATTTTGCTCACCCAGGGGAGCAGAGAAATAGGGCGGTAGTTACTAAAGTCACCAAGATCGAGGTTGTTTTTTTTTTAGTAGAGCACGGACCATAGCCTGCTTCCAGGGAGGCGGGACTATGCCGGAGGTAATAGAGGCATTGAGCAGGTTCTTGATGGTGGGGAGGACCACCTGGATTACCGAGATCATAGCCTCTGGGGGGGCTGGGTCACATGGTGACCCTGATTTCACTTGCCGCGCTAGAGATTCCAGGGAGTCCTGTTCTAACAAGGGGAAGTGTTCCAAAATAGCCGTGGGTAGAAGAGGAGCATCCACCAGTCTGGACCCTGTGTGAGAGTCCGTGGCAGAAAAAGAGGAATAGATTTGAAGAACTTTTTGGTGGAAGAATTCTGCCAGATCGTTGCAGTGAGCTAACGGTTTATATGGGAGCATAGAGGGTGGTGGGAGTTTTGTGAGGCTTTTTACTATTTGAAAGATTTCATTGGGTTTTGATTTAGCCCCTATGATTTGTGTGGAGAAATAAGTAGCTTGGGTAAGTTTTACCTCATCTTTGTAGGCTCTGATCGCCTCTCTGTACAGGATTTTATCATACAAGGAAAAGTCTAGGCGCCACCGTCTTTCTAATTTCCTACAGTGCCGTTTTTTTCCCCTGAGTTCCTTGGAAAACCAGGGGGCAGTTTTTTGTGGACGCTTCGTAGTAATTTTACGAAAGGGGAGTGTGGTCTCTAGAGAGTGCGAGATCCACTCTTCATATTCCTGATTAGCAGTGGCGGGATCCGCGTTGGGGAGAGGGCGGGAGGTAACAAGGCTGTTGGACCAGGACTCCACATGGAGTTTAGCCCAATTTCGAACGTTTTTTACACTGGGGGTTAAACGGGGTGGCTTGCGAATAGACCATGTGAGGGGAGGACAAGGGAGTGATCAGTCCACGGAAGACAAATAGTTCGACCAGCCTTAAGCTCAGAGCAATTGCTGAACACGGGGTCCAAGAGATGGCCCTTGATGTGGGTGGCAGAGTCGACCAGCTGCTCCAATTGTAAAGCCGCTAAGTCATTCGCCAGCTCGGTGGCGATGTGGTCACAGGCGGTATCGAAATGGAGATTGAGATCACCTAGCAGTGTACAATTCGAGAGCGTTGTGACTGACTCAGCCAAAGTCGATGGAAGAGTCTTGTGAAACTGCTTAGGGGGGCCTGGAGGTCGATATATCAGGGTGCCTGAGAAGCAGTTATTGGGAGAGAAATCAATCCTGAATGCGAGGCTTTCGCAGTCAGGGATTGATTCGGGAGTGCATCGACAAAAAAGTTGTTCTTTATATATTATTGCCAGACCGCCACCTCTCCCAACAGACCGGTCCTTCCGCATGATTTGGAAGCCCGGGGGCAAAGCGGATACAATATCAGTGTCAGAATCTGGAGTCAGCCAAGTCTCTGTTAGGAAGACCACATCTGGCCTATGCTCCTCCAGCATGAGAGCGACTGGAAGAAGCTGAAGGAGGAGTAACTTTCCCTAAACCTGGGGGATTGGCCTGCAGTTGGTGCCTTGCTGAGAAAGGAGAGGAAAGGACTGAAAGAGACTTTGCAACTTTGTTTCAACAAATCTCCAAGGGCTTGGAAGAAGAGCTGGCCCCCTGAACTGAGTCCCAGGACCCTTGGACTCATCTGCCTTCCAAAATTGAGTTGCCTGGACAATCCTTGCTTGTTTCCTGCTGGATTTGGCCCCCAGTATGACCCGTACCCCATCCGCCCCGAAGCCGTGTCTTTGCCGCCCGGCACCGTGTGTCTACGCTGATTTAAAAGCGTTAGTGCACACCGTATCCCTCCCGGCCGCATCGCACCTAACCTTCCCCGCCGATTCGAGTTGTACAGCCCTGGCTGCCTAATCCTGTACGCCGGACACAAGCTCCGTTGTCCCGCAGGTACGGTCCGTACGCTGCAATACGTACTGCACTGTGCCGTGCTCAGAGCTGAGAAGCCGCATCACACCGATCCTCCCCGTACGCAGTACGGCTCGCCGAGAAGTGTCGCCGCCTATCCGCACCGAAGGTATGGCTCGAACGCCGAACGCCACGGACTCTGCAAGCCGATCCGGGCCATCCGCAACGTATCCCTGAAGGTCCCATATCAACGCCGCGTACCGACGCCGCAACCCGACCAGCATCCGAATACGCTGCCGAGCCACGACCCGGACCCCTCGACTTGCCCCGCACTGTCCGTCGCAGACCCTACGAAACCAAGGTACTTTGTTCTGTTCGCCCCGCAGTGTGCACACCACGGACCCCGGAGTCCGCAGCAATTGTTAGACTCGTACTTGTTTTATTTTTAAACGCCAACGAGCCGCACATCCAGGCATGAACCGTACAGAGCCTTGAAAGAAAGCGTACTTATGTGAAAGAAGCGTATCTAACTAAAAGAAGCCTATTATTGTGTTTTAAGCCTTTCTACAAGAACATTGAACGTTAAAATAATACTGTGGTCATTTTTACTCGTTATTCTGGTCTTGTGCTAAGCCTTATATAAAGAAAACTATTTTTATACAACCTCGACTGGTGTCCATTTGTGGTGGGTCAGTGTATTGCTGTATGTGTTCACAAATGCTTAACCTATGACGCCCTGAGAATAGTCTTGACTGCTTGCGCCACACTACCTAAAGGGTGAGCAGGGGTTATTTGAAAGGGTGATCCCCTTACCCTGACTTAGAAGTAAGAGTCCCTGCTTGTCACAAGTACATACCTGTGCCAACCAGAGATTCCCAATTCTAACAGTAACACACAGCACAAAGCAGCACAATAGCAGCATCGAGCAACTTTTGTGTGACGCAAGTGTAGCACTGAAACAGCATTGTGTTACGCAGAGCAAAACCCGTGATAATCTATCCAAAGTGGACAACACGGGCCAGGAGCAGTGCACACACCCACAGGATTCCAGGAAAGGCACACCAGGTAATGTTACGCAAAGTTGCATGACCAGGCTTTGCTTGTGATCCTAGTACCAAAGGGATACAGTCACAAGCAATGGGCAAAAGGAAAATGTGTGGTATTGCCACAAGTAATATGGGTAATTGCCATGCAATTAAACATAATACGCCATCTACCCGTGGGCAGGTGTGAGTGCAAGCTGATTTGTCATAAATGTTTTGTTTCATGTACAAAACTCATACAGGACACCACTTATTCGCTCTCTTTAAAGCATGTTGTGCATTGTGCAAACTCATTTGTAGTGACAAATCAATGCTGCAGATTTCTGAGCAGTGTTGCGTTGCATGAAACTTTGGACATCTGGGTCCACATTACACAATTGCAATTTCATTTTTTGCGCGGGGCATACCTGCGCCTGGTGCAAACAATGAAGATGCAACCTATTATGATGAATGCGCTGCTCCCAGGGCAGCCGTAAATTCTTGCTACCCTGGGGGCAGCACATTCAGGTGGAAAACGGAGTGACTGATTTACTGCCATTCCTTTTTTTCACAGTGCGAGCGGCAACCTACACTTTTAAAGGGGGTTAGAGATCACACTGCAGGCGGGTTCTGTCAGTGACTGCACCCGCCTGCAAGGGGATGTCTGGGGGACCATAGGACCCCAATTCCCCCTTCCAGAGGGCTGCTCTCAGGGGGCACACTGATAGTGCGCCCCCTGACAGCTTCTTTGCCTCTGTGCCCGCGCCTGTAATACGGCACGGGTGCAGAGGCAATAGGGGGATTCCCTCATTTGCATGGGGCACGCCCTCATGCAAATGAGGGAATGCCCCCCTGAAGATAGCACTGGCGCTTTATATTGCACCACTATCAGTATTACAGAAGGGGCTGCACAAGTGTCTGCGGTCCCTTCTGTAATATCAAAGTGCCCCGGGACACTCACAGTGGGTGCAAACTCCTGTTGCACCCCCGAGGCACTTTCTGTAATACGGCCCCTGGGCTTTCATTCATACACAAAAACAATATGTATTCACAATTGATTCTCTAAATCACTCCAGTTTTCTTAATATTTCACTCAAATACAAGGCATTTTTTTATTTTTTTATTGTCATGTTTCACCTCTGTCACTTTAAACCTATATCCTTTCTCTTCACCTCTTTCTGAGTACTTTTATGTGCTATGGTTTCAGCGCCATGTAATAATCTGGGACATGGAAATGAACACTGCAAACATTCCACTGCCACACATGTTCAACCTCATATACACTTTACGAAAACATACTACAATCACACACTTCACTTACAGCTCTGTTAAAGTAATGAACCACAGCCTCCTCTCTCATGCCAATACAGTAAACACCTCACATGCTCCTGCACTGACACAATGCACAAATACATTGGATATATTGTACACCCATGTGAATTCCATCAACACTGACACTTGGTTCTCTGATACCTTCCACTTATGTGGAAGGATTACACTGAAACTTCAATTATACACAGATCATAAATGCTCTGTGTGTCTGTTTCTGTCAGGGGTTATCAACAGTACAAGGATAGATTCGGTCCTCTTAGCATGGGCCACACAAATACACACACACACACCCTCACACCCACACACACACGCACAAACCCCCCCACACCCACATGCACGCATGCACACACACACACACACACATGCCCGCACGCACACACACACACACACACCCGCACGCACACACACACACACCCGCACGCACGCACACACACACACACCCGCACACACGTACGCACACACACTTTACATTCAGTGGCATAACAGAAGCCCCACAACCCCTGCAGTGCGAGGAGCCTCGAACTGCAGGGGGCCCCCTCTGGCACTGTGCATGGGCAGCTGGCCACTTGCCTGACAGCTCCTGACTGGGTCCAAAGCGTGGGGGCCCCCCACTCCATGTCCTTTACATGACACCCCCTCACATTTCGCTACGCCACTGAGTTCACTTGAATAATTGACTCCTTCTCTACTCATGTTCACCCTACACATATAACCCCCTCATACAATTGTCCTTTTGTAACCTTTTTTATTGTTTTCACTTCTACGTTACTATGTTTTATTTTTTATCTCAAGTAGCTCACTACTTCTCTACCTATTGAAACCTGTGCCTACTGGAAAGCTGAAGATATCTTACAACTGTTAAGTGCACCAGAGAGATGCATTTGAATTGAAAAAAAGTGACCACTCCAAATGATAGCGTGCTAGGCTGTAAATTTTATTCACAAGACTGTGCCATGTAATGTTAGATTTTTTTTAGGTCTGGCTTGAAAGTGCAGCTGACGCAATACCTAATGCTAACAACAGAAAAAGAAGCATTACTGAGAGATGGGCATTGGCTTCACCCACATGCTGGTATTTTTGAATACATCATCTGACTGGGCAGAAGTTGTGCCCTTCTGCTGAAAAAAGGACAACTTATGTTGCACTTGCCTAGAAGGAAAACTTGTGCTCATTGCAGCAGAACCAGTGTCTGAGGACAAGCCCATGCTCAAGGCTGTGGGCCTGATCTGTTATAAAAAGTTATGACAAAGGTAGTAGGCCTGACATATTTATATCGAAAAACATTTGTTAAAGCCAAGAGATCATCAAAAATTGATAATTATTACTCTGTGTTAAAACCTGTAGATAGTTAATTTATTTATGAAAGATCACTGATTACTGTAGTAGGCAAGGGTTTTGGTGTTGGTCGCCCCTCCAAACAAAAACCTGTGTGCAGAAGATCACAACTTCCAAAATCGATTTAAGTGCTATATGAAAGGAGTATAAATTGATATGACAAATGTGATTTTACAGATATTTGTATGTTTGTTACTGTATGCCTGATGGTTACTTTGAGAGAAAACCTTTGTGCAATGCAGTAGGCCTCTGGGCTTATGGTGAAAAGCCAATGATAAATGGTTTTGTCCGAGGCCATTGGTCAGATCTGTTTATTATGAAACATTACGACAAAAGCAGTAGGCCTGACTTATTGTGAAAGGATTATGTAAAGCCAACAGCCTTTTAAGACTGGGTTGGCATTATTCTGTATTAAACCCTATAGACTGGTATCTATTACATATAATCTCACATCTCGCTGTTCTAAGCAATGGGTTTCTGTTGGCTACCCCATTTGACAAACTCTGGGTGGGAAAGATTTGCGCTGTTAGAATCCTTGTTAGGTCCCGATTAGAGGGGTTATGCATTGCTTTGCCAGCAGCAATTCTGTATATTAATATTGTATTACTGTATGCCTGACTTGTGGGAAAGATTAAGTGATATAGCAAGCCTGAGTTGTTATGGCACCGTACCAATTTCATATGCTATATGCCTCATTAGATAATTGGGTAAAGTTATGTTAAAATTATTTTTAAATTATTTAAAGTTAAAAGAAAGACTGTAGGCCTGACTTATTTACTGGGAAATATTTTTGTTAAAGACAATAGTCCTTTAACGGTGGGGTGGTATTACATTGTGTTAAGGCATTTAGACAAGTATTTTTTAACAAGGAATCTGACAGATTAACAAGGTAGGCAAGGATTATAGTATTAGTTATATTTTTTGACAAAGCCTTTGGGCAAAATATTTCCACTCACCGTGAGAATCCACATTGGGTCTTCTTCGCATGAGGTGAGGATTAATATTATAATATAGGCCTGAGTTGTTTATGTAGCAGACCAGTTTTAAATGCTTTAAGCCTGATGGGCTAACATAAGCAAAATGCGTTCCTCTTCATACCCTATCTTTGATACTAATACAGGAGCTGTAAGCTCTTTTAGAGTCTTTAAATAGTATAGTGAATAGTCATTTCTCACAAGTAAATTATCACAAAAAACCTTAAACAAAATTAATCTGTATAATAGTTATTCACAAAATCTCTCTAGGTACCATGAAACTAACCCCCAACCAAATGAGATATCATCAAAGATTGACCTAGAAGTCCATTATTCATTAAACACAAGTCTCTCTTGAGCAGAGCGAGTCATAGCCACATCAAAGGAAGCAATCAAAGCATGTTTCTTTCACAGCCCACCAAAAGAGGACATCTAAAAACATTGACACACATGTTGATGGAAATTCCCAAATTTATATTCCACCTTTTTCAGGACTGGCTGATGCGCGCTTAATATAATCAGACATAATCTTGAATTTCATCACATAAAATGTGGGTTTCCGGATTGGTAATGTGGGTGCTTCTAATTCCCAGATAGACCTTCTGTGGTGACCTTCAACGTCTGGTGGTTCTTGATTAATTTTCCTGTACGTGTTCCTTCTTTGATGCTCCAAAGAAGTCCAGTCTGGGAGCACCTCAGCGACCAGGGAGGGGAGCCTGAACTGCAGTCTTTTAGCACTTCAGAGGCAGGGGTCAGCCTGGCCATGCATGGAGAATTTATTTTTAGAAACCTAATAATAATACCAGTCCTTTGACTGTTCCAAGGGTTGATACTTATTCCATTATTTGTACATCATGTCTCTTATTGCTTAAATCTCACAGTGGGAGCAGTATTTCAAAGACTTTTGGAGCTTCATGTTGCTACCTTTTCGGTAAAATGTCCCAACTCATTCTTACCACCTGTTTAAGCTGATACACTTATTATTTGATGGGTTGGCAGTTATGATAAATCCTCATTATTTTTTTTTTGATGCTGTAGATGTGGCGCGTGGGCATCTTACACATGAGCCACCTTGAATGAGTAAATGTGAAAGTATTATTTATTTATTTAGTTATTTTTAGAGTTTTCTATAGCGCGAACCAGACCCAAAGGTAGGGTATCAGAGCGCTTTACTTAAAGAGCAAGGTGAGAACAATTAGTGAAAGACAAAAGTGAAAAACATTCTATCCAAAAACATAGCATAAAAGTAACAGCATATAGGAAAAGGGTATGGATGGATAACAGCATTCAGAATTGTTCTGAGCAATAAAAACAGGTTCGAGTTCGTGTAGGTCTTAGCTTCGCGATCTCAGTGACTCGAAATTTCAAAGTAGAACATTTGAATCAGAAAGGCGAGCAGTGAAGGTATATTAAGAATCAGAAATTCATTGAATCAAGATACTTTCAGTGTTAGATGTAGGTCACCTCTATTCTAAACAATGCAAGAATTAAAATCCGGCTCTATTGTGCACATAGCACTATTGTTCAGTTAAGATCCGCCTGCTCATTCTCAAATTCCTGCAGTTTGAGATCTGCTGGAGGTAAACTCCTGTCAACGTGGAACTATTTATAGTTGCAGATGTCAATCTGTGGACACCACCAACTTTTCTATCTGCTCAATCAACCGCCCTGTGGGGAACCCAGAGGGGAATAAAGGGGCATATTATCAAGGACGACGTTAAAAATTATCGCCGGTTTAGCGGTAGAAAACGGCCGCTATAGCGGCGATAATGGGCTTGATAATATGCCCTTGAGAATTCCAATAGAAGTCCATGTTCTGGTGTGAACATGGGCTTCTATTGGAAATCTCCAGGGCATATTATCAAGCCCATTTTGGCAGTTTTCTGCCGCTAAACCGGCGATAATTTTAACGCCGTCCTTGATAATATGCCCCTAAGATCTGTCTCTTTCGTCAGTAATACTGTTCCATCCTGGTTACTATGTAGGTGAACACTGGCTGCCTTAGCTCCCTGAGGCCTCTTTGAGGACATACGTTAACTCTATAAAAATCTAACCCAGAGATAAACATATTGATCAGTAAATACTAAAGGAAAAGATAGCAACACTGTAAAATAAATTCATGAAAAATGACAAAGTTAAGCGGTGTGACAAAACTTCTGAAGACTTTAGCAGCCTGTGATGCTTTCTGTCTAAACATATCAGGAATATGTACTTAAAAAAGTCAGAAAATACTCTTGCAAACAATTTGACAAATTTGGGAGAGGCAATAGCTTTTGCATAAATAGAAAGCCTGTAAAAGATATTGGTCAATGCACTAGGAAGATTCCGTCGCGGCTCTGCCTCTGCCACTGGGAACTCCTGAAGAGTGGGGAGACGGGATTGAGAGTCATCCGTGGTGGCAGGGGCGTAGGCGGGGCGCCCCAGGTGTCATCACTGAGGGGGTGACAAAATGGCAAAAATATGTGTTTTAAACACATATTTTTGCCTTTTTGTCACCCCCCCTCAGTGATGACACTTGTCACCCCCGGCTTGACAAAATGGCAAAAATATGTGTTTTAAACACATATTTTTGCCATTTTTTAAAGCCGGGGGTGACAAGAAATTTTCCGCACAGGGTACCACCAGAGCTTGCTACGCCACTGCGTGATGGTGCTCACCATCTGTCGTATTCCCTAAAGGGTTTGATTTTATAGTCTGTGGTTTTCAATCTGTATATCTGTTCTTGTCACTGTCTTCTCCTGGATTCATTTGGGCATGCTGGTGGTTTCAGTGCATCTGCTTTTGGGTAGCACAACCATTTTGCACAAATTTCACATGTAACATCACAACAAGACATGACATTCTGGAATGTTCATTGGAATTAGCGTTGGTAATATTTACGCTGTTGATGACCAGTTCCACTCAGCATGTATTATTTGTATTTTGATGCAATGCGACTTTGTGTGGCACAAATAGATTTTTTGCACTATTGTGGTTTTCCACGCTTTATATGGTAATTGCTAATATGTGCATCGCATTGCACTGGGCTTGCTTAGGCTATTTGAGTTAGTAGTTATGGACATGTGCAGACGTTTGAGCTCTCATGTCTCATGGGGGTAGGGTCAGACAGGATCAGAAAATAGGCCCGGGCACTGAAATAAAAGTGGGCCACAATAGTGAGATAGAAAGCTAAAGAAGTGGCCCAAGTTTGGAAATTGGGCAGTTTTGAACTTGTGAAGACATGCTGGTTAAGTCTTTTGCAAGGTATGGAAGAATACATGGATTTGAGGTTGCAGCAGGCAATGTTTGTTTCAATATCACAGAAAACAATAGTAAAAACCAATTCAGCAGACCATACATAAAAAATGGCTTAGCAGGTCCACAAACAGCTAAAAAAACAGCCCCACACACTGACCAGGCAGACCAGTCCGTTGGGTGCTGCCTCATTGTCTTATAGGCCAGTGATACTCAAAGCACAGCCCGGGGGGCGCATGTAGCCCTCCTAACCTTTAGATGTGGTCCACTGGTCAACAATAGCACTGGGTTGTTTACTTGAATTAGCCCTAGTATTAAAAAGATGTTAAATAAACAGACAAGCATTTATTTACAGACTAAATGAAGTTAAGGAAAGGAAATAACAAAGGAGTCCTGCACCACACCTACATTTTTAAAGACATCTTGCAACATACATGTAAAAACAAGCATTTGCAACGCAGTATGTCTCGTATGTACGAGAGTTTGATCTATTGGCATTTACAAGGCCAATAGCTTAAACTCTCGCAAATGCGAGATCAATGACATTGCAAATATTTTTTGTGTCAAAGCTCCCCATGCTAAACTTTCATTTTAATGGAGGCTGCGCCCCTTTCTTTCGACAAGCCGCGTCTAAAGAAAGCGGCATGGCTGACATTAAAATGAAACCGCGGCATGGGGGCTTTGACAAAAAAAGCATCTGTTTGTCAAATTGACAAACAAATAAATGTTTTCGTAAAAGCGCCCCATTCCAAGCTTTCACTTTAAAAGTGGCCGCGCACCTTTCTTTAGACTTGGCTTGTCTAAAGAAAAGGGCGCGGTCTCCATTAATGTGAAGCACCACATGGGTGCTAGTAAACAAAAAAAAAGGATTAAATAGATGAATAAGCGTGGCCACTATACTTAAAGCAGACTGCGCTGCTAAAAGAAATGAATAAAGAAACGCGGCCGCTATAGTTAAAGCTGACCGCCATTAGTAATTAAAATAAAAGCAGGTGGCCTGCTGCGACGTAGTGGGTGGAATAGAGGCAACTCATTGAACAAAATAGTGCTCACAGCCAAGACAAAGCAGACCGTGTAACAAGACAAGTAAAAGGTCCAGTTGTTATGAGAGGTTAGAAGCAGACAAGGCTGTACCAAGGAGGGACTAACAAGCCTATTCAGGAATGAAAAGCAACCATTTAGCAAGGACGGTAACAGGAACCAATTGAAAAGATGGGTGGGACATGGGCGGAGCTTCAAGTCCCTACCTCAATATAGCATGACTCGCAGAGCAGTGCATGCACTGCCTAGGCTCGACCTAAATAGGATAGTCTCCCAAAAATTCAAAAAGTGTATTACATTAACATGCAGAATCATTTCACCTGAGCACATCAGATTATATTATTCCATTGACGTATGAAAGTGGAGCATTATGCAGTGAGGAAGGTTAGGCTTCACTATGTAATACTCTTACAATGCACAAAAATAGGTCCTTTGGATTCACACTAATAAATCCTTAGCTCAATCCTGGTAGTGTGGCACAGAGCAGTCAGGCTTTACTAGAGGAACATGTGTTCAGCCTTTCAGAGAACCAACATGGATGATAAGTAATTGACACGACTCGAAAGAAATCCATCACCAATTTATACAAATAAAGCAGATTTTTACAATAAATGTAGGCACCAAAATGAAGACAATCAGATGAGCATAACTGGAGTTATAGATTTTGGAAGGAAAAATAAATCATGTTTATTACTTATTTGGACTTTTAACTTTCACGACATGCACACATTGGTTAAATACTTTGGCTCATCGGCTTGCTAATATTCGAGTGAAACAGTGTCGCACAATATTGCTGTCTCCATCTGCCAACTTGGGAACTAGGGAAACTAGTTCATGTTTCACTGCCAGCATATCATCCCGTAAATTTGGGCAATTCACTTAATCTCCCCGTGCCTACCCAAAAAAAAAAGTTGTCTTTGTGTAACGGAATTAGGGTTCACGTAAAAGCGCTCAAATATGTTGCTTGTTATTACCAGCACTTTTAAATGGCAGGAGCATGGTACCAACAGCAGTACAGTAAATCATTTAATTTCAAAATTCCCACACATCAATACTTACATTTCAATAGCTACCCTTGTTATTTATCTTACAGTTTTATTACTTAGTCCAGCATTTAGTTAACTTTGCCGGACTGCACGCATTTCAAGCGTGCTTTTTCTTTTGTTCTACAGCAATTATTTAAATATTATCTTTTCGGGTGAGCACACATTTATTTTGGCCTTTCATTCACTTACTCTGCCAACCAGCATTTGTTTGCATGTTGGCATCATAGTCTTTAAAATTCATCTTTGTGTGCCTTTTACACGTGAAGTTGACAAATTTCTGCTTAATTTATTTATTTTCTGTGCCCATACATACCTGTTTTAAACCTACGGGCATCCGTTCACATGTTACTGTAGAGGATATACAAAAGTTTTTACAAATAGAAAAACAGGATCATGCAAACTAAAAGCTACGGCCTAGATTACATAAGGTTTGCATGGTTGCACATCCAAAGCTGACAACTTTAGAACTCAGTAACCAGGTTAAAATCTCAGTGCATGCTCTACATCCTGTGTTTTTGGTCAAATTACTTAAATGTGTATTTGTGTAATGTAACTGGGGCCATGTAAAAGTGCTCTTTATACCTTCAGGTGGAGTTCACGCTATATAAAAAATGAAAATACAACATAACCAAAACATGTGGCCTTTATTGGTGCACCTTTTTGGGAAATGTGCTTCTAATGTCTATGCTTGTATACACTTTATTATTTATTTGTTAGCATTTTTATTAAACATTCAGCATCTCATAGTTACAATAGTAGATAACATCGTGACCAATATGTGTGAGATGTGGAAACCACAAACAAACATCAACACCCCATGGCTAAAATGTGCAGTAATAGAGAAAGTAATAAAAAGACATTATCAGACATCATAGCAAAATTACAATATCGTGCCGTGCATGCGAATACAAGGCTGTGCCGTGTTAATCTGTTTCTGGTTCAGACGTAGATGCATGTGTGTTAGATAGATATTGAAGTAAGTGTTCCCATATGTCTTTAGGACGGGAAGTAGCAGGTAACTCTTCCGCATCTAGGGCCATATGTAGGTACCTAAATACCGGTCGGTAACGGCCGAAAATCGGTAAATATCCCGTTACCGACCGGTATTTAGGCAATTGAGATGTAGGTGGCTGGATTTCAGGATTCGGTAATTTACCGAATCGGAATTTTAAGAAATCGGCAAAATACCGGTCCGGTAAATTACCGAATCCTGAAATCCTATGTAGGGGGCACTCAAGTGAGTGCATTTGTGGTTTCTGGATTCGTTATTTACCACCAACTACAAGTTGATGGTAAATAACGAATACCTTTTAAAAAGCAATTTGGTGCTTTTTTAAAAGTGCCATGTAGCAGACATACATGCCCTTAGGGCATGTATGTGCGCCACATGTGCACACATGCACGATTCAGGGGTGCAACAGGGTGTCAATGTGACACCCTGCCACCCATGAATATGCTCCCCCTATTACCGATTCGGTATTTACCGAATCGGTAATAGTGAATGGCTTCCCATTCATTCCTATGGGCCTCCAGGCCCATAGGAATGAATGGGAAGGGATGCATTATTACCGATTCGGTAAATACCGAATCAGTAATACCGAATATTACCGATTCGGTAATAATTACCGAATGTTTACCTACATTCTATTTACCGATTCATAAATACCGAATCGGTAAAATTCGGTATTTATGAATCGGTAAATATAAATTATCTACATATGGCCCATAGCCTCAGGTTTTCCTGACAATATACCAGATCTTTCAGCCATGCGGTTGCAGTGGGGCTAGATTGCTCTCCCAAGTCATTGCAACTCGCCATTTGGCAAGCAAAAGTGTGACCCGTACCAATCTACCCGTAAGGCCATTTAAAGATGGCAGCAGGCCCAGCAGGCACACATGCGGGAAACATTGTACCTCACGTGTGTCATTTCCTGTAACTGATGTGTGACTGCGGCCCAAAACATTGGCACCTTCTCGCACTCCCAGGCCAAATGCCAAAAATCAGCACCCTGTCGTCTGCAACATATTTGGCCAGTTTGTGGGTTGTGTGATAGACCTGATGCAGGAACTTGAAAATAATTATATGTAAATTATTGTTAGAGGTGAGTGCCCCCGTGATTTTGTAACAATGTCCCCAGTCTTCCTGCGAGAGCTGCGGAGTTAGGTTCATGTTCCATTTTTCCAGACTCTTGTTGTTGCGAGGTGGTACCCTCTCCTCTCTAGTAGCCCTATATAGTTTGGTTATTAGTTTATGTCTCGTGGGGCTGATTAATAGTGTATGCAGGGACTGCAGAGTCGGGGGCTCTGATGGAAATGTGGGATAGTGTGTACGCATTGCGTTTTGCCGTCTATGAAAGGTAAAGATGAACAGTGGGGTTTTGTTTTGTATATAATTTAAATCAGTTGCTGTAAGGAAGGTACCATTGAGGAATACATCTTGCATCTCGTTGATCCTGGCCAGAGTAAGGGTGTGCATAGCACCCGACTCCTGTGTAACCGAAGCTGCCGCGTGGTGAGCAAGGGGCAACAAAGGAGAGTAGAGTGGGAGCTTTGCTGCCAAACGTCTTAGTGCTTGCCAGGCCGCTATCGTAACATCTATGGGATTAATTTCAGCTTTTGGGGTACCCCTACGGGTATGTGTGAGTATGGATTTCAAGGGGATGGGATATGCATCGTCATCCTCTACCGCTATATGTGGATGAAGTTGTGATTAGTGTACCAGTAGTGAGCGTATTGCGCATTTGTGCAGAGGTAGTAAAGATACAGATCCGGTACACTGAACGCCCCTGTATTGTAGTCTAGCATTAATATTGATAGACTCACCCGGGCCTGTTTTCAACTCCAAATCAGTCGTATCGGAGCCGAACGAAGCGTTTTGAAAAAAAGCATGGGCAGCAGGATAGGAATATTACTAAATAAGTATAAGAATTTGGGCAGTACGACCATTTTTATTAGGGCTATGCGGTCGGCAAGGGAGAGAGGCAGCCTAGTCCATCTGTCCACCTGCCGCTCTAGCTTCGTAACCGCCGTGCCATAGTTCTCGTGAATATCAATGTCAGGGTCGCGGTGCACCCATATTCCAAGATATCTCACAGGGTCTCTGGACCATAGCAAGGGGAATTCCAACTCGTAGCGAGAAGTGGATTCCGTTAGTGGCACAACTACTGACTTAGACCAATTTATGGTAAGGCCAGAGAACAGCCCAAAGCGAATGTATTCCCTCAATATGGGTTCCATAAAAACATGGGGTTCTCTGATAAACAGCAGCATATCATCCGCATAGAGGGATATGCTCACGGGTCGATGAACAAATCGCAATGCAGCTGCCCCATGACGTTACCGGATGATACAGGCTAGCGGCTCAAGCACCACCGCGAATAAGAGCAGTGAGAGGGGGCAGCCTTGTCTGATGCCTCTACTGACCGCATGGGGTCTGAGGTATTGCCTTCCACCCGAATGGGAACAGTGGGATCTGTGTATAGGAGTCTTATCCAGGAAATAATATTGAAAGGGAACCCCATCCACTTAAGGATACGGAATAGATAGCCCCACTCTATAGAGTCGAAGGCTTTGGCCGCGTCAAGCATCACCGACGCCGCTTTCAAGGTGGGATCAAGTTTATGAAACATGGCAAAGAGCGTATGTAAGTTGTGTGAGGTAGATCTTTCTGGTATAAATCCAGACTAGTCAGGAGGACCAGATTTGGCATCAGGGGTTTAAGCAGAGTCACGATGATTTTGACCAACATTTTCGCGTCTATATTTATAAGTGAGAGTGGCCTATATGAGTCACAACAAAAAAAGTGGTTTATTTTTTTTGAGCAGAGATATCATTAATGTCTCCCGGAGCGTGGGAGGCAGTCTGCCCACCTCAAAGGCCTCTGCATACATCTCAAGAAGGTGGGGTGTCAGCTCTTCTGCAAATTCTTTGTAAAATTCACATGTGAGACCGTCTGGGCTGGGAGCCTTTTTATTTGGAAGGGTTTTAATTGCTTCACGATGTCTTCTGCGGTAATAGGTTGGTTTAGGTATTCCCGCTGACCAGCAGACAGCCATGCTAGGGTGACATCTGTTAGGTAGGCATCAAGGTCCTGATCAGCTGTGGCGCCTTGTGAGGTGTAGAGTTCAGCATAGGTCTGTTGAAATTTCATGGTTAAGTCCTGTATAGTGTAATGACCCCCACTGGTTTCATCTGTGATCTTGGTAGTAGTGTGTCTACCTTCACGGGCCCGTATTTTTACCGCTAGATTATGTCCTGGCCTGCCTCTCTCCACGTATGCATGAGCCACATGTCTTTTGGATAAGTAGCGAACCTCGTCCGCTGCCAACTCATTGTATTCCTCTAGAGATTCTTTGAGTTGTACAAGAATCCGTGTGTTAGGTGAAATTTCGTAGTCCCTCTCAAGCCTTGTCAGGGTAGTTTCGAGTGTAGTGAGTCGACCTTGGATATCCCTCAGGATCCCACCTGTGGTACTGATACATTTGCCCCTTATTGTGACCTTGAAGGCCTCCCATAATATAGCGACACTGTCAACTGAACCCTTGTTTAACTCGAAGTATTGTGTAATGGCTTCACGGATCGTGTGCGTGTATAGTGGATCGAGTAATGCTTCCGAGCGGAAACGCCATGTAAATTGTCGGTTAGGAATGCATGGGATGTACAGCCGAAGTTTAACTGGATTATGATCTGATAGCGTTCTTGGTAGACCCTCAACAGCTGACACCCAGGATGCAGCACTCTCACTCAGCAACCAATAGTCTAACCACGACCAGCAACGGTGGGCCAAGGAAACGTAAGTACCCTCCAGTCTATTAATATTATGCAATCGCCACACATACGTCAGACTAAGTTAGGTTATCCCGTCATTAATTATTCTGGCTGCGTTTGGTGCGTGACCACCTATGCCACTAGATTTGTCTTTGCTAGGGTCGAGGTGGGTATTCAAGTCGCCACCCCAGATTATAGTAGCCTCGGGCCAGGTTCGTAATATTGAGATTATGAGTCCAAAGAATTTGGGGTTATCGATGTTAGGACCATAGACCTTCACTATGGTGACCAATTTCCCCGCAAGCTTGCCATGCGTAAAGGCATAGCAGCCAGCGGCATCAATACAACTTTGGACCTCAGTATAAGGAAGGCATTTCTTGATGAGGGTGAGTAAGCTTCTGGCTTATGCAGAATAGGAGGAGGACAACCTATACCCTGCCCTTTGCGCCCCAACACATGTTTCAGTTTGACGAGTCAGATGTATTTCCCGAATTAGTGCAATTTGTACCATGTGTCTGTCGAAGTACGTTAGTATCTGCCGTATTGTTTTGGGAGAATTGAGCCCCCTCACATTCCATGTTAAGCAGGTGAGTGTCACATGATCTACGTGTGGCATAAGTACGAATAATACAATCTACATGTCACAATTACATTGGAGAGCACCGACATAGCATTTGTTACGATACCTGTGGTACATTTAGCCATACTAACACCCCCCCTTCGCCCTCCCCCTCCGAACCACCCCCCACCCACTTCAGCATCCACAACTCGCCAAAGCCATCCCAACCCCCTAAACCATTATCCAGTGGGCAAACATTATAAAACAAAAACAGTAGTGGGTAATACCCATGGGAGAACGCTGGAGTACAGTAACCTCCTGATCTGAGCAGGAGGCGGCCAAAGAGCTAAGATAAACAGAAGGAAGTGCATAATTTCCCGCCCTCATAAAGTATGTTATGTTATGCTATGGTAATAAGGCTTTTAAAGCACGCTTTTACCCAAGGGTGTCCTGGCGCTGAGCACTCTCTAGCTGGTATCCCTAGGCACCTGTACTTATTCTGTGAACAACCACGTTTTCAACCCCTTCCTAAAAGAAAGGAGATCCGTCGAGTACTTAAGATGCACTGGTAGGTTGTTCCAGGCTCTAGTGGCACATAAGATAAAACTGCTGCCACCCCACTTAGCCTTTTTTACTCTGGGAACGATCACTTGCTTTGCTTCCAAGGAGCGCAGCACTCTCCCAGGGACATACCATTGAAGGCGTCATCTCAGGCATTCCTGACCACTGCCCATCAAGGACTTGAAAAACGTGCAGAGTGCTTTAAATTGTGCACGTTGTTTTATTGGGAGCCAGTGAAGGTGTCGCAGGCCATTTCTAACTGAGACGAACCTTGGTGTGCCCGTTAGCAGCCTTGCTGCCACATTTTGCTCCATCTGGAGTCTGTTCAAATGTTTCTCTTGAATATTCAAGTACAGACTATTACAATAATCCAGACATGACAAATTGAGGGCTGAGACTGCTGTCCTAAAGCTTTCCTCTGGTAGGAAGAATTTTATTTTTCTCAAAGTTCTGAGGAGGAAAAAACTCGGTGAGACCACCCCACTGACCTGGTCCCAAAACGTAAGTTTGTTGTCCATCATCACCCCCAGGTTCTTGGCTTTCGACGCGGGGGATCGCGGGGGATCGCCCATTTCTTTGGGCAACCAGTCTGGCGTCCAGAGGTTGGAGTTATTCTCAAATATAATCACCTCCATTTTTCCTGCATTAAACTTCAGGCAGTTCGCAGACATCCAACCGGTTACCGCTTTCATACAGTCGTGACATCTTGAGGCTGTTACGGCTTCTTTCCTCCGCTGAAGGGACAACACAATTTGTGTGTCATCCGCATACGATGTTAATTGCAGCCCAAAAGATCTTATTAGGGCAGCTAGCGGGCTCACGTATATATCAAAGAGCGTGGGGCTAAGGGAAGACCCTTGTGGCACCCCACAAGGAAGGGACATAGGCTTTGGCATATCCCTTCCCAGATCCACCGTTTGTAATCTGTCAGACAAAAATGATTTCAATAGGCCTTGCCCTGGACCCCTGCTCTCGATAATCGTCCATTAGAACTTCGTGATGGACCGTATCGAAAGCTGCTGACAGATCCAACATGATCAGGATAGCCGAGCCTCCCTGGTCCACCGTCTCTTGAACCTCCTCCGTGGCTTTAATCAGTGCTAGCTCTGTGCTCTGTCCCGTGCGGAAACCATACTGTGAGTGATTCAACGCGTTGTTGTTCTTAAAAAACGTGCTGAGTTGCACATTGATAGCCTTCTCCATTATTTTTGCTGGTAATGGAAGTCGGGAGATGGGTCTGTAATTATTCGGATCCCTAGGATCCAAATTTTGTTTTTTAATCAGCTGGAGAATTGAGGCTGTTTTTCATGCTGTTGGCTAATGGCCTGACTCCAATATGAGGTTAAACAAAGGTGTCAGAGTGGTGGCAATGACCTCTGGGGTGTTTTTGATTACTGATACTGGACAGGGGTCATGGGGGGATCCGGAACAACACCCCATCAGCAGGTTAGTTACCTCCTTGATCTCCAATGGTGTAAAACTCTCTAATATAGGTGCAGTATTGAATGCCTCGGACTTTGGCCCGACTATACCATATAACATATAACATAGTATGTGAGAATGGTAAGGGACATGTTTAGGAAAGGAAAGGCCATTATTGTAAATGGGGTGACCCAGAAAATGTCAAAGGACATGGGTATCGATAGGTACAGAAAATAGTTGGTCCTAGACAACGCTACTTGATATTAGAATCAATATTAATAAATGAAAATACACTTTTCTTCAATAAATGATTGAATCCTATAATTTAAAAGAGAGAAAAGAACACAGAAAACACATTCCACGGAAATGACTCATAGATGAAACAGTACCCAAAGAATTACATTGTAAACATTAATTTATTTATAGTCAATCATCTGTAGTTGAATAAAAACATACATATACTCAGAGGAGGGTTATTTCCAAGGGGTGAAGAAGAAAGTGAAAAGTTAGTGCTCATGTGAAAAGAAAAGGTAAAAAATGAAGATTATCAAGAAAAAATGGAAAAATCTACTCAATGTTTAAGATGTAAAGGATCTGGCTCAGATATTTGTGGTCGTATTGGTGGACTCTGACAGGCCTGTAATTCTTAGAGTTTTTTCTCCATGTCAAGAGTTCTAGTCAATACTTGTTGCAGGCCATCTTCTGTGTCAGAGATCCTTGTTTCGGCCTAGCCTCGCCCAGACGGGGGGCGTGTTTGTCTAGTTTGGTAGACATGTGGTCCATCCACAAGTTTAAATTATCTATCTTGCCGTTGATAGCTTGCAAGCAGTTTTGGACAGCTAGGAGAGTTTTTCCAATGGTGGTGAAACTGTCCATGGGGGCATCCATCTCTGAGTCAGATGTGGCCCGTTGTTGCGATTTCCCACTTTTTCGGGGCTCAAAGGTGAGTCGAGTTTGGCTGCGTTCGGTTCAGCCCATACTGGTGCAGGTCTGTTTCCACATGCACATGGAGAAGAAGAGCAAGCCGCTTGCGTGCCAGGTGAGGAGTAATGTAGTATGAACTATACAATGGTGCACCTATGTAGATATATAGCACAAGTTCACGTGCCAATGGTCGTTATATGCACGATGACCCCAGGACGCTAGATCGATGTATAGGGCCCCAGTGCCAGGAAGAGGGGCAGTATTTTGAGTGATAACACCGGCAATGTGGTCAGAACCAGTGCAGCATGAAGCAACAGTGAGGCAGGGGTTATTGCGGGCGTAATGGTAGTGTGCGAGCAGCCAGACTACGAAGAGATGATCAATTCCCACGCAGCAGTGTTCAAATTATTTGCAAGCACAGCCAAGCCTCATCACCGTTGTACCTCAGTAGCGAAATGGGCAATCACTACTCACCGCATTCCTCACTCTAGGCACAGGGTAGCCACTGAGACCGATTCAGGGCAGCAACCCGGCGGCAACAGTTATGTACGGCCTCTGGCTCCCCGCAGTGCAGACACAAAATGACGTCCACCGCTGGCGTCAGGGCCAGCAATAACCAGAGTGTCTGTTTCGGATGGGTGACTTTTCTCCTTCTCACGACGTTGCACAGGCCTGGATGGTCCCCCGCAGTCTCTCTGGCAGCAATTGGGTGGCAAACAGGAAGGTACGCAGATCACAGCTATGTGGCAAGGTAGGAGGTCTGAGAGCTTCACCACCTCGGGTGAGAAACCAGCTTGTGGTGCGCTGGAAAGGCATTCAGCCCAGGAGTAGGTCTCGACCAGGCCCTGAAGTAGTTAGGGGCGCCCCGCCTGAGGTAATTTAGGCTGGCAGTGCACGTGGAAAAGTGCATGACATAATGCGATGTTCCGCTTGACAGGGGGAGTCCTCACAACGCTAAGGAGCGTTTCCCGGGAGATCAGCCTCCCGATGGGCCTGCAGCGGGTAGTCAAAGAGGAGTTAAGCCTTAGCGTGGCCCCGATAGGGGGCTCCCACACCTATCCCCGCAATCGCGTCCAGGTGTGCAGTCCGAGAGTCTCACCTGGGCAAAAGGGCACTCCAGGTTGCGCTGGGTCCGGTGTATTGGCACAGTGGCGCTGAGGGCAGAATTACGCCATCTCCCCCAACGCAAACCGCCCGTGGTGCGCTGAAGGCTGTGAGCGTGCTGCAGGAGCGTATATTGGCAAGACTCGTGGCGATTACCTCCACTTCGCTCTCCCCTCGATCGTTCGCTTCCACAGGGGCACGCAGGGCTGGAGCGCCGATCACCGCTCCGGTCACTCTGCGCAGCACACTTTTCACCGGCTTTACCGGAGCCCCGACCTTCAGCGGGTTCCCCGAGCCGCCATCTTGATGTTACCTTCCCCGCAATTAAAACTCCAAAAGTTGCGCCCAGGCAGTAGCGCTGGCCCCAAATTTTGCATGAGTGGTGGTGCCCCGCTACTTGCGTCGCCAATCTCGTGTTTTTGAAGTAGAGATGCGGGCAGTAACGGCAGGATTGTTGATGGATATCGTCTTCGGCCTTTGGAGCTGCACTACAGCGCAGCCATTTCGCCGTGTTCCCTCTAGCGCCGCCCCCCCACTCCTTTATACGCTTTTGAGGCTCTGGCTCCTTTCAAATAAAACAGAGCTGTTTAAAGCATGCCAGCAAGCTACATACATTTGTTAGGAAACCACATGCTTGATTTATTTACTTACTGTAAGCATACATTTGAAACATACATTATATTGTAATTATTTATAAGGACAAGATCACACATACATTAAAGACTAGAGCTTACATTTACTAAAGATTACACAGTTGCACACGTGCCTATTGGCAAAGTTGCACTCTTGTTTTTTTAGACAGCATGATGCCCTTGAAGTTATTGGGGCGCTTTAATTGATCACCAGTTACATTACACACATTATTTTTATGGTAGGCATGGGGAGATTAAGTGATTTGCCCAGAATCACAGGATGTTGAGCCGACACACACTCGAACATGGTCCCCCAGCTCCAAAGTTGGTAGCTGTGGCCATTACGCCAGGTCGGAGCATTACACTCCTAATCCGAGCCTTGCTTTCTTCGCTGTCTAACAGAGGGCACTTTAAGCTCCTCATGCAGAGGTGTAGCAAGGATGCATGTGCCTCCTGGTGGAGGTGTCCATCTCTAAACTTGCCCTGACCTCTAGCACTGTCTGGACATCCTTTGTAGCTCATTAGTACTGGTTTAAACCCAAATATAGCAATAAGCAACAGAAAAGTGACCAGTCAACCTTTGCAAAGAGCATTCCACTGCACATCATTGCATTTTTAGTAACTTTTGAACCATTTGGGCTAGAAACGTATTTTTTTTTTAGATCTGCAGATAATGTATCTGATGGTGGGTTAGGTGGCAAGTGTGGCAAATCCATAATTGTGTGAAAAATGCTGTTATCACACATATTGCCTGTCCCAATAACCCAGCCATAACACTTTTACGAAGTTTCAGTAACCTATATTCAACTGCTCAACAAGCCTCAACTTACAGCCCAAAAAACGTATTATTATTCACATTGGCGAAATCAAATGTATTTACCAATGCTTGTTTTATGCTGCAGCTATTCGTTTTCATACACTCTGCTCCGAATCTTCAATGAACGTATTCTGGTTCAAAGAAATTGCATTTTAAAAAGGATGTGGGATCCACTGAACAGCGACTTAATGTAAAATGATGCCGCCCCCTCCCGCAAAATGCGGGGAGGGGCCCCTGAGTTTCTCATATGCACAGATATTCATTGGCCTTGGGGGTAAAGACAACTCGACCCTCCCTCCCCCCTACACACACACACACACACTTAAGGGTTGGGTGAGGGTCCCTCAAGGATTCAGGCCCCTGCGCCGGTGTTGCGTACGTCCCTGTTACCGCATACCCAGATGATGATCTGTCACATTGTTTGGACTGTCGGAGGACACCATTAAGAAAAGCTTTAGCAAAGCACTTTGCTGGAAAGAAAATTGATTCGACCATTGACCGAGATCAGGTGAGCCTCTCACAATACAAGCATATATAAAACCGCTTGATATACTGCATCTGTTGTCCTCTAGCCCCCTCCTGAGGACAAGAGCAGCACTACTGCTGTTTCATATTCTGCAATATCTGCCTCTCACCCATGTGCTTAGTTAAATGCAAAATATGTCCCTTGATGGATTCACAGAGACCATTTCCATGATAACATTTACACAGAACCCATTGACTGTGCCCTACAGTTTCAAATGATGAGAAGACACGAGCGCTCAAAGTGAACTTATTACTCACGCAGACATGATAAACATGGTCCTAGTTGTTAAAAACAGTTATTGGAACAACGTAGTCTTGAGCGAACGGCCAGAACTGCCTATTTTAAAGCTGAGGAACCAGGTTCGAGTCTCGGCGTCGGCTCAGCATCCTATGATTCTCGGCATGTTCCTCCTAGATATAAAACAATGCCGTAAACAAATAAAATGTATTTAAGTAACAAAAAATAAATCTGTCCACTGCCAAGATTTTCCTATTCATCCCTTTGGTAAACCATCATAAGTTCTACAGTATCACCTTTGTTCACACTACCCGTGTGTTTTGGATGCCTGGTTATTCACGCTACCTGTTTGTTTTGGGTGCCGGTGTTATTGGCCTGCCCCTCTGTGGTTGATGATGATCCAAAGGGAGACTCTTTGGTACTACTTCTCTAATGGAGGGTGGAGGTGGCCACAAAAGCTCTAGCACCTCTGTGATCCTCTGCAATACCCTTCCAAGGCCACCAAGGAGATATGAGCAGTGATTCATTGATGTCCAAGTTCTATCTTGCTAATGCCTCTGTGCCATGTGCAAGACTGCATGTATGTTGCCATTCAGTGCACAAGGAAAATCTTGATGTCAACAAACTTTATAAACTGCAGTCTTTTTTTAAAATAAATATTTTTATTGTCATTTTCTAAAACAACCACCGATATGATCTCAAGAGTGCGCTAGATTGGTAACTTGATCTACACACGCACCACTTTGTTTTTATTTCTCCACACCACCATCCCATTAAAGAATTGTCTTACATGGCGGTATAGGGAATTTTAAATCACTTCACTTGAGCACCGCGCTCACTTCTTTTTATCTCTGGAGGCTACTGTATTACCAGTTGGTCTTCCTCCAGGTGGAAGTCAGCATACCCACAATAAAACCTGATGATGATGCTGTCACGCTACAGATAGGTGGACAATCAAAATATACCGCCCACAACTTGTGTACGCGATTTAGTTTTTTTTTTTTTTTAGCAAGGTCCACAACCAAGTGACCCTGGTTACACAGGTACAAGCGGTCTATTCTTCCCCCTGATTTTTTGTATTAAGATACGGAAGCCGAATGGACCATAGCTTCTCTTCCCTCCCCCTTGTTCTGAGTAGCATTTTCTAAAACAAACATAACATAGGTAACTTTGGTTACAGTCAAACAGCCTTCGGTGTTATTAGTCATCATACAAAACCATTTATCTTCTTATACCTTACATATCCTTTTGCAGTACAGACATGCAGTAACTGTAGACGGGACATAATCCCATGGAGCCACCACTGCCCGAGATCACCAGGGTGTCTCAGGCTATTGAAGTATCTGGGGGGGACTTGTTCAGTAGGGTCCGGTTGAGTATCTCCCACTATTGCAGCGAGACCATAGTACCTCCTCCATTTGCCCCATACCTTTTGACATTTTTTTCGGGCAGCCCCTCGCCTTGTAGGTAACCCTTTTGGCTGCCATAAACATATCCATCCCTGCCTTCCATTCTGGCAGCAGCGGTATCTCTACAGCTCCCCATTTCCTTGCCACGCCTCTTTTAGCTACTACCAGTGCTAGTGCGAGGAAGATTAATTGAGGTCTGCCTAGATCGACATCATATGAAATACCCAATAGTGGAGAAGTGTGGCTCACTGGTTAGAGGAGGCAGACCTGGAAGCAGAGGTCAGCCCGGGACCAGGGTTCAATTCCCGGCTCGGCTGGGTCTTGAGTCCATAAATGTCCATGGACTCGATAATTCTCGCTCCAGTGCATACTCAACTCATGGGTTCACACTTTGCGACTCTGGGCAATAGCTTGCTTAATCTCCACATGGGCCCCTCGCGGCGGGATGCCTGGCTTTCACCTTGCGGATGCCCTGCCGGGTTATCTCACAGGGGAATACCAGGACGGGTTCCCTAAGCAAGCGCTTCGAGACCGCTTGGTGATTTGCGCTATATAAATGCCTGCACATTTACATTTACATTTACAATAGTATAAGTTTAGGGTCTAGGGGTATCATGGTGTCTAGTATTTTGCCTAGTTCCCGGGTTATTTTTGCCCAGTAGGCCTGTATCCGGACGCACTTCCAGATGGTGTGGTAAAAGTCGCCTTCTCTGTGTCCACATCTCTGACATCTAGCATCCTCTGCTCATCCCATTCTATGCAGTCCAACTCAGTCAGAGTATATTCTATGCAGTATTTTATATTGTATAAGGCGAAGTCATGATTTGATCACTACCTCCCTGGGGTTCATTAGGGCTGCCTCCCAGTGTACATTTTCTAGCGCACCCCGTTTACCTTCCCAGGTCGACCGCAATTTGCACAATCTATCTGGAGCGTTATTATTCAGGGTCTTGTATGTTAGTAAGATGGATTTAGTCATGATTCGTTCCTGGAAAAGTCTCCCCTCTAATGGTGCATATTCCGGCAGCGGGAAGGCATCTCTCTTTTCCGCTAGCCAGGCGTGTCTAAGCTAATCCTCTGATGTCCTTCCGTTTACCCAGACTCTTGCCCTCGGGTCTTTATACATTAATACCACCCATTTCCTGAAACTGGAGCCTAGGCTGAATTTAATCAGAGTGGCCTCCAGAAAGGGCCAATGGACTGCGTTGAACGCTTTCTCTGCGTCCAAAGATAACAACAGATGTGGAGTGTCTCGGACTTTAACCTCCATCATCCAATTGTGGGTCCTTCGCAGGTTCAGCCTGGTCGCTTGGTCAGGTAAGAAACCCGATTGGTCCAGGTGTACCAGGGTTGGGATCACTTGGGGCAGTTTCGTGGCCAGAATAGTTGACAATATCTTTACTTCTGTGTTAAGCAAGGATATCACATTTATCCTTTGGTTTCCCTGGCTTGTGGATGGGTATAATAGTAGCCATTCGTAAGTCTAACGGGAGAACCCCATCTTCACCTGCTTCTTTAAAAAGAGTTAGGAGGTGTGGACCAAGAAGATCCATGCATTTTTTATAGAGTTCTGCTGGTATGCCATTTGGGCCTGGTGTCCCACCGGGGCGTAACTGAACTATAGCTGCTTTGACTTCTTCAATTGTGATGTCAGGGTCGAGCCCCATCCTGTCTGTATCATCCAGTGTGGGGGTGTCTACCTCTTGCAGATATGCCTCTATGTCTCGGGAGTTTCATATGCAAAAAAGATAGGTACGGAGGAATTAATGTCTCATTTTATTATTTTGTCATAGGGAACAATCAATTACCCTAGCATTAGTACAAAATCCTGTGAGAATATATTGTCAAAGTTAATTCAAAACACACATATGCCATGGGACCGATCTTTGAACATAAATCATTCTGAAATTCATAAATACAAGGACATACAAAAATACATATATATATTTGACATAAACAACATAAACAATTATAAACAGAACTCTACGTTGCCAATACCCAAAAGTTTTTTTGATAACTAGTGGTCACGCACTAAATCTGGGTGAACACTCAGAGATAGTCTTTTAAGCACATGAGGTGTAACACCTCTATACTCTTTACTCTATTGTGCTTCGAACAATTAAGCTACACTTTTAAATTTTGATAGAGACTCCTCTACAAAGAATTGTCTCGGGAGGTCTGTAAGTGTCGAGCCTTATAGAAGTCCACATAGGAAGACGCGAAACTCTGCAGGATCCGCTCGTCTCTGTCTTGTGGTATTCCTAGTGGGTCCATGAGACGGTCTAACCATCGGGCCTCTATTTCCTTGCGACTAAGCCATGCCAGAAGCTTTCCAGATTTATCTCCCACATCATAAAGTTTATGGAGGGTCATTTGGGCCTGTGCTTTAGCCGTCTGGGTTGCTAAATCTTTATACTGGTGTTGTGTGTCTATCAATTGCCTTGAGAGCTGGGGGTCTAGGTGCGTTATGGTCCGTTCCTTAAGGATTGAAATCTGGGCCTCCAGGCGTGTCATCTCTTCTTTGCCTTGTTTCCTATCCCATGCTTAACGGTTCTGTGCCAAATCACGTAGGACTGTTTTATAAGTCTCTCATAGTACAACCCCGGACTGGACCGATCCCAGATTTTCTTCGAAGAAAACCATAGTGTCAGCTCTAATGACTTTCAATATTGCTTTATTGTGGCGATCCAAAGCATTTAAGCGCCAGCATATGTGTCGGTCTCGTAGTCGGTCACCTATCCATACGTATAGCGGGGAGTGATCCGATATGCCCTTGGCTAGGTATTGTGCCTCATATATGTCCTGTGTTTCATCCTTTGGGAGAAACACGTAGTCCAGTCGGGAGTAAACCCTGTGTGCGCCTGAGTAGTAGGAATATTGTCTCACCTCCAGGTTCAGGTGTCTTCAGCTATCCACCAACCAGAGTCTCAGTAAGGCGTGTTATCAGTGAGGTATGGGGTGCCTGGGCATGATCTCCCGTCCGATCTATGGAAGTTTGCATTACTTCATTAAAGTCTCCCCCTATAACGTGTAGGGAGCCCGGTGTCTACATCAATATCTCCATCAATTTGTTTAGTGTGCGTGCTTGGAGTTTCGGTGGTGCGTATATTATAAACTAAGGTTACAGTCCTTCTGCCCCATCGTCCAGTCACTCCAGCATATGTGCCCTGTGGGTTAAGCCATGTTCGGTGTACACAAAAGGGGTGCCACTTCTTAAAGAGGATTGCCACTCCTCTGGAACCGGAGGGTCAGAACCATATAAGACCCTCTCGCCAGAAACCCACATTTGGTACCCCTGAGGTGAGTTTCTTGCAACATTACCACGTCGAGTTGTCTACGTTTGATAAAGGATGACACTAGCCCTCTCTTAATTTTGTCCCAGAGGAAATTCATATTCCATGTCATTACAGTAAAGGGAGTATTTTCAGAACCTAACATATGTATCCAGTGCTAATATGCAATGCATGTCTATCACTGCAAGGAGTCGGAGCCTGACCAGATATCCGTATCTGGATGTGTTTTGCATGTAAGACTACTGACTAGGCGGAGACTGATACCTGAACAACAACAACTTTACAATCAAATTAAACCCATCCTGTACTCCCTCCCCATCTCCCCCCTCCCCCCCCCATCACACGTTCCTCCAGTGTCTCTCTCTTGGTATTGTGAACAGAGGTGGGAAAGGTCTGTCACCCACCCTACCCAAAAAATACTAAACGGGTCCCAGTACCTGCAACACGGTAAAGGAAATTAGAAAAAATATAACAGGGTAAAGGAATAGCAGGGAAGGAGGAGGGAAAAGGAGGGACAGGGGCAAGAGGAGGAAAGAGGGGAGAGGCCAGGAAGGAAAGGAAAAGGAAGGAAGAGCAGGGGTACTGCAATCAGTGTCTGAGGCCTAAAGTGGCCTATCACCTACTCTCAGTTTCGGGATGTCAGTCTTTATGCAGAGCAAAGAGGGTGCTGTCATTGGGGGGCGTGAGTATATTCATGCCTGGAGCCCCAGGTCGAAAAGTTGCGGTAGGCCTTTTAACACCTTGGTCATGAATTGGAGTCAGACACTTCATCGTGTGTGGCTGGTTTTCCCATCTCAGAGTCTTGTTCCATGTCCACTAGCTCGGCCAACAGCAGATGTTGCATCGTTTCAACTTCTTCTCCGCCGGAGGTGCTTGCTCTAGTGTCTGTTTCGGTACCAGGGTCAGTTCATCTGAAGTGTTGAGGCGTGCGTGAGTCTACCGTTCTCTGAGAGTCCTGCGATCATGGAATTCTTCTACGTAGGCGTCCTGTGCCTTTCGACGTATAGGGGGTCGCCACCTGCACACAGAGTCATCGGTGACTTTGGAGCTTGACAGATTTCTGGGGGCCAGGTGTTCTCTGGGTCGTTTCATTCTTTTTTTGTAATTTTCTGTTTGGGGCTCTCTAGTTGTCTCATAATGGGGCGTTCTTCTAGCCAGTGCCAGACCTGTTCAGGTGTCTGGAAGAATTGGATTTTCCCCATAAAGAGGCTCTTCAACTTCGCCGGGAATAACAACATATATTGTATCTTGAGAGTTCTGAGGTTGGCTTTGACTGAGTCGTAAGTGCATCCCTGCTTCTGGACCTCCCTGCTATAGTCTGGAAAGATCATAATACATACATTTTCATGATTAATGTCCCCCAGTTTCCTGGCTTCTCTGAGAATCAAGTCTGTCTAAAAAGTTCAGGAATTTTGCTGTAATGAGTCTTGGCGGTGCACCCGGTGGTGGTCTTGCCGATAGGCCTCTATGTGCACGTTCGATGACAAAGCATGTAGAGAATTTGTCTGCGGGGAAGGTTTGTTTGAGCCAGTTATATAGGAAGTCTGCTGTGTTTCCTCCTTCAACGCCCTCTCTAAAACCCACAAAGTGGAGGTTGTTGCATCACGCTCGGTTTTCTGCATCATCGATGCGCCATTGAAGGTCTTTATTCGAAGCCTGTAATTCTGCCATTCCCTTACAGAGATCCTGGATCTGGTCCTCAGATTCTCCTATTCTTGTCTCCGACTCTGTGACCCTGGCGGGCAAGTTGCGGAGATCTTGCCTCGACAGTGTCACTTCTGAGCCTACACCCTCTATTTTCTTCTCCAGCGCCAACCCGGAGGCCTGAATGTCCTGTAACAGGATATCTGTATCCTTACGGATTGGTGGCTGTTCCTCTGGGGGTGGGGTGACCACTTTAGTATAACGGTCCATTTTCCCCTGCCTGGAAGGTTTGACGTCTTTGTCCTTGCCCATTTTGATTCCTGCTTTGGCAAAGAATAGTGGCCTGTGTTTTCCTTTTTCCGGGGGAGCCCGTTACTCTCACTATGCACCACTGGGACTAGTATCATGGGCCCGAGACAGGCCAACCTTTGTCAGTGGGTGCTCACAGTAGGTTTCTGGGCGTCTGCACTCCACCCAGCGAGGCGGGAGGGGGGTCTCACAGGAGGACGTCGCTTCAATGTGCCTCCTCAGCAACCGGTATATCAATGAGGGCCCGAGTCCAGCCTTCCGCTACCCATGCCTCGCACGGTAATGCAGGCCCCCTCAGAATGTCCCTTGAGGGGGAGGGAAGAGGACACTCCCAGGACCAGAAAGATGCACCTTAGGGGTCCCCCACCGCTTCCAAGGTGTCCCAGGTGGTGTTATGGTGTCCCAGCTGCAGGAGTCATCCCAAGAGAACGGCACACAAGGATTCCCTTGGGTTCTTGGATAATTGAAATTGGAGTTTTGATCAAGATGGCCGCCGGGTAGGAGCACGACTTGGGAACTCCTGGGTTGGAGATCTCCAAATCGGTAAATTTCCCCTATTTACCCGACTTCCACCACCCAACCTACCTACATCGAACGCCTCTTGTTTCCGGATCTATGTTCTCGTAGTGGCCTACCTGCTTGTACGACCGCCCAGGCTCCGAGATCCCCTGCCTCAACTGCCTCGCCGCCCTTCGGCAGCATTGAGCCCTTAGACTCGGATGATCGGCGACTCCACCTGGCGGATTGAACCTCTGTCCCTTCGCCATCTGACACACTTCTCCCCTGCGGGACTGTTTCCTTTCCCTGAGGTATGCGTGCATCATCTTGATTTCCTTCTTCTACATCGAAGACGCCTTACGGTTCTGGAGTGGTTAGCCCGGGTCCCCTCCTGGTTGGGGCCATTCGAGCTGCCACCTGATCTCTGAGTCCCGAGTCCCCCACAACGCCGACGCTTGGAGCGCTACCACGGTGATCTTTTCGCAGCTTGATGGAGGGCGCTGACTTGGGCTGAATCACCGCCGAGGTCCCGTCAGATGAAGAAACGCTAAGTTTCATAATGGCGGATGACGAGAGACTTCTACAACCAACTCAATAAGTACAGGATCATCAACCTAACTACCCGCCGGAGTGCCCGTCCTGTAAGGTTTCTTCTGGCACTATTTCCAGACAAGGCAAGTTAACCTTTGTTTCCTGATTCAGTGTTGCTTTTGAAACTTTCGGCGTTCATGTCATCATAGCCACCTGACCCTAAGATGGCGACTGAAGCCTACGGAACGCGCTCCACCTTTCCCTCGCAGAACGCTCTCTTCACTTTGTGGCCCCTTGACCCCCTGATTTTGCTACGGTATGGTTGTGCTGGAGAGGGAGGGGCAATCGAGCACGACAAGCTCCCCCCGAGATCCTCAGCGGGCGCGCTTCAGAGGCAGTGAGTGGGGGAGCAGAAAATAGCCACACTCGATCCAAATAGTGTTTAGAGGACCTGCTGGCACCAAAATTAATCCCCTTTCTAACTCTGCTAATTACTTTTAAATCGGATCTTGCTGAGCCCGACCCCAAAATGGCACCCGCCAAGATATCTCCACCGAACAGGGAAGATGTCCTTTTAGATGAGGTAGGACTCCTTACCCGGTACTCGCCTGAATCTAACATGGTGCCCAGACTCTATTTCTTCAATGTCCCTATGGGTGGCCTACTGAGAACTAACCTCTGTTGAAGTTCAGGCTTACATTCTCTACCCCTCTTCAGTTCAAGGATGCCAAACCACATTCCTTCTCCTATCCTGCCATCCCCACCAGCTCCTACCTCCCGTCTTTGGATTCTAAACTTTTGATCTCCTCCTGATCCTCACTCTATTCTGGCGGAGCCCGAAACGCATACATGGCCGATTCCCGGTGGAGCTGCTCCGACAGTTATAAGGGAGATTGGCTCTGGCACACCGCTATAGCAGTCACCTACCCAGCCAAACATACGACATTTGTCTCGCTTTCTTCCCCGCTGCTGTCTCCTTCCTGTGGATTACCAGCTGTTCCTGGTCTTTCTGCTCCTGATTTTCGTTTTCGTTAAATTAATCCTGTATTGTATACTTATTCATTCTGTAACTATTATGAAACTTTTGCAACTTGTAACACGCTATTTGCTTATGTAAAGCACTCTGATACCTCCGGGTCTAGCCAGCGCTATATAAAACTCAAATAAATAAATACATTGATGTTAGCAGCTGTATAAGGGCCCCCAGGCCCTTGATGTCTGGCTACTGGCTATTGGCTTTTGCTGAGGCAGGTCGAGTTCAGCCCCAGCCCTCTTTTTAGAGACTGTCCTAGGTGGGGTCTGACGCTGCTTCCCTCCGAGATCCTGTGCACTCCCTCTACTGCTCTGGGGGGCGTCCATATTCTTCAGTCTCCATATCCGCCCCCACAGTTGTGACCGATGCTTATGCGCCTCTGCTTGTTCAGCTGGCATGCTTCCACGACACCCCAGCCACTTGCTCTCAGGCCTCTGTTCTTTGTTGCCGGTGCTTTAGTATTTTTTAATTTAAATGCTCCCCGCATCTGTCCCGGGACTCGGGCCCCACCTCCTCCACCGCCAGGTGCCCGTCTCGGTGTCCCTACTCACAGTGTTTGTGTTCTAGGCCGTTGGAGGGCGGCACCCTCCTCCGGGCCCATCTTCTGCTGCAGCGTGTAGCAAGCCATATAAAGTGCAGTCTTAATATCATTACATGTATTATCCACGGTCTTGTTAAATCCTGCAGACATGTCTTCAATTGACTTATCAATTCAATTAAGCCCTCTGTGGTGCAGAAGTGCTTCTTTGTCATCTTTGTTAGCGCTTTTCTACCACTAAACATTTTCACATGGATCTTTCCTTGCAGAACTGTACATTACATGGTAGTTCATGTCAATATTGAAATTCATGACTTTGACAATGTGATATATACTTGTATGTATATAAGGCATATTTATATAGTGTGAACCTATTCAAAGTGCAGCAGAGTGCTGTACAAGGTCAGAGGCAAAGACACAGTGAACGTGTGATTGGTTTCTCTGAGAAAAAATTGACTGTTACTTCATCTTTAAAGAGGTGCCCTCAGCTCTTTCCTAAATTGGATCACTAATCACTAATGGGACAGAACCTGATGGATACAGGAATAGCGTTCTAGATACTGGATGCATAGATGGAAGTCTGTTACTTTGTTTTTCTCGTTTTGCACTTCTTTGCCTCCACTCGGTTGGAGTTCACACTGTGGGTATGCCGAGATCCACCGGAGATAGTGAGCTTGTCAGCATGATTGGCAGGTCATGATGGCTTTATAGTTTATGCAGATGGTTTTTATAGCTGGTGAAGGGCCAGCAAGGGGACTCAGTGGAGTTTCAACAGGATGGGGGTGATGCATTCATAGTTCTTCAGGTTCTCTATGTAATATGCTAGCAGCTTGTAGAATGCACTGAAAGCTGTGTTAGTGTGGAATATGGGAGGCAATGTAGCGGAGCACACTATCACACCATCCAGCTTTGAGAGGGTTTGTGTGGCAGTTCTAAAGGCACTATTTGGGAGTTATGGTTTCACGTTCTTTAGCAGAGAGAGCTCAGACCAGGCCATTGTGGTCTTCTTCGCGATGTGTTTCTTGAAAGTGAGATTGATGTCCAGGGTAAATCCAAGTGATGTGGCATTGGATGAAATTTGCTGTTTGAATCTGTTCACATTCATCTTGTTGAGTCACATGTGGGGCATTCATTGTTTGTTGCTCTTGATGAATGGCAGGGATTCTGTTTTGGTTGTTATTGAGTCTGTTTTGTTGGGGTTAAGCTTCAGGTAGATGTTTTACATTCATGAATGGATGAGGTGCAAGCCTTTTTTGAGGCTTTGGATGTCTGTATGGAGTAGATGAGACTTTCAAATATAGTTGTATGTCATGATCACATTGGTTAATGTATACACTGTTATTGGTGAGCAGAGTCACAAGGGCTCCATGTAGAGATTAAAGATAATGGGGGACAAGATGATACCCTGTGAAATTCACAAGTAATCAGAATCTTCTGGGCCCTGGAGGTACCCATGTGAACAAACTGGTATTGGTTGGATAGGTAGGAAGCGCATCAGTGAAGGATAGTGAAGTTGCCTTGAGTGAAGGAAGTATTGGTGATGGCGAGTATTGGTGAGAGAGCTTTTCCAGAGGCGACTTTGATGAAAGAAGACTGTAAGACATCATCTTCATCGGTAGTGGCTTAAACTTGTGTTGAGAATGTTGGCAAGTTCTTCGAGAGACATGGGTTTGATGGTTGACCATTGTGGGACACAGTGCTGAGATGTGGTGTCAGAAGAGAAGCAGACTTGGTGTTGTCAATATGCTGTCAGATCCTCTGCCTTACACTTGCTCATGGAGTGTGGAATAAGAGCATCAGGTAAGTGGTTGATGCAACGCCTGATTGTTTTGAAGAGTGTTCTGCTTCTGTTGCCAACTTCATTGTTTGTGTTGATGTAGTATTTGGCTTTAGCTGATGCATTGAGTTGTCTGTATGTAATATGGAGGAACTTCAGTAGCTTGAGGTCATTGGCGGTTCTGTCTTCCATTGAATTTCTTTCCTGTCTATAAATTGAGTGTCTGTTGTGGGCAAGGTCATGTGAATGCCACGGTGCAGAAGGGTCCGGCTTGCACTTGCTTGTTTTATCCTCAGTGCACATTGCTTTCTAGATATGTGCTGTACTCATTTAGAAGTATTGGCATCAGATGTGGAGGTGGCTTTGAAGGATCAGATTGTTTGTTTTTCTCTTTTGAATTGACCTCAACGTGTTGGTTGGAAGCTAAGCAAGGCAACTGGGATAGCAAGATAGTCATTCAAGCCAAGGATTATCAGAGGTTTGCATTAGATAGTTTGTAATGGTTAGAAGATAAGGTATAGGTCATGGACATCAATTCACCAAACGTGGTAGATTTTAATGCAAAGTTCCCCAGCAAAGCAGCGATGAATCACTTGCAGGTAGAAAAAGTATCATGCATTTGGGATGCTAGGTCTGGTTCTTGCTAAAAACCATGGGGACGTGAAAGGCAGGAAATCGGTCACTTTATTGAATAGCTTGAATATGAAAATAAAAAATTAAAAGTGCAAAGGTGATCAGCTGGGGAAAACACTTTCGATAATGGGAAGTCGACCACTCTAATTTATTATGCTATCATCTCCACTGAAGAGTTCAGTCTGGTAAAATATTTTGAAATAGGGGAGTTAATTGGCAGTGATCATTACACTCTTCTTCTCACACTGCACAGTATGGTATATATATGTTGGATTGTTGGCAGATTAACTCCCCAATATGATGGAAGAATAAGCATAGGATAATATGGATTGAAAAATTGAAATGTCAGATTGTGAATAAAATCTATAAACTTTTGAGAGACCCGTTTAATGAACTGCTGCAAGCTATTTTGAAAGAATATGATAAATTGATATCCTTTGTAAGAGGGTCTGCATCAGTAGCTCTAAAAAAATTGAAGGGGATGTAAGAGTAAACCAAGATCTCCACAGGAGTGGGAAAAGATTGATCTCAACAAAAAAAAAAGAAAGGTCGATAAAGTGGGTGGAGCTGATAAAGCGGCTTTCATTAGACAACATAGGAAGGAGTTTAGAAAAGAAATAAGAAAAGATATATCTGGAAACAGAAACAGAAAATGTGGACAAATGTTATAATGGCTATTTGTAGAGGAAGAACAAAAGGTTTTTAGGATGCAGTGAATAATATTTTAGGGTCCTCGAATTAACCAGTAGCAACCTCGGTAACTGAAGAAGAATGCGTTTAGTATTTAACAGAGCTTTACAAGCTAAAAGATGGTAATAGGAATGTTATAAAGAGCGTTCAAAATCAAAAGATCAATATTGTGCCGACAGAGCTGCACTCCCTAAGTCCCACAGTAAGAGGTGTTGAGGAAATAATAAAAAGTCAAAAAGCTCATGAGCCCAAGGGGTAGTTGGATTATCTGCTGATATAATAAAACTTAACTCGAGCTTGTGGTTCCAAGTTTTTACCCCTGTGTTTTTAGCTATAATAAGTGGTCAAGATACATCGGAATCCTGGAAAGGAATTATAAGCATTTCGTTATACAAAAAGTGGTCTTGTAAGTCTCATAAGAGTTATCATATAATTGCCTTATTATATATTTTGAGTACAATTTGTGCTAAGCATCTCTTACCATTATTGGAGGAGTGGACATAAAAGAGGAAGTGATCCCCAAGGTACAATTGGACTTCCGTAGTGGTCACTCGATTGTGGATGGATGTTTAATACGAAAACCGTGGGCAGAGGATTATGCATTTAAAGAAAACGTGCTCTTTATGTATCATATATTGACCTTTATACAGCATTTGATTCCATTAATCTGCCTCTTCTTTGGGAAAAAATGCCCAATTTGAATATTCTGCCTAGATTGTTAAAATTGATAATCCAACTTCTTGAGAGGTCATGAACAAGAGTTAAAATGGGAAGTAATGGAGTGTTATCCAGGAGGATATATATCCCCCAATGGCTTAAGGTAAGGGTGTATATCAGCTCCTTTTTTTCTATTTATATTGCTGATGCACCAACAGGTTTAAGCCAAGTGCCTTCTTTTCCACCGAAATTGGGGGCAGATGCTATTTCTTCATTATATAATGCAGATACAGTTTTATCAGATCTTACTCCGGTAAGACTTCAGAGGCAATTAGATGCATTTTTAGAATACTGTAGAGTGAATGATTTGATAATAAATGTTTCCAAAACAAAAATGGTGGTATTTTCCAACAGAATTACACGGAAAAAAAATCTGAAGTAGTTGCTAAAAGGTGCACAATTGGAGGTGGTGATGGAGTATAGGTAGTTGGGTCTCCTTTTTCAACACATACTTAATTTTAAAGCACATATTGAACAACGGGAGGTAAAAGCAAAGGCTATGAACTCACATGTCCACTGCTCAAATTAACAACGTATCTTTCCCTATACTAATTTACCACTGATCCTTTGGGTTCTGGACTAGCGTGCTGCTCGCCAAAAAACACTGCAATGCCTCGTCAGGGATAGTAGGTTGTATGTAAATACAGTAACAGATAAAATTACAATAGCGGGTGTATTACAAAGAATGGACTCCGAACTGGGCAATAAATGGGGAGAAGTTCTCAAAGAAACCTATAACTCAAATGTAGTCAATTTGCTCTTGTATGGTTGGGAAGTCCTCTTGGAGAAAAACCTCAATCATCTTATGACTATATAAATTAATATTTGGAAAAGATGGTTAGGCTTCTTGAGAGGTGCAGTTAATAGTGCATTGAGGCTTGAGCTGGGCTTTACTAATATAACATTTAAGTACCAGCAAAGGATCCTGAATTTTTGGGTCTTTTTTATTAATGCAGCTGAGGGATCACTGAGGCAGTTAACTAAATATTATCTACATTTAAATAAAACCGCATCATGGATCTTAAATGTACACAATATTGTGGAAAGTTTTAATATACTGCCCTCATTTGATATACAGTTCACATCAGTGGTCCAACGGGAGAGGGTTATACAATGTGTGGTTAAAGATAAATCTAAACATTTTGATTTAGAAGATGTGGGTAAAAGAAATAATTTGTCCCATCTATTAGACACATATTACGGAGGTGTTCCAGATCCCTATTTGCTTGATATTAACAGCACCAATATCAGAATGTGGACAGTAAAGGTCAGGCTTGGCCAGGTGCCAGCTTTTTTATATTGGAGGATGACTAATCCGGATAGAGCAGATATCCCTCTTAGTCATTTCTGCAAACAATTTCCTCTAACATTAGCTCACTTAATTGTTTTTTGTGTGACAGTTGTTAGAGACAGGAAATGTTTGTTACTTCCGGTTTTTAGAGTTTTAAAGGTTTGAAGCGGTCATGAACTTTTGAAAATGATTTTAGATTGTAATAACATAAGATTATGCTATGGTGTAGGGAACGTTGTATTTATTGTATCAGAACAGATAGATAAATTGACTAGTATGCTATTATAATGAGAATCTCTAATTTTATATTGGTTGTATCGTGTATTTTTAGGAGTTTATATCCCATGCATGGACTGAATATGCGAGATATAATATTGGATAATGTATTGTCATTCTTAGTGTTTTAGTGAATTGTTTTTATGAGTGGGTATTTGGATATTATAGACACATAAAGTGGAATGTATTTTATTGTTATGGGGAGCAGTCCATATTGGTGCACAAAAAGAACCTTCTATTATAATTAATTCTGTTTTAAGTATTGAAATGTATAGTAATTTAATTGCTTGGTGTATTAATGTGTACTGTTTGTGTTGCCTTGTCGGCATAATATCAAGCAAAATAAATATAAACTCAGAGACAAAGGGAGAGAAAAAATTCTATACAGTCTGTGCATGCAGTTACGCAGTAGTAAAAGCTTTTACACCTGCTTGGTATCCTTATGTGAATGGCAGACATAAAAGGAGCCATTTTGATTCATAAACACTTACAGTCAAAAAGTGCATTGCGATTTACGCCGTTAATGACATTCTTCAAAGAAATTTCAAATTCAGTATTAGGAGCTCTATGAAGGCCTCTGTCTGGGCTGCCCCCGTCCCTCTCTTATCATAATTTATTGCTCTATTTGTATTACTCTAATGACTTTTCTGCCAAATTGCTCTTTTTACCTCCTCCAAACCTGTATGCATAGAGATAAATGTGTGTTGCCTTGTAGGCATAATATCAAAACAATAAATGCAAACACATAGACACAATGAGAAAAAAAGAGGACAGGAGGAGGAAGAGAAAGACAGAAAAATAGGGACAAATGGAGAAAGCAAGGATGAAAAAGAACCTACAAGAGTGAAATGAAGGAGAAAGGAGAGTATGGTGGTGGAGAAAAGAGGTATGAGGTGGAATCAACATTACACACTCATGGTATTAGTCCTGATATTCGTCAGCACCAGCTGCTGGCTTTTGAGAAAAACTTTGTGTAGATGCCCTTAATATTTTACAAATTCAGAATTGATTGTTGGTAAATCTAAGCATAAAAATCTGCTCTATATCGTCATCTACTAAGTTTAGAGGACATAAGAAAGAAAAAATATTCTTAAGCAATGTTATCAAATCATCCTAGACTGGGAATTATATGGCTATTAGTGTCTTTCTGTTAGGGGCTGAAGTAGGAATGCCTGGGTCCCTGTCTTTTCTCCATGTTTTCCTTTTTTATTACTCTATGTACTTTTCTGCTAAATCGCTCCTTTTTCCTCTTCCAAACTTGTATGCATAGAGAAAAGTTTTTTTCCCCTCAAAGTTTAGGCATATTGAATGTTTAAATACATTAAGAATTTAAAATTGATAACTGTCTGTTACTAGCAACAGAAAATAGTCTTTCAGGACTTGAAGTTCTTGAATGGATTGATTGTATATACCTAATCTCTTGTGTGTAGAGATACCAATCGCCACAGTTTGGAGTAGATGGTGAAGGAGCAAGGGAGAGAGCAGTCTCGGTTTACAAAAGTACAGACAGATTTATCAAGATTTGACACAGTTCAACACAGCAAGATGACTTGCTTTGCTGCATCAAATGGAGAGGGCAGGAATGCACCAAATTTACTAACAAATGGTACATTCCAGCTCTCTCTATGCACTGGTGCACTTGTGGTGGTTCACTAGAGACCGGTCACAAAGAGGCACCATGCCGGTTACTGCAGAAATAGAAAGGATTCTATTTACACTTGCGTGACATACTAAGAATTTCAAAAAATGTATTTAAGTATTGAAAATACTAATACTGCTAACCGATTGATCAAATATATGTTTGGCCCTGATGAAGTAATAAGTAATCGAGAAACACCTATTGGCCTATTGGAGATTGGATAATCGATACAATAAATTATAAAATGTCTTCAATCATCCCATCGCTTTGTCTTCTGTTCTGATTTTGACCAATCCTGGCTGGGCAACCTGGTGTATGCTGAAGGGAGCTTAGTGCTGAACTGGAATGTGATTGCCCTCATTCCTTCTTGGGTTGCCCAGTCCTCTCTAGGTGATTACGCTGCTCCTCAGAGCATCATTGAAAAGAGCATAGGAAATGCTTGCTTCAGTGCATTGACAAGCAAATTCTCAACAGTGCGAATGAGCAAATTGAGCTGGGAGAGGCGTTTATAACCCTGGATGGCTCCTTTCAATACAAAAGGATGCGGTTCTGATTAGCAAATGCTTCCAAAGTATCCCAGAGCATGATGCTGAATGTGTTGAGTGGACCGCAAGAAGGGAGACCTTTCCAAGATGAGATCCTAGTACATGGGAAGAGTAGGACAGTACACAACAAAACTTAAGGGTGAATTTGGCAACCTTAGAGAAAGTGAGTCTAAGTGTAAAGCAATTTCAAAGGATGGAGTACAACCGAAGTGTTATCACATTGATACCATTTGCAGAGCACCAGAACCAGACCTGTGGTGGCCAGGCTATTCTTCAATCAGTTGAGGTTTTAACAGCAAACTTATCCCAACTCTTTGGCATGCCTCCTTGGTTTTCAAAGATAAATCAATCACAGAACTGAATAATCTCTATATTCTCTAAATCTTTGTTGATCTACTGGAACTATTTTTACCCTCGCTACACACACAACATATAGGAGCAGTTTTAAATTATGCGTGTGAGTGTTTTAATGCCAGTGAAGACACCTTGAAGCATCATATATACAATGAGATGCAATTGTCATGGTATCCCTCGTCAGCCTTGAGTCTTATAGCAATAAATAAAGTTTAAACCAAAATAGTTTACCTTCATTCCCGCTCCTTTCCAGCTTTTGATGCTCTGCTTAGAAGGCTTTCATAAGGAGGTCCCTGAGGGAAAATGTTAGACAGACTGATCTGACCAAGTTATTGCAATATCAGCATTCTGATTATATTTTTGACACATATACGATTACTCACCAGGACTATTTATCTAAGACTTTAAACCCAAGTTGCAAATCCAAGAATCTGAGGCATCGACTCATATATATCCTGATCACCCAATTTGAAGGTTCATGGGATAGTAAGTGCCTTGCAACAAAATCATGTTGGCTATGTGGTTATGAGACCGAATCCATAGAACATGTTGTTTGTATTCATGCTAATCTACTATGGCATTGTAAGTCTATAATTTGGAATAGTTGACTGTTTTATCTGTTTTGATGTTAGTAACTGATATGTTATTATGTCCAAACAATAAATATTTATTTATATATTTGTAGCTACTAAGTGTTGATGTAGGCACCCTTGCACAATGGTGCAAGGGGTCTGCGTTGCTCACAGGATTGCTTTGTGCTAGAAGGGGCATCTTCCTGCACAAAAAACAATCCTCAGAGGCAGTTTCCTCTTTCTAAGTGTGCTGCAGAATGCAGCACACTTAGAAAGAGTAATAACGGGGAGAAAGAAAAACATTTCTCCTCATTGCCCCTCTCCAAGAAAGGCATAGCATTTTGACGGGTTCTCAGGTGTACTAGTGTTAGTAAATCGGGGAATGCGACAAACACATGGGTTGGTGCATTGGAACACCCACAATCCACCCATGTAATGCCTTCCTGGTGCCGAGTGATGCAATGCAGAGACTTGAGCTGACTTGTGTTACTCAAGATTTACCAAGGCACTCATGGCCATACAAGGCAGCTTTGTGTTGCTTGACAATATCACTTAAGGGCTTGTATTGTGCTTGCGTGACACTAAGGCAACACAAGCCTTTGATAAATATGGACCTTTGAGTTTAACCTGAAATGAAATAGATAATGTAACAACCTTCCTTTCCAATGGCTCGACTGAACATGTGGAACTCTAAATGTTTCACTAAATGACTTAGTCCGCATACCAGCCTGCAGCACCTCTCACTAACCCCTGGGTGGGTAACTCCGTTCCATCAGCGGAGTTTGCGGAGATTTGGCTACTCCGCGCTCCGTTGCAAATGCAGAGGTAGGCAAAACTCCGACTCCGTTGCGGAGTGGAGTTAGCCAGCCCCTGCCCCCTCCCAAATTATTTAAAATTTAAAAAAGAAGGCACTTACCTGCGTGGCTGCCGTCTCCCCTGCCTGGCCGCTCTCCTTCGTGCTCCTTGCGTCCTTCTTCAATGAAAAAACTCCTACATTGTACATCTTGCACATGCGCACAATGTACAACATAGGGTTTTTTCATTAAAGAAGGACGCGAGGGGCAGGAAGGAGAGCGACTAGGCAGGGAAAGCGGCAGGCACACAGGTAAGTGCCTTCTTTTAAAAAATGTAAATAATTTGGGAGGGGGGAGGGAGCAGAGCAAAGTGGAGCTCCACAGATTTTTTTTCAAACTCCGTGGAGCTCCACGTAGAGGCCCTAGGCCAGCTCTGCCCACCCTTACCTCTCACACACTGATATAAACAGCTACTTCAACAATCATGTGAAATGATTTCTCCTACAAGTGCTCTTTTCCTTCTATGTGAATTCCACCCTAGGAGCATTAACCTCCCTGATCACCCCAATGCTTCACACAACATCTGACTATCTGTAGTGTCTGGAAGGCTCACAGTTAGAATTTCGGAGGGCTTCTTGGCAGAAATATGGGTTCCAGCTGTTCTCTGCCATGTATTTACTTTATTGGACAGAAACAATGGCTCGTATGGCTTAATAACCAAATATGTAATACACAAAGCCCAATGGCAATAACAACAAAGGGTTAACGTGACGTCAGAAAGGAAAATTGACCACACACATTAGAACCTTGGTAACAAACATTGTTCTTTATATTTACAATGAAAAAGTTTTAACTAAAAAACAATTTCACAATATACATTCAAAAATGACAGTTTCTTTAGAGAATTCTAAGAAGTGTCCCAGTGAAAAACAGTGATAAACCTAAGCAACAAAATTATAACAACAAAGTGCAACATATAAAGGTTTCAATTATTCATTATATGGGCGACCAAAAAGAGAATTATTAAAATGCGGTTCATCAACACTTATTTATCATAAGTGTTGGATACGGGTTCGCCTCATAAATCTCGTCAACGACGTTTCGACCCTATTTACAATGGAGGGTCTCTTCAGGACAATTTAGTGTAGGGACACCTGAATGATAATAATAGTAACCAACACGTCAGAAGAGTGTCACCGTGCTAGGAGTGAAACAAAATAACTCACAGAGTACCCAACCGGGTGCCCTGTGAGGGTTAGAGCAGGAGGGAACAATTCCACAATCGATATTTGTTTCAATGTCGCTGGTATCGGGAGTTACTCTCACGAAGACGGGCTATCGTCTAGCGCTAGTCTGGGCAAACAGCAAACAGTCCGCTTGATACCAGCGACATTGAACTCGCGGTTGACATACTACGGCTTTATCTTTTAGCCTCATCGTTATTACACCTACTCGCTTGCGCTTAAAAGAATTCATTGGGCATATGAGAAACAAATATCGATTGTGGAATTGTTCCCTCCTGCTCTAACCCTCACAGGGCACCCGGTTTGGTACTCTGTGAGTTATTTTGTTTTACTCCTAGCACGGTGACACTCTTCTGACGTGTTGGTTACTATTATTATCATTCAGGTGTCCCTGCACTAAATTGTCCTGAAGAGACCCTCCATTGTAAATAGGGTCGAAACGTCGTTGACGAGATTTATGAGGCGAACCCGTATCCAACACTTATGATAAATAAGTGTTGATGAACCGCATTTTAATAATTCTCTTTTTGGTCGCCCATGTAATGAACAATTGAAACCTTTATATGTTGCACTTTGTTGTTATAATTTTGTTGCTTAGGTTTATCACTGTTTTTCACTGGGACACTTCTTAGAATTCTCTAAAGAAACTGTCATTTTTGAATGTATATTGTGAAATTGTTTTTTAGTTAAAACTTTTTCATTGTAAATATAAAGAACAATGTTTGTTACCAAGGTTCTAATGTGTGTGGTCAATTTTCCTTTCTGACGTCACGTTAACCCTTTGTTGTTATTGCCATTAGGCTTTGTGTATTACATATTTGGTTATTAAGTCATACGAGCCATTGTTTCTGTCCAATAATTAATAACCAGGCTCTGTATGAGTAGGGTCCCCTTGTTCTTTGTCAAATGTATTTACTTTATGCTGAATCAGATTTAATATTAAATTACAGTGATGTTTACATTTCACTGGAGTGACCATGTGAATGCTGAGCGTGCTTTCACTCAGGGAACTTTCCAGTGCCAGCAGGCTGCAGAGTGTCTGTGATGTCATCACGGAATATTGATACTAGAGATGAGTGAAAGCTGTGTGTGAGGGCAGGACACCAATAAGTTGTTCAGCTGTTGGAATGTAGGAAGAAAATCAATTCCAGCTCTTCCAAGCAGTCTACTCTAGGCAATTGTTTTTCTGGTCTATATGTCTGTGAATTTAACAACGTTTCAACCAATATGCAGTTATGGGGTCATCGTTACTAGATGTTATTATTCAGTGCATAAGCCCAAAGTTATACAGGATGGGTAAGTAACAACCCCATCCCGAGGACTTCAACCCAGTGCTCAAGGAAAAAAAGGGCTAGGTCAGTGACTCAGGTCCATGGCGCAATGAAGAAACCCATAAAATATCGACCGGGTTGAATGAGTGCATGTTGACTTTAGCTTACAGTCATGGTGACTTAAAAGAGCTTGTGTCCGGGAACAATGTAATCTTAAGGATTTTTCGGGCCCTGGGCAAGACATACTTTATGGCCCCCTGTTCAATTACAACTTTGAATTTTATTACCCACTTTTGTGCTAATTCTAGCTCAAAACCAGTTAAAATATGTATTTCCGAGGTCCCCAAAAACCTTTAAGATGACGCTGTGCAAAGGGAAACAGAGGAAGAGGCAGTAGCGGCTGCTACCGACCAGGGGTAGTAGGATGGGGTCGGAGGGAAGGAAATTCTAATTTAAAAAATTGCACTTACCTTTTCTCTGCCGCCCGCGACTGCCGTCTCTACATTCTCCGCCCTCCTCTCCACTCTGCAGGAAGCACCCAGCCTGCCAGAATCCCCTGGCCAATCACAATGCTGCCTTAGCAGTGTTGTGATTGGTCTGAGTGCCGTGGTTCGGTGCTCAGACAGGGACAGGCAGGCTCTGCATTTTCTCCACCCAGGCTGTAATGTAGCTTGGGTGAAGAACATGCAAAGTGCGCATGACGCTTTGACCGTCCCGAGTGGGCCGATCAAAGCGTCAGGAGTACTTTAGGTGCAGCCACCACTCCTTTCCCTGTGACGCTTGGGGAGCCCAGCCCCACCTCCCTGTCCCCCTTCCCCCGGCTTCAGCTGAAGGCTGAATGTAAAAACCAAAATGATAATAACGAACGGTATTATCATTTTATTTTTTGCATTTAGCTGGCAAATGAAGCAGTAGGAGGACGCTCTTCAGCCTTAGCACAGGAGCCGCCACTGGCAGAGAGAAGGAGAGGTTCAAACATAGAAATAAACAGAGGTGAGCTGAAGAGAGAAAGTTTACTTTCCCAGGGAGCCCCCTGGAAGTTGGGGGCCCTAGGCAATTGCCCACTTTGCCCATGCCTTAAAACCGAAAATGAAAAGAGTGGAAAAATATACTAACACCAAAAAGAATGGGATGAGTCAGCGATAAGTAGTAGAAATGGCACAGCTATCATCCATGTAAACCCTCAGTTAAGAATAGCATCAATGCCACTGCATGCTGGGGAGGGGTAAACAGGTGTTACTTCTCCTTACCTTGGCCCTGCTCCCTCCCTCTAAATATAAAATCATACAGTCAAAAACATCAGTTTTGATATTTCTTTCATGACCTATGCCTGGAGAATCAATGTCGTAAAGGATCCTCAATGTATTCTCAAATTTATTTGCCCACCTTCAAAGGTCAGTCTCACTGGCCTGCGGTCACCAACCATTCTTAAAGTGGGAAAACATTAGCACATCTCATATCCTGAAGCTCCTCATGTGTCTCTAGTTAGAAAATTAGCTTATCTTAAGACATTGTCTTCTAGACCTTTAGGCATCTCGACCTGTTTTCTAAAACTGGGTTTCCAGCCTCCAGATTCAATTTGCAAGTTGTGCTAATAAGTAATTTGTGAAATCCGTAGGTAGACAAATTCCATGTCTTGACATATTATACATCAATGGAGTGAATAATAACAATGTCGTCGTTGAGGGTAGACAATGCGGCAATGGGTGTGTAGAACTATTGTGCAGAATGGGGATGATATGAGAAACACCACCCATTATCGACTTCTCATTCATTTTCTCACTCCCACTCACTCTCTCACACTCGCTATCCCTCACCCATACTAAGATTCACTATCATTCATTTACTACCTCACAAACTTACCACTACCCTCACCCAGTCATTCACTGGCTTGTTCACTTATTCTTTCTCATTTTCACACAGACTCTCATTGGCTCATGACCTCTCGCTTATTGTATGGGACACAGTTGTTCTCTAACTCTAGTGCAGGCTCTTTCACTCACTCACTCACTAGCACATCAGTGTGCGCATTTCCGCACCTGTACTCACTCCTCTCTTTTTGCTTATTTGCCACACACACAAATACACACAACCCACGCTCCTTTTCTTTCAGATTTGTCTACTCATGCTCAGTAACTTACGCCACACCCATTTACTTACTAACTCACTCACTCACTCACTCACTAATGGAAAAGTATGCTTGGAGAAACTGCAAAGCTGTATAGTGATTTCTAATTTAATTAATTTGCTTTACAGGATGAAAAGTTACAGCTTCTCTCGTCCCTAATGACATTTACAACGGTGAGTGATTAGTTTTAAATTTAACTATTGCAAACATATTCCAGTAGTCCTAACATACGAGTGCCAATAAATATACATACGAGGAGCCGTAGATCTGGTCTGTTTACATTCTGGGATCCAAATACACAGAAGGCAAGTAGGCCTCACATTGGTATCTTTTGTAACGAGGAGTCTTCCTCTTGCTCTCTCTCTTCTGCAGTGAAATCTGTCACTGCATTACCCCTACACCCAGAAAAGCAGGTTCAGACTGTTGCAGGGATTCTGCCCAAAAACAGAACTATGCGTAGGATGATGGGACCTTAGTGTATAGGGACTGAGTCATCCTACCACCTTAGTACCCATGAGCCCAGGACCGCCTAGCTATAGTGTCTCACTTGCTCTTCTATTCATTCACAGAGAAACAAGTGATTAGATACCCCAGAACACAACACTCCTGAATCTCTCAGGAATCGCGATTGCAAGACACACCCTTTCGATCGCACTCTTGTACTTGTACACAATAAGATCTGACAGAGACACAAACAAGTTTAAAATATTTATTTTAACTAACGTGCTATAGTATGCAATATACGTGCCACAACAAGCAGAAAAATGCATAATACAGTTACGGTCAGCGTAGCAGTTGGTCCGTAAATCATGAAAGGAGATGTCATCATAAAAAGACAGTATAGCCTTACCTCCCTCCCCTTGCTTAGAAGCTGTATTACTATATAGATTAGAAGATCTCTGGGCTTTGTCTGAAGACCTCATACCTTAGACTATAGATGGTAGTTCTACATCATAGGTGATGTCTCTCTCTTCTCCCTGGAAAGGTCCCTCTCCGAGTGTCTGCCCCCATGCATGTATCCCAATAAGACCAAAGTACCATTTTCGAAACAATAGCTGCATTGGTATGTTTTGTCTAGGTGCTAGGGCCTGACCAGAACAGAATAACAAGGGACATATTTTATCGACCTTGCTCACAACGTTAAGACTAAATCCCAGGAACCTGCAGAGAATGCACACAGCAGTCGGTTCCCATGTGAAAATCAAAAGTTGCAAAAATAAAGCCATGCAGTAACGTGTGTAAAGCAGTGTACTGTCTTCAGCATGCTCATGTTAACTTGGAGAAGACGACAATATCCCCAGGGGCCATGTGACAAGATACAGGAAGTAGGGTGGACAGTTTATTATGCAAGATTTTTTTTTCAAATTAGATAAATCTCAAGTAAACTATGACACAGTAGGCCGTAGAGACTGTGTCACACAAAAAACAAGCACGTCGGAAACTGACCGCAGTGACTTTTCCGTTTTCCGACTTAAACTCAGGGCCTTCTTTTCTTTTTTGACAACACTTTACCTGAACCCTTGCTCCACTCGAGGATTTCCCTCTCCCCTCTCTCATTTCCCTGACCACACCTAAGCTTGAGACCACATGGCTCTGTTTCATCATCACGTGATGCAGTATTCTGGCATGTCAGACCATGACCTCTACTTACTAAACATGCTTTGGACCAATAAAACTGTTGAACGAGGTAGGACCACGGTCTTAATCTGATATAACTGTGACTATCAATGCTAGGAGACTTGATCACAGAGAGTTTTAGCCTTGAAAAAGCCCCATGCCTATGCGCACCTTATGGGGGGGACGTGTGTTGGCAAGCTGAATGTTTCATACATAAAGTGAATATTAATACAAAACTGTGTCAACAATGTAAAATATGAGCCTCACTGTGTCATAGAATACTCAGTGATGTAACATTAGCCTCCCAGCCCCTGCGGTGCGGGGGGTCTGAGCTCCATGGGGCCCCCTCCGGCACTGTGCATGGCTTGAGAGTGCCTGACTGGGTCCAGAGCATGGTGGTCCCCCTCCATGAACTTTGCGGGGGGACAACGCTCAAGTTTTGTTACGCCACTGAGAATACTGGCGATTTATCTCATCTGAAAAGAATTCTTGTTACATAATACACTGTTTCCCCTACTGCCCCTAGTCGAATATCTACAAACACCTTTTGATGCAGCGCCTTAAATCATGGAAAATCATCTGTTTTAACTATGCAGACAATTCAAAGTTTATCATTGAAACTACTTCATGTATCTTCAAGTAAATATGTTGATTCAGGACCCACCCCCCACAAAGTGATCAATGAATATACTTAAACCATTTAAAATTAAACTACACAAATAAGAGATCCTCCTGGTTGGAGCAGGCTAAACAACAAGACCTAAACAGGAACAACCCAGTGGTGTAACACAGGCCCCGCAGCCCCCGTGGTGCGGGGGGGGGGCCCGAACTGCAAGGGCCCCCCTCAGCACAGTATTCAGGCCTGAGAGCTCCAGATTTAAGCCTACTGCAGAAAGAGCAGCTAGCCTGGCGAACGGATCTACCCTACTAAATGTTGCTGACAGTGCATGATTACCAGTGGAGAATCACCTCGAGGGGCAAACACAGCTCAGAGAGTTTTCTTAAACCTTGACAGGCAAAATCATGGAACTATATTAAACCTTGCTTTGGCTTCGAGTTAATGAACTTATAATATACAAGTCTCTCAGCATTGTCCACAAGGAGGACCATTTGTCTTAGCTTTTTTCAATCAAGTTTTTAAATATCCCAACTTTCTAGACAACTGCTGTCAATGAAATGACCCATTATGTGTATCCCAATATTTCGACATATAAGGTGAGCAGGCCACACGTTCTCTATCCGTGCATACAAGCTCTGGAACACACCCCAGTTCTTCCAGAAGTTAACAGTAAATTCGCCACAATTAAAGCTAACCTCCCAAAAAAAATAATCTGCCAATTCAGTATCCTATGGTAGGCTTCACTAATGACATTGCTCTTTGCATAGAGTACACCAGGTTTTTGCCCCCCCCCACCCCCCTCATTTCTGATCTTAGCTCTTAATGTAAAACTATCACTAGGATGTTTTAGACAGGAGTTTGATGATAAGGCCTAATATCGCCATTTTATGGTTCCTTTTTTTAATAATGTATTTGAAATCATATCGTTCATTTGGGGCCTAGCGCGCAACCAAGATGGCCGCGTAGGTGCGAGGCTCCCGAGGACCTCCGCGACCTCCTGAATTAATCCTGGCGATATCCTGTCCTTGTTGAGGGGACTGTGTCGGTGAACCCGAGCTGAGGCGCCACCCGTTTTTTGGGCTCGAATCGGACCCCGAACACCGGTGGGAGCATCGATTGAAGGTTGCGGCCTTCTCCTCGCCGGCCCCCCGGATTGGAGTAGTGGGGCGATCCGGGGACGAAGTGAATAACAGCGGCGAGCGGGGCTGGGCGACTCGCGTACCCCGCACTTTCACTTTCGCTTTTGCGCCCTCCTTGCCTCAGGCGGGGTCGGGCTGCGGAGCGGGGTGCGGTGGTGTTGCCTTGTCCAGGTGCCCGGCTGACCCGCCGGCGGTGGGTTGACCCGCGGCCCGGTGGTCGCCCCCGCCCCCCCCCCCCTGACACCCGTGATTTGGTGTGGCGGCCCGTTTGGAGATCTTGGCACGACGGTGGAAGGGCCAGCATGTCCACCAAACAAGATGGCGACCGGGCGAAGATGAAGACAACCCGCCGTGGCACGGCGCACCAGGCCAATAGTATGGATCGCTACACGCTCCAGAAGGGTTCTCCGGAGACATCGCGGTCATCCCTGGTGGGCCCGACGGAGGCGCCTGCCCAACCGGTGGATCTGACCCTCCGGGACGTCATGGGCGCCATCGCAGAGATGAAGGCCTCAGTGGACCAGCGTTTCGATACCTTGGCGCAAAAAATTGACTCGGTCCTGGTGGATGTGGGCCTTGTGAGGGCAGACTTGTCAAAAACGAACGACCGAGTTGACTCCCTGGCCCACACCACAACGAGCCTCACTACGGACGTGGTGGCCCTCCAGAAGGAGGTGCGCCGGCTTGGCCAGGCGAGCGCCCTGATGGACCGGCGACTGGAGGATTCCGAGGGTCGGGCCCGGAGGAACAATGTTCGCATTATTGGTGTGCCGGAGGGCCGAGAGGCGGAGGCGGCAGATCTCTTCGTGGAAGAACTGATCCTGACCCATCTCCAGCCCCGGGGGCTGAGTAAGCTTTTTGCGGTGGAGCGTGCCCACCGGGTCCCTGGGGGCCGCCCTAAGACCGGTGCACCGCCGCGGCCTATTATTGCCCGGATTTTTAATTTCCGGGACAGAGACGCCATCCTCCAGACCTCCAGGCAACAGGGACCGGTCAGGCTGGATAACATGGATGTACACTTCTACCCAGACTTTACTCCGGCGGTCCAGAAGCAGCGACAGAGCTTTCTTGGTATTAAACGTCGCCTAAGGGACCTAAACCTCAAGTACTCAATGCTCTTTCCGGCTAAGCTGAGGGTGGAGGTGGATGGCCGTACGCACTTCTTCGACCGGCCCGAGGCGGCTGGGGACTGGTTAGATACTTTGCCTGGAGATCGGGGTGGGGGGGGCGCGGCTGGCGGGGAGGGCCCGCCGGATCAGAATTGAGGGGTGACTGTATAGGCCTTGCTCTGGATATTGTTCCTTTACCATATATTGCTTTCGTATGTTCCCCTCCCATGGAGGTCGGGTGGGGTCTGCTGGGGGCTTCCCTCCTCCTCGGGGGGACTAGTTAGTACTTAGCTATGGGGCGACAGGCACACTGCACTTTGGGGGGGCTGTCTGGGCTCATGCAGGGGTGCAGGGAGGGGGGAGTTCTGTTGGGACCGGGGGGTGGGGGGGGGTGTGTTGTTTGTTAGCACCGCAAGGCAAACCCGCAACTGTTTTGTTGTTTTTAAGATGCTCGGTGGGGGGCGACCGATTGTTTTGACGTATGATGGGGGGTAGGGATTTGATTGTGTTGTCATGGAATGTTAACGGCCTGGGGGATAGGATTAAGCGTGGTGTGGTCCTGCAGTATTTAAAACGTATTTCTCCAGATGTTGTCTTCCTGCAGGAGACACACCTTATAGGTAACACCTTTCATGCAATGAATCGGCGGGGATATCGTTTGGCGGCCCACTCCGGCTTCACTTCGGGCTCGCGGGGGGTGGGTATTATGGTCAAGAACTCGCTCCCGTTGGAGATTGACGAGGTGCGCCATGATGAGAGGGGACGCTACACTGTTCTGGTGGGGCGAATGGAGGGTAGAGTGTTTATCTTTATATCAGTGTACGTCCCGCCTGGGTTACAAGCCACTACATTTGCGGACCTGGGGCGCCTCCTTCTGGACCTTCCGGGTGGCCTGTTGGTGGTTGGAGGGGACTTTAACGCGGTTGCCTCTGGGTCTATGGATCGCCATCCCCCTAGGGACCTCCCCCGGGCACAGGCGTGGCTGCCCGGCCTTTTAGACACGCTGGGCCTGGTGGATTGCTGGCGCTTAAAGCATCCCGTATTGCAACAGTACACCTTCCACTCGGGGGCCCATGGTAGCCTCTCGCGGCTTGATTACATCCTTGTCCCGGCGGCCCAGGCAGGGAGGGTGGGGGAGGTGCGCCATTTGGCACGGGGTATCTCAGACCACTCCCCATTGTTGTTGCATTTCGATGTCTTCCCGAGGGGGGATGGCAGAGTGGCCCCGATCAATGCATGGTATTTGCGCGACCCCACCATTCGTGCCGACTTGATCAAATCCTTACAGCGCTATTTCGATGAGAATGTGGGGTCGGTCCCGTCTGCCATCTCCCTGTGGGAGGCTTTCAAGGTGGTTCTTAGAGGGGAGGCCCTCTCCTTTATTTCCAATGCCCGGCGGCGCGAGCGGGAGGAGGTGACCCGGGTTGAGGCCGAGATTGCAGAACTGGAGGGTGACCTGGGGAGCGGGGTAACAGACGCCAAGTTGCATGCTTTGCACTTAAAGCAGGCGGCCTATCGGGCCCTCGTCACGGAGGCGGCCAGGGGCCTCAGTAGAGAGCAGCAGGGGCGATTGTATGATGTGGGTGACAAGGATGGCAAATTGATTGCGTGGTTGGACAAGAGGGAAAGAGCGAGCCGCGTGGTGCCTCTGATTGAGAGCGTGGATGGTGTGTGCGTCACTGAGCCGGAAGCCATTGTCTCCTGCTTCGCGGATTATTTCCGCGAAGTCTACTCCCCGGTTTCTCCCTGCTCGGAGGAAGATTCCCATGCCTTGCTTCGGGACATCGCACTGCCCTCCCTTACGGTGGAGGACAGGGATTCGCTGGATGCCCCGCCCACCTCGGACGAAATTGCCTCGGCTATTCGCTCGGTTGCATCCGGCAAGGCCATGGGCCCCAATGGTATTCCCATTGAGCTATACAAGCTACGCCCGGATGTGTTGGCGCCCCACCTGCGCGCGATGTTCCTGGCGGCCCACTCGCAGGGCTCCCTCCCGCCGGACCAGCGTCTGGCTACAATTGTGGTGATCCATAAGGAGGGGAAGCCCCGTGAGCGGGTCACATCCTATAGGCCGATTTCGCTTCTGAACGCGGAGCCCAAAATCCTCGCCAAGGTGTTGGCCAACCGGTTGGTTGGCGTGGTGGGCGATTTGGTCCACCAAGACCAATCGGGCTTTATACCACACCGCAACACGGCGCTTAATCTGCGGCGCTTACACGGGGTGCTCGCGCGTGTCCCATTTGTGCGGGAGCCGGCCATCTTGGCGTCCTTGGACGCCACCATGGCGTTTGATACGCTCGAATGGCCATATATTTGGGCGATGCTGGCGAAGTTTGGGTTCGGCCCGGGTTTCGTCAGCTGGGTCAAATTGCTATATTCGGGCCCGTTGGCGCAGGTGGTGGTGAATGGGCGAGTATCTGCCCCATTTGCGCTGGGGCGGGGCACGCGACAGGGTTGTCCCCTGTCGCCTCTCCTGTTCGCCCTGGCCATGGAGCCCCTGGCGGAGTGGTTGCGGTGGCACCCTTCTATCCGTGGTCTCCGCTGGACCCCCGAGCATGAGGACCGCGTGTCCCTCTATGCTGACGATATCCTTTTGTATCTCGCCTCCCCGCGCAAGTCACTGATCGTCCTGGTTGATGTTTTGCGCTCCTTCGGTCGCAACTCAGGCCTGGTCATCAACTGGGCGAAATCCTGTGTCTATGTGCTCTCCGGGGAGGCCCCGGTCTTGCCACGGGACTGTCCGATCCAGATTGCCTCCCAGGGTTTCCGGTACCTGGGTATATATATCACTCTTGACCCGGAGGCCCGCTATGAGCGGAACTTGCTGCCCCCCCTCCAGCGTCTGAGGGAGGACGTGGTGCGCTGGCGGCGTCTGCCGCTCTCGCCGCTCGGCCGAGCGGCCTTATTTAAAATGATGTCCCTGCCGCGCTTCCTCTACCCCTCCAGAATACCATGGACCTGGTCCCGGCACGCTACTTTCGCGAGGTGGAGGGCCTCCAGCGGCGCCTGTTCTGGGACGGGAGGCCGCGTATTGCTCTGGCTAAATTGACGCTCCCGTGGTACGATGGAGGGGTCGCCCTCCCGGACATCAAACGGTATTACTGGGCCTCCCAACTAGCTGCAATTAATCATGGCCTTTACGGGCCCGCCTTGAACCCGGCATTTGAGATGGACAGGACGCTTCTGCCCGGTGGCGATTATAATCGAGCGCTTTACTCTGGCGCGCCCGACTCCCGTTTGACGGGACCGACGCGTGTCATGGTGCGTGTCTGGCACGCGGCTAATGCAGCTATGGGGTGGAAGGACCGTTTGACCCGAGCGTCTCCGCTGTATGCATCTGAGAGGTTGGGCTCCCTGTGGACGTCGAAGGGCTTCGAGAAGTGGGACACGATCGGAATCAGCACGGTGGGAGATCTCTGGACGAGGGGGGGATTCAAAACTTTTGAGACGCTGCAGGCGGAGTTTCAGCTGCAGGGCAGTGAGTACTTTCGGTACCTACAGGTCCGCCATGCGCTGGGCTCCGTCTTCCCGGATGTTGCATCCATTCCGGAGTCTTCCCCCCTGGAGGACAGAGTGCTAGATGGCCATGTCCCGGACAGCACGATCTCCCTCATATACAAAAAATTGATTAACGATAGATCGTGTCTGCTGACTAGTCTCCGCGAGGCTTGGGTTGCCGACGGGCTGGAGCTGGACGACGAGGATTGGATCTCCGCGGTGGCCTCTCCGAAAGAGGTGGCCATCCCGGCTCGCCTTCGTTTCGTCCAGCTCAAGATCCTTCACCGGGTCTACGTGACGGGGCCAAGGCTTTTACGTATGGGTTTTGCCGGTGATGGAATGTGTAAGCGTGGCTGTGGTGCGTTGGCGACTTTCATGCATATACTGTGGGAGTGCCCGAAGGTGGAGCGATTCTGGCGTGGTGTGCATGAGGTTCTACGAATGGTTACGCGTGTCGCGCTGCTGCCTGAAGCGAGGAGATGCTTGCTGAATGTCTGGGAACCAAATGACTACTCGGTCCCGCAGGCGCGGTGGGTGACTCTGGGATACATGATAGCCAAGCGTGATATTGCCCAATTGTGGGGATCCCAGAGGCCCCCTGCGGTGTCGGCCTGGAAAGAGCATATGGATTGGTGTATGTTTCGTGAAAAGGTGGTGTATGTGGCGAGGGGTAAGCCTGGGGCGTGGATGAAACTCTGGGGCCCCTGGAACGCCTACCGCGGGGGTATTTGTGAGCCGCCGCTGCTACCGGCGGCCTCGCCGGCTCCGTCTCCCTAGATGGCGCCCCTCCCTTGGCCGCGTGCGCGCGGTCCCCCAGTCCCTCATCTACTCCCGTCCCCCTCTTCAGAATTTTGCTGCTGGTTTGGATCCCCCACTTATGGAGCACGTGTTGTCACTTTGGATCGAGGGTTGCCTTGCGGTTGTGGTTTGTTTACGTTGTTTTGCGTTAAGAAAATGGAACCGTACTGTGGGCATGGAGCTGTGAGGCCTGCACCATTGATCACTCCTGTCTTCCTACTGTGCACCGCTGAGAAAGCTTTTTGCTGTATGTATGTAATATGCTTTTGATGCTCTAGCGGCCGGCCGTGTGGTTGTAGGCCCATACCTGTAACTTCTATAAACTGCAATAAACGGTTTCAAAAAAAAAAAAAAAAAAAAAAAAAAAAGAAATCATATCGTTGCTTATTTATTGTACTGTAATATTTTCTTTTTGTACTTTTATGGTCTATCTTAATAGATCAAATAAAGTTTACTATGATGATGACATGACTCTTTATCCATTATTTGCATATAAATAAATTTTGAATGGAATGTTAAATGGGTGGGGCATCAATATATTCTGATCTCTCAAGTTTCTCAGGTCCAGGTTTTTTACTTGGTATTGTGGGACTTGTAGTTCTGATTGGATAATGGCATCAAGGGGCTGCAAAGCACCGATGATCAAGTCACACATGGAACTGGGAAGCTTGATAGCTCTGTACATTGGAGCAAAATGGTGGCCTCCTCCAATTGGATTTTTTCAAAAGGAAAAACTGGTGGTTATTAAAAAGAGCTTCTCTAAATAATAAAAATAATACATTTCCGTTAGTGTATCGGTGAAAGACAGAAAACAGTGCACATTTATTCATTTTATACCTGTACGCAGAGAGACAATTATAAGGCACTGCAAATTATGTACATTTCAAGGCAAATTATTTTTAGTTTTCCGGTGGCTAAATGAAGGTATTTCAGCTAAAAAAATAATCGGTATGTACTTGCTTGTTTATTTTGAGATGGCATTGTTATGTGTTGATTGATTGACACTTGTCTACTTGCTTTTAGATGGCAGAATGTTTTTATTCTCGAGTCTCTCAAGTTTGGGAAAGTTAAGATAAGAACAAGTGTCTTGAGAATATTATGATACAAATCAGGGTTTAGCCAGGTATCTGTATAAAACAGAGCAATCCATCTGCCTACTGGCTGTTCTAGAGTGGTTGATGGCAATTGCAGGGGCCTGCCTCTATGACTGATTTAAGGGTTGCTTGCTGATGACTGGGCAACCTATCACATTTTTTTCAATATTAGTGCCCACAAAGAAGATGGGATGTGTGTGTGTGCCTGTCTGTTCAACTGCAAATATCTCTACAAATGTACTGCAATACAGCCATGGATGCCAAGACTTTTAATGCTGCCAACCACCAAAGTATCAGACTATGAGATGATGGTGCCTTCTTGTTGGCGATGCTGAACACTGGTGAAGGCCATGGATTGGTGTGGGCTGTGGGTCCAAGGCTACCACCGAGTGCATCCCAATAACTGCGCACAGGCAGCCTGGCACAGAGGGAACGCTGCAGGCTTAGATATTGACCTTACAATATTAGTGGGCACGCAGAGGGAAAGTCAGTCTGAATTACTGGTTTGTCTGCAGTGACACTTTATTATACATATGGGGGGGAACTGCCCGAGAGTGTTGTTTCGCTTCCCGTAGGCCTACAAAGTCCCATGTGGTATGATACGGAGGTAGAAAGTGTGCTCCCAGTTTATATTCACAGGTCCTAAGACCCTACAAGTACACTTTAGGAGGTCGCCCAAAATTGTCATATTTCTCTGACTGAGCTCATGATCAGAGCCAGGCTTTTTGTCACCCTGCTGGGCCAAGTTAATTACATTTCATCTCAGCAAGTGGAGCAAAGGCCACCTCACACAAAAAAGTAATAAACAGAGCTTCCCTCAGCTTCTGAGGAGGAAGGGATTAAGAAGAAAATCACCAAAGTGAAAGAGAGGGTCCCTGATTAACTATATGATTGGAGAAGAAGGCAGGGAATAATCAAACAGAAAACTTCTCCAAATCTAAATTAAGAAAACCATGTATTTATAATGTACATAAGCCACAAGTCAGACCAGTAAATTCTTTATATTTTATTCATTTTCAATACAAATGATTTTTATATATTCTATTTTTTAAACATATAAAATCAGAATTCATAGTACATGTAGTTGTGAAAATCGCTGTACATGTTTGAAATTCAAAATAGGTGAGCACCACAAAAAGAAGAAAGAGAACAAATACAATAATTCAATTTAAGTACAGAAAAAACATTCAACATATAACTTATAACAATACAGTGATAACAAAAAAACATACATCGAAAGGACTATACATCACGATAATCAGATGACCAAAACATTATGAAACATGAAAATCAGAAGAAGGAATAGAAATTGTTGCTCATAACTTATTGTAGTATAATGAGACCAATATTTGATGCAACATGTGTAAAACCATATATACAGAGTTGCGCCAAAGCGCGTTTCGGAAGTTTGCAAAAGATGTAGTCAACCTTCATCAGGGCGCTGTCTGTGCGGATTAAATGTGTGGCCGAAAGCCATCCATTTAAAATGTATATAAATGAGATACGCACATGGCGAGGTGCTCACTATCTTCACAACAAACTGGTTGTAAGGCGAGATTCTTCTTATATACAATGAGGCAACAATAAATCAAGAATAATATTCAAGGAAAGCAGAAATATTCCCTGGGATGAGGCTTCTGAACAAGCACATAAAAAACATGTAGGAAAGATAGCCCAACAGCTGCAAATTGCCTTCCAGCCAGATCAGCATGTGCAGCTGAAGTAACTGAAGAGGCACCAAGACACCCAAATAGAGTGTCTGGCAAAAGGGAAGACTTGTCCCAAATGTGGGAAAAACAATCAATATGCGATGATCTGCAGAGGAGGGAATAGTACTAGACGTGTCTTAGGAGCTACTGCCCATATGATAGACTCTGGTCAGGGTTTATTCCAGCAACATCTACAAGCAGAACTAATGCACCTCATCTCAGCAACACTGAAAGTTGCTCAGTTAGGACAACCTAAATGCCAAGTAGACAGCTAAGGCCTAAAGACAACCTCCTCATTTGTTAAGGCCCCACCACAAATGGAATAGCACTCACTCTGAACCAGCAACTAAACTCAGATCAGAGCTGACTGTGAGCCTAAGGTCATCGTCCTTGAATTGGGGTGATGGAGCAGGGATCCTTAAATTTCAAACTTTTAGTATAGTCATCAAATAGGATTCTCCACTGGCCATATGGACCACTGATTGTCGACTTGAAGCATGAAAAAGGAACTTGCATCAGCAATACATGTCATTTACAGTGAAATCAATGTGGCTTCACAAGAATGACAGAGAGGATGGTGTCCAAAACATAAGGATTGTATTTACAATGTATTCAAAGTTACAATTCAATCAATAATCAGCAAGCAAGTCAGTTTATAAAATACACATTTATATTCAAATGAGTGTGCAATCTGAATTTGTAGATTATCAGGAAAAAAGATGCAAAATATGATGGCATATAGCAGACAGAATATTATGTAGACAGGTTCCATAAAGGAACGTCCCTATTCTAAATAAGTGTCGAAAGAGCAATAGGGGATTTCTAAGAGAAAGGTGTCAGCATCAAATTAATTACAATTAAGGTTCAAGGGATAGGCATGAGTGCTCAAGCATGAAACGCAACACCCCGGGAAGGGGAAATCAGCAGAGTTGAGAAGAGATCCTCTCTCAGGACAGGGTCTGCTAAACTAAGCTATGGAATACATAATTAATATGTGAAGGAAAGTTCTGGAAGGCTTTCCAGATCAGTTCCCACAAAATTGTCTAATCAACAGCTATCGTTTTCTCGGAGCAGGTAGACTGACTGACTGACTGACTGAGGTATTTATTAAGCGCACTTATGCCGAGGCGTCTTGGCGCTGAGCTGAAGAGAGATGTAGGAAAGAAACTACGGCCTGGTGAATAGCCAAGTTTTCACGGACTTTCTAAACAGGGTCTTACTTGTTGTCAGACGTAATTCGGTTGGTAACCTGTTCCATAGGCTAGCTGCCTGAAAAGAGAAGGCTTTACCACCCCATCGGGCCCTTTTAAATCTAGAGATGTCAACTAGGCCCATGTTCGTGGATCTGAGAGTACGACTGGGAACATAAAGAGGGAATAATGTTTTTATGTCATCAGCACCTCCACCATGGACTGCTTTGTGCACTAGGCATAAGGTCTTGAATTGAATACGGTTACGTACAGGGAGCCAGTGTAGCTTCTTCATACAAGCTGAAGTGGGATGATGCTTTGGGAGGTTCAATAGTACTCTTACAGCCGCATTCTGTAGAGATTGAAGTTTTAGGAGCTGTCGCTCACCTATCCCAGAGTATAGTGCATTGCAATAATCTATGCGAGATAGGACCAGAGCTCCTACTACAGTTTTCCTTAGGGGCAGAGGGATAAAAGGCAGGATTTTGCGAAGGATTTTGATCATCAGGAAGCATGCAGAGGTGACCTGATTGACTTGGTGGGTTAGTGAAAGACTCCCTTGTTTTCCCGTGCTGAACAACAAAACACACATCTGCGCGACCTTGGATGTATCACTGGTCTGGTCTGCCTGGTACAGGAGGATCTCTCCCACCACCATGGTTTGCATGTCTTCAGCCAACTTCCAATTAATTTCTAACTATCTAACAGTTTCTGTACAATATACAATTCTAGTTAACAAGAAGCCTGATAAGGCACCTGCAGAAGGAGAAAAACAGGAGACTTGCAAAACATTTTATAAATGCACAATACATGTAACTCGTGCCTGGTTACAAGTTAGGCCAATTTTAGAATACATGGCTTCCGAGCAAGTACAGTTAGCGTAAGTGAACACATAGAGAGAAGAGTACAAATATATTGTTGAAACGAAGTCAAAGATAGATACAACCATCTACTACATTTGAATAAATAATAATTGTAGATGGATTAATATGGTTATACACACATTGAATACAATTTGTATATAAGCGCGTAGAGCACTAAACTACACAGTTCCAGAGGCATCACACCAATGCCAGTGACAGGGTGATTCCAGTGCCTGGGTGCAGCACAGCAGCTTCCAGGTGAACACAATCTTCATCAACGAAGCAGGGTTGCTGCTCAATTGTTTGACAGCAGAAGATTTCCAAGTGGTTAATTTGTCATGCAGCGTGACTTTGATGATCTCCTTCAAGAGAACAGATCACAGTTTTAAGGAAGGAGTGCCCGAAGGGCAAACAGATTTGCCTAAATATTGATCCCATGGTTGAACTTCTTGTGCCGACATGCAGTGGGATGTTGTTCCATTCCGACTGCATGTCGAAAAAGAAATATAGAAGTTGAATAAAACCAGGGTCATCAAGGCTTTCCAAGTACCGAACTCCTGGATATCTCTGATTGTGGTCAGCTGGAAGGCAAAGCAGAAAGAAGGGACATGCCACATCATCATACAGGAAAGAATTGTCATTTTAATGATTGAAGAAATACTGGCTGACATCAATGAAGTCCAATCATTCTCCAAACTAGACTTAAATTCAAGGTTATTACTATCATAAATTACACTGAATCTTGAAGCGTATCCATCCTAAGGCACATGGGGTTTTCGGGGCTGGGTTGCAGAATATCTTAATTTGACCAACCTTATCAATATGCATGAGGTAAGTCGCATATGGCACCCACTACGACTGTACACAGTGACATGGATGGTGGCCTATTTGGGTCAGCAGACCACCATATCTGTTCTTGCTTTTAAATAAAGCAAACTTATATTTTTACTGCACCCATTTTTCTAAAAGGCAATTGAGATGTGTTTTAAAAAAAAATGAAAAGTTACTCAAACCATTGCCTACTCCTAAAAACTTTTTTCTCAAAATTCATAAAGGGGAAAAGGTCCTTTGGGGACATTTACAAAGGACTTACCACCAATGTTTTGCGACCGCATTTTGTTTACAAAACATTAATAAACACCATGAAGAATCTATACTGGCCCTAGATACACCCCTACCAAATACCAATTCCTTATTGTTTCCTAAACCAATTTAATGATTCCGACAGCCTTTTCCAAATTACTAATTAGGTTTAGTATATTACTAAAAAGTTTTAGCAGTTGCAAAACCTCGGATTTATAGAAAATGAGAGTTTGTGATTGATAAAATACTTTGTACTTGATTTGTTTCTGGTGATGTTCCTTATCACCCACTAACACAGCAAGAAAAGTTTTGGCATTTATTTTCTTATGACTCCACCTAAAGTACCCCCCTCCCCACTCCCTGTTGGCTGCAACCTTACCTCACTTTATTGAGGTGCCAGCCTTGTAAGTCACTAAACACATTCCCAAAGCACAGTTTATGAAAATATCATGTAGATGTTAAATATGGCATTCAATATTTAACATTTGGAGCACCCTGTTTCTCAGTCACCCATTCCTGTTCCTGTTCCTAAATGACTTGAGGCTCAGTGACACATATATAAAGTAACTCATTCAGCATCATGCAATTTGGCCAAGTTGGCAACAGGATATGAAGTCCGGTCTTTTTCTTCCACAGTTAAGAACTAAATCTGATCTTCCACCATCTGTAATTGGTAAACACGTTGATAAACAACAGTGTGTATTAGAACCTCTATGTTATTCAATAATTGATGCAGTTCCTTTGCACTCCAAGATATCCCCTAAATAATGGTAGCTGTCTTTATTTAGGAAGGATCTCAATGAGAACATTCCAAAATTTCACTGGGAACCACACTATTGGACTAAATACACTCCACCAAAATTCATATACTCCCCTCTATCTTCCCACCCCATTGAAGAGCTTGGTCTGGGTGGTCAGCCAACTAGCTGGAAAAACTAATAAACCAGTGAGCAATTGGTGCTATATCGTTTTTCAACAGATTAATACTACTTTATCATAAATGTTGACAAGGAATATGTATAGCAAAGTCAGGAGAGGACCTGGACATTTTATATCATATAATTAATAACAGTGAACATGTTGAAGAAGTAATAACATGAGAACATGTCACATGATCTGTATTATTTTCAGTGGATAATTCTGCACATTCAGAATTTTTTCCCCAACGTGTGCAGCCACAGGGCCAATCAAGCACTATCAAAGGTGAGAGCGGTGGTGTTCCCCATTAATCAGAACACTAAGTACTCAGTGGCAATGGCAAGGTGGCCTCTAAAATCATTGTGACACGTGGATTAGCAGTCAAGGCTTAGCTCAAAGGAGGAGGGGTTTAGTTAGGATGGGCACAGCACCACCAAGTTACCATCCCTGTATTAAAGATAGCTCTTAACATCCAGCCAGAATTGTACTTTTTTTATGAATATGCAACACTTATCTCAAGAATACACGAATACATTTACAATATAGAGTTCTAATAGCAAAACACACGTAAAGCACAAGAAAATCATAATGGAACACAGTAGAAGAAAACCAGGGTCCCTGACTATAAACACCATGGCTCAGCTTTTCTGAGGCAGTGGATCTCTGTGGTCTATGGTCTCCTGAGGCTTTGCTTCACCTACTCAGGGGAGATAAATATAACTAATGTTAGCAGACTAATAAAGTATACTTCCATAAAAAGTTACATTGAACATTTTAAAATGTTCTGTTAATATGAAGTAAATTGAAACTGGAGGCTAAACATTAAGTTGGTATATTTATCTTGATTGGTGGATGAAGCAAACGTTCAGCATTCAGAATCTAGTATTCAGGGCCTCAATCGAAGCAATGGTACGGGCCAACTAAAAGACAGTAGGCCATAGGAGCAAAAAAGACAAAGTGATATGCTAGAGCCTAGGCTATCTTGTCATCTTTTTTTTGAGAAAATCTAAATTTTGAAAAGCGCCAATTCTCCAATTAAAATTATGATTGTTGCATATATTGTTGGTGAATTCAACAAAATGTTTTATAAATTGTGTATTTGCATGAAGTGAATTTTTTTCAGTATTTTTGTGCATTATTTTGAGATTGAAATCATATAAATTGCTTAATGGGGTTGCCAGACTTCCAGTGGAGTTTCAATGATGGCCCTGCTTAGCATTGCACCTATGCTAGTGCAATGCTAAGCAGCACAAAGCAGTGTTTTTTATTTACTACACAGGTTTCCACCACTTGGCTTCACTTTGCATGAAGAGGCGTAAGTGGGGCATTACTGGGGTGGATCAACGCAAGCACCCAAAGGTCCTGGCACAAAGCCCACTCTACTAAGATAGCCGGACCAGGATTTTCATCAAAAACTAAAGCCTACTGGAAGCATGCACAAACAAGGAGACATATTAATTTCTTAGAAAAACACAATGCATTGCTTGTGTGCTGCAGTGCATAGCTCACCTCTAGTGTATGGGAGCCCTAAAAGTTTGCCTATGCATAGAAATTTGTTCTGGAAGATGATGCCTCCAGTACAAATCTGTGTTGCATAAGGCAGCAGCATTGTGCACAGGAGATGACACCAGCAGGAGGGCAATCTGGAGATACAACCTAGCACATATTTTCCCCACATACACTTTGAGTGTTTCCTCAAATTTGCTTTCCAGTATTTCCTCAGGACAACCGCCTTAGCATTTTCAATAGTATCACTATCACCAACTATAGGAGTCATTGTCTTGGGCGAGTTAAGTCCAGCTGAGGCCCTGAACTTGCACTTGGCCCTCCAGAAGACCAACACTGAGGAAGAAGAGAATGCTGCAGAGTTCAAGAGGGAGAAGTTGAGATAAGCTCGCCAGGAGCAAGAGGAAAGGAAGAGGGATAGACAAGAAGAATGGGTCCATAAGGAGAGTAAAAGGGAATGTGAGGATTGCAAAAAGAAAAGGGGGAGTCAGAAAAAAAGAGAGAAAATTGGAGATGGTGAACACAGCTTTAGAGAAAGTGAAGCTAAGGATAACAGCAGAGACATCTGGGAAAAGGGATTCCACTTCCATCTGTACCTAAGTTCCAGCCAAGGTTCCAAAATGGCTTGCCTACCTGTACATGGAGGGAAAAGATATTTTTAAATGGTTTGTGAGCTTTGAGATAGGTTGTAGAGTGCAGGTTTTGGATGATGTGTCTAAGGCAGCCACATTTAAGAGTCAATTGCCCTTAGAACATAGAGCATCCATTAGAATGACACCTGTGGCTGAGCAAATTAATTATGAGCAAATGATAGAAGCTCTACCTTGATGGTTTGGGTTGAAGCCAAATCAGTACTGTCAGAGGATTATAGGAAGAGAGTGGATGGTGTCCCGTTTGAAATTTGGTGTCATGATGTGTTGCATGATTGGAATAAGTGGGTCAGAGGGATTGAGGCCATGGTTTGTATGCCTTTAACCATATGATGGTGACAGTGAGGCCCATGGAGGAGTGTTCATCCCACTTAAGGAATACCTGTCAGATTTGACAGAAAATAATCCAGAGAAACTTGCAGTGTTAGCCGACAATTGGTTAGCTAACAGGGTTAGCCGTGAGTTCGAGCAGTGTGGCTTGAAGCCAAAGGGAGATGGAACTCTCAACAGACTGGTTCCAAACAGCAGGTTAAGAGCCAGCGCAATTCCCAAGGGTACTAGTGTGGACACATGCAGAAAGGCAATTTTATTCTATGTTAGAAACAAAAGGAAAAGAGAGGGCACAAAGGGTCTTCCAGGTCTAAGGTAATTACATATTATAGACATCACAAGGATGGACATTTGCAAAAGAAATTGTCAGGTGAAAGGTCCTGTACCAGCTGCATCAATAATAGCTAAAGTATTGATTGTGGGTGAAGGGACGAGTGAGGGCTCTGTTATACTGAACCTGGTAGCAGTGGACATTTGGGAAGAGGACCCAGATTTTATTAAGCACATCCATCAAATACCATTGGGTTTGTGTTGGAAGCTAGTATCAGTGGGGGGAAGGTTCCTGCCCGAGGGATAAAGTTGCCTACAGGATTATGGTTGAGAGGAAGTATCACAAATCCTATGAGATTTTCCCTGGTGCCAATGACATAAGTTTGGTAGCCAGACGGGATAATATGGGGTGCTTGATTTCCCGAGTTGAGGTGGAAATTAGTAGACAGTCGCCCATAGTTGATGTCGAGGTAAGAGAGAAGGAAGATGCTGGATGTCTTTAGGGCAGTGACTTGATTCATCCTGGTTTAGTAGCTGGACCAGAAGCCTACATGGCTTGGACCCCATAACATGTATTGACAAGAGCACGGATTGCACATCAGTCTCTAGAAGAGAATGGAACCATTCCAGATCTTCCTAGAACTGACCATGGCACTCAGCATATCAGGGCAGACCCTGAGAAGGCACAAGCTGTAGCATCCAGTGCCCCTGCTGTAGAGGGAGGAGAGGATGAGCCACATGCAGCAGACCAGGATTTGGAGTTGGGTCACTGCCAGTGCTGCAGGGATTATTAGCTGCTGAAGGACCAATCCTGGAGTAGTTCAGCAAGCACAGGTTGAGTGCCCTATTCTTTTGGGGATTTGGAAGGAAGACCAGGAACAGGTCAGCAAGGGTGTGGATGGAACACAATATTCTGCCCGCTTGATAGTATATAGTATGGACTGCTTTATAGGGAATATGTGAATCGTGAGTCTGGAACTAGCAAGAGGCTAATGGTACCCCTAGCGCACAGGAAGGTACTGCTGTCACTGGCCCATGAAGTGCCCATACCAGAACACAACATAGGTTGGACCTTTTGGTTCTGCCGACCAGGGATGCACAGAGACACACAGATATTCTATAGGACCTGCCCTACATGCCAACTGAGCAGTAAGTCAGGACTTAAGACCAAGGCATGAATATGGGCACTGTCAGTTATGGGCGTTCATTTGGTTGGGTGGAAATTGACATTGTTGCTCCATTCTCCACGCCTTCCCAGCTTTAGGCAACAAATACATCTTGATTGTGGTGGACCATGCCCCTAGGTATCCAGAGCCAGTATCTCTGAGGAGCACAACTGCAAAGGTAGAAGCTAGGGCACTCTTAGGCTTCTTTTCTAGAGTTGGATTTCCTCAATAAGTTATTTCTAACTGGGGAACAAACATTATCCACTCACACAGGATAGAAATGTGGGAGCAAGTTCATGTGACCTACCTCTTCTTCATGGCCCACTACCCACAAGCTAATGAGTTGATGGAATGATTTAATAAGGCCCTTCAGAACATGATGGGAACTCTAGCAGAGAGCCTAAAGCGCAAGTGGGATTTTTTCCTGCCATACCTTTTGTTTGTTTACAAAGAAATTCTGTAGAAGGGGGTATGGTTCACTCCTTTTGAACTTTTGTATGGGCAACCAATGTGTGCCCCACTCATCTTTATCAAAGAAAGGGTGGGAAGGAACTCTTTTGTTACCACATTGCTAGGCCTCTGAAAGTTATGGGCACAATACATGTGTCAGGCGAAGAAAACCCTTCAAGCATACAAAAAGCTGCTAAAGAATTAGTATGACTAGTGAGTAGCACTGACCGGGTACTAGCATGGTCAGGAGGCATTAGTCCTAAAGCCAATTTGTCTTTATAAAGGTAGGTGCCCCTGAAATATACTTTATGAGGTCTGGGACGAGGGGGAAAGATAAAAGGAATTGCAAAGAGCTGTCCCATACAACCTTTATTGCTTCTTGTAGGGCCTAGATTAGCTCCAAAAGCTGGCCATAGTGTGCAGAATGTTATACAACCACACCATTGTTTTCTTGTATCAATTAAATATTATTTCTTTTTTATCATTATTATCAACTTCTTATATCATAGTTTTTATTTGTCTTTGTATAAGCCAATTTGTCCAAGGGCTTTAGAAGACAAGTGGTCTGATGCACACAAGGTAGTGCACAAGGTTTCTGAGGTAAACTACTTAATGGACACAGGTGCCACAAAGAAGCCCGAGAGGGTGTTCTAAGTGAACTACATTAAGCTATTTTTCCATAGGGATTATGCATTGAACTTCATGGGTGTGGCAGAGAAGGTTGAGGAAGACAATGAGCCTCTTATTTCCCTACTACTGATGTGAAGGAAGGATGGTTCTGTGCATGGGGTAAAGGTTACCCCTGAACTAACGTCTGAGTAGCAGAGAGAGTGTAGAGTGGTACTACTACAAACTTTCCAGCTCTTTTTGCTCAATCAAGGTTTGAGGACTGTCTGTGTCCATGACATAGATGCAAGGAATAGCTTGCCCATGATAGCAAGACTTAGCAGATGTCTGACCAAGTCCATTAGTGTATCAAGGCAGACATTACCAAGATGCGGGAGTTGGGGGTAATTGAGCATTCCCATAGTTCTTGGGGCTCTCCAGAGGTGTTGGTTCCCAAGCAAGAATCCATAGACTTGTGTTTTAGTGGGAGTTATGAAGTGACCAAGACTGATGCACATTCAATCCCCAGAGCTGATGAGGTCATGGACCAGCTGGGTGGGTACTGCTCACTGCTTGATAATGGCTATGGGCAGATCACTTTAGGACCTAATGGAGAGGTGAAGACTGCATACAAACAGTATTGTACCAGTTCAGAGTATGTTCTATAAGAGCTAGAATGGTTCTTGGTAGTCTCCCTGGATGACATTGCAGTGCTTAGCAATTCATGGATGGGGTACCCAAAACACAAAGGACAGTTATTGGTAAGGATACAGGTAGTGAAACCAACCATCAAGGCAACCAAATGCTCAACTTGATAACAAGGTTAGACAGCATTCAGTTGCCTTCATCAGTTGCTGACTACACTCTAGAGAACAGAACTGGATGGCCATTGAGAAAGAATGCTTTGCCATAGTGTGGGCTTTGAGAAGGTTCCAGCCATACCTGTTTGGTACCAAGTCTTTTAACCAGACAGATCAGAAACCATTCAAGTGGTTGATGGCAATGAAGGGTGAGTATTTCAAGTTGCTGAGATGATCGATCTCATTACAAGGCCTAGATTTCAGTGTAAACCTCAAAGCCATAATGAATCATAGGAACACATTCTGCTGGCTTGGCCCATGTGAATGGTTAATGGTGAAGTGAGGATTTGGGAAGCCAGATCTGGGAGGGGCATCAGCTGAGATGGAAATATTCCCTGCTTGGCATATGGACTGCCCTGATCAACCAACTGTGCGTTTATCTAGTATTCTAGCTTTTTTTTGGGGCTTGACATCTTGCTGTCTATGTCAGATCCTGGACCTTCAAAGTGACCTGGAAGATCACATTAAGCGTGTCCTCATAAAAGGCCATAGACTGCTATTCTTGTCCAGGGCGATTGTGGAAGCCTACCATATATTTAGAGGAAATCAATGGTGTGATCAGTCCATTTTGCCATCAGACACTGGGTTAGAGGTCTACTATTATGTGTTGCCCATAATCTTGTGCTGACATTCTATGTATCTCAAGTGCATGTGCACATGTTCACATCTGTGAAATGTCATGGGCTGATACCAACATTGATGGATAACCCTGCTAGCCACTGCCAACAGCCAGATGAACCACTGTAGCTTATGGCTGGCAGGGGCTATCCTGAAGCTCTTTTCTATATTTGTATGTGTGTTCATGTGTAGCAGGTTGTATGCTGTGTGGTATGTTTTGTGTGGGTATTGTGGTGACAAGAGCTCACACCAACCAGCTAAAGTTGTCTGTAGCCTGACAGTGGCAGGAAGGGCGTTTTGAAAAAGACAGAATATAGAGGACTGAAGGGATTATGATCAGCAAAAGAAACTGATAGAGAAACATATATAAACATTCAGCTTGTTAAGAACTCAACCTGTCTGGCTTTCATGGTGCTTCATTCCAGCGAGGCAGTGATAAACTACTTGTCTTCAATTTTGTTTCCAGGTTTGGGAAAACGAGTTTCTAACTTGGAACCCTGAAGACTTTTGCGGAATTTCTAGACTTCACATACTTCCAGAATTAGTATGGACCCCAGATATCTACGTGTCAGAACGGTACAGTACGTGTTTTTTTGAACTTCAGCTCTCTCACTGTATATGAGGATACAAACAAAAGGTTTCATTGTTTAGAAAGAAAACCAATCAGTTTTGTGGATTATACTGGTCTTCCCGCAGATAGTCTTCTGTTAGACACAGGGATGTTGGCTAACCGCCGCCTCAATTGCTATTACCTTTACATTCCTGGTCCTAATTCCAGTCATTAATTGTGAGCATAACCCCATCTGAAGACTGGAAACAACAGAAAAATGCTACCAATGCAAGCCCCACTGACCCATAGCTGGGTTCTGTAAACGGGCAGCCATGCCCAGCGTCTTGTTTTGTTCCTGTTTCTGACTGAGATGAGGTTCTTAAGGATGCTGATAAGGCCCTTGCCAGGCTTTGGCCCCTGCCAGGCTTTGACTCCCACCTATGCCTACTTAGTCTCATTTTGTAGAAGGTAGCTGGCTAGTGGCCCTCAGTGGGAACTTCTGGCAAATGGAGTACTGTGGTACAGATCTGTACCTGCTTTAGGGAGATGGTAGTTGATGGTATCTCTGCATTTTTCATGGCAGCCTGCTGGATAGTAGTTGTGTGTTATTGACCTGTTCAGCATTTGGAAGTCTCCCTGGTTCTCGCGCACAATATCAATAGTGGGTGGTTCTGCAACTGGGGGTAGTTGCCGCTGGCTGCTTCGTATTCTCCTATCCTTGCTGTGTTGGGTTGGAGTAGTGGGGGTATTGTGCACATGCAGGGCGAGCCAAGATTGAGGTCAAGGTAACCACACATGGTAGGAATTCACTTCAGTCAGTTGAGATGATGGAAGACACCCATTGTGGACATAGTATTGGTGCTTCATTAGATGGTGGAGGTGGGGGGGTGACTTAGTGGGCCCCCGTTTCTGGCTTGTTCCAACCACTTTTCAGGCTGTACATTTTTTTTAGATTTTATGAATGGGCAATTGTGGTAATGTATGGATTCTTTCCTTGTTTCTTCTTCCCATTACTCAATATTTCCACCGGAAAGAGGAAGCGACTTGCCCTGATGGGTACTGTTCCTGAGAAGAGGTGCTGCCCCACCTGATGGTGGAGACAGGTGCAAACCTCAGTATACAGCTTCCTACTGCTTTGCTTCAACCCTGTTAACGGGTCAGACTCTAATGATATTCTTACTGTTGGTGTGCTTCCTGTGGGTCAGTGGGGCAGCTACATAGGAAGGAATGGCTGAACTCTGATTGGGGAGGGGAGTTGTGGGAGTTTCTGCTCCCAATGCTCCTGATTCTTCTTCAGTAATATGAAGAGGAAGAGTCATTTTAAAGCCATAGGTAGATAGGCTTCTATTAAATTTGCAAATAAGCAATGGCAAATCCAATAGGTCTGACTTGAAGATACCAACACATGTAAACATAGACATTCGCAAATTATGTTTGCATGCATTGTATGCACAAATGTTGTTTATTACGTTTAAGCCTGTCCTGCTGGCTTTGCCAATATCTTCGAAAAATATTGCTTTCTGTGTAAATGCATACAGCTGGAAAAGAACTAAATGTGACCAACAGCATAGCTGAGTTTATTTCTTAGATGTAGAATAGTCCCTTGTGCATTCTAATGGAAGAACATCCTAGAAGGCAGAATGATACATCGCTATCTGATAGCATGAGGTGAGAGAGTAATACTCGTCTGGGTCGAGCCTTGACAAAGGCCACTCTATGCATATTTTAAAGAACTGGTGAAAATGTATCAAACAGACAGCTGTGCTGTCAAGAAAAACCTATGAGGGAGGATTACCTTACACTGATAGGCAGTTATTATGAAAGCATTGGAATTGTCATGCATTAATATTTGTTGTATTTTGTAATTCATTTGAACATACTACTTAAGGCGTCATTTAGAGTATGTGGGAAGATGTAAAAAATTCTGGTGAATCGTGTGGAAAATGGATTCAGTTCATTTAACGCTATTTTTGCATTTACAGACTGCGTCCTGCGCCTATTAGTACCAGAGCCCAAGAAATAAACTGGCACTAATTTTACACCAATAGTTGTGGGAAAACAGATAAATGTACAAGCATTGTTTCTATAACCAAATTTGCAGTAGTGCCATGCTTACTGGTTGTGATAATACCATTACTAAATCATGGTATAACTTTAAAAAAATCCAACATTCTGTAAGTGATTCAGTTAGTGGTAATGCAGCACAGCTTCACTATGCGTAAGCAGCAGAATGTATTCCATCAGGGTCCTGAAAGCGCATCCTAAAAATGCCCTAAAATGTCCTAACTCCTTAAAGATGTATATTTTTCTATGTTTCTCAACACCACTAAGGCCTTGTAACAACATATCTGATATCTTCTGGTAACTCCTCCAGAGAATTACCAATACAGGGATCATTGATAACTGAGGAGAGGGAGGTGGTGATAAAAAATACAGGGTTCTCTAGTGGTACCCTACGAATCCTGTTAGAAATGAAGAATTGTTGGGGCAATCAGTAATTCAGTTCCCGGTTTTTCCAGTATTCAACCTAAGGTTCCACCTGCTTTTTTCAGGCAGATTCCATGAAACATTTTTAGGGTTACTAAAGAGTTTTAGGCAGCATTCAGCATTTAGAACTAGTAAAGGGTTTTTAATGTTCAGGGAAAAGTAGCGTTAAAGAGTAGTAAGGAGTTTTTAGGGTTCAGGGAAAGGTGGCCCTAAGCCGTAGCAAGGGTTTTTAGAGTTCAGATATGGGTAACATTGTGGAATAGAAGGGCTTTTTAGTGTTCTAGAAAGGGTAATGTGTAAGGGTGGTAAGGGGTTAGCAAGGAATTGCGATTTTGATAGACGGGGTGAAATCCTTTTCAATTAATAGCCAAAATTCTTGTCAGGGTGAACCACAAAAGTCGATAAATTAATCTGTGCATAAACCTCTGGTAGTTTGGTACAAAAGCAGTCAGGTTTAACTTAGAGCCAATGTGTAAAGTATTTATGCAGCACAACACAAGAAAAGTCCCACACCAAATTACAATAATAGAGTACATTTTAATAAATGATTTGACACAAATCCAATCAGTAGAACCAGAGTATTGGACTTTTAAAGTTTAAAGTGAAAAATATCGCCTAAAAGATGAAAGTGCCAACCGCAGACATCTAGTCGTGCGTGACCGGGGTAAAGTTGAAAGTTATGGCCGACTGCGATGGAGCATGGTTCAGATACACAAAGTGGATTGGGCCTGGTCTCTGCTCACCTTCAGACTTTGAAGAATTTTTGAGAAAGTTAAGTACAGTGGGGGAAGGCAGTCGGTGGTGTCCGAGGAGGAGGCGTCATCGTCTGGGAGCCGCTGGACGAAGCCGTGGTGAAGAGTTCTACCTTTTCTTTTTTGGAAGTTGAAAATCTCCAGTGGGGCAAAGCTGTAGCCTGTAGAAAAAAGGGTTACATGACGCCAGATAACCCTTATGCAAGGAGCCGCTGAACAGGATTTGCTGCTGCGGAGATGAACGTAGCGGGAGGTACCACAAAGTCAGACTGAGCTGTGATGCACCTGGGGCGGATTGGGGAGTAGATTGGTCCTGGTCTCCTCTCAGTTCTCAGAGAACGTTTTGGCTGAAGAAGATCCCGTTTGGGATTTGGGCTATCTAGGCACTCTTAGCACCTCTCTAAGGGTCCATGACTTAATGGGCAGTACTTGGAGGGCCAGGACTCACTCAGGCTGGATCCAGGTGTAGGTTCAAGGTGGTGGGAGTATTTTCAGTGTTTAAGCTGTAGGGCAATCCTTTAAGGACTCAGGGCAGGCTTCAGGAAGCAATACAGTCCTCTTGGAGCAGCAGGGCGTTTCTTTGAAGTAAACTGCAGGTCTCAGGAAGCAGGGCAGCCATCTGATATTCCTCAGCAGGTCCAGAAGTGAATTTAAGAGTGGGTCTGAGAGTCCAATTGTTATACCTGGTGCCAACTTTGAAGAAAAAGAAACTTCTGGCGGTTTCCCCCTGCAAGTGTGAAGTTCTTTGTGTGTGTGCTGAGGCAGAACTTTTGAAGTGGAAGTCGGGTTGTGCACGGCTCAGCCCCTCCCATCCTGTCAGGGTGGCCCATCCTGCCAACATCCAGTCGCCCTTTGTGACATTGTGGGGGAGGTATACACAAAATCCAGCTTCAGATTACACGTAGTCATGGATAGGACAAGAAAATGCCTAATGTGTAAAGTGAACTTTTCAGAACTGTGACTTAAAATCCGACTTTGCTATTAAAGAGGATTTTAAATTCCAAATCTTTAGAGATCAAACATGACATTCCTACCTGTTCACAGGCAAGGTTTTCACTTATTAAATGTAATACGGTCATCCAATGCTAACTTATAGAAGAGGTAGGCCTTGCAGAAGTGAAAAAATAATTTAAGAGTATTTCACTAATAGGGCAGGTGAAAAAGTACACATCCAACTTTTGAAATTCAATTCACTCTGCCCTAACAGCCAGGTTTAAGCCCTGCAAATGGGCTATTTTACCAAATAGAATTGGTAGTTTAAAACTGCACACAGGCTGCAGTGGCAGACCTGTGATATGTTTTATAGGTCTACTTAAGTAGGTGGCACAATAAGTGCTGCAGGCCCCCCAGTAGCATATAATATACAGGACCATGCAGTACCACAATATTAGGGACTTATTAGTAAACTAAATGTGGCAATTGGGTGTAAGCTAATTTAACCATGTTTAGGGGAGAGAGCAAGAGCACTTTAGCACTGGTTAGCTGTGGTAAAATGCACTGAGTCCTAAAAGCCAACAAAAACGGGTTAAGAAAACAGGTGGAGTTAAGGCAAATAGTTTAGCAGTGACCCTACAGAGAGGGTCAAGTGCAACATGGGTTTTTAGGGTTCAGGGAAAGATAGCATTACGGGGTTGTAAGACTTTTTGGGGGGTTTAGGAATGGGTAGCATTAAAGAGTAGTTATGGTTTTGGGAGTTCAGGGAAGAGTAGTGCCAAGGAGTAGCAAGTGTTCTTACAGATCAGGTAAGGATAGAGTTAAGCGGTAGTAAGGGTCTTTTAGGATTCAGGTAGGACAGTGTGAAGGAGTAGTAAGTGTCTTTTAGGGTTTAGAACTGGGTAGCTTTTAAGGGTAGTGCCTGTTGTTGGGTTCAGGGAAGGGTAGTGTTAAGGGGTAGAAAGGGTTTTTTAAGATTCAGGGATGGGTAGGGTTAATGGTTAAAAAGAGGTTTTTGGGGGTTAAGGGAAGGGTGGCGTTAAGTAGTAGTAAGGAGTTTTTAGGCTTAAGGGAGGGGTCGCATGAAGGAGTATTAAGAGGTTTTTAGAACTCATAGATTGGTAGCGTTAAGGGATAGTAAGTGGTTTTTATGGCTCAGAGAAGAGTAGAATTAAGAGGTAGTAAGGGGTTGAAGGATTCAGGGAAGGATAGTTTACAATCACAGTATGTAAAACAAGAAATGATTTAATATATAAACATTATATTTGAATTAAATAAAATATAATTGCATTTTCATTGTTAATAATACAATAATATATTACAATTATCCACTAAATTATGAATGACAAAGAGAAGTGGCATAAAGTGGTGGTATAATACATATCTAAATGAACATACAGGTTATGTGAGCTGCTCTGTTGGTGATTTAAAGCACACATTAGGAGTCCTGTTTCTTTTTTCAATTTTATTTATAATGGTAATTCTGATTTCATGGGACTTGTATATTGCTCTAAAACCTTTGCCCAATAGCCTAGGATAGAGTGAAAGGACCAATGCTCGGAAATTTACAAAGGTGTTTAGATATTTGCTTCACTCGTGTCAACATATCCTCCGAGGCTTTTAGCTCTTTCTATGTCTGTTGCAGAGCAGGTGCCTAGGCTCAGCCCCCACTTACCTGTGACCAGTCAAAGCTCTTTCGACCCCGGTTCCCTTGCCTTAAGGCTCCTGCCTCGCTCTTTCTGCTCTCTCTTTTCAACTGTGCGTGCAAAGGGCAAGACCATCTACACCTGCCTGTGCCTGGACCATGCTCAGTGCTATGAACCCTGGTCCGATCAACTTCAGCGGTACCCCGCAGTATCCAGGATCTGGGACACATCTCACTCCACTGCTGCCATACTACACACCAAAATAGGAACCTTTCCCAGTAGTCTACCCACACACTCCATGCAAGCGCCAGTAACATCATCAACACCCCTACCTAATACCACACGCTACAGCAAACTGGCAACCCAGTATTGAATCGCATGTATGCTTATGAACACACGATTTCTCAGCAAACAGGATAGTGAAATCTGGGACCTGCTGAGCAGCGACGTATCGGCCTCCTTTTCCGGAAAACCTGGCTCACCTCCACATCGGCACCCGATATCTCCGCTGCAACCCCAGTGGGTTAAAAGATTGCACAACAAGACTGCCTTCACATGCCAGGAAGAGGGGCCTCAGCCATCTTTCAAAGACTCCATCAAGTACTCAACATCCACAGAGAGAACCACCCCATTCATGGAGCATCTACACTTCAAGCTGCAAATCTTCCAAAACTTTACCCTAAATGGAACCCTCACTTACCTCCCACTCAGAACGTGAGCTTCCTTCACCGGCCTCATCACGGACTTCATCACCCCTCTCACCATCGACTCCAGAGCCTTCATAATCCTCTGCATCCTCAACTTCCACTTATAAGACAGAACCAACTCCTACTCCACATCACTCCTCAAAAACCTGCACAATATTGGACAGTTCGTCACAGAACCAACACACATCACAGGACACACACTAGACACCATCTTCTCCAACAGCAATAGCATCAAGTACAACTCCACCTCACCGCTCACATGGACCGATCACTGCATCATTCACTTCCAAATCAATACAACACAAGGCGTCAGCCTGCCTAGCATCTCAGAAGCAGACTGGCTCAAAGCCCTCTGCAAGATCAATCTAATCTCAAAGACAACCTCAATGAGGACATTACCAACTTCAACAACCAGATCAAGAATTGTGTAACTGCTCTTTGTTAGACCTGGCACTATTGGCGTGGGTCTCCCTTCCATTTTTTGATATTGCCTCCTGTGTTTTTTCTATGTGTTTTACTGGTCTAGATGCTTTGGGCACCGTGCCACTGCTATTCAGTGCCACAGTGCAAGTGCTCCCTATTGTAAATTGTTGTAATGGATTAGTGACTCCATGATTGGATATTTGATTTACTTGTCAGATCCTAGTACAGTGCACCATGTGTGCCCAGGGCCTGTAAATCAAATGCTGCTGGTGGGCTTGCAGCACTGATTGTGCCATTCACCGAAGCAGCTGGTAAAATGTAACTCAGGCCTGCCATTGCAGAGCCTGTGTGCAGCCTGGGGCTGCCATGTCGACTTGGCAAGTGCACCCACTTGCCAGTCCCTAAACCTTCCCTTTTCTACATGTTAGTCACCCCTAAGTTAGGCCCAAGGTACCCCCATGGGCAGGGTGCATTGTATGTAAAAGATAGGACATGCCCTGATGTGTGTGGCATGCCCTGATAGTGAATTACAGTCAATTTCGTTTTTCACTATTGCAAGGCTACCTGTTCCCATAGGCCAGAATAGGCAGTTTGATTATAATGTCTTATAATCCTAACTGACCCAGGGAACATGGTGGAAAAACGAATTTAGTATGCCTGAACTCAGAATGATAAAATACATCTTTTAGTGAAGTTGGTTTCAACATTCTGTGTTTGAAAATACCACTTTTAGAAAGTAGGTATTTTTTTGCCTAACCATCCAGCCTACCTCTGCTAGGTTTGTGTATTTCATGTCTTGTTTGTGAATGGCAGGGCCTGGGGTAGCTCCAGGAGGCAGGGTGAGTCAGCACTTGGCTGAATAGAACTATCTGCATTGGGAGTGGTGGGAGGAGTAGCACCTGGGCCTGAATAGGGCTGTGCCTGCCTTCCACAATGCTGGCTCCACCTCCTGTGGTGCGTCTGATGACCCTGGCCCACACTGACAAAGGAAGAAGTTGTGCACTGGCAGAATGAACCCAGAACTGGTTTGGACTAGGTACAGACACTCTCTGCCCTCAGAGTCAAATGATTTGTGTGTATAAAAAGGGGGACCCAGACCCCAGAACTTTAGATCACTTCTGGGAATCAAGACAACCCTTTGCCAAGGAGAAGAACCAAGGAAACTGAAGGAGGAAACTGCCCCTGTGCTGTTCTGTTGGGGTTGGCCTGCAGTGGTTACTTTATTGCCAAGGAAAGGAGACAGGAACTTCATGTGTACTTTTGCAATCTTGAAAAAGAATCTCCAAGGGCTTGAATTGTGCTTGCCTTCTGCCTGAAGTCTCAGGACTTCACCACCAGCTCGCCTGAATTCTCTTGCTGGGAATTCTGCCTGCAGAGAGGGGCCCTATGAGAAGACTGCGTGTTGCTGGGAGCTGGAAGCGCGACGCAACGAAGAGAAGCGTGTCGCCGCCATAGCAGTTGCCGTCGCATCACCAAAGAAGCGTGCCGCCGCTGCAGCTGTTCGACGTCGCATCATCGACGAAGCGTGTCGCATCACCGGAGAACCGTGTTGCCACTGCAGAGGTCGCTGTCGCATCACCGGAGAAGCATGTCGCTAGGCCTGTCGCGGCTCAGAAGTTACCGAGTTCGCCGCACGGCCGTCGGGCATGCACGCATCGCATCCAACGTTGTCGCATTGCATCAAGATGCCATTTAGTCATCCCGGCTCGCCTTCGTTTCGTCCAGCTCAAGATCCTTCACCGGGTTTACGTGACGGGGCCAAGGCTTCTGCGTATGGGTTTTGCTGGTGACGGACTGTGTAAGCGTGGCTGTGGTGCGCTGGCGACTTTCATGCATATACTGTGGGAGTGCCCGAAGGTGGAGCGATTCTGGCGTGGTGTGCATGAGGTCCTGCGTGTGGTTACGCGTGTCGCGCTGCTGCCTGAAGCGAGGAGATGCTTGCTGAATGTATGGGAACCGAATGACTATTCGGTCCCGCAGACGCGGTGGGTGACTCTGGGATACATGATAGCTAAGCGTGACATTGCTCAATTGTGGGGATCCCAGAGGCCCCCTGCGGTATCGGCCTGGAAAGAGCATATGGATTGGTGTATGTTTCGTGAAAAGGTGGTGTATGTGGTGAGGGGTAAGCCTGGGGCGTGGGTGAAACTCTGGGGCCCCTGGAACGCCTACCGCGGGGGTATTTGTGAGCCACCACTGCTACCGGCTGCCTCACCTGTTCCGTCTCCCTAGACGGCCCCCCTCCCTCGGCCGCGGGCGCGCGGTCCCCCCAGTCCCTGACCTACTCCCATTCCCCTCCTCAGAGTTCTGCTGCTGGTTTGGATCCCCCACTTATGGAGCACGTGCTGTCACTTTAGATCGCGGGTTGCCTTGCGGGTGTGGTTTTTTGGTGTTGTTTTGTTTCAAGAAAAGGGAACCGTACTATGGGCTTGGAGCTGTGTGGCCTGCACCACTGATTACTCCTGTTTTACTGCTCTGCACTGCCGAGAGATTTTTACTGTATGTATGCAATATGCTTTTGTCATTCTAGCGGCCGGCCGGGTGGTTGTAGGCCCATACCTGTAACTTTTACAACCTGCAATAAACGGTTTCAAAAAAAAAAAAAAAAAAAAAAAAAAAAAGATGCCATTTAGTCGCATCGCTCCGGATCGTTACATCGCATCGAGGCGCCATCTTGACGCATCGTCACTAGGCCGCAGTAAGAAAGACGCATCAACTCCCCACACAGAAAGAAAGCGAGCATCAACTCCCCTGCGCAGCAGTAAGGAACCGACACATCCACTCCCCTGAGTGTAAGGAACGACGCATCAACTTCCCTGCGACCCTTTTGCTTGTTTTGCATGACACATCTAAGGTACTTTGAGACTAAAGTGTCACATTTACCATCTACATTGAACTAAGCTATTTCTACCATTTTAAAGTCTATTTTTGATTACAGTATTGTGGATTCTTGTCGTTTGATCTTGTGTTAAGTCTAGTAAAGATTACTTATTTTTCTAAACTGGTGTGGTGTCCATTTGTAGTGTTTTCACTGTATTACTGTATGTGTTCACAAATGATTTACACACTGCCTCAGGATAAGCCCGTCTGCTCGTGCCAAGCTACCAAGGGGGTGAGCAGGGGTTATTTTAGAAGTGTAGCCCCTTACCCTGACTAGAAGCAAGGGTCCCTATTTGGCCAAAGGTACCTACCTCTGCCAACTAGAGATCCCCAGTTATAACACTCTTGCACCATCAAACCCAACAAGCAAAGAAGAACCAACAAGGAGGCCAGATGGTAATCAGAGGACCTTCAAGACTCCAAACGACAATGCAAACCGCTCGAGAGAAAATGGAGAGCCAGTCACAACAACACACCAACAGAACCACTTAGAAGGCTGCACTCAGACACTATAACCAGCAACTGAGAGCCGTCAAGAAAAAAGCGCTAGCTGAATGCATCGAAGGGAGCTTCAACAGCTGCAAGGAGATCTTCTCAATTGTCAACGACTTCACCACACCCTCAGCCTCCATCAGCAGCATCACCCACGCCTAAGAAGTCTGAGATGATCTGACAAACTTCTTCAGCAGCAAAATCGCAAATATCTACAGCAACTTCATACACAAACCAGATGCCAGGGATCTGATCCCCAACAGGCCCATCAACAACCAAGTTGGCCACCTGGCTGAATGGAAAACCTTTACTGGAGAAGATACAGCAACAATCATGCAGACCATACACTCAGGAGCCCCAACAAACCCAGGCTTCTACCAAAGCTACAACCTTGGAGCATCAGCACCATCCTCACGCACATCATCAACACCTCCATCACATCGACTGCATTCCTAGAAGACTGAAAGCATGCAGCGGTCAACACCCTCCTTCTGAAGATGCCAGCTGACCCAAGACAACTAAGCAACTTACGTCCTATCTCTCTGCTCCCCTACCCAGCCAAAATGATAGAGAATGCAATCAACAAGCAAATCACAACCCACCTCGAAAAACACCACCTACCAGACAACACTCAATAACGATTCAGAAAAAAAACACAGCACCAAAACAGCACTCATCATCGCAGCCACTAATGACATCCAGACCATTAGAGTCCCAAGAGAAACAGCGACCCTCATCCTGCTCGACCTCTCCCCAGGATTCGAAACAGTATCCTACAACACATTCATTAGGAAAAACAACAAGCACGGCACTCAAGGTCCTCCACTCAACTAGATCTGCTCCTTACTGACAGAAAGAACCCAAAACACCAGACTGCCACTCTTTACATCGTAGACCAAGAATCTGATCTGTGGAGTCCCCCAGAGATCATCTTTTATTTGATCCTATTCAACATCTACATCAACATCTGCGCTTGCCAACGTTATCTGATCCCAAGTAATCTCCCTAATCTGCTATGCTGATGACACACAACTCATCCTCTCCCTGACAGACAGGACAACCACCACCAGAGTCAACTTCACCAATTGCGAGAAGGAAATACTGTTTTTCAGAAACAGGACATGAATGTGGGATGCCATCTGGTGGCCCACAGAGCTAGGACCAACACTCATCAACCATGCCAGAAATCTGGGATGATCCTAAACATGATGGCACAAGTTAACTCAGTGAACGCTGCCTGCTTCAGTGTCCTGCATATGCTACGAAAGATCTTCAAGTGACTGCCACAGAACACCAGACACACTCTATGCCAGAATCTCCAAACAGCTGCTACACAGACCATGCCATCCAGAATACTTCCGTAAGACTCATACCCAACCTCCCGCTCCACACCCACATCTCCTTCCACTTCAGAGAGTTCACTGGCTCCCCATTCACAAACGCAGCCTTTTCAAACTCCTCAAGCACATACAGGGTCAACATACCTGTACAACTTCATACACTTTCTCCAGCCTGCCAGACACCTACACTCAGGCTCATTCTCACTTGTGCACACTCTTTGCATTTACAAAAGCAGAACAGATGGTCACTCATTCTCCTACACTCACCCAAAACATGGAAGGACCTCCCACAACACATCAGAGCCTTATCCTCACTTCTGGATTTCCCCAAAAAGCTTAAGACCTGGCTCTTTGAAAAACTCCACAGGGACCCTCAGGGGTGATCCGTGCGCTATACAAATCAGCATAACATAACATAATATTACACAACACAACATAACATAACAGAAAGCAGCACATGTAGAAAGAGGAAATAATGGAGAGAAATAAACATATTTCTCCTTGTTGCACCTCATCTGGGAAGGCATAGCATTATGACACATTCCCGGGTTTATTATTGTTAGTAAATATGGGACTTCATCAAAAACCATTGGCGGAGGTGTGGGAACACCTACACTCCACCCATTGAACACTTCACCAGCACAGAGTAATACAAGGCAGCCACTTGCACTGCTTTATGTTGCTTCAGATTCACTAGGCCTCACAGAGCGAAGCAATGTGGCTCTGCGTTGCATAGGAAATCTGACTTAAAGGATTGCGTTGCCTTGTGCTGCTTTACATAGCCTTGCCTGACACAAGAGCAATGCAAGCCCCTGATAAATATGGCCCTGTGTTTTTATGTTTTCATTTTAGGATCACATGTATATTCTTATTTTATGAAATAAATACTTTGTATAGATAATGATATGTGATGCTAAGTTGATTAGTGCTTATCTTGAGGAGTTGCTTTTCACTGAAAATGTGTTTTGTGTCATAGAACTGAAGAAGACCAATCTCCACCAGTTCCATACATCCTGCTGCACAGCAATGGAACTATTCACTGGCAAAGACCGCTGAGGATTGTCACAGCCTGTTCTTTAGACCTCTACAAATTTCCATTCGATATTCAGAAGTGCAATTTAACTTTCGGACCATATACTTATTCAGGTAACATGCCAGGAATATGAATGCAGATTATAAAGGGTTCAAATGACCAATGACCATACAATTCATTGCAAAGGTGAAAGAAGATTTTGTGTGGCATGATGTAGCATTTATTCTTATTTTGTAGGGGGTGTTTTCCCAAGTCTTCAAGCTCATTTTCTTCGTTCATTGAGGGTCATTCAAAAGCAAAGCAATATGCTTGAACTGTAGCTAGGGTCTATTAAGTCAAAGCTCATTGCTGTGTCTCATCATTGCACATTCAACTTGAAACATTAAATATGTTAACTAGCAAAATGCATCAGGTTGGGTTTTAAAAGCACCTCTTTTTCGGAGAAAACACACAACCTTTTTGTTTTTGGAATGTAGTGCGGCTCTGATCCAGATTCTGCACCACTTGTCCCCTCTAACATTAGTTAGACCTGGCATCCTTGGCGTGGTTTTTCCCTATCTTTTTGCCTTCTACCTTCCTTTTTTGCTGACTTTGTTTTTGATGGCTTTAGGATTCTGCACACTTTACCACTGCTAATCAGTGATGAATGCCCATGCTCTCTCATTGAAACATGGTAGAATTGACTTATACCCAATAGACATATTTTTTTTTTGTAAGAGCTTGTAAAATGTCACTACCTGTGCCCAGGGCCTGGAAACTAAATGTTACTTATGGGCCTGCATCCCTCATTGTGCCACCTACTTAAGTAGCACTTTAAACATGTGTCAGGCCTGCCTTTGCAGCCTGTGTGCAGTTTTAAACTGCAATGTCAAACTGGCAAAAATAAACCTTTTGCCAGGCCCGAACATTCCTTTTTAATACATATGTCACCCCTAGGATAGGCCCTGGACAGACCAGAGGGCAACGTGAAGTCTATTTAAAAAGTTGGACATGTACATTTTAGTTTTACAATTCCTGGTAGTGAAAAACTCTTAAAGTTCTTTTTCACTGCTACAAGGCCTGCCTTGCCCATAGTATAACATTTGAGTTACCTGATTACATTTGCTAAGTGATAATTTCCAAATTGGAGCTGTTAGAAATTGGGTTCTTGGTTCACTGGGGTGTGAACCTTAGTCAAACAACAACCACAATCCTAGTCAGGTTAAGTATCAAGCAAGCCCTAAATTAACCTTTGCTCACCCTCTGGTAGCTTGGCACAAAGCCGTCAGGCTTAAGTTAGAGGCAGTGTAAAAAATTATTTATGCATCACTTCAAACAGTAAAACAGTGAAAACACCACACAAAAAGATGCCACACCAGGTTAGAAAAATGGAACTTAATGTAATAAATAAAACAATACTAAAAGACAAATACAAAAATTCATAAGTAGAACTTGGGATATGAATTTTAAAAGTATAATCTCTAAAATAAAGCTTAGAAGCAATAATCGTTTATTTGGGAAATCTGGCTGTGCCAGACCGTTACAAAGTCAAAAGACCTTGATGAAGCATGGGCCTGATACAGGGACCCAATGATGCCCGCTGAATGAAAGTACCTTAATACTGGTTGTGTCAACAAAGATGCAGGGTGCAACCGAAGTGATACACCAGTGGTAATCCCACAACAGCAGGGATGCACTGATTATCTCCATGCAGCAGAGTTGATACGTTGGTTTTCTCCATTCAGCAGCAGCAATGCGTCTATCTTGAAATGCTGTAGTTCTGAAGGCGATATGCTAGCTCTGTGCCCATAACTCGCACGATGCATTGATCCTTCTACCGCAGCAGAAGATGCAACAGTTCCAAAAGCAATGTACTGGTTCTGTGGTAAAGCGGTTGCCGAAGGCAATGCATCAATTCTGAATGTGATGCACCGGTTCTTTTTCCCGCAACAGCGTTGATGCGTTGACTCTGTTCCCACAGCAGAGGATACATCAGTTCCACTAGAGCAGAGTCCAGGTGCAGGAGCAGGATGGTTGGAAGTATTTTGGGTCCCTGAGACTTCAGATCAGGATGCCAGCCAGCTAGCCCTTGGAGTCACTCTGAATTCAAGTGATGCAGGTCTAGTCCTTCTCACCCAGGCGAGAAAGAGCAGCAGGCAGCAGGGCAGCACAGCAAGGCAGGAGTCCAGTAAACAGCAGTCCAGTGGCGTGGCAGTCCTTTCAGCAGCATAGCAGTTCTTACTGGCAGAGAGGTCATAGGTCTAGAAGTGAACTAAAGTCATGGTGTCAGAGGTCCAGTACTTATACCCAGTTGGGCCTTTGAAGAGGGGGGGACTTCAAAGACAGGACTTTGAAATGCACAGAGGTCCTCCCTTCCAGCCCTAGCTCCAGACTCACTACAGGGTGGTATGCAGACCTTTGTGTGGGGATAAGACACAGCCTATTCAGGTGTAAGTGAGGCTGGGTCCAGCTCCTCCCTACCATCCTCCCAGGGTGCCCCTCAAGTCACACCTAAACTCCCATTTTGTGTGGTTGCCTAGGGGGAAATACACAAAGCCCAGCTGTCACCCACACTAGACTGATCAGAGAAAGGCAGCAGGCACCAAATGGCTAAAGTTAGATAGTGGCAACTTTCTAAAAGGGGCATTTCCTGAATTGTAATTTAAAATTCAACTTCACTGTGAGTTAGGATTTTAAACTAGGATTCCAGAGACACCAGACTTTGGGTTTAACTCTTCCCAATCGGAAATTACACTTATAAAATGCAATAAGGTAATCCCAATGTTATCCCGTGGGAGAGATAGGCCTTGCTGTAGTGAAAAATAACTTTGGGAGTTTTTCACTACCAGGACATGTAAAACTTAAAAGTGCATGTCCTGCCTTTTATATACATTGCGCCCTGCCCTCTGGGTTGTCCAAGGCCTTCCTCAGGAGTGACTTATATGTATAAAAAGGGAAGGTTTGGGTCTGGCTAAAGGGTCATTTTGATCAGTCGACAAGGCAGTGTGAACAGCACACACAGGCTCTGCAGTGGCAAGCAAAAGAGATGGTAAAAAGGCTACTTTAGAGGGTGGCACAATGAGTGCTGAAGGCCCACTTAGTAGCATTTAATTTACAGGCCATGCGTACAGTGGGTACCACTTTACTAGGGACTTATATGTAAATTAAATATGCCAATTGGGGCTGAACCAATATTACCATATTTAGGGGAGAGAGCACAAGCACTTTAACACTGGATAGCAGTGGTAAAGTGTGCAGAGTCCTAGTACCACCAAAAATGAGGTAAAAAAATGGAGAGAGACAGGCAAAAGGTTGGGGGGAAGACTACCCTAAGGCTGTCAGGTCTAATAACAGCAGGTAACCAGTTCATGTTTGATGTCTTTGGAAGTGTAATTAAAAGTCCTCTCTGATTTTTTTAAATTACAGTTTTGAAAATACCACTTTTAGAAAGTTGGCATGTTCCTTGGCATGTTCCTTCCTTAGCCGTTTAGTGCCTGCAGCCCATCTCTGGGTCACATGACTGGGTGTGGCTGACAGCTGGGCTTTTTGTATTGCTCCTAGACAGCCACACCCAATAGACAACTTAGGTGTGCATGGATGGGGCATCACTGGCAGGCCGGAAAAGCCGAGCTGAGTACAGCTCAACATACACTTGAATAGGTTGCGTCCTGCCTCCACATAAAAAGCTGCCAGGACAGGGGAGTAGGATGCCGGTGGACTTCCAAGGGAAACCTATAAAAGCTTATCCTACTTCAAAGGAAAGCCCAGGTATAAATACTGGACCCCAGACATCAACTCTTCAGTACACTTCTGGACCTGTGGGTACTCCACCAGGAAGAAGGGTGGCTATGCTGCTGAAAGGACTGACATTCTGATGGACTGCTGTTCTGAATAACAGCTGTCCTGCTGACCTCCTGCCTGCTGCCCTCTTGCCTGGGTGACAAAGACTAGACCTGCATCTGTTGAACCCAGGACCCCAGATTGACTTCAAGGACTAGTTGGCAGGCCTCCCGACTAGAGCCTCAGTGACAGAAGGCTCAAATAATCTTGAACCCAGCACCTGGACTCTATCTTCTGTGAGTCCTACCCTGCCAAGGTGTGCCACCTAGTCCTGGACCCATGGAATTGGGCCTGAGGGTGCTCTGCCAGCCCACATCGGGATCCAGTAGAACCGAGGCATCTCTTCTGCTGTGGAGTATAACCCGAGCAGAACCGATGCATTGCCTCTGCTGAGAGGACTCTCTCAGCACAAGGACTGTACATCAACCTCGCAGCCTGCATCAGAACAATCGCTGTGTGATGCTTCACTGACACAGGCCCTCGCATCGCAAATCTTTCGTTGATGGCAGCCTAGGTTCTCACATTGCAGCCTCGCAACTACTTGGAACCATCACTTTGCCTCAGCTGCACATTCCAGCCTCTACCCAGGAACTTGCAATTCTCAGCAACCAGAATTATTGGTATTATTGTTCAATGAGTCGACCTGGATTCCTGTAGCTGTCCTGCGCTCCATCATGGTCAGCCTGAACTTGCGTCTTCGTCCCAGTCCAGCACAACCAGATATCAGGTAAGTCTAGGTGGAGTCATGAATAGTTATTACATTCTCACCTTGTGATGTAGTGGTATACAAATATGGTAAAGGAGATACTATTGCCGGTCAATTTATCAACCTTGAGATAGTGGCATACAGCCATCAAAAGGTCTATCACAAGTTATCTTTGGCTCCCTTGATACACTATACTTGTAATTGGCATGCAGGTGAAATATTGCAGAGCCCTATCAGCTTTTATATGAATTGAAACAACCAAATTCTTTGAGAAAAACCATATTCTAGACACCAGTCCAGGTTGCTGCATCATAATTTGGTGGAGCCTTGATATACATCTCACACCGAAGAGCATAGCTATAGCTAAGAACTCCATGAAAATCAACAGACGATAATCATAAATACTCCAGAATTTTGTGTTCTGTTCTCCTCACAGTTATAAATTCTCCTTTGTGACTGAAATAGTGTTATATCCTATACACGTTTTACCTACATTGCTTCAAGTCATCCTCAAGTAGGTGCTCTACTTAGCAATGGATTGTAGCCGGTACAATGACTACTCTTAACTAATTACAATAATAATGGTTCATCACATGCATTCATAGGATGTGCATAACAAACAAGCATTTGCAATGCAATAGGTCTCGCAATTACGCAAGTTTAAGCTATTGGCATTGTAAATGACACTGCCTTTTATTTATGTTTTAAAAACAAAAACAAAAATAAAAGGCATTGTTATTTACAATGTTAATAGCTCAAACTCGAGGAAATGGGAGACCTATTGCATTGCAAATGCTTGTTTTTTCTTTTGTTGGCTTTGTCTACTTCTGTTGTGCGTCATCGAGTAACTCCAGTTGTAAATGAGTAACTGGGCGAGATACAAGTTAGCAGAAAAGCAATATATTAAAGCAAGTGGAGATTTATAAAATTAATCAGAAAACAAAACTACAAGTCCCACAATGCTTAGCGCTGTTAATTTACATGTCAGACTTTCTTGTAGATAAATCCATCTGCCTCACCCGTCGCTTGCCCCTCCAGAAGTCACAGCACCTTGAAAGCAATGTTAAATAATTTGAGACCAGCTTTCCATTCATTTTCAAAGAAATAATGCCTCCCGGTACGTTTCCGAGCAGACGCCGCAGCCCACCTGCTTCCCATTAGAGGCACACACTGGAGCAGTGTGGGCTGCGGCGTCGTGGCGTGCGACCCGGACCTTGTGGAGGCCGTGAAGGAGGGACGTCTGGGGCGCCTCTTGCGACTGTCAGGGCGTCAGTGGAGGTGAGGGCGGCCCGCGGGGTGCACAGAACCGGCTGAATGGACTCGAGATGGGGGGGGGAAACGTGCATTCCGGGGACCGCTGGTATGGACGGTGCAAGGGGTAACCGAGAAGCAGGACGTGGTAGGGAAGCGGCGAACGAGGGGTGGGTGATGTGAATAGCAGAAAAAATGAACATGAAGTAGATGGAAAAGTTGCCGTAGGCTGTGAGGTTTTTTGCAAGGGGGTGGGGGAATGACAACGGCGTAGTTTGAAGCAAATTCTAAAGTAGATTCTGCAACAAACAAAACAAGCATTAACAAGCTTTGGCAACGCGAAAGTGAAAGTGATCGCGATTACGATCGCGTGCTACGGAGGAAAGACACATGGCGCTGCGCGCGTGCATGTTCACGTGCACTGAAGCTTTAGGCCACGGCAGCACTTTGAAAAGCCTGTATACAAAATGTCTCGGCCAGATCAGCGCAAGCGCTGGATCAGGCGAGACCTAAAAAGCACATCTCTATGTATCATTGATTCACACCAATGATTTTCGAAAATGTAGATGTTTCTGAGAATTGACAGAATGGAAATCTTCAGAAATTGTTGATTAGCCTGTGTTCTCTGATCTGCTGTGCTTACTCTACTGGATTACTTTGCATGGTGGACAATCTGGTGTAGTTAAAAGCACATTTTTGATTAATGTGTTTCTTAACAGGAAAAAGTTTTTTTCAAAAGGTAGACACCTTTCCCTACCCCCTGTGAAATATAGAGGTGTAACTATTTGTTTTCCATCTCAGAAAGGGACTGCACATCACAGGAGTAACAATTCAGAGTGGAAAAGTACATTTGAAAGGTTAGTGAATACACACAAACATTAGTCTCTTTTCTGACCGCAGATTAACTCAAGTGGACATTCTGCAAAAGTGGCAACAGGGCTTAATTCCACAAACATAACACATCATCTCATATCTCATATCATATCAAATGTTTTCATTTTCATTCCACTGACGTGAAAAGGTTGGAGGGAAATTTATTAAGGGTCAAGAGGGCAGGGGTCTGAGCACAGGGCTCAGGGAACCTTCACCGTATGATCGGGGGAGTGAGTTAGGGACAAAAAGGGCAACTTAATTTGAGCCGGGGTGTCTGGGAATGCTCGCTCTAAAAATGAAGGAAACAGACATGTGAGCCATGGAAACTGATACTGAGAGTTTTAACAGTTTAATTAAGAAGGTGCAACTGCAAGACAAAGGCATAAAAATGCAAAATACAAATATAGTGACCTTGCATGAATCAGAAGCCATTGAACTTGTTTGAAGAGAGACACTTCAGAAAACCTCAAAGACACATTTATAAATGCATTATGAAAAACATAAGTTAAATCAAGGAAAATGTTCTCAGAATGCAAAACACACTTGATCTAAAATACTGAGAATACTCACGTACCTACCTAAAACCTAAAAGAAAGCAGCCTTACAAATGTAATATAAATATGAAATTCTCAATAAGAAAACACCAATTTACGGACAAAATAGCATAGCAAAATAGCATACATAGCATATACAGCAAATATATTGGCAGGTTAAATTGCATCTTAAAAACAAAAAACAGGAGCTCTTGGGGAGCACCCACACCCGCCTGCCATCTACTAACAGACGGGTGGGGTAGTCCGCCGAGGACTGTGTGAGCTCCCTTTTTTATACATTTTAAGGCTATGAGAAGTGCCTACAGTAACGTCATCTCACGCTACTTCTACCCACGTCACCTAGTGCATGGTTAGCATATTTTTTCAGACGTGTCGTGTCTATCCTACTAAATGCGGAACGTAGACTAGGTGAAAGGTTATATTCTCAGGCCAATCGCTTGTCGTAAATTGCATAGGGCAAGCAGAAAATATGTAATGCCAAGGAATAAAATGTACATATATGGAGATGTGTCTTGGTTATTCATCACCCCAGCTTGACACGGCTGCGGTGGGAACTTCTGTATTTCTCATGTACAGACCCAGGATGTGATGTGCCATATGTCGACAGAATAGAGAAACGGTGAACTCTGCGCTAGTGAACTTCGCACACGTGTAGGCTGGGGGCTCTTTAGTTTGGAGCAGGAGGCCTCGCTGAGAAAGTCTGGCAGGGATTTTGGTCAGACAAGCCAAGGGCCTGCTGTTCAGTAAAAATGGGTGCAGAACTCTGGTCAACTTAACAAAAGGCCTACAGATCAGGCTGACAGGGCCTACGTAGGGGTTCATGCTGGCTGAGTGACAAGGATGGCCCAGGGTATTTGTTATATAGTAACACAGGACCCTCTGGTCAATTTAACACGGCCTACAAATTAGGCTGGCAGGGCAAGGACAAGGGTCTCATACCTCAGGTGTGAACAGAATGGGCCTCTCTCAAATCCTTGTGAATTAACCTTAAAGGGCCATAATATAAATGCTGCGTTTAATATCGCTATTGTTAATTCTTTTATGAACATCGCAAGCATAAAAGTCTGAGTCAGTCCTATTTTAGTTCAGGCTTGTGACCTGCACTCGTTTCAACATAAAGGTCATGAGCATGCCTTATGATATTACTTGCATAATTTGCATATTTTAATCTTCAGGCTGCTTAATCAGGTTGGATTTAGGAGTGCTGTTTTTAGGCTTATCAAGAAACATCTATCAAAATCACAGGAACTGGAATAGAAAGTGATTCCATTTACTTCTCAGTGGTAAATCACTGAAGAATGCTAGCTTCATCCTTACATATGGAGTTCTGCCATTGCACCATTAGCGCATGACTTCTGCGTCAGACACTTGTCTAATATTTGAAAGAAATGTTCCTGCAATGCCTGTTCTAAAGAAAAAGTCAAATAAAAATATTCTGCCTGAGAATAATGTGTTAGTTATGTCATTATAAGCACAACAACTAACTGTGAACTTATCTGAAATTGATATTCCAGTAAGTAATCAATCCAGTAAGTATACAATGGTAGACCAGCCTGTTCCATAAATAAACATTCAAAAAGATTGTACAAGTGTAATTGCTCAGGTTTTAATCATTTAGTGCAACAGACAATGTACTGTGAACAGTGTGTATTCATGAGACAGTCACCCAAGGCTCAGTAGTGATTTTCAGAGAATATGATCTAAAAGATCAGCTCTGTGCATGTCAATGATGTTTCAACCTCATCAGAAATATAGAGGACATCTTCAGGACAAATAGTATAAGAGCACTAGCGAGCATTAGAGAGGGAAATAAGTGAGGAAAAAAAAGGAAAAGGCTAGTAATGGACAATAGAATTTGTTTTAGACAAGGGGAGAAACAGACTTACATCGGCCAAGAGGTCCCAACCGCATAAAGAGGCAACATTGCATGTAATTCTCTAAGGCCACTTAATAGAGGCAAAATAGAACCAATCAGTGGCTATGTTGAGCATGAGAGTTGATAAGGTGTCAGTGAACCATGCATGGCCACACAGGGGATATTCACAAATTACTCACAAGAATTTGCAAGTAAAGGAGTCGTAGAAATAAAAGAGGGGGCCAAAGCTTTAGATCACAGTCAATTGTGTTAGGCATATAGATCGTAACTCAGGCAATGAGACTTCTGTTGCTGGTAAGAAGGGCTCAATAAAAATACCCACAGTCTCTACCCAACAAGAGCATAGTTGGGGAAGGCTAAGGGCCCCTAAAAGATGAGATAAGTAATGTCAACACCACTGTAACCATATATCAAAACTATACCTTACCACTAAGGACATCATTTTATGAATGGTGAAAAAGGCCATGTGGAGGCAAATTACTTTGAGTAGGTGAAGAACTAATCATGGCTTTGTGCTCAGTCAACAAATGATCAGATGTGCAGCACAATAATGCTAACAATATAAAAAAGGCTGCTCCATGGAGACAGAATTACTTTGAGTGGATTTTAATGGATTAAAAAAGCAGTGTGCTTGGTTAAAATAATTCAAAGCTGCTAGAAACAGCATAATGGTGTTTAAAACAGCCACTGCAACAGACAGGGGGGGTCACAACAGCAGGACACATAGTCAGGAACAAACCTCCCCTGAATGTGCATCACAGTTAGGAGGCAAAACAGAACAAAATTCTATCAAATTGTTTCTTGATCAACATTACAGTAAGCCTAGGGTGAGTTGAAGTACAATGAATGAGAACTAGGCCCAGTGCAAGCATGAGCAATCAAGAGTAGATCTAATTGGAGGAGAACCATGATTAAGGGAAAAAGGACAATAGATCTAGAATATTCAAGTGAGGATGGATGAGAAATAATGAGGAAAAAAAATCAGGGTAAACAAAATTCTTATAAATAATTTAACAAGCATAAAGTTATGAGGTAAACACATAGGTCCAATAAAACACAGATAATTATACACAATCAAATCAGACAGATCTTACACATTTACACATTTACAAGAAAAACACAAGCTCCATGACATTAATAGCCCATAACCATTCCATATACATGATTAAGAACCAGTGATAGAATTCCTTTCTTCCATGGTTTTGAGTCCATTGGTAATGAAGTTACGGCAAATAAGCCATCTACTGTTCAAATGAGATGTCATTGCCTCCAGATTCCCACTTCTTGGTGTTTTCAGCATAATGTAATTCACTTGCCTGTAGAAATCATTCTTAAGATGGTTGGCGGATATACAATGGTCATCAAGTGGAGCATTAAGGACCTACCACCGAATCCTGCTACTATGTCAACACAAGTGTGCCCTAATTTGTTTGAAGGTTTGTTCTATAGATATTAAATCACAATGACAGCAGATGTGGTGTATTATATTGGTCACATTGCAGTTGGAAAAGTGCTTGCGATCCTGTTTAATGTGGCGATATTGAATATTTTTGTATTGCCTGCGCAACTGCAGACCACTTAATGACCACATTTGTGAAATCCCGCTACTGGGGAGAGGCAGGGAACTGTAGTTATGGAGACACTAGTGGAAGTGGAATTACAATCTCTGATAAAGTGGTCTGTCAGATTGCGGCCAACCTTAAATGAAAGCAGTGGTAAATATCTCAATGCTGTTTACAAATGTATTTGAATGTGGGCAAAAAGTTGTCACGCAAGTGATTTTTTCACATAGTTTTTTTTACTTTAGTAACTAGAAGGATTTCCCTAGATCAGAGTACCCAGCTATCTTCATAAAGAGTCTAACCAGATTATTTGAGCACCCTCTGTTGGTGAGTCCTTCAGTGAGAATGTTAGATTTCTTTAAAAAGGTCACTCCTTGAGCTTACAGTATCTGCACAAGCACACAATTTGCCCAAAAGAGAGACCATCTTTGAGGAATCTGGCATGGTGGCCGTGGTATTGCAGTAAAATGTTTTTTTAGTGGATTTTCTGTATAGTGAGGAGCACAGCTTTTTTCACCTTGATCATAATATGAATTACTACTGTTGTATGTAAATCATATACCATTTTGTACAATATTGAGAAACTTAACAAAATCTGAAACGTTGCTACTGTTTCTTGACCAAACCATGGAAACATCACCCATGTATGTTTTCCATATGTGGATGCAATTTAGAAAATGGTTGGTGATGTGTAAGATTCAAATGGTCTCAAGGGCATTCACAAAAATAATTGCCAAGTTTCGAGCTAAGCCAGCATTCATTCATGTCAACTTTGTTTAGAGATAATATTAAACTAGAGACAAATATTTTTAGGGCAATGCGTAATAGAAAGATTATGAATGAGATGAGAACTTGAATAGGTGTGGTTCTAGTGTTCATTTTTTTTTTTTACAATATGTAATTTCTGCTCCTTTAAAATGCTGTGATATAAAGGCAAATGACCTTTCTTTACCATTGATACTTTGGCAAAGATAAGCAAACAACGTCACCCAGCTACATAGCACTTGCATCCACAAGAAGTTCACAAGGTTAACCTTGAATAAAAGGTTTCAAAGCATTGCCATTGGCAATTAAATCACTGACTTTTTTAAAGTCTTTTATTTGTTCATCACTCCAAGAAAATTTCTGATTTCCCCCCAAACCTTTTCTAATACTATGGCAAAACCACAGAAAAAGTGGGCATGATATTGACTTAATCTTCAGAACAACCTTAGAGAGTCTTTGTAGGAATAGGTGCTTCTTTTATAGCCCTGTTCAAATTCTCTTTAGGCTCAATACCCTTGCCACTAATAGGGTGATCCAAGCCGTCACATTTTTCACACAGTTATACCACGTTCTTGTAAAATGCTCTGAAGATTGCGTCATATGTCCTCATCTTGGGCAATGTTAGTAGCAAAAGTAAAAATGTCATCCCGATGTGACAAAACAACTGCAACATTAATAAACAGAGTACCAATACGTCTTTGAAATACACTGGCAGCTGATACCAAAAGAAAAGGTAATCTGAGATACTTATTAGCTCCAAATGGAGTAGTAAATGTGGTGAGTTGCTGTGACCGTTCCATTAATTTGATCTGATGATTGGCTGTATTTATGCCAATTGTACTAAAGATTTTAGCATCTCTTAATTGTGCAAGCTTCTCTTGAATTATTGCTAGAGCAGGGCATTCAACAATTACATTTTTATTTAAAGCATGTAGATCCACACACAATCTGATCTTGTTTGTTTTCTGTGGGATGGCAATACTCAAAATCCACTCAGAGCATTCAACAGAATAATTAATGCTTTCTTCACACAATTCGTCAAGTATTTGTTTGAGATCATTATGTACACGAAGGGCAATCCCAATTACCTTATGCGCAACACGTTTGGTGTGCTTTCATAAAAGAATGTCAAGTGAAAAACACCCTAAACACATCCAGCCTCATCTCTAAAAACAAAAGAAAATTCACTTCAGTTTTTGAATCAACATTAGTCACCATAAGCATTAAAGACTAAAGAATTTGTATCTAGAATATTAACATCTGAAGATTCATTCAACCAACTGAAAAGGGTTGTCAGATCCTGACTTAAGAATGATTCTTAAACGTTCTTGATCCAACCACCCAACTGCATCCTTACGATTGATAGCCACATATATTTTGGTTATAATACATTTTTCCTGAATGATTACAGCATCACTGAACTAACCAAGCATTTGTAGATCAAATTCACCCAAGGCTTTAGGAAAATATTACTTTTGTGCAAGTATTTGTCAACTCAAAAACGTCTGAATATGTTTTGGTTCAAGATAGTGATTGGTGAGGCAGAATCAGCCATTACAATTAATTACATTTTGCCTATTTTAACTTTACAAAAAACACTTTCTTTTTACAATCATTCTGGACATCATTAGAGACCTTTAAATAAAACATTTGTGAACTTATCCTGACACTCATCGAACTCTGACTCATTTTCAATTTGTACAGTAGATATATTAGTACCTTTCCTATTACTTGAACCAATAGCAGCAACCTCTTTACAATGACATACTTTAAAGAATTGACCAATTTTATCACACTTCAGACACCTGCATTTCTGTGCAGGACAATGCACAAAATTAGATAAAATTAGTTTGTCACCCACAAAGGTAGCAAAAAATGTTTTCTTTGTTTCAAAATTCTACTTTTTACCCTCACATTCATCCATGCATACTGTATTCTCATTCAATGCTTTTTTATGTACATTATTTGCCTATGCTTTAGTTGACACTATAGATCTTTCAATCCCTTTGGCTGTACATATTAACTCTGTGAATGTTGGATTACAAGTACATAAATCTGTTTTTGTATTTTCTTACTAAACCTTCCTAAAACTAATCGATAACGTAGATACGTTTTAATCAAAATCACAGGAGGAAGCTACAATCCTGAGATGGTCCAAAAATCCATGAATTTTCACTACTTTGCCTATAAATGACATCCAACGAAAAGACAATTTCAAAATGCTCACACTGGCTCAAGTTCTGTCTGCCCTGAATCTACACAACTGGATTACTGCCTTAGTTCTGCAGGACGTTTACTTTCATATTCCCAGGTGTTTACAAAATTAGCTAATGTTTGACTCATGGTGAAGGAGCAAAGAAAGATAGTTTCAGAGAGGAAGAGCTATGATAGAGCAATGACTTGCCCCTAAACTGTTTGGAGGTCGAGGTTTGGCATCTGGTAAGACAGGTTTGTGTGAATAAGCTCCTTCAGATGGCTGGTCACTGGACATTACTTGACCAGGTTAGTCTTCTGCTCAAAAGAGCTTTCCAGATATTATTCGTTTCACCAATTCTTCACATAAAACTTGCCATCTTGCGGATGATAAACATCCTTCTTATTTCTGCGTGAATGCTTCTATGAGTATGGAAAGAATATAGGGTGTTGTTGGGTTCACATTCCATGATTATTGGTGCACCCTATAATAAGGTGTTCCTCCCTGAGCATTTAATTTCTAACTACAATATCCTTATCAGAATACAAATTACCCCTTACCTCGACCCCAGCTCTGAATAGAACATGGTGGTAGTTACTGTACCTCAACCTGGAAAGCCTCACCGTGCATGGACCATTCCAACCACGGAACAGAGGTCTCAGTCAAGGTCATGTTTGGTGAGGTTTCTATAGGCAAAATCTCGGGGACTCAACATATATTGATTTTTCTGTGAAAATCAAGACAGTAGTGACCTGTCCTTTCAAAGCACTTGGCTGAAATACAAGACAGTTGGAAATTAATCCAAAATTGACTCATCCCAACTTGTGGTCGCATGGAGCCTCAAAGAATTGTGCCAAAGCAAAGAATTGAACCAAAGCAGGTTTGCATAATGTTGGACCGTGGACTGAAATGTCCAAATTTGTTGCACTGTATTGCACCGGCACCATACGTTTAGTGAATAAAAAACATCAGCACCAGAAGCTTGGGGAGTAGAAACCAAGGCACAGATATAAGAGGGACAGAAAAGGACACGTTGTACAGAGGAACAGCAAAATAACCAGAGAACATTTTTTGCATTTCTCTTTTTGTGTGCATTAGCACATTAAATCTAGGTCTTTTTTAATTTGCCAATGCTGGTTTCTTTATGTCTAGTTTCTTCAGCTTCTCCACCAGTGCTTCCACTTTTTACATTAAAAAAGCAATGCGCTGATATGGGATTGTGTCCGCATTTGTGTTTGCCCCTCTCAGGAATAACCACACTGCAGCTCACAACTCTGGAGTCACTGCAGTCTCACTGCACAGAACAACACTGCATAGCCTAGAGACCGCTATAAATAATCCTGACAATAAAGGAAAAGAAAAACACTTAGAAAGGAGCCCAATATGACTACCAGGATCATTTGCCCAACCAAAAACAGACACCATTCCCAGACTTCAAACAATGCATCAGCTATCATGCTAATCAGGAGCTATGAAACGACTTGAATAAGTGTGCTGCATGTGAAGCCCAAGAAATACAGTCAACACCTATACTAGTGGACCTAAGACTTTGGTCGCTTGTCATTGAACTGGTTGTATTAGAAAGGTTAGGAAGCGACCATAATCCTCTGTCCCTGACCAAGCTGGCTCTTGGTGCTAACTTTCGTTTTGATCCTTGTTCGTTTTCTGACCTTAGGGATGTTGTTTTGCGCCATCTACTGTGGCGTCAGGTGGTAGCTCGCCTGGACATCTTATTAGCTGTGAGCAATGATCTTCAAGAAGTCCTTTCACAAATTCAGGGAGGCCATTTCTGAAAGGTAGATCAAATAACTCTTATTCAAACAGTTACTTACTGAGCTAAGCATATATTTTGTAAAGTATTCGTTCTTTGCAGCAGGTGCATTAACTCTCTGGACTACATTAATGCTGCCATCAGTACACTAAAGAAGAGTAATTAATACTGATACCTTCATTTCACTCAGTCATTTACTTAGGTGCATTGTTTATACAAATTAGGAATGTCTCAGGCTAATGGCATTTGTGTTGCAATCTGTGTAGTCCTATTTGCGTTAAGATGCTCAGGTGATTTGTTCCTGAATATGTGAGAAGTGGGTATGCTCCTTAGTGTCTGTTATACTGAATTAGTGTTGTACAGACCCCTCAAAGGACCACCAGGATTACTATAATAGGAACACACTGAGGCTGGAAATCTGGGCAAACCAAATGGTTACAGTGATTACATGATTGTTTTGCCAAGAAATTCTCCGGAAGTCTATTATTAGCCACAAAAACTCCTCTTGAAGCATTTGTAAAAAGAATTGAAAGAAAGCAGGCTATTAATTGTGCATATACGACTCCACCACAATGAATAGGACCACAAACTTGTCAGGGTGGAACACAGTTTCCATAATTCACACCTGCCGTCCACCCTCTGTTAGCTAGGGCACAGCTAGACCCGTTTAATTTAGTATAATGTATAAAATAATTAGCACTAACAACCAACTTTAAATTTCAAAATACAGCACAATATCAATTTCAAAACCCATTTTTAACAAGAGAGAAAAATGAACTGTGCAACATGACACTGAAACAATCGAATGAGAGGACCTGGAGTTAGGCATTTTTAAAGATTGAAAGCAAAAAGCACCAAAAAATGTAAAACGACAATAAGTTGTCACTGTTGCAGCTGACAGGGACTTAATTGGGATTTCAAGACGACCCCAATGGAGCTCAGGTTGGATACACTAAGCTGGTCAACCTGGTCAATGATTCTACCTTCTGACTTTGAAAAGTCTTTCAAAAGGAACTCGAAATCCTTCTGTGACGCACGGTGGCTGGCAGTATTAAAGAAAGCCCTCTCGAAGCCAAAACACCATCGGGTGAGGTCCAGCTGAAACCGCTGGTTTTGTCAGGAAATGCTCAGAGTGGGAGAAATTCAAATTCTGAAGCAATTAACGCCCTTGCTTTGGGCGGATAATTCTTTTGCCTTTGCTTGGTAAAGATTTCGGACTTAAGCATCTAGGGGCAAAGACTCACTCCAGAGGAGATCACCAGCAGGGTCCAGTCAAGGTCAAATAGCAAGATCAAGATTGCTACTGGTCAGCCGAGCACTTCAGGAAAAAGGCCTCTTGTAGAATGTTGCATCCCTTTAGCTACACAGGAGGTCAGCCAATTGACCCATGGAGTCCACTTATTAATGTTGGTTACACGTGGCAGCAGGTCCAGTCTTTCAGTTCTCTACACAGGTCTCAAACAGCAAGTCCAGTCTTTTCTGTTCTCCCATAGGTCCATCAAGTGTTCTGGTGAGCTGTGGGTGAGGTGCCACTTTTGTAGGATTTACTAACCAGTAGGTGAGGGTAACTATGGAACACTCCCTAACCAATATGGAAAAAGTTCCCAAGGGCAAACTTTCCTATTTTTGCAGCAAATCCTGTTTGCATTGATATAAACAATCCCACAGTGTACTATTCCAAATAAAATCTACGATGCTAGATCCTTGCTTCTCTTGGAGTTGGCTTGTGTGCCAGCCAGGGGTGTGTTTAGGCAAATAGACCCCTATTTTACTTAGGTTAGTAAGTCTCCTGAATAAAATGTATGAAATAGGGCATTCTTAAACCTATTTTTACTCACCGTTTTCACATCCTACACTACGCACTACAGTTCACACACCCCCACACACCCAACAGCTTTATCTAAAGGAACTCCGCCAAAGAACCCCTTTGCGGGTGCCTGTCAGGCATTGCAGCGCTGGCCTGACAAGGAGCGTGCTCAAATGATGCAGCATGTCACCCTTCGGGGTGTGTGAAGGCACTTCCTACAAAGGGAGGTTATTTCACAGACCTGAACTATTTCACACTCCCCAAGGAACAGCACACCATTTATACACAGACTAGTATTGTGAGGGAGTACATGTGCTGGATCTGTTTAAAACAGTTCCCGGTTCCATTTTACCAGACCTGGTCAAACTATGTGCAAATGACTATGGGTCAGGTGCAACAACATAGTGATCCGAAAATGCTTGTGAGTGAAGCATGCACCAGATTCACACTCACTAATAGCATGCAGTGTTTCATTGCATCAATAGTTGTTAACCGCAGAATGGAGGTTTTGGGAGTAGTGACATAGGGCTCTGTCATTGTTAGATTTGTCTGCCTTCTTAGAAGCCTTGAACCACTGCAGCCGCATCACCTGATTGTGGGAGCTAATAATCTGAATTATGCAATTGAAGTGGATTATACCCTACCCTCATTATAGATTGCAGACCAGAACATTGCCTCTTTTGTAGGTACTGGAGTCTACTATCCAGTGCAGAGTCCCTTAAGACTCAGCATTGTCAATTTATTATTTAACCCATATCTCCCCTCTTGATTAAACTCATACAATCTTTTGATATAGAATTTAAAACTTTGCTGATGATAGGCATCTTGGTTTAAAGCAAAGACCTTCAGACAGCACTGCTTCTTTTAAGATTGAAAAGTGGCAGGTGACAATTTTCCAGAGCACAGGAAAGGTTACCCTTGAACTAAATCCATTTAAAATGGAGATTTTGATGATGTGGCTCCAACAATTGATTGACCTCCATAAAACTGAGAAACAGCTATGGAAGCCAATCCGCAACTAAGGCTTATCTAAGGTACATAGACTTTTCGATGGATCACAATCTGTCTCCTCAAATCATTAACGCCATCAGGTCAAAGCTCTGAAAAACAAGGACAACCAAGATCTTTCAACGTGTTAACAACTTCTGTAATGTACCGGTGGTGGTCATCCTTGTAGTGTCAATACTAGATTATGTGAATAGGTGAGCTGGAATCCCTGAATACACGTTCTACCAGTTGCAACTACTTGCAGAATGCAGCCATAGACCTCTGTTATAGCCATCGAAATGAAGGCATATTATCCCCAACTTGAATAAGCTGCCTTGATTGACTATGAAAAGAGGGTCCTCTTTAAAATACTTAGGACAGTTTGCAAAGCCTTAACATGCCTCCTTTGATAAGGACAAAATTGAAAACCTATCCATGTGCAAAAACAATGCCTGTTAAATTTGTTAGCAAAATCATAATACTTAAGAGTCAGTAACACACAGTCTCTTGCATTTAGCTGGACTATACCTCTTCCAATTAGTTTCTAATTGTCAGGGTGAATTGGAAGGAAAAACACAGTCATGCAGGACTCAAAAGGAAAAAGCACTCAGTGGAGCAGGGTGTATGACTTGCGCTTATGCTGTACGTTGGAAATGATGATCATCAATGGAGCTGCAGCATCAGACAGCCAGGAAGTGACTGTAGTCTGAGACACAAATGAAGGAAACGATGACAACAAATCAGTTGTTCATGTCAAGGAAAAGAGGAGGGGGGTTCACGTAAGAGAGTGGTGAAAGAGTGAAGGCAGCAACTGTAGTGGGCTGCCATGTCAATTTGTTTGACAGGTCAGCTATTGGCAGATCATTTGTAATCACTACAAAAAGACCCAGAAAAAGCAGCTCTGAGAGATTAACTTTGGCTCCACCCACAGGTTGATCTTCCTCTATGCAAGCTGTTGATTAGGTGAAAAGTGTGTGATTTCACTGAAAAAGATTGTTGTATTGCAATGTTTGTCTTGTGGGAAATATTAAACCCAATGCAGAAAGGCTCAGCAGGTTATGGTGACAAACCAATGATCAAGAATGATCTGTTTATTATGAAACATTATAGCAAAGGAGCCTGATTTACCAATTGTGAGAAACATGTGTCAAAGCCAATAGAGATTTATGGATGGAATGTTAGTACACTGTGTTGAAGACTGTACACAGGTATGTTATTTCATGGAGTATCACTGATTACGATTTAAGGCAAGGGTTTTGATGTTAGTGTTGTGGGGAAACTAAAATAAAGAAAGACAAGACTTCTCTTGCAAAGCAAAAGCAGGTTTACTGTCGCAGCAGGGAGAGCAGCTATCCTCACACAATTACACAGTTAACCAACTTGTCTCAAGTTGCTTCTTGCAGGCAGCCCCTTATATACACGAAAATCTGATGACATTCCAATTATCTCAAAAGCCAATAACAGGTCAAAATGTGCATCTAGTAAATCACACACATCACATCACCTGTTTTCTTTAAACTCGTACCCTTTCCTCTATATTCTCTTATTGTAAGTCTAACAAAGCTTTAGTACAATATTATCTTCTGTTCAAACATATATGCTTGTTTATCGTTCTGCTCCCAAGACTTCTTATCTGACTCTGTGTGCGCTGATGTTATCTTTCACCTATATTCTCTGGGTCACATTTCCATTAACTAGGAGAATGAGACGTACTTCTGTACAGTTATCATAAACACTTCAAAGCTTGTTTAAACAGGTGTTTACATTTAACTGATTCTTTCTAATTGTGCATTCTAATTTCTAGTAAACACTCACCCATATTGTATCATTGTGAAGCTTAGGCCTGAGCTGCTCTTTAACCACGTATAATTCTGCACCGCTCTCTGCTGATGTCTAAGGTAGCGCGATTTCTTCACATTTTATTTTCTCATGAACATTAGTTACTCCTTTCAAGAAACTTTGGGTGTGGATGCCTCATGGGTGAGTTTATGCTGAATACATTAGGCGTAGAGTGTTTATGGTAAAACCAATGATAAAGGCTATATGCCTGATTGGTTTATTGGGAAAAGCTATATCTCATACCATAGATCCGATCTGTATTTTATAAAATTTTGAAACACAGGCAGTAGGGCTGACCAATTTATTATTAAATGCATGTTAAAGCCAAAAGTCCTTTAAGTGTGGATTATTATCCTGTGACAAAGCCTGTTGACAGGTATTCTGTTACATCTATGCTCACAGATTTTTATAGTATGCAAGGATTTTGGTGTTGATTACCTCCTCTGACAAACCCTGGATGTAGACGTTGCACTTTGAAAATACACTTTAGGATGGATTATATAGTTGTTTCACCAACTGTAATTTTGTACATATTTGTAATTTCATGACTGTGTGCCTGATTGTTTCCTTGCGGGAAAGCTTCTGTACAATGCACAAGTCTTAAATTGGTGATGGTGATAAGCCAGTTATAATGTTGGAGGCCTGATTGATTCCTTGGGAAACGTTTCACCAGATGCCATTAGTCTGATGTCTGATTAGTTTGTTGTTAAGATAGGCAGTAGGCCTGCCTTTTAATGTGATAAGCATCTGTTAAAAACAACAGGTCATTAAGGATTTATTTCCATTACACTTTCAGTATGGTGTGCACAATACTGTTCTTACAGGGCCACACCCTGATATGTTTACATTTTTATTATTTGCCCTGCAAGCCTTTGTGCACTGTGTTTATGCAATAAGGTTTTTCTTTTCTCCACTTCAATTTTTTATTTATCCGGGATAAACTTGTTGAGTTTGTGCCTGAGTTTTACTGTTTATGAAGGGGGACATGAGTGAATGCATGTATGATGAGTTACTGAATGCCTAAACTCTCACTAGTGACTAAAGAGGCACTTTCAATTATAAGCCAGACCTATTGGCATTGCAAATGCATGCTCTCTTTAACATACACAATTGTCCTGTGACATATCATAAAATGAATTTCAGGAAATATAATGTAATTTCACATAATTTTCATAAAATGTAATAACATTATGCAAACAACATTTTGCAAGTCCCCGCCACCCCCTCTGCTCCCAAATAGCATTAATAAATGTTTACATTGTAATAAAGAAAATATTCAAGTTAAGAGCTGTTATTTGCCTTTCCCTTCACATGCATCCTTCCCTTTGACTCAAGCTCATACGTGCTGGAAAGGCAAATAAGAACAGTTAATGCTCACAGTGGTTGGCAATACGGCCTATTTATATTACGCATGTTAAATTGCATTATATTGCATTTATAATGCAATTATGCTAAATTGCATCGCCTTTATCCATGACGTCTTCTATTTTGAAGATATATTTTGTATCTTTCTTACCACCACATTTTGAACAATCGGGCCATTCAAAAGAAGCATTTATTTTCTCTTTATGTAATATTTCCAACCTTGAGTTGGATGTGAGTTATGGTTCTAGCACAAGGGTTTCCAATGGGTAGCCAAGAGCTACCAGTAACTCACCAGCTGCCACTATTTGCCAAACTATCAGCAACACAGTTCTTGGACATGATGCCAAGCCTAGCAGAAGTTTAGGACTGTCTGAGTTCAAAAATATTTTATTAACAAGAAAGAAAAGGCGTCACACCATAATACAACAAGCTGAATGCATATCACATCAAAAAATAATTACAATACGGTAAGTAAATGAGGCTTTTTGTTTTAAAAAAAAAACAAAAAAAAAAACATTGCACATACAATAATATACCCCCGTAAGGATCGGAGCAAAATGGAAACAATCAGGGGTATTTAAGGAGGCTTTAAAACTTCTTGTTGGGCTGGACAGAGTTGAAATGAACGAGTAGCACTAGCATCCAAATATGATGTAATAGGCGACCATAAAGCTAATCTTTTAGGTGCTAAATGCAAAGGGTATACAAAGGAGGTATCCAATCTGTGATTATGGCAGACGGCATACCACCATGCCCTATAGGAAATCTTAGAAAAGTCTTTCCAATTTGCTGTAATTTGCTGGAATGCGACTGCTAGCAATAAATCAACAATTTTAACATTAGACGAAATGTCCTCCCAGCAAGATGATAGACTGCTTAAAAAAACATGAGTATAAGAAAATGGAAAAGCAGTACCAAAAATCAAATTAATTTGAGCCCAAATTCGCCTCCAAAAAGTAAGTACAATAGGACAGGAAAATACCATGTGAAACAAATCAGCTTTAGCAGAAGAGCAAGTCCAACAAGTATCAGGAACTGTAGCAAAACTTTTGCTCAAAACATTAGGTGACAGTAAGAGCCTATTATATACAAAAAACAAAGTTTGCGTTGTATTTGCGGCTCTGGAAGATCTACGAAGTTTGACCCACAATTTGTCCCACAAGGATACTGACCAAGAGACTGCAAAGTCTCGCTCCCAGGCTTCTTCAGTTGGAGATTTCTGTCGAGCCTTACCAGCACCATGTAAAAAATTATATAATGTGGAAGCTTTGGGTGTTGTGAGTAACAAGTTTCTTAGTTGTGAGGAAGGATCTGGATTGGTTAAAGTAGTGGTTGCCGCTGTTAAAACAGAGAGAGCATCCAACACAGCGTCCTTAAGAGTGAGATATTGACGCAAGAAGGAAGTAGGTAAGTGAAAGATAATGCGGAGTGAGGAAAAGGGTATAAACTCTGAATTAGAAAAGAGTTCAGAAACCCAAGTAAGACCTCTTCGATGCCAAGTCTTCCAATAAAATGGCTTACCCTTAATGAGCAAACCTCTATTATGCCATATTGTAGAATTAAAAAAGGAGTCCATAGTATCATGAGGGAAAGGGAACAAAGGCGATAAAAGTTTAGCGGTCATTTTGATAATGGGTGTAGATAGGGTTTGGGGTTTGCGAGAGAAAGACAGATATTCATTGAATGAGAAAGGGGAAAGAAAAAGGTGTTCGGTCGCAGTCCATAGGGGACGGGCCACCTCAGGATCACGCAACCACAAAGAGGCTTGGTGTAAAAGAAATAATTTGTGATACGTCGGGAAATCGGAAAAATTAACTCCACCTTCCGCCTTGGGACGGGTTAACCTAAGTATAGACATTCTAGGTTTTTTCTTGCTCCAGAGGAAAGAGGAAAGAATAGAATTAATCTTCTGGAAGAATTTTGTTGGGATAAGAACTGGAATATTAGAAATGGTGTACATAATGATAGGTGATAACATCATTTTAATAGGATCAAGGCGACCCCACCAAGATAGATAGAGAGGGTGCCATTTAGCTGTAAGGTCTGAAATTTTTTGTATACACTTCTCCATACACAGAGATACTGTGTCTGAAAGAGAAGATCTGACGTGTAAGCCTAAATAACGAATGTGGTTAGGGCTCCAAGTAAAGTGAGAGGCTGCAAAATCAGATTTGAAGGTGTATTTTGTAAGCGGCAAGATCTCACACTTATCATTGTTTAATTTATAGCCCGAAATGTCAGAGTAAGCTTGTACTTCAGCCATAAAGGCAGGAATGGAGTCATCAGGTCGAGACATGAAGAGCAGAATGTCATCCGCATAAGCTGCTAGCTTAATATGCGACCGGGGTGTTTGAAAACCATGTACTTCTGGATTTTGTCATAACTTTGAAACAAATGGTTCCAAAGCCAAATTGAAAAGGAAAGGTGAAAAGGGACAGCCTTGTCGCACCCCTCTCCCCAAGTCAAAAAATGGGGATATCAACCCATTGACACAAACAGCCGCTTTTGGATTGGAATACAAAAGAGAGATGAGGGAAATAAAATTGGGACCAAATCCAAACCAATTGAGGGTATAAAACAGGTATCTCCATTCAACTCTGTCGAACGCCTTCTCGGCATCCAACGCTATTGCAACCAGAGGGTCCTTAACATGCGAGGACTTTGACAATACATTAAACAAGAGACGTGTATTATCAGTTATATAGCGGCCCTTGACAAATCCAGACTGCTCTATTCCTAACAGATCCGGCAGAAATGAGTCCAACCTCAAGGCTAAAGCTTTAGAGAAGATCTTATAGTCAATGTTGACCAAAGATATGGGCCTATAATTCTTGCAGTGTTTCGGGTCTTTACCTTCTTTAGGAATTAAGCAAATATATGCATCTGAAAAGGAGCCTGATGAGCGTCCTGATGTACTGAAATAACATATTAACGAGTGCAATTTAGGCATTAAAAGTTTGGAAAAATGAGAATAAAACTCGACAGAAAAACCATCCGGGCCGGGTGCTTTGTCACGTTTAAGAGAATGAAGGGCATTCGTCAACTCTTGCTGCGTTAGGTCTGATTCCAATAAAGATAAGTCTGGTGAAGTAATCTGAGGTTTGTGAATGGTAGAGAAAAATTGTGAAAGGGCATGGTCGGTGGGCTGCGATTCAGAAGCGTAGAGGGTTTTATAAAAAAGAGAAAATTCATGCAGAATGTCCCCGTCTTTAAACTTCGAATTTAAATTTGCATCATAAATAGATTCAATATTCAATTTGTTGTGCTTAACTTTCAAGTAATTAGCCAAGATTTTCCCAGCCTTGTTTTTCCCCCCATAAAATTTTGCACTGGATTTAATAAATAAAGGGATGCATCGTCTGTAGACTGCTTGTTAAATTGCATTTTGGCCTTAATAAGAGCATCTAAACAATCCTGTGAGTGTGAGGTGTAGTAAGAGTGCTCCAGTCTCTTGATGTCCTGAAGTAGGTTTGCAAACTGTGTACGTGCATTCTTACGTTTCCTTGCAACAAAGGTTAGCATCCCACAGAGTAGAAATGGGCATAGAATCCGTTTGATTAATCGTATAAAATTCCTGAAAGAAAGAGGTAAATGAGGCGGTGAATTTTGGGTCCAGTAGAAGGGAGTTATTAAAGCGCCACCTCTTCGGACCATCAGATTTGGGTAAAATGTCAATGCCAATGGAAACGGGAGCATGATCTGATAACAAAATAGGACCAATTTCTGCATGGGTAAGAGTCTGCGAGACGGTATGGGAAATAAAAATATAATCAATTCGTGATTGGGAGTGATGCGATGGAGAATAAAAAGTGAATTCCTTGGCGGTTGGATTGCATAGTCGCCACGCATCAAGGAGTTTGTGTTGGGCTATGGCATGAACAAAGGATTTATGAATCTTATTGGGCACAAAAGGGACCATTGAATGCCTATCAATAAACGGGTCAAGAACTTGATTACAGTCCCCGGCCAAAATAAAATGATCACGAAGGCAGTGAGAGATTTGCTTGGCAAAGGTGGGTCAGAAGGAAGGGTCTCCACATGTGGGGGCATAAACATTTAGGAGAGAGACTGGAACACTCTTTAAAGATAACCTAACATGTATCCATCTACCCTGAGTGTCCGATTCTTGAGATAAGAGTGAAAATGAGAGTGTTTTGCGACAAAGTATCATCACTCCATTGCGTTTGCCATCCCCAGGAGAAAAGAAAACCTCTCCCACCCAATCCCTCTTTAACTTTAAAGATTCAACATCCGTGAGATGAGTTTCTTGCAAGAAGACAATATCTGCATTCAATTTGGCCAAATGAGTCAAAACTCTCTGTCGTTTGATGGGAGAATGTAACCCCCGTACATTCCAAGTTATCAAATTTAAAGACATAGTCTAAGAAAAAATTGGTAAACTAATAACATGAGATAAAAACCAAAATCTGATAAAGAAAAGCTCAGAACAGAGAGAGAGAGAAAAAAGCGATAATTAAACCGAGAGCCAAAAAGAGAAGAGAATATAAGCCAAAGAGAAAAAGCCAAGAAAAAAGCCAGAGATCAAATAGAAATGATAAAATAATGACGGCAGAGAAGAGGAGTAGTACAGCTGAATAAGGAAAGAGTTGCAGCAAAATGATATGAAACGCAGAAAAAGGAATAGATGACGAAAGGGAATACAGCAAAAAGCATTCAGAAGGAATAATAGGAACAATAAAAAGGCATACGCGAACAAATTGTGGAATACGATGAACAAATATATCAGGTGTGACACAAAAAACAACAAATAACACAACCAAAAACATACCTAAAAATGGAAATTGTGGAGGAGGGGGAGGTGATACCACGAGGACAAACGGGGCATCCGAGCAAGGACACACGGGAGACCAGGGAGGAACCACGCCATGAAGAATATAGATCTGTGGAAGTGAAGAACAATCAATTAAAACTAATAGGTAACAAAAGCAAGACATGCGGTTTCACCTGAGTCAAAGCCATAGCTGGCCATAGCATTCAAACAACCAAAATTTAAGAAAACAAACCATAACATTAAAAGAGAAGACTTATGCAAAACCTGAAAAAGTAATGACAAGGCAATAATAGGAACAAAACATTAAGACTTGGAAAAAGATGTTGAGGCGGAGGAGTCCATGCTGACTGGTCTGCAGGAGTCAATGAAGCTCTGCAATTTCACCGGATCTTCATATGTAGTGGTCTTGTTGTTATAGGTGACCTTAAAGAGGCAGGGGTGGAAAAGTCCATACCGAGCTCCCAAAGAGCGAAGATCAGGCCTCATACTGAGGAATGCCTTACGTCTGTTAGCTGTGGCTTTAGCATAATCCTGAGCAAAAAATAGTGTAGAACCAGACCAAGTGATTTTCGGGATGGCTTTAGCCGCTGACAACACCTTGATCAAATCAGTATACTCCAGGAAATATAGGATTACGCCTCTTGGCCGTTGGGATTGCGCAGTAGGAGAAGCGACTCGGCCCAATCTGTGTGCGCGTTGAACATTTAGCACGGTACCCTCCGGGAGGTGAAGCAGTTGAGGTAGGAAAGATCTGAAAAAGGAAACAGCGTCCTACCCCTCAAGACCTTCAACCAAACCATAAATTCGCAGGTTGTTGCGTCGATTTCGGTTTTCCTCCACTTGATGCTGGAGCTCAGAGACTTGAGAGTGAAGTTGAGAAACACTTGCGCTCGAGATTTTAAGTGAAGAAACACTATGCTCAACTGCCGAGACTCTGGCATCTAACTGAGACCAATTGTCTGTGAGGACCTGCAATTTAACATTTGTCTCCTCCATAAATGGGCGGAGAGCTCGGATTTCCTCCAACAGGAGCTCCATGGAGACCGGCGAGGTTGATTTAGGCGGAGAAGGAGGATCTTTTTTCAATCGCTTCGTGACAGACTTCCCTTGCAAGGCAGAAGGCGGATCCATTGCTGTTTCAGAGGATTGTGACGCAGACGTCAAGGTATCCTCGAATTTGGAAAATTCTGTAAAAATTCTAGAGTTTTTAACAAAAGATTGCTTCACGGCAGAGGAACCTCTGGACCTGCCCATCAATTTTAATGAAGGTGACGAAAAAAAAAAAAACATGCGAAAAATAAATGACCAGTCCAACTATGACCTTCGTAAAATGTCTGCTAGTAATTCCCACTCATAAGGGAAGTCTCATCCACTATAAATCACAAATGATGAGGGCCAGGAGCCAGAACCTGTCAATGATGGCAAGTGGTAAAAAGGCCAAGTAACATAACAATAAGCATGTGAGCTAAAACTCCTCACGAACATCGTAAAATGGCTGCCAAAAAATAAATCAGCTCATCCTGGAAATAAACAGGAAACTGGTAATGCATGTGGTTGAGGAGGAAGAGGTACAAACAAAAAAGTACCTAATTCATAGCCAATATCGTCTGCTTGTAGGCACCTGAGGTAATAACCATCACGAAACAAGCTGCATTGCCTGAGGGGTCCATTCGCGGCGAGAAGACAAAATGGCGGCCGCTACGGAGCATTGTTCGTCAAGCGGCTGAAGTAGAGGCAAGAAGCAGCTTCTCATCGTGCACAGACGAAAGGAGACCCTCGCGCTGCAGCCAGCATACCTTCATGCTTCATTTCTCCCCTTCCGACATCGGCGAGGACAGCAGAAAGCGCGTTTACTCCGAGGTGAGCCCGGGAGCCTCACTCGGACGCCGCCATTCACCGCGGGCGTTAGCCACGCCCCCCAGAAGTTTAGGACTATCTGGAGCTGAGCAGTGCACACTGCACTGCAGACCATAGAAGTGTTAGCTAGCCAAACCAATTGCAAAGTACCACTTCCAAATACACTAACAATGTGACTCACAGGATAAAGCTTGGAAAGATAACCAACTGCCAAGCAGCAAAGTCACCTGCAGAAGGTGGTCAGTCACCATCTGTGTAGAAAATCTGGTTTGGGAATCAAGAGCACAGTATCTCCAGTGAGGGGCTGCAGGAGTTGATGTGTGAGTACTTAATGGAAATATTCTGAGGATGATGTGGTAATTACTGGTAAATACTGTTAGTTACTATTTTTCATATTATGAAGTAAACAAAAGGAGGTGCACCGAAGAAAATGAATTTAGTCCGTTATGATTTTTCATTTGTTTTTCTTTATTCCAAAATTCATATTCATTCATTAAAAACAGCCAACGCGTTGTGTTCCCAAAGAAAAACTTGTGGAACTTCCTCAGGGCTTTTTTAAGTTGTAATCTATCGTGCCGTGAGGATATATTTTGTAATGCAATTTCTCCTTATGGTAAGCTCCAAAGGCTAAAGCTTGACACCTTGATACGCATTAAGACTCTCCTACCGTGGCGCCGTGCTACACGGAAGGAGAGTCTTAATGTGTATCAAGGTGTCAAGCTTTAGCCTTTGGAACTTACCTGTACCATAAGAACAAATTGCATTACGAAACATATCCTCACACCGCAATAGATTACAACCTAAAAACACCCTGATGAAGTTCCACAAGTTTTGCTTTAGGAACGAAACGCGTTGGCTGTTTTTATGAATGAATATGAATTTCAGAATAAAGAAAGAATTTGGCGAAATCATAACAGGCTAAATTCATTTTCTTCAGTGGACCTCCTTTGTCTACTTTGCATTGTAATCTGTACTCAGTGGCACCAAAGGGGGACAGGTGCTAGAGCAGTGTGCACAATTTCTAAAAATTATTTTGCAGTATCATAGTGAGGTGCTATCCAACGGGTCTGTCACCCTGCATCTTTTTTGGTTTAGTATATTTCCTATTATCTTTGAATGATTTTTACTGATCATAATTTGCTCTCACAGAAGAGGTTAGAGACATGTTGTAGCCTCGTTCAGTCCTCTAATCTTTTGATGTTGAAGAAAAACTCATGCATCCTATTGGCTTTCTACCACAAAATGAGTTATTCATTGGTGTTCTTTTACTCTTGCCACAGTTGAAGATATAATTATGGTGCAGAAAACCGACTCTAAACAGGTGACAACTTCTTCTCAGAAGAACTTTGCTAAAGGTGAATGGCTCCTTAAAGGAATAGATGTGTTTAGCACAAATGTGACTAATGAAGACGGAATATACAGCAAAGTCATCTATGCGGTAAGACATAAAACAGATTATTGATGAAGTTATGTATGTATGTATACATAATGAATCCACTAAAAAACAGTCAAATAACGATATAGATAGGTGACAATATCAGTTTAAACGTAACATTTTAAACTAAAGAAATCCCTGACATTCACCAATTATAGTCAACAGAAGTATCTATAACTTGCACCCTCACCATGCACAGTGTCATTAGTCATGTTATCAATAATGTCATAGAACATGTAATGACTTATGTAATATGTGAGGTCATAAGCAGTGCATGCAGAGGGTGTGAGTTGTAGTTACTTACCTCAGTTAACTATAACTGCTGAATTTCAGTGTTGTCTTTTTTAGTTTAAAATGGTGCCCTTAAACTGACATTTTCATATAACTGTAACGTCACTTTAACCTTTACTTTTTCCAGTGAATTTCTAAAGTTTCTTTAATGTAAAGAAACATATTATTACCATACCTAACTATGATATCACTTGAATCTTTGTTTTTTTCAGTGCATTTCTTTTTTTTTAAACGTATAGAAATATTTATTGCCATAAGTAACTAGCCCTCCTACCCGCAGCACAAGACCTTTGGCCATGTGTTGGCAACAGGGCCACAGACACCCACTCCCCCTTTTTTGTTTTGTCAATCTTGCAGGACTGTCACTGAAACAGCGCAGGCACCTGTGTTCCCACAGGACTTTCGTGGGAGTGATCGGTTCGTACTGGCTCCTGCAAGAGTCCTGCAGTATCGCGGCAACCCTAAAAAAAAACTTTTATTTGGCCCAGGGGGCCAGGGTACCCCAACCCTGCCCCTATACTTTGTTATTTTATTCATTTTCATGACACGAGGACTGAGTCCCTGTGTCCTGTAATGGCAGACACTAAATTTTCCTTCATGTTGCGGACAGCCAGTCATGTCACAAGCTTCTGCAGGACTCACAGGAGCCTCTTGCTCCCACAGGATTGAGCTGGCCAATGAGAAAGAATGCCCTCTCGGTCAATCAGACCACTCTATTTTTTTATTTCACACTACCGTGAGAGTCCAATGAACCCAAATGACTAGAGATCGATAGACTGTGAACCTTAATTTACTAAAACCTACTGAATGGATTTACACCAAATCACAAAAAGCAGGCTTTGTGGGTAAAGATCTAGCTTTCTGCCAAATATGTAGTAATACCGCTTAGCTATTTTGACTGTAGTAGTGGCTAAAATTCACTATGAAAACTGCATGGGGAATTTGAGTTTTGGGACCCACTCTTTTTTCAGCTCCCCACATGACCGATCACCCTGCATTCTACCTGGAACAAACAAAGGTACCTAAACTTCAGACAAATTTTGCTGACTTAAGTTAAGAATCAGAGCTACACTTTGCAGAAGGATCATGGTTTGGTTGAACCTCAGAGTCCCTGCTGTAGCTACAGCATTATATATGCTGTTTCCAAATGGCACATTTATACAGATATGTAACTAGGAGTGGGCAAAATTGCACAAAAAAAGTTTCTAAAATTTTGCAAAAAGTAAGCACAATTATCAAAATTTCACAAAACCTACTTGCTAGTAACTCATGTGAATATTGAACATGATGGGATACCTCGGTTTCACAAGTCACAGGAGTTACCAAGAGAAGACTGGTTCGAGGAAACATGTCTCTGCTCATAGTCACAAGACATACTCTGCTCAAAGCAGCCTCCTTTATGCTAAAAGGAGGCAAAGCTTTGCAAATGTAAAATGTCACAATTTTGTTTATTTTATACAATTTGCATTATACTCATTCAAAGATTGGATAAGATGTAAACTATGTAAAAACATTCACCCGGTTCCCACAGGGTCCTCAAGCCAATTTATAGCTTACCTGCCTTTGAACGAGCTGTGCCTTCTTTATTTCCACCCAGACTGAAGTTCAGAGGTTGGAAACCAGTTCCTGCCTAGCAGTTTGCTCAATGCAGATAAAATGTTATGACCAGTGACGGGCTGGAACAGGGCCCAGTTAGGGTCTCCCGTTGATGAGTGAAAGAAAACCTCGATCTAATCGCTTTGTTGGCAGGACCGGGATTGAAAACAAAAACAAACTGTAGGAGTATTAGGAGTATGATATGCTTTCTCTTGTTCCAGGATATTTGTTTTTGTCCTCCCCTTACTTTCTAGTGAATTGTATTCCCCTGTGTGGAAGTGGACTTGCTGGACCCTGCCTGTTGTGTCTGAAACTTCAGGCGATTGTCAGGCTTATGAGAAACTTTTGCAGGGCACAGGTCACAACTGTGATACAACACCCATTTCCTGTTTTATGGTGAAACCCATGGGCCGCTTAGGTTATCCTCCTCTTTGAGAATATACCACAAAAGCAGGCTAGACCCCCTTTTGTGATATATAAATGACATTACCACATTCGGAGTTCAATAGCTTGGCTTGCCCACTTTGTCACAGACCTGGTGATTGGCGCGTATTTGGTTCTCGGTAGGACAAAGGTTGAAGCTTCCATATATCTAAAACAGGAGCTGAATGAGTTGGATGCTACACCAGATGTCGAGTCACACCTCTGAAGCGCATCACATACACAGGTATGACACGAAATCCTGCAGGGTTGCTGGGAACCTAGGTCTAATGATTGCTACAGAAAGAGATATGACTAGAATATGGGCATTTCAATTACTAGTCTCTTTATTATTTGCCTGACTGGCTGACTTGTCTCCTTCCCCTGCTACCTAAGCACTCATCAGAGTGCATGTGTTTTCCATTGCTCTTCTTCTTTTTTTTTTAAAAACAGACTTTTATTAAGTTTCATGTAAATACACACACATCCCCGCCGCCCAATGACTGGGCAATAGCGAAGATCAGATGGAAGTACCACCAACAGCCCATCAATCTCAGCCTAGACCCACATCCAATGTCCCATAAAGTATCCACATTACCCTGCTGCCCGCCGTACATTTACCATCCAATGCAACAGAGTGGAACAACAGACCACCCCCCTCCCCCCCTCCCGCTCAAAAACTTCCCCAACAAAGCCCCTCCCCAGCCACCCTCCCAAGCATGTCGCCAGCCACTAAGTTATACAATAGAACTGATATGCCTCGCAGACCACCTCCCACGCTCCCCGCTACACGGGATACAGCAATGAGTCGGACAAGAACATCAGGAAAAATCACCTAGCCTGATCCCATGAGCCCAGGAGTCTCCCCCCGCTCCACACTCCCTCCTGCAGTGAAGAGTCGCTCAAGTGCCCCCTGCCACGTCCCTCTCCTCAGAAACCTCCTCATTCCATTGCTCTTCTTCATGTATTTCTTTTCTCCCCAAAATAGCCACCCCTGCTCTTGGTTTTCTCCCTCTCTCTCACACATGTCCCAGCCTACTCTCTGTTGCTACAAACCGCAACCCCAACCACTCCTCTCTTGGTCCCTCCACCTCTAACATTCTAAATCTATTTTTAAACATTTTTTTTGGGAGGGCAAAGCAGCAAATTGCTGCTGTAACTCCACAATTTTTTTTTACACACTTAGAATTCCTTTTTTTATTGACCAGTCTATGTGATGTCATCTTAGATCCGTCAATAAAAAATTAAATAGAGGCGCCAGTGTTATTGAGTAGGCGCATGCATGCACCTACAGAATGATGCTAACGGCAACATTGGCCTCACCATCATTGGCCTCACCATCATGCCTTTTTATAACAATGCTAAACAGCACTGGCAAGAAGCATTGTTTTTTTTAACAATGCTGTTTCAGCATCGCAAAAAAAGCATTGGCAAAGCCAGTAGGTTCCAAAGGTGAGACCTATTGAATTTTCAAGTGCTTGTTCTGTTCCATATGCTAGAGAGGCACTTCAGGTTAGGGAAGATGTTTTGACAGGAGATAGTGCATGCTAGAAAGCCCAGTATGTGTACTAGCCCAGGGAAGTTAGGTGTCATCATGCACCCACTACTCTACACCTCTTATGTGAAATTGAGCAGCACAAGTTTGAGAGGATGTATTTATTTATTTAATGGTTTATTTATTTTGTATGTATACACACAAAGGGGGCCTAAGGAGTTATGACGGACCAGCGATGGCACACTCCCCAGTTGTGGGGAGAGATAAACAACAAGCCGTTGTTTATGTCTCACCCACAGGTCCTACCGGTGAATCCGTTGTAGTGGCTGAATCACTGGTTTAGTATCTTATATCACACATGCCGATACGTTGTTATTTTTCTTGTTCTTTGACTCACTTTCACACAGCAGTAGCAATTATAGAGATCCTGATGAAAGCCACAACACTTCCTAGGTCTTAGGCTGAAACATGTTGACTACTACTCAGTACGACTACATCTAATGTCTGCAGTCATACTCTTCGATATTTGTTTTTAGCCCTAGCACAAGGTAGCAAGAATAAAACTTATCAGGCTAACCCTGTAGCTAGTTTTAGTCACCCACTGACCAGCACTGCACCTTTCCCATCACCCATCTGCTCACATTGGGTTTTATGAACACCCCTCATACTTGAAAACATTCCTGAGTTCGCCCCTCGCAGAGAGGGGGTTGTAGCCTGAATCATGACTAGGCTTCAAGATTACACATGATGAAGCCTGACACCTTTGGTGTGTGAGGGAAACCGTCCTTAAAAGGGAAAACCCCCTATAAGTCAGTCTGTTCTCTTATTTGACTGCCACCCTGTTACGTCGGACCCGAGGGCTCTGTGTGTATTTGATTATTTATTTTGTACACAAATTACACACTCCCCAACCTCAACATAAACTAAATTGAAGCTAATGAAATAGACAAGATAGAATCCACTAAATTCACATCAACCTAAAGCTTAATTAAACCAAGCATTGGCAATGCCAATTGGTCACGCTTTACCTTTACATACAGTGAAGTATACAAATGGGCAAAACCGGTCTTTGGTTGATTGCTCTGGTTCAGGGAGGACCTGGCCTGGCAGGTTGGGGTGGACTGTTTCTATTGGAGCAGGGTGAAGACTGATTTGCATATGACTGGGTCCAAACTGAGGTGGTATGGTGGGCAAAAGAACAATGGACTGTGATGCATCCATCTATACATTTTTTTGTATAAATCAGTAAACTTTCTATACAACCAAGACAGATTAGCATTGCCAATGCTTGTTTAGGGTAGCCTTCAATATCTGTCATGACTAATGTTATACCTTTCCCATTTCTGCTGCAGGTTTTCTAGTGACAGCTCAGTAGCACTAACAGCCAGTCAACTTGTATTTCTTCAATGTAGCTTTGCTTGCAAAACAGTGTTTGGGGCAGGACAAATGACACAACCAATGACTGCAAATCCAAAAAGCTCCTGTTAGCTGGTCAAACACATAAAGTGAGGAGAGCAACAAATAGGAGCAAGGCAACTGATAATTATATAAAAGCCATCCAATCTTGACCAAGGATTTGCTCTGTGCAGTATTGTATACAATGTTTTCTCCCACCAGGCAGGTGGCTCTGTCTGCAGCAAGACTGCAAAAATTAAGCAAATTTAAAAATGTCTTGCATCAAGGAGGGGACTTACCCTATAATTTTGAAAACCTGCACGGGTATGTGTAACCACTACTTCAAAGGTAACTCCACCTTCGGACCTTCATAGGGTAGAAGGAAATATGCTGTGCCTTGTCATCCTCATTAAACCCACAGGAACTGAAACGTAATAAAAGATTAGAGGGGTGATGATAGGGCTTTCCAGGGGCACTTGTTCAGGGTTCCTCACCCTGATATTGGCTGAGTGCAGGTTGAGTGTACCACATCTCGTGGTTCAGATTCTTTTTAGGGCAAGCACACAGGGTGTATATGTTGCATGGCAACCGCAGTACTAGAAACATATATGATTCTAAAAATGCACATTGCAGTTAGCATTGATTTCCCAGCAAAAGGTAGAAGATGTAAAGAACAAATATTCTAGAAAAATGTATCTTTTCCCCGAGGCCCATAAACCTTCGCCTAGCGCGGCTGATGGATGGAATGTTTGTTCCAGGTCCTAGTCCTTTGGAAAGTAAATGGCAAGCATTTTCCTATAAATTTCAGAAATATCTACAGACAGCTGTTTAGTATCTGCTAGTAGGCCTCTGTGCTAATTTTAAGTTGCATCATCTGCAATAGGATTTTTAAGTCTGTTCAAATTTTCAAGGTTTCCTGCGTGAAATTTGACAAATAATCCATGATGTTGACAAGTATTGAAAATATTGAATTCAATATTCAGTTTTGAGATACCTTAAAGTAAGTGTCTTACTTCACTCCAATACTTCGATTTATTTTACTTTTTTAACAATGCTTCACAAACAAGTATTGTCAAAGCCAATAGCGTAGCATGCACATTCTAAAAGTGAGACCTATTCACTTTGCTAATGGTTGTTTGTAAGTGATGTCAGGTATGACCTCTTTGTTCATCTTATTGCCTCTTAAAGACTTCCAACCACTGTGCCTCAGCAGAGGTGTAACAGAGCTCATTCACTGACCAGAGGTATCATAGAGAGCACATATGGCATAATCAAGTTCTGTTTCCAGTGTCTTAATCACATAGAGAGTGGAGTGCTAATATACTCCCCTGAAGTAGTATTTCAGATATTTCTGGATAAATCTTCCATTGCACCCATCACCTTACAACCAGACATCTACACATCCAAAAATCCAGCACTATGGTGTAATCTAGAAACCTGTCTTGGACAATACTTACTGGAGCCGGACCAAGACTGATTTGAATAAGAGTGGCTGTCTAGAATGGCACTGTGTGTAGAAAACAGTGGTCTGGAATGCAGTCCTGGGTGATTGCCATTGGTTTAGATTAATTCAAGCAGGAGCATAGCTTAATCAGTGAGATTATGGGTGTGTGAATCTTAAATATCTCAACTAAAATGTGGTGGGCTATTTGTCAGGCTTGCTGTCCTTGTTTTCAATATAAAGTGTTTGACTACCAGTAGTACGCTTGGAAACCTGAGGCTGACTCACCTTTAAAGCCTACTACGGCCAAATTTGCACCCATCCAAGGAGTAATTCTGTGGGTGCATATTAACACATGTTTTGGTTACTAAAGGTAATACAAGCTAAATTTCTTCCAATTTTGACATATGGCAGTAAAGCACTTTGTGGTCGATACGCGGCCTTACTTGATTCAGACACCTTAAAAAACTTCAGATATATTTTCAATTTACCTAAAAGTGCATCACCAGCCCAGATATGTTTGACAATTGTGCTAATTAAAAAACAATTGCCAGAAAATGGGCCTGCACTTAATGTTATCATAGGCTGAAAAAGTCAACAGACAACCCTTTAAGCAAAGCCTCATGGGCAGAAATAGTGAGCAGACCAGGTACACTGACAGGACTTTATTTTGACTCTGCCATACAATCTCTTAGAATACAATCCCTCTAGAACCTAACAATCTCTTACACTGCTTTCGAAAAGTCCATCAACAGTATCATAAAGAAGACATCTGTAGTCGAGGAGAAGGTGGCCATATCAAAAAGATTGCATGCCTGGATGTTATAAAACAATTACAAAACTTTTAAGGCACAGCAATACCTTGAGTTTGGAACTCAGTGTTTCTGAAACAAAACATTATGGCCTGCTCTTTTTGATTTCTGCCCTCTCTCCTGCACAACCTCCCAGGGCTCTGGAACTTAGAATTAACCAACTGGTGTTTATGTAGGTCTGCTAAAGAGGACCTTGTTCACAGTGGCGGTAGTTAATTTTAGGAGGAAGGGGACGGAAGGGACACACATACACTCTCTCACACCCATGCATTCACGCAAGCGCACGCACACACACACATCCATTCACAACACTCATTACCAAATATTCAAACATACAAGCATGCACTCACCAAACATTTTTTTTTTTTTTAAATCACAGTTAACTGCAGCTCAGCCTTGGAGGTCCCATGGGGGTTGGAACTACTGCCTTCCCTAATTGATTAACCTTAGGTCAGCCAATGAGGGAAAGCAGCAGCCCCAACCTTGTCACAGAGTAGAACGGGATCAGTGAGACTGCTGACCCCTCCCCATTCTGTGACAAGGTGTCACTGATTGACTCTCGGCCCTGGGCACTTCAGAGCTTAAGACTGAAGCACCCAGATCCAAGGCATTGAGTGACGCTCCCCCCCCGTCACTAGCAGGAGGGCCTCGAGGACCTTTGCTGAACTGAGGAGGTCACACCCACAGGAGCTGTAACATTTATTAGCCCAACAAAGTTCAGCTCAAGCAGACCGGAGCCTGCAAATTTAGTGCATGTCTAGCTCCTGGCTGCCTGACCGGAAAATGAAGAGTGTCTAACAGGCTGACCTTTGCTCAGCCTGACAGACACTCTTCTTGAGGGTCAAAAGGTGGGGGAGGCTCTCTGCCCCTATGTTTGGGCCACAGCTAATTGTTCATCTACTCTGCAGTTGCCCAGAACATTTAACGAATAGAAGAGTGCTCTTGAGAGTGCCTCTTAATGAGCAGATAATATGCTCATGCAGACAAGCAGTCTTCACTTGTTTTAACCCTGTGGACACAATCCTGAAGTGTATGTTTACAATTTTTTTATTAAGGGTTGACAGAAAATGAAAGAGTCTGTGGCGTTTTATGTTAAATTGAAGAGGCTCAGCATGATTGTGAGTAACTGAAGCTTCACTTGTCACTAGTCCCAAGAATCACTTATCCATGTATGGTGTTTTATTAACTTTTTTAACTTTTGTATAGGCATTTGAAACTGTATGCAATGATTTTAATTAATTACACATAATAAAATTTGATTTGATTTGACTCAGCCAGATTATGTGCCCTACAAACTACTTTCAGGCTGTACGGTGGAAAAGAAAAATACCTAAATGACTGCCACAGAGCACAGGCTAAACCACTGTGAAGAACTAGATCTTTTTCCATGTTCCCTCTTAATTGTGGTTGATTTTTGTACCCAAGCCACCTTCTGGATTAGCTGAGACTAGATGATCAGGCTCCATCTGCAAGTATTCTGTTCTAAAAATCCAAACGTTTATTTCTAAATAATTGACATAGTTGACCTTTTGATGAGTCATCTGGATGTACCCCAAGACATTCTGGGACATCTCAGCCAATCTCACCCGATCTGAGAGGATTCGGTGAATGGTTCTTTGAAAGCACTTGATCACTGAATGTAAGGCATTAATGTGACTTCTTATACCCAGTTATATATTTTGAATATGAAGGAGCACATTTTCTCTAAGTGTTCATGAAAGATGTATCATCATCTAGTAGGCACTGAGCTCATTGATCAAAATAGATTAGGAGGAGAAGCTTCTCTGTGGAACAGCACTGGAGTTCTGGCGAAATTCAAAAGGGGTATTACTTGGAGGATCAGGTTTATAGAAATGTTTGAAAAAAACATGAATTTAATCTCTTAGTACTAACCCATAACCTATATCCCTTAAAGTTGTATCTTTCAATCCACACCAAATTTGTAGCCTATGCCTCAATCCCTTCACACTACATTCTGCACTCTTTACCAATACCCCTTTGCCATGCACCCTAAACCCATAAACCTCAGTCCATACCCTTGACCGCTATATCCTCAACCATGTGCCCTTAATCTGATATGCTGAATCCTTAATCCTGTATCCCAAATGTTAATTCTATACCTTTAATGCTACCTCAACCCTTAACCCCTTGCATCCTAGCCTATTACCCCATAAACCTCAAACCCTTACACCTTAACTGTGTCCCCCTAAACCCTTAATGCTATTCTTCGATTCCTAATCCTATATTCCCCCTGTACCTGATAGGTGTTTAGACTAAGGGCCTGATTTAGATCTTGGCAGATCGAGTCCCGCAGTGACTTTTTCACCAGTCTTCCTACCCCCGAACTTGGCAGGCCGCCCGCCCTATTTAGATGAAAGTGGGTCCATAGATGAAAGATCGCTGTTTTCCCGCCGTTACCCTCAGAAAATCTTGACCGTGTCGATGGCAGGATAGGCAAAAGCAGCTGCCAGAAGGAGGACAGCCAGCTTCCCCACCGGCCCAATCATGATGTGCCTTCCCACCAACATGACTGTGGCGGTAAAACTTCCACACCTGACTTGGCAGAATGGAAGGGATATAAGGCAGAAACTCACCTTTTCTCACTTACAAACTTACTGTTCCGCCATGGATCCGATCTTCCAAGTCCTGCCGCTGCTGCTTGATGACAAACAAAACCAACACCATCATGGAAACAATCGACGGTAAGCTCCACTTTTACCTGTTACCTATTGACTGGGCTGTTAACCTAAGCACATGACTTGTGCATTTGTAAATCTCTCTTACAAGCAAAAGCATATAAATGTGCAATGCATTTGTCTGTAATGTTGACATTAAAGAATTTAAAGAAACACACCTGTATGATCACATTGAAGGTATAGATCTGGGGCAATCTGCCTTAAAAAAATGGACAACTGCACAAAAAAGGACATCCAAATGAAAATCAAAAAGTCACTATACATGTATGATTAAAGAAATATATTAATTTCACACATTACAAATACATGCAACACACACCATAGGGATCAGTGCAATGAAACATGATATAGAAATTGCACTGGACAAGGTGTAACCTTTACCTAGGAATTAACAATAGGATCATTGTCAGTTGGGCGTGGCTTAACAACATGGCCGTGTAGGCGCATTTCATCCTCGCTCCTCGTGGCGGCCCGCATTTTTCCAATATCCTGACTGATACTGTCCTCAACGACCGGCAGATTTGCAGTCCGAGGTGGCGCAGAAGCATGTCCGAGGCCTCTGAGACATCGGAAGCACGGCAGCGAAGGTGCATGGCAAAAACGGAGAAGACGAGCTGCGTGCGCTGCAAGGCGCCATCTTAGGCCGGCACTGACAGCTGAAACGGAGATGCCTAGGGGGCTTGGGAGGCCCGAGGCTCGACTGGCCGCCCTGGAAACAGCGGTATGCCTGTCGTCTGGAGCTCCCGGTGATCTGGGGAGTTCCTGAGGAGCGAAGGGCTCTGTCCGGAGCGGTCTCTGATCCTGGGCGCCGGTGACACAGGACAGAGGTATGCGGTAGCGATGCAGCAGAAGCGGGGCCCAGTGCAGAAGGGGGCCAGGGCTTCTCAGGCCCTGACACTTGGGAGTCTGCATCTCTTGACGTGCCAGCGAACTTGGCAGCACTGGGCAGCTGCGACTGGGCTCGGCTTGGAGGCGGCTGGGCCGTGGTCCCAAAACACCAAAATGCCACATGTGTGCATAAATGCAAGGAACTAAATCTGCACTTATACTACAGGAATTGACGGAGCTTGACTACACAGAGTGAGTGGCTGAGTGGAGTCAGCGGGGACAAAGGTGGGGCCTGACCAGTGTGCCTAATCCAGTTACGTACGATACTCCGTGGCGAGGCTGATACTTTGGTGTTGGGAGTGCTGCGACAGCTGTCCCCATTGCATATCCAGCAGGAAACCGGCAGTCTGAGGGCGCTCCTATAATATAGCCAGAGAGTACTCGGGCTATATTATAAGAAGCTCTGCTACATTCCTGGGTCAAGGGGGTCCTGATAAGGCTTGTTGAACAGTGAGAACGCGACGCAGTGAATGAGCATGGTCCTTCGGGTGCCTGGTGGGCAATTTGTCACTACTGGACAGTGCAAGTGTTCCACGCTCCGGGAATCTGGGCAGTGCGGGACATTCTTCCACGAAGGGAGTGCGACCCGGTTGATGACAACCATGGGGAAGGACAGGAAGGACAGGATTCCCAAGCCACAAACAAATAAGATTTCTAACTACGCACAGCATTTGGGGCAGGGACTGGAACACCATGACAATAACAATGGGGGTGACCAGGTGCCTCCAGGCAGAAATGAAGAAGGCCTCCCCACACTGATGGACATTATCCAAGCCATTGAAACGACCAGGAAGGACCTGGTTAATAGGATTGACTAAGTGGCTATCGATGTTAATTTGCTTTGGGCCAGTATTGAAAAAGATGTGACTGCCTTACAATCCAAGGTCAAATCCCTCAGGGCTACAGTGGTTGACCTTAAACGGCAGGTGATAAAACTGGATGAGAGGGCAGAGGACTCAGAAGGGAGATCGCTTAGGAATAATTTACGCATTGTGTGGTTTCCCGAAAAAGCAGAAGGCCCCGCCACAGAGTTATTCCTGGAAGATTGGCTTGCCAAGGCGATTGCTCCCAAGACCCTCTCAAATTATTTTAACATCGAACGTGCACACAGGGTGCTGGTTACACCTCCTAGGCCAGGGGCTAGACATATTGCTAATCTGTTTATTTACAGAGACAGGGACTTCTTACTGCAGCTGTAATGAAACCGAGGACAGTTCCTTTATGAAGGTCACTCCATTTCCATTTATCCCGACTATACGCAGAGAGTTCAATATCAATGAAAGACATTTGTAGTGGTCAAGCGCAGGCTGCGTGATGTGAACTTAAAATACAGCCTTATGTTCCCCATGAAACTGAGGGTAGAAAATGAAGGACGTACCCTATTCTTTTACTCAGCAGGGGAAGCAACTGAATGGCTGGACGCCAGGGGACCGAGGGGGCAATGGCTGGTGTCATCTACAGAGTCCTGTGAAAGTCAAGCTGAACCGTACACAATGTATGATTGTAGACGGTCACAAAGACAGCAACGGACGGACTCTCAGAAGGGTCCGGGCAGAATGAAAGTTCTTCAGGATGGTACGTTGCATACGTCTGACACTGAGACTTTGCCAGAATCTATTATGCTGACCCAGGACCCGGAAACATACACCGAAGAGTAGGGGAGTGGACCGGAAGGATGGCGCAACTCTTCGATGGATCGGAAATGCAGATAAGTGTAACTGGCGGCGCGCCAGCACAATGGTGGTGCTAGTTATATATGGACTATGAGGTTGTTGAGGACTGTATATGACTCATTTCTAAACTTTTCTTTTTTTTCACTCTTTAAATATTGTAACAGATGTGGGTAGCCATGGGGCAGCGACGCCCCCCATTAGAGTTGACTACACGAAGGTCGCTGCAGAGCAATCTCGTGCCTTGGTTGGGTTCAGATCTCTTGCACAGCACTTAATCTTACAGAATTTATCAGGGCTGGAGTCAGGCTCGGGATTGAGCCGGATCTGTAGCTTGATATTTTATGGTCTAAAAGACGAGTTAAAGGGTTTAGGATGGGAGGCTTGGGGCAGTATGTGTCGAAGTTTGCACTGGATTCATTGCTATCAGTGGATCTCGCAAAACTGCCCATGGGGAGGGGAGGGGAAAGGGACAGTTCTAGTTATGTTGTTCTTATGGTTGCAGGGGGTTGTACACGGTCATGGGGGGGACTAACTATTGGACAAAGTAGGTCAGATTGGGAGAAATGGGACGAGCAAGACAGAGTTCAACTAGCACACCTCACTGCACTAATAGTCAATTATGGCGACACAGACAGGAATTGCTTAGTTGGATTATCAGGGGAACGGCGGGTTTGGAGAAAAGACGGAGCGTTTTTGCCTTTCCAAAACGATGTAAAGTTGGGATTGCAGGATTACAGGAAACACATGTATGGGGTGTACAATTCCGTGCATACGTAGGAAGTGGAGAGGGCTAGAGGCAAGATGGCGGCCGCCAGCTCAGACGTGTGAACTGGCTGCTCCTGTGCTCCTACACCTGTGAGGAGAAAGATGTGCGGCGGGACAGCGAGAGGGCGAGACGGCGAAGACAGGCCCTAAGTGCTTACCGAGACAGGGCAGAATCACAGTTTTCATATTACCAGCATGCTCGGATTTGCCGCGGCAATCTTTTTTGCTCATCTCCGCAGAATCCGCATCGGATACATTGCATCCACAAGGGGCCGGCCGTGGACGCTGGGCCGATTAGCTGCAACTCTTTCCGGCAAAAGTATCGGAGGACCGAGAGTAGGATCCTGCAGAACGTCGTCAATGCCGCCTAAGGGTGTAAAAGGGAAAGCCCGGCTCCCGGCCGACGCTGCTGGTGCCGCAGGAAAGACCGCAGAGATTTCAAGCGGTAAGAAAGCCCCTAACCTTAATGGCAAAACTACTAAGGGCGAGAGCGCTGCTAGCGCCAATTTTACGGTCCGCCCTGCCAAACGCACTATCCCGCAACTGTTCTCGCAAGGGGAGATACTCAGATTTCCCAGACTCCTCGAATGGATAAACTTTCAGGGTCACTGGGTTTTGAGGCTGTTGCTGAATCTCCGGGGCACCAGGAAGCGATGGAGGAGATCTCAGGTATACAGCAGACTATCCAATATACCGCTGTGGAAGAGGATAATCTTATACCTGGCAGGAATATTGATATGGCTAATGGCACCGGATTAGAGGCTGGACTCGACTGCACAGGAGTGAACAATAGTGAATGGGAGCCTGCGGAGCCGGTAAGCCATGACATCGATATAGCTGTACCTCAGAAATCTAGTAATGGTATTGACATTGAGGAAAGAAGTGATGCTGGTTCGGTTGGAGCTCTTAATGGTTTAGAGACTCTAAGTGTTGAATCGCTAACGAAGGAGGCTGAGTTGGTGGATCCTTTAGAAAAGTTTTTTTCATTATCAGATCATTCGGATGTGTCTAGTGAGGAGGTGGCGAGAAATGGGAAGAGCTCTATGGTTCATCAAGGGCGTGAGTTGAGCGAGCATAGTAGTACACCCCCTGAGGACACAGGAGGGGACTCATCGGAGGGAAGCCCTCAGACATCACGTAAGAAAAGTGCTTCGACAGAGAACTCTTGCTACATTGGCAATTCTCCTTCACCGGTGCAAAAGGCAGGGGTTGGACCCCCTGATGAGACAGATAAGTCAGATTCTGTGGCATGGAGAGTGGTAGAACCAACAGAAGATGTATCCCTGACTCTCATATATCAGACGATAATGACGCAGAGGGAGGAAATACGACTAGAGAGCCAGAGGACACAAAACGTCTGTCGTAAATTACAAAATTCAGTACGACGTATTGCCAAAACATGTACAGAGTTTACCGCAAGTATCACCGAGGCAGAAGTGCATCTTTCCTGTCTGGAGCTGGCAGTCCAAAAAATGATGAATGAGACTCTACGTGCGGGGAAGGACGAGATGCTATGGAAACTCACCGATCTTGAGAACAGAGCCCGGCGGAACAATTTGCGAGTCCTTCAAATTCCAGAGGGGCTAGAAGGACAGGATCCACGTAAATGTATTATCGAATTGTTTACCCATTCATTCCCAGAATTAACCCAATGGGACTGGCAGACAGAGGTGCAGAGGGTTCATCGCTTTCCCTTTTCTATTCGGGCTCGGCCTGGCCAGACAGCAGCAGTGTCTAAACCAAGGGCTATATTGATCTCGTTTAACAACTTTTTGGCACGAGAAGCTGTTTCTGGCCTGGCCCGACCCAATAGAAAAAGAGCTGGCAAAAGGGGTTGAATTCTTTGTTAGGCCTGATTATTGCCATCAGACGATAGAAAAACGATGGCAACTGTGCCAACTTATTCTACCATTTTAAGCTAAGGGGGCCCAAGCTTTTTTATTGCAACCAGCCAAACTGAAAATTGCGTATAAAGAAAATACCAGGTTTTTTACATCTGAAGTCCTTGCGAAAGACTTTCTGCAAACCCTTAAAGATGGATAAGGAGGGACTAGGTTCAAAGAGATTATTGGGCTTTAGAGTTTCTTTGGAGCTCTTATGTTTAAGTTCTTGTATATCTTTCTGCTTATGAAGCATTATACCGCTAGTCGTAGTATTTTGTTATATATATTTAGGGGGGAAGAGAACAAGTATGAAATATTGTTTGTTGACTGTTGTTTATTGACTTGTAGGTTCTTTTCCTTGTTTACCTGGTCTCTTCTTTTGCTCTTAGGGTTAACATGAGTAATTTTAGTTAGGTTATTAGTGGTGGGGCATTACACGGGTGTGGGAGGCACTTTAGGGTGGTGGGAGCATGTCATCGCCAGGACTAGTAGTCCTAAAGCCTCGACGTAGGGGGGTGGGATGTGCGGGTGGGGCGGTTGAGGGGGGGGGTGGGGGGGAGGGTGGGAGGGGAAAAAGAAAAATGAAGATCCATAACAGCAAAGAAAGGTGCAGAGATTTAAGAATATTTGTATATGGTCTTGAAGGAATATTAATTTGAAATATATGGCGAATTTAGGCCTTCGAATATGCACACTGAATGTGTGCGGGTTAAACAATTATAATAAAAGGCAGAGGGTGACTAGAGAGCTTCGGGTGATTCAGCCTGATGTAGTGTGTCTGCAGGAGACACATATCCCGTGGTCGAAACGTAAGATTTTGGCAGAACTAGGATATACAGTATTAGTAACTTCAAGGCAGTCAAGTATGATAAGAGGGGTGGCGATTTTAGCAAGACCTTCTATTCAAACTACTGGGCGTATACTGGCTGATATGTTTGGGCGGTGGGCTATTGTGGAATGTAGGACAGGGGGAGCAATATTTATCCTCTGCACAATATACGGCTCTAATTTTGATGAAGCCCCGATATTGGAATATCAAAATGGGGAGCTTGCTACATGGCCCAGTCCGCTATTTTTGTGTGGGGATTTTAATAAAAGTTTGACTTATGACGATTTTCAAAATTGTGGACGGAACTACAAAGGTAGGAAACCTAGGGTATGCAAGGCTCTTTTTCAACTGCTAACTCATCATGGGTTATTGGATGTTTGGAGTAACCTGCATAGGCAAGATCCAGGATATACGTTTTACTCATACCCCCACAATAGGCCTGTACGCCTTGATTATTGTTTCTTATCTACATTATTATTTACTGGCCTTAAAATTTGTGTGTACCCAAGGGTGACTTCGGATCACGCACCAGTGGTAGTGGAAATTCCGGCTCTTGGGCGGTGTGTACCCCCGAGAGCTTTTACATTTGATAGGAAGCACCTGATGGATGATAAGTTTATTGAGCATATGAAGGCCTGGATAAAGGAATTTTTTCAGGTTAATCAACACTCGGCGTCTTGGGGGATTGTTTGGGACACATTTAAAGCGGGTTTTAGAGGGGAAACACAGAGTTTTGGATTTTTAAAACTAAAATTAGCTAAGCAGGCATTCCAGGTCTTCTATAATGACTTTAAGATAGCTGAAGAGGAGCTGGCTAATGGGTTGGCAGCAGGATATAACACAGCAGCACTACAGAGTTATTTAGCTAGATACAAGTCTAAAATAAATTCAGAATGGAGTAAGGAGATTGCTATAAAATATCAAACTTATTGAAAAGAGTGTCATGAATACGGTGAGGCCACGGGACGATGTTTAGCCCAGAAATTGCGTATAAAAGAGGCCCAACAAAGAATAACGGAGAATAAAAATGCGGCTGGGGTCATTGTGTCTGATCACCAGGAAATTCTTTTATGATTTTTATACAGAATTATATACAGGACATGATACTGGGGGCTCTCTGATGGATATGGAACTATCAACCTCATTGTGGGGCCAACTGGCTCAGGCGGACGCTGAGATGCTTGATGAGCCTATTACGCTGGGGGAACTAGAACAGGCTATAAACTCTCTTGCAGTAGGGAAAGCTGCAGGACCGGATAGACCCTCCTTGGAAATTTTTAAGACCTTTTTCCAAGATATTATAATTGATATGCATAATGTGTTCCAAATGGCACAAAAAGGGGAGATACTGCGAACCTGGGCCGAGGCCAATATCTGTATTTTTAAGAAAAAGGGGAAACCATCTGAGCAGCCTTGGTCTTACCGCCCAACCTCTCTTCTTGATGCTGACGGTAAAATCTACGCAAAAATGTTGGCCACACAGCTGGCAAAAATTATAACACCAATAGTATTGTTAAAACAACACAGCTTTATACCTGGAAGAGGGACGGTAGACCATGTGAGTAGAGTAGTTACTCTCCTCGACATTGCACAGGTAGAAGCTGGAGAATTAGGTTTGATTTTACTTGATGCTGAAAAGGCATTCGACCAGGTGTCTTGGAATTTTCTTTGGAAGGGATTACAACAAATGGGTTTTGGGCAGGGATATATTCAAGGTTTACAGGCCCTATACCATCTTCCTTTGGCGAAAATATGCTCAATGGGACATTACTCGGAGACCATTTTGATTTCTAGAGGCACACAACAAGGGAGTCCATGTTCACCACTTTTATTTGCGTTGTATATTAACCCCTTTATTAATATGCTAGAGCAGAGCAAAAAGATTATGCCTTTTATTGTACGACAAGAATGGTTCCGTGTAATGGCATACGCCGACGATATTGTGATTGTTACCTCCAACCCATCTCTCGCAATTCCCGAAATAGAATCTTTAGCGCAGAATTTTGGGGCGGCGTCTGGGTATAAATTAAATACAGCCAAAACCCACATTTTATGTACAAGCCAAGCAATGGCTAGGGATGCTAGGCTGGTTAGGGAAGCTACATATTTGGGTATTAAGATCTACACCTCTATAAAACAGATTGTTGAGGTTAATTGGGGCGATATTATTTGGGGAGTAAAACGGTCACTTGAAAGGTGGGAGAATCTCCATCTGTCATTAGTTGGTAGAGCTAATGTTTCAAAGATGAACGTTTTAAAGATGAATGTTTTACCTCAGGTTATGTATTTTTTTAGGGCAGTGCCTCTGGAGGTACGTGCTAAACAAATCCAGCATCTACAATCACTCTGTGCCAGATACATGTGGGCCCCGGGCAAACCTCGAAGAACTGCGCGATATATGACTCTCTCTCTCGAGAAAGAGGAGGATGGTCTATACCTGATTTAGCTTTTTATTATTATTCTTGTATTTTGGTTAACGCACGTATTTTGTTGACTGGGGAAGAGGTTAGTAATTTGGCTGAAGCCCCCTCAATCTATCAGATGATCCTTGGCCCGGAGGTGAATCATTTTCTTTTCAAAAGATTGGATGGCAGCTACTTTAAAAGAACTCGCTTTAAGGTGTTAAATGCCGTCTTTAAAGTCTGGAAGATTGTACGGAAAAGCGTTAAGATCCCTGTACTCTCTCTGTATACTCCTGCTAATGCCACTGGAGTGTTGCCTTCGATCTTCTGGGACCAAGTGGCTACAGTCTGGAGAAGGAAGGGGATTATCTGACTTGGCGATATGTATCAGGTCGATGGGAGCTTATATTTATATGCGGAGTTGGCGGAGGAATACCATCTACCCCCAACCATTTTTAAAAAATATTTGCAAGTAAGGGACTTCCTGGGAAAACACCCTATCTGTACTACAAAGTCTAAAATTGTAGAAATCATTAGACTACAGGGGAACATTGGGGTAATTTGTAAAATATTGCTGGAGGGTATAACTGATGATTTAGAAAAGTATAACATTAAATGGAGAACCTGGCAGGGAAATCCAGAAATTTCATTAGAGAAATCTATTGACCTGTCTGGGAGGATTTTTATGGCAGTTAACTTAAAAAGCCAAAACTATAAAATGTTATTCAACTTGTACCACCCCCCTGTTAAGATGATGAACTGGGGGGGTCAGCACGATGGGAAATATTTCTGCTGTGGAACAGACAGTGCAGATATCTTGCATGTGTTTTTTGCTTGTACTGCATTGGACTCTCTGATAGGATCTATAGAGAGGTTTTTGGCAGAAAGTACGGGGGTTCCTGTTAAAATTTCTCAATCTATGATGTTGCTTGGAATTGTGGAAGAACTCCGCCAGGGGAAGCTATTGTATAAATATCGTTATTTCATTTTTATGGCTACAGCGGTGGCTCGATTAGCAATTGCGTCACTTTGGTTACATCAAGAGGCCCCGTCTTTCGAGATGTAGCGTGCTAAGTTTTTCAATGTTTACAATATGGAATACAGTCTATATGCTGTCAAAGGATATAGAAAAAGGAAACTGGGGTTACTGATTTGGGGTTTTTTGAGGGATTATATGGCAGGTTAATGAACTTTGGCCATGTGTAACTCAGTCGGTTTTCAAGGTATTTTGGATGTAGGGGACACTGTTCAGGACCATGGTCTCTGTTTCTCTTTGTGTTTTGGTTTATTATAATCAATGGTGGATGTTTTGATGTATGTTCTCAATTATGTATTATGCATTATGCTGCTATGGATCTTAGATCAAAAATTAAAAATAAAAATAAAAAAAGGAAGTGGAGAGGGCAGATGTATGCCACTTCCTACTTGGGGTTTGCAAGAGGGGCTATGATCTGGGTGGCCCCCGGAGTCCCTTTTCAATATATGAATCACATACTAGATCCCGTAAGAAGATATATTATCCTACATGGGAAATGGGAGGGTAAAGAGTTATGTATTGTCAACGTATATGCACCGAATGTGGACTGTCCTGACTTTCCCGGCCATTCTCAAAGCAGCAGTGCCATACACGGGGGCCGAGGTTGGTCTTCTGGGAGATTTCAATTGTGTCTTTGATGCAAACTTTGCTAGGGATCCACCAAGGGCTCAGACTAAGCCACGTATGTTCTGATCGCTAGACCAGTTGATGTAGGGCTGACAACTTAGGTATGAATGGAGAGCAAGGAACCCAACAGCGAGGGTGTTCCCTTGTTACACCCCTGCGGCCACTATGTTTAGTCGTATTGATCACTGTTGTCTAACACCAGGATTATCTGCGGAAACGCTACATCTTGGATCATGCACCCCTATTGCTTACCTTGCGCAGCGGACCTTGCCGCCCAGCCGTTCCGCTCTGGAGACTTAGGGTGGAGGTGCTGACAGATCCACCCTATGCCACAGTGGTATCGGAGACTCTGCAAAACTATTTCCAAGAGAATTGGGAGTCGGCCTCCACTAGACCAATCGAGTGGGAGGCCATGAAGGTGGTGGTGAGGGGGGTGTGTATGAAGACATCCTACGGGGTGAGGCAACAATTGGAGAGGGACATCTCAAAACTTGAACGCCAATTGAAGGGGCTGGAAGGCACTCTGCATGAGGTGCCTGAACACTTGGCTGAGTGGACCAGGGTTTGTGGGGAGCTGCTGGACGCCTGGTCCAGGATGGAAAAATTCACATATATATCGTATAGGCAACTTCTACATATGCAGAGGGATAGGTCAGGGGCATTGCTTGCAAGGTAATTAAAAACTGAAAAAGAACATACACCCATATTACAATTGCAGACTACTGACAGGCTCCTTCTGCAAACACAGGGCGCGATAGTGAAAGAATTTGCATCACATCTGAAAACCACATGCTCGGGTGCCCGGCGCGTTGTCCCTGGGGGGTTTACAGGAGTTTTTGGTCGGTGTGGTGCTTCCCACACTGGATGAGGAGGAGGTGGAAGCTCTTGGGGCGCCGATCTCCAGGGAGGAAATCCTGGCATCTATACGGAGATTAAAGATGGAGAAATGCCCGGGGGGCGGGGGTGGCGGGGGGGGGGGGGGGGCTAATGGGCGGACTTTTATCAGAAATATGCACCTTTACTGGTGGATCATCTGTTGTTCAAGTAGGCCCTAGACAATAAAGCGTTACCGGACTTAATGTCAGAGGCAATTGTATCTATGCTTCCTGAACTGGATAGGGACCCTCTTTTGGCTAGCTCCTATAGGCAAATTTCTCTCCTTAATGTGGATGCCAAAATCTTAAGTGGGATACTGGCGGCCTGGCTACTCCCGTGTATGCCTCAGCTAATCCATCCAGATCAGGCGGGGTTTATCCCTGGGCGGAATACCACTCATAATTTAAGGCGCTTGGCCCATGTATGGCATGCACCGAGTCTCGAGTCCGAGAATTGGGCGTTGGGCCTATTGGACATTCAGCAGGCTTTTGACTCTGTGGAGTGGGATTACATGTGGGCAGTGTTGGAAGGGATGGGGGTGGGACAGGCCTTTATAACATGGATGAGGGTCATATATAACCAGCCCATCCCCAAGGGCAAGTCTCAGAAAGTTTTGGTTTGACAAGAGGCACTAGGCAGGGGTGTCCCATGTCCCCGCTCTTGTTTGCTATTGCAATGGAGCCCATGGCCATTTCTTTACAAAAAAAGATGGAGAGATGGGGGATTAGACTAGGGAAGACACTACACGTGGTCTCTATGCATGCCGAGGACACGTTGGTATATCTGCGTAGGCCGGAGGAAGCAGTCCCTGTGCATATTGCGGAACTGGAAAGGTTTGGTGAGCGGTCGGGCTAACGCCTCAATCCAGGGAAATCAAAGTTGTTTCCCACGTGGGGCTTCATATAGAAGCCTGAGAATGAGCTCCCAATTGTTGGGATGAAGTGGGTTCCAGAGGGGGCACAATATCTCGGGATTACCCTGACACATACCAGCATGGCATATTTAGCTGAAAACATAGGGAAAAGGATTGACGATATCAGACGTTCTGTGGCCTTTTGGAAGGAGCTCCCATTATCATTAATGGGAAGGTGCCACTGATTAAAATGGTTGTCTTTCCGCGATGTTTGTACACATTGCAGAACTCCCTGTATTTGGTCCCACAAAAGTTTTTCTCACAGCTTGATTGCTCGATCATAGAGTTATTATGGGGGCACAAACGGAAGAAAATGAAGTTGAGCACTATGCAGAGATGCTAGGGGGGCTGGAGGTTTCCTGGTTACATTACTACTACATGGCCGCGCAATTGCAGAATGCGGTGCATTGGCTCGATGAACATGATAATTGGGAGAAGAGATTGTTGGCGGGCACGCACCAGGGAGTGGCGTTGCTGGACCTTTTTTTCCTGGGCTCCAGGGTGTCGGGGTCCTTTCCATGTGTCATATGTCACGTCGCGTTGGTCTGGGGAATAGTGCTACGGAAGATAATTAAACAAACACCATATGCCCCGTAGGCTCCGCTATGGGCAGTCACACCCTTTAAACAGATAGGCTATACCATGAATGTTCACAAATGGAAAGAGGGGGGTTGTCTTGCGATGGGAGACCTATACGTTGCACGGCGGTTTGTGACACGAGAGGAAGCAGATAACACCTTTCAGTTGGGTAGGGGACAGTTCCTGCAGTAGGCCAAGATCTCGGCAGTGGCCAGAAAACTCTGGCCGGCGTTCCCACAGGAACCACACATCACAATAATATTGCAGATGGTGACCACTTTGGCGGGGGGAAGAAGGTTGGTATCACACGTGTACAATCCACTAAAGGACGACAACCCGGCTGCTCCCCTTCAAATACAAACAAAATGGCATGAGGTAATAGGGGAGCCTCTATCGGACACACAATGGCGGTAAGCGCATGAGGGGGTCAAGCAGATAAGTTCTAATACTCGCTTCAAATTAACACAATATAACGTGGTACACCAGACATACCTCACACCTCGGGTATTACACAAAATATACACGGACCGAGCAGACTCATGTCCTAGATGTGGAGGCTCGGATGCACACTTTATTCATATGTATGGGACTGTCCTAGAGTAGCCCATTATTGGGGGGCTGTCATAGATACCTTGCAGACTGTCACGGGATGGACTATACCGGCTAATATTAAAGGGGTGGTATTGGGGTTATTACCCACGCCCAAGAATAAGAAACTCACTAGGAGATTTATACAGTTGGGTCTTGTCTTGGCAAAACGCTGAATTGCAATTCACTGGCTGAGTCCTGAAGCGCCCACGTTAGGGAAATGGACTAGAGATTTGATAGAATGGCCCACAGCAGAAGTTGAGTGAATGAAGAAGGTTAGGAGGGATGAAAAGCTTGAGGAAGATGCGAGGGCTTGGTACCTAATGATTACAGAATTGACCATGGAGACGGGTCCCTGGGAGAGGGAGGCACTCTACCTGAGCTCCACTCAGATGGAGGCAGACCTAGCACGTCCACCCGCGATTTCCCATACAGCAGAAAATAACACAGATGGTTAAGGTATCCAATAATAAGATGGTCTCCGAGTCTTGTACGCAACGTAATCTCCCATGACCGAGGGAGGGGAGGGATAAGGAGGGGATGGGGTAGGGGGGGATAAGTTTTACAGTCAATGTTAACAATGTTTGAAAGACTGAAACCATAATCTGGGATTCGCAAACAATACTCACAAGTTTAACAGAGTAATGATACTGTCTTATGTTGCATGATTGTATATCCTGAGCAACTAAAACTAAGATGGCTGTGTTTAATATAATGTGTCTGTTCTGAAAAGTGGTTCCTCATGTAAACATTATTTTTAAAAAAATCATTGTCAGTCACAAATTAGAAGTATTCAACATATACATCAATGTAACATTTACCTTTGTCTAATGCGAGTCCTGTACTGTATCCAATTTCAATATTCACAAAGTTTTCAGACTGATCAGTAATCAAGGTGAAATAAACATACCTGTAATAAATCATTCAAATAAAATCTGTAACATTAATTAGTTGGTGCAAGTGGCCATTACTATGATGAATGCCGGCACCTAAATTCAATCGACCATCACATACTAAGTTAACTAGTGTATGGACTTAACAAAGTAGATGTCAAGAATTCCTGTCATACAAGGGAAACACGCCCTTATGTAAACAGGAGAGCTGTTACATAACTCAAGGGAAACACGCCCTTATCTAAACAGGAGAGCTGTTACATAACTCAAGGGAAACACGCCCTTATGTAAACAGGAGAGCTGTTACATAACTCAAGGGAAACACGCCCTTATGTAAACAGGAGAGCTGTTACATAACTCAAGGGAAACACGCCCTTATCTAAACAGGAGAGCTGTTACATAACTCAAGGGAAACACGCCCTTATGTAAACAGGAGAGCTGTTACATAACTCAAGGGAAACACGCCCTTATGTAAACAGGAGAGCTGTTACATAACTCAAGGAAAACACGCCCTATAAAGGGAGGAACCGGGAGGTACAAGGCTGTCGGATATTGTGTTTACACCAACGTACCTGCTTCGTGAAGAGCAGTGTTCCGGAGTGGTGCTCCAGTAAGGCAAGAACGGAGGTAGGTCGAGTCGTTACTCCCTGGGCCGTGTCTTGCCCCATCGTCACCTGTGAAGGACCCGGAAGCTCTACCGGTCAACCATTGAGCTTCGCTTTTTGACTCGGCTGAGTCCAAGCGCAGTGGCGCTTTTGCTGGTTGGAGTCGTAACTCCCAGCCCGACCAGAGACACAGGGACTGCCAGCTGTAACGCACACCAGGAGGTGTTTGCCGCGTTACAGACTCGGAAGTCCACAGGATCGATCGAGCGGCTGCTCTCGGTTCAGTCTTCTTGCTTGTGATTGGGGTATCGGTGACGCATCACCAGGAGGTGACTCCGCGTCCCGGTGCAGTCTGAGGAAGAGGTTGAGCGGCTGCTCCCTTCAGGTAGAGACCCCGGCTGGGTGTTTCCCTGACTCCTCGATTCTCCCCAACACTCTTCGTGCCCCTCACAGCCTACCGATTGGCATTGTCGGCCATTTCATTTCTGCCCTCTGTTGGCATACGCCGGGATCGGCGTATATGCAGAGGACGGTTAGGACCATCCGTGCTGTGGGCTGGTAACGTACTTAGCCTGGAGGATTCCAGTGACTATAACTTTTGTTTGTTCTTTGTATTTTATTTGCCTTCATTAAAAGAACTAACCCTTCACAAGTGGTTGCGTCCTCATTGTCGTGTCTGTTAAACGATCCTGAGACGTTCAGGGCGTTACAGTAGACATTAAAAAAATCAGTTGTATTACATGCCATCATGGTAAAGAAAAATAAGTACTTCACATTTTATTCTGAAACATTGCTAAAAAGCAAACAATTGCTAAGGAAAATTAATGCAAGGAGGACACATTTGGTCAAATCAAAAGTATGTATTTATTCAACACAATGAGATAAGGCTCTCAAAATAATTGTCAAGCCACATGGCAATCTAGAATGTCCATAATGGTGCAGTGTTGTGGAGTGGCTCAAAGCTTGCCTTCTAATGCACTGCCAGGAGTAACCTCCTCAGGAAGGGACATCTAGTGGGCAGAGCAGGCACCTCACAGATCTTGCATGGGAGGGGGATTGGGTTTGGGAGGAGTGGCCTTGGGATTAGGAGGGGGGGTTTGGGAAGGCTGCTTCTTTGTTTGGTAGGGGTGGTTTGGGATGTGGAAGGGGTTCATTGGGATGTAAGAGGTGTAGATGTGAGTTTGGCAGGGGTTGGTTGGGATGTATAAGGGGTGTGTTGGGGTGTGGAAGGAGTAGATTGGTGTTTGCTTGGGCTGGGTTTGGAAAGAGTTAGGGCAAGGGTAAGTGGGGGCATTTTCTACGGGAAAATGGGTAGGGTGTTCGGGAGGGAATTGGGTTTGGGAGGTAGAGGGAGTGGCAGTGTCTGATGTGCATGTGTCTGTTGAAGGTGCAGGTGCTTGGTGGTCTGGTATATGTCAGTGTGTCTTGTGTCATAGGTGTCTGTTGTGTGGATGAGAGTGGGAATTTTAATTTTGTAGCTGTGAATTATAATATGTGTGTATGTGTCTGTGTGGATGGGAGTGCTGTGGAAGAGCTGGGTGTGGTTCATGTGTTTGTGGTGGTAGCTGAGGTGTCTGTGGGTGTGCTGGGGTGGGGGTGGTGCATGTGTGAGTGGTGGTTTCTGTGGTGTCTGGTTTTGCTGGTGGTGGGGGTGGTGCATGTGAGGGTGGTGATGGATGAAGTGTCTGTGGTTGTGTTGGTGGCAGGGGTGGTACATGTGAGTGTGGTGGTGGTTTCGATGTCTGTGTATATGCTGGTGGAGGGGGTTCTGCATGTGGGTGTGGTGAAGGGTATGGTGTCTGTTTGTTTGGGTGTGCACCTGTGTTTTTTGTGATGTTTGTGTTTCTGTGTGGGTGTGCTGCTTATGTCAGTGTGAGTGTGTGTGCGAAAAGGTACAAGTGTGCTTGGGACAGGTCTGGGAATAGGGAATTCAGATTGGGACAGGGTGGGAGGTGGGGCACAAGGTTGGGATGGTTGGGAGGCTGCGGTCCGTGAGGAGGCCAGACCTTGAAAATACCTCTGTAGGTCAGCCAGAGCACTATGAACGCCTTCCAGGTTGGCTACCATTTGCAGCAATTGACAGCCAAGCTCCTTGATAGACTTCAATAGTGCAGTATGGCCTACAGAGATATCCTGGAGGAGATCAATAGCCTCCAACACAGTAAGGAGGACAGGGCAAGGGGTGAGGTGCCTGGAGCGAAGGAGATACCACCCCTTTTAGGGGGTGTGGGCTTGGCCAATGGGGGGCAAGAGGGAGGGTGGAGATGGTACTCTGGGTGGTGGGCAAGGATACAGGTGTAACAGGATTAGTAGGGTCTGCCACCACTAGGGAGTGCTAGCTGGAGGAGGCATCCAAAGAAGATGTTGAAGAGTTGGCCACCTCTGTTGCACTCCCCTCACCCTCCGTGTCACTGGGTCCCTCGGTATCAGTGGCCAGCTGCATCCCCACCTACATTGGCAACTTCTTCACCAGCCCCAGATGCTGATGAAATAACATATTCAATAGTTGTATTGAGTCTGTGTAAATGGAACTGATGACAAAACAGTTCCCAAGTTTACAGATTTTACCTGCTTCAAGGCTCTCAACATCTTTAGCATAAGCTCATGCATGTAGGTAAAATTCTCAGAAAACATTTGGTCACAGTTGTGTTGTTTCCTAAGATAGATCCTATATCATGTATGATCTTGTCTGTTATCCATTATCATGTCTCTCCAGGAACTGTTTCACACCTCTGAATGGTTGGTCTTTGTTGTTTAGAATAGTGAACTGATGCCATCAAGTAGGATATCAACCAAAAATACCTTTGTACGATGTATTCTACATACTTTTCATTCTTTTTTAAGTTTTAAGAAAAGGTTTATCCAACTTAAGATGGTATACAATAAAATAGTACAAAGCAATAAAACAAGAATTACAAAAAGGGGCAAGATAAAAATAAAAAAAGCAGAAGAGAGAGAGAGAACAAAGTACATTGCATATTAAACAAAACATTACAGTCTGATTATTTGTCAACTTTACAAACTTGAGAGAATATAAGGAGATAGTTGATATTAGCAAGTCTTAGAGAACTTTTGTGTGGAAGTCAGGGAGGTTGTAAAACTTCTTGGAGAAGAGGTGAGGGAGTAAAAGCTGTAATAGCGGAGTGATCTGGAAATTGAGTGACAGGTGTCCATAGGGCTTTTCGTTTTAACGCAAGAGATGAAGAGTGCATTAAGCAGTATCTAATCCGTGACTGTTTCAAACTGCATACCACCATGCCTTAAAAGAAAGTTGTGTAAAATCTTTCCAATTATCTAACATCGGCAAAGGAAAAGGAGCATTAGCCCAGTCCTCGGAAACACTTCCCAGAAACAGAGACGTTGCTTTGAAAAATAAGTTTAATTTGGCGCCAAACTTGTAACCAGAAAGTAGAAACTAATGGGGCACGCGAAGAGCAGATGCATCACGTCAGCTTGTGGTGCAGAGCAAGTTCAACAATTGCCAGGGATATCCTGGTTAATCCTATGCAGGAAATGAGTTGTAATAAAAAGTCTGTTGTAAATTTTAAAAAAGTGTTTGTGTAGTTTTAGCAGCACAGGAGGATTTCCTAATCTAGTTCCAATTACGTTTCCATGAGAAAATAGATATTGTGGTGGAAAGGTCCTCTTCCCATTTAAGTGCCGCCGTGGTTTTGGACCTCGAAGTAGTGGAATCAAGTAAGTGAGAATAAATAAGTGATGCTTTAGGGCATGTTGGTAGAATTTCAGTTAATTTTGTAGGTGATGGAGATTCAATGAAAGGAGAAGTTTTAAAACAGTTATAGACTTGAATCACAATCTCTCATAAAAGAAGAAATTTAGTTTGGAAAGTAGACAGAAGGTTGAAAAGATTCTGTAATTGAGGAAAAGTAAGAAAAGAATCCTGATCGAATAATTGGTGCACCCAAATCAATCCTTTAGTCCTCCAGGAGTGCCAATAAATAGGATGCCCTTTCAATTGAATAAACAAGGTATTCCATAGTGTAGAATTGAGAAAGGAGTCGAGATCAATGGGTCAAAAATGTATTACCGACAATAGCAATTTGGAAGTGTTATTGATAATAGGGTTGGACACTTTCCGAGGTTTCTTTACAAAAGACAAGAATTCTGTAAAGGGGAATGGTGACGAGAAAGTTTGTTCTAAAACAACCCAAAGCGGAGTGTATAGCAAAGAAGATGTAATCCAGTGAGAAGATTGTTGTAAAAAGAAAGACTTATGATAATTTGAAAAGTTAGGGAAATTTTACTCCACCTTCAGCTTTAGGTTGTTTCAACCTAGCTAGAGACATAAATGGTTTCTTGATGTTCCAAAGGAAATCAAATAATATAGAATTATTTTCTTGGAATATTGGAAATGGTGAAGAGAATCACAGGAACCAACATCATCTTAATCGTGTCAAGATGTCCACTCCAAGACAAATGGAGGGGATGCAATTTACTAGTTAGAGAAGTGATTGACTGAACACAATTGTCCATATTAGTTGAAATACAAGACGTGATGGAGGATGAGAATTGAAGACCGAGATATTTAAGTTGTTTAGGTCGCCATGTGAATTGGGAAGAAGAAAAATCATGACTAAAAGTAAATTTTTTGAGAGGAAGAATTTCACATTTGTCAGTGTTATGCTTATATCCATAGACAGATGAAGAAGAATCAACTTCTAACATAAAAGCTGGAAGCGAGGAGGTAGGTTGAGAAATGAATAATAAAATGTCATCAGCGTATGCAGCTATTTTAACATGATCTGCGCCGTGGATGAAACCCTTTATGTTAACATTCTGACGAATCCGAGATAAAAAAGGTTCCAGTGCTAGGTTAAAGAGGAAGGGTGAAAGAGGGCAGCCTTGTCGGACCCCCCTGTGTAAATTAATGAAAGAGGATGTGAGTCCATTAGCACAAATAGCTGCCTTAGGGAAAGAGTAAAGCAAAGAAATGGGTCATGTATTGTGGTCCAAAACCAAACCAAGATAAAGCTTGAAAAATGAAGGACCAGGCGACACAATCAAACGCCTTCTTGGCATCTAAAGCAATGGCCACTATAGAATTGGGTGCATTTGCAGATCTAGAAATAACATAAAAAAATAAATGAGTTTTGTCTGAAAGAAGTCTACCTTTGACAAAGCCAGATTGTTCCTTACCTAAAAGGTCAGGAAGAAGGGTTTCCAATCTCAAGGCCAAAGCTTTAGACATTTTTTTACAATCTAAATTAACTAAAGATATGGGTTGATAGTTCTTACAAGAGTGAGGGTCCTTGCCTACCTTCGGGATGAAACATATATAAGCGTCAAGAAACGAGCCGGAAGAAGTATCCAAATTGAGGAAAGAGTGAATTAACAAACAAAGTTTAGGAAGAATTAGTTTGGAAAAATATGTGTAAAAAAAACTCAGCTGTAGAACCGTCGGCGCAGGAGCCTTGTCTTTTTTAAGAGAAAGTAACGCTAGTTGATGCTCTGTTTGAGTAATATCTGTCTCTAAGATTGAGAAATCAACTTGAGAATATTCTGGCTTTAAAATAGAAGAGAGATCATTTGAAATGTCAGAGTCAGAAGATGAGTGCTCCGGTGTATAAAGGTCTGTATATAATTTTTTAAACTGCGTTAAGATATCTTGGTTGTGGTGATGAGAGGAATGATCTTCATCAATAATTGATTCAATAAATAGTTTGTTTTGTTTAATTTTTAGGAAATTAGCTAGGAGTTTCCCAGCTCTATTTTGACCTCCATAATACTTAGCACTAGATTTGAGGAGGTATGAAGCAGCATTGTCAGTGGATACTTTGTTGAAATTGATTTTGGCTTTTATTAGCTTATTTAGAATTAGTTGGGAATTGGAAGTATAATAAGAGAGTTCTAAATCTTTTATTTCATTAAGAAGTAGATTAAAATTGGGATTGCGACCAATGTCTTTTAAAAAAAAAATGAAGTTCATGATAAAATCACGAGCTGAGGCCTTGAATGTATCCCAAATAATGGGAAAAGACATGCCTTCCATTTGATTGAGGAGGAAAAACTCCTGAGCAAAAGTGGTGAAGGAGGAGGACAAAGAAGAATCAAGTAATAGGGAGTTATGGAATCTCCATCTTCTAGGGGAAATAGATTTACGTATAATGTCTAAATGAAGAGAAATTGGGGTGTGATCAGATATCAGAATGGATCCAATATCCGCTGAGTGTAGGGATTGAGTGAGATGGTGTGAAACAAAGATATAGTCAATTTGAGATTGTGTATGGTGAACGCTAGAGAAAAATGTGTATTCCCTCAGGGTATGGTTGTATAGGTGCCATGCATCAGTTAGTTTATGTCTCTGGAAAGCTTGCACAAAAGCTTTCTGCAATTTGTTAGGGATGTAATGCGATGCAGATTGTCTGTCCAAAAAAGGGTCAGCGAATAAATTGCAGTCACCAGCAAGAACTAGACTGCTATCTGGGTATTGTAAGAGCTTCTGAGAAATTAGAGACCAAAATTTACAATCGGGTGCTTTGGGCCCATAAACATTAAATAAAACAATTGGTGTTTTATCACACTGCAATTTAAAAACGACCATCTACCCTCTGTGTCTTTTTCCATAGAAATCAGTTCAATTTTCAAGGACGTATGGCAAAGGACTGCCACTCCATGTTTTTTCCCCAGAGCGGGAATATAAAAAACCTCACCCACCCATCCTCTCTTCAAATTTACACTTTTGATATCTGATAAATGTGTCTCCTGCAAGAAAATGATATGTGCATTAAGTTTTGCTAAATGAGTGAGAACACGTTGTCACTTGATGGGAGAGTTGAGGCCCCTGACATTCCAGGAAACCATTGTCAAGGCCATGTTAAACAAGCAAATTGCATAAAACAATCAGACCTTGGTTGAAAAAGAGCATGATTAGATCTGGAGAGAAGGAAAAGAGAATAATCTACAACGAATAAGATAAGTTAGAAATTTTGAGATAAGAGAGGAGTGAAAAGGTAGAAAACAGGAAAGAAGGAGAGAAAAAAGGAAATGCAATATCGCGTGAAATACAAGAGATTGCAACATACATTAAGAAAACACAGACAGGGTAAGCAAACAGACTAAAAGGATAGCATACCTAACAAAAACCTTATAAAGATGAGGGAGGGAGCACATGAGGAAGACATCACGTCCGAACCCGAGGGGGTGGCATGACGCGAGAAGGGAGACGATGCAATAAAAAGTGGGGAACAAAGACATCCGGACCATAAATACGCCACCTGAAGGACCAAAAGAGAAATTTGAAAACATTGGACAGAGAAACATCAATTTATTATTCAATAATACCACAACAAGAAAAACTCATCAACATGAAAAGTAGCGTAATAACTTCTAAAGGAGAATGTTAACAACATAAAAACTTAACAGCGAAAGGCAGTCATTTTGTAGATACTGAGGGAACGATACCCATAACATCATCACTGCAATGCCATAAGAAAGTCACGCAAACGGGAAGTCATTGTTTTGTTATTGTATCTGACTTTGAAAAAGCATGGGTGAAAAAGGCAAAATTGGCTTCACATTGAACGCAAGGTAGGTCTCATGCTCAAAAAGTCTCTTCTTCTATCGGCTGTGGTTTTGGTGTAATCCTGGGAAAAATACAAGGCATTATCAGACCTTGAGATTTTCCTGAGGCGACGCGCAGCTGAGATGACCTGCATTAACTCCGTAGACTCCAAGAAGTAAAGAATGACCGCTCTTGATCTCTTCGAAGATGAAGCAGATGTGGAGGGGCACCCTAATCTGTGAGCTGTTTGTATGTTTAGTTGTAACTTCTACGGTAGTTGTAGGATCTGAGGTAAAAAGGATTTGGAGAAAGAAATGCTATCCATCTCTTCTGTACCTTCAAGAAGACCATACATGTGTAAGTTATTATGTCGATTTTGGTTCTCAAGGTCTTTGACTTGTCTTTGTAGGGAGAAGACTTGTATTTGCAAAGAGTCCAGTTGAAGAGATGTATCATTAAGCTGTGATATTTGTTGTTCCGCCGAAGATAAACGTTCTTCCATAAGTGACCAACTATCTGTTAGAGTTTGTAATTTGGCATTGGTGTCCTCAATAAAAGGGCGTAAAGCCCTAATCTCTTCTAATAGAATATCAAGTGAGGCTGCAGGCATAGTTTTTGTAGGTGAGGTAGGATCTTTTTTGAGCTGCTTAAAATGTGATTTGTTGGGTTGAGCTTGAGATGACCCTGCATGCGAGATAGAAGAAGAGGCCACGTTCGACCCTATGTTAGAGGATAGGCTAGCCATTGCGGTGGAGATTGCCGAGAACGGCAGGCGTCTTCTCAGCTTCCCTGCAGAATATTGAGTTGAAGAAAGAAAAACCTTGGACCTGGCCATGTAACTGAGTCACATGAAGAAAGTCTCAATTCGGTGGTAATTATATTCCTCCGCTTAGCAGTCAAGCTCTGACAAAGCAAGTAAAGAGTTCAAAGAGATTAAATACAGGCATGCCATTTAGAGAAAAACATATAATTGAATAAAATCTCCACAGAATTCTAACAAAAGCAACACCTGTGTCAAAAATGCTGCAGCAGGTTAATTCTTGCGTCAGGATAGGAGAAAAGCAAAAATGTAGGTCAGAATTAGCCAGAAAGTCCAGAGAATACATAAACAAACATTGCATGAAACATTGCCTTTGAGAAACCAGGTTGCTTCACAGTAACCATTGCCTTTAAGGAGTAAGAGCTACCTTCAAGGGAGGAGCCTGTTAATTAGTTTCCTCCGAAAGCATGCAGATACTTCTCACACAGCCAAGATGGTGGCTGGCACTGAGGGAGAGGAAACAGTTGCTTCATTCGTTGTCTGTGGGCACCCTCAAGACTTGAAAGAGGCAAAAAACGCAGCCGCTGTGCATCCCCAACTAGAAAAGGGTCACACAGCTAAAAATTAGTCGAGGGGGTCGTCGTCACATGGCTGGTGTCTGTGCCTTCCACCGGAGCCTCACGAAGACATGCCCTACTTTGTCACGTGGTACGCCATGCCCCCCCATACTTTTCATTGTTAATAAGTAAAATATGAATAAATGTGCATCAACAAATACTGCAATGTTGTACCAATACTAGCATAAACTGAAAGAAGGTTACCTTTGTTTGGGCATTTTACAATGGTAACACTTACTTCAAGTCACTAAACAATATGTCAATTGTCAAAAATTATAAATTAACTCTGTACTGAAGTAGCTTAGCAATACTATGTAGATACCTATGCTATTGAAGACACAAATATTTGTGTGGATTGAAAAGTGACTTCTACAACATAAGTAAATTCTTTGCCTTGAAACATTTCTAATACACGTCAGTACAGAGAAAAAACATCTTCACATGTGACTCCTAAATATCTCTAGTTATTTGAACTTTGTTGTATGTTTGTGAAATTGTTTCACTAAATATGCTGGCTTTCACTGTAGTCAAAAAGTTGCAGAACATCACAGTAATCATTACATACAATTATTCATATATAATAATTACTTCAAAGATTCAAATGTAATCACAATGTGCAATATATTACACCTTGATGTATTTCAACATTTACCTACTGAGTCATGAGTTTGGCCTGATTCTGAATTTTCCTGATGGGATACTCCTACATATATGTGATGGAACGTTCCATCTTTCATAAGTCCCTTTAAGTTTCCCTTTTTTCTCCATCATTGATTTTTCATCTGGACATGTCAAAGGAAATTGAGAAATGGTTTTGGGTATGTGTTACTCTGTCACCAATGTTTACACATTCCTATCTGTGTTTCATAAAAAAATGCATCACAATTGTTCCTCCAAAAACAGACTGGCTTACACACACATTTGTGAAGGAGTAAGACATCATGACAATCTGTCACTTTTAACATGTATGAAACAGTAATTCTGATGCAAACACAAATTTGATATGTTTTAATTCCAAAATGTATCCATCAATTCTGATATCACTAGTCATTTTGGATCACATGCTCACTCTTGTTTGTATAGAATCACAACTTAACAATGTGGTATTTGGTACATGCACCGTATCATAAGAGCCAAGTATGCTATGTCACATGTAATAGGGCTACCATTACATCATCTACAACAGTGAAGGAGCATCGCACCTGACACAGTAAAGACTATTGGCCTGTTTGTTACAACTGTCCCTCATGACATCAAAGAACCTGATGTATATGTGGAGTTTAGGCAGCCATTTGTCTGCTCAGCACAGTCCTTTGGTTGTGAACAGGAGGGATCCTTTCCAATAAAATAACAGACAAAGCACAACATCGAACACTTTGTACTAAGCTCACACCTTAAATAAATCTTCTTGTGTGTTGGACATTGTTCACCCTCAATGTTGATTTATAAAATTCTGGCTGTAACAAAAATATTGTCATGTAACATGTGAAAATCTGATAAGAACTTACCCCCTTTGTTGCTGCTGTCAGGCCCTTAACTGCCCGTCATTCTCTAGATAGGCCACAGCAAGAATACAGGCCATTAGTGGGGTCAGGGTACGGGGCATGCATTTTTCACATTAAGAGGACTGCCTGAGCTGAATTTCCATTGACTTTATGGTTGAGCATCGAAGGTCCTTCCACCTCTTGAGGCAATGGACACTGTGCTGCTTGTAGATCCCCAGGATCCGCACTTTCCTGGCGATGGCCTTCCAATTGTCCCGCTTCTGATGGGCGTTGACCTGTATGGATACAAGAAATGAAAGAAAAAACAATGGTTTTGTGACTTTTTCTTTGTCTTTGTCTGTATTGATGTGTCAAAAATGTTTCTACATTTATTACTAGCATGACTCATAAGTTAGCATGCAACATGTGCATTTTCACGTGAAGACCAAGCAAAATATCTTAACCCCTTCGCTGCGGCGGAAATTCCGCCGCAGCGCTGGGGGGTGCGGGGGGGCAGCGCGGTGGCCCGGTGCTCATGACGGAGCCACGCCGTCATGAGCCACGGTTGGGCTGTGCTCATGACGGAGTGGTTCCGTCATGACTCCGCCCACAGCGCTAATCGCCCGCACAGGCGGGGAATTAGCGCCGCGTGGGCAGCGCGGCCGCCAACGGCCGCAGCGTGACGGAACCACTCCGTCATGAGCACACGGCAACCGTGGCTCATGACGGCGTGGTTCCGTCATGAGCACGGAAGGAGTTAATACACACTTTTGTTGTGACCTGTTGACTACCCTCATCCCATGTCATGGCCTAAACTCACCAATCCAGGCCTGTGACATCGTCTAGCCCATGAGGCTCCTACATATTCTGTGATCTGACCTACTTCTGACCAGTGTAAAAGATTGTGAACTACTGAAGGCTAAACATAAATACGTATGGCACAGTGAATACTGGCCACTGTGAGTAATGGGCCTGCAGTTTGGACAAGACACACTTTAAAATGGGAGAACAATTAAATGAAGTGTTAGCTCAAGAAACTAGGTAACTCTCCCTTTCAACTGTTGTCCATTTAAAAGCATTCAGGGGTATATTTGTATGTACACCTCAACATTTGACCTGGCAAGGATATATGTTTATGACAGATATACCTCAGTGCTTCAGCTGTTTGTCCCTGTGACTCAGGCCCAGCCTTGGCCATTTTCCTGACTGAGCACTGCTCATTGTCAGGCCTTGTAATCTGCAGCCGCCTGATGATCATGATGTCACATGAACACAGCCTTCCCTTAACTTTTACATGAGAAACTGTCCTTGTGCCCATCTATTAAATAACCTCAAAGCTGTGTGGCACTGTGAAGGGGTATGGGAGCTACTGGTAGTTCCCATACAAATGTTTGGAGAGTCCTTGATCTAGGCTGAGTGATTTGTGGGACCATACACATAGCTAACATCATTTTCATTTGGTTCATACAGGAAAACATTTTTTTCTTCAGTTGTGAGAGTATGTAATGTGTTGTCTAAGTTCTATTATGTGAGCTTTCAACGTGGCATATGTAATTCAAACATATACATAGATATATCTCTACATACACACCCATTAGAATCTAGGGCTTTAAACACACAACACATACAAATGTTGTTTTTCCCATGTAAAATGCTTGGAAATCCCCAACATCATTGTCCTTTGTAAGGAACAACATTATTTGACAATTTGTAGTAATTACATTACAAATTGTTAATGTAAGACACTGGATTTATGAACTGTCTGTCTCCACAGCTTCCAGGAACCAACTGGTCATCCTGGTGATTCAAAGCACAGCACTCCATTTCCATGACAATGACATCATAGTGATAATGGACATGAGCATGCACATAGATTATATATGGAGGTTAAAGAGAGACTACTACAACATCTCCCATCTCTCGACAGATTCCAGAACAAATAAATAAATAAACAAATAAAAGAATATAAAAAACTATCTTAAAAAAACAACATTCAAATACCACCACAAAGATGTAAACATAATAAATAATAGACCTCAAATTGTAAATGACACTTAAATAATGCTCACACAAAGGACTAAAAACTATAGATCTAAACGATTTGGTGGAACACTGGTTCTATTGCTTCTCCGAGGAGGAACATACTTCAACAAATGAGACTCTTTTCTCTGTTCCTCCTTTTTTTTTTAAAACCTCTAGCATTAGGTTGATCTTGACTCGAGTTTTCTGACTCAAGACCTAACTGTGTAACCACCTTCACTGGTACTTTATACACTCTAGAAATGGTCCACCAATTTTTCCCATTAATTCTTATGGCAAAGCGTGAAGTAGCATCTACCCTAGCTGGTGGACCAAACTTGGACAATCCCTTGGGAACATTCAAAGGAGATTTTATCCTGACCCAATCTCCAACCTTGACTCTAGACTCAAAATTGTCTTCAACATTCACCATGGATTTAGAAAATGCACTGCACTCATCTTTCTTGCTGTTTCTATTCTCAACATCTTTGGACGACATCCCCCATTTTTTCATCCATGCTGGGCACATGTGAAAAGAAGCTTCCCTTCCTCTCAGCAAAGCAAAGGGACTAGAACCAGTAATGGTACTTGGAGTCGTACGATGAGCTCACAACATACTACTCTGCACCGCCTCTCTGATGTCTACCTTCCCCGAAACAGCCCACTGAACACATTCAACCAAAATCCTGTTATTGCGCTCAATAAAACCATTGGCTTGAGGATGATATAACGCCTAACGTCGGTGTGCAATACCTGACGGATTCAAAAAATCAGACATTTCCTTCGAAGTAAACTGCACTCCATTGTCAGAAACTATTTCTCTGGTAAATCCTTCCCTGACAAACAGGCTCTGGAGAAATCTTATGACTTCTTTTGAATTGGGATCAGACATAAAGTGGACCTCCCACTACTTACTGAAATAGTCAGCGACCACCAAAGCAAACTTGTATTTGTTGGATAAAATAGTGAATGGACCCACAAAATCTATGGCCAACTTTAACCAAGGACCCTCTGGCATTTCAACACGTTGTAACGGGGGTGAAATGACTTTAATGACCTTATCGCTCGTACAACATGTCATACACCCTTCAACAACATCATTTATTTGACGATCCATAGAAGGCCACCAGTAGATCGCCTGAATCCTTTTTTTTGTGTTGGTTTGACCCAAATGCCCTTCATGACCATAATCAATAATGCGAGCCCTGAGGGACACTGGGGGCACGAACTTATCTCCCCGCATGACCATTCCACCATCCTCTACAGAAAGTTCTTCAGCCACCTTTGCAAAAGGATGAAGATCAGAGTCCAGATGCTTCTCTTTAGGCCATCCCAAAACTATAAAATCCCTCACTTTTCCAAGTAAAATATCGGATTCCATCCCGCGGAACCAATCATGTTCTGAAAAACATCCAATACAACAGGCATCCACAGCAGCAATGAGGCACTCATCCGTTATATCAATATCACACAAATCTTCCTTTAAAGGTAACGGTGACCTTGAAAGATAGTCAGCCCTCGTGTTTTTCCCACCAGGTATATGCGCAACCAAAAAATTGTACTGCAAAAGTTTAGCACTCAATCTAGCAATCCTTGGCGTGTGATCCTTCACAATCTTCCCTTCTAAAATGGGAATCAGAGGTTTATGGTCTGTCAGAAGCCTAAAAGTCTTTCCCCACAGAAAACATTTGAACCGCTCAACAGCCCAACAACACGCCAAGAGTTCTCTCTCAATGACAGAGTCATTTTTTTCACTTGGTCTTAGAGCCCTGGACGCAAACCCCACTGTGTACTCCTTCCCCTCTTTGATGTGGGAAATCATACCACCCAGACCATCTAAACTGGCATCAACATATACTGTGCACTGAGAAGAAGGATCAAAAGGAGTGAGAATCTGACACAAACCTAACTCTTTTTTGATCTGCATAAATTCGTTGTGACAAGGATCACTCCAAAAAAAAACTGTCTTTCTCTTAAGTAACTCCCTCATGTGAACCGTTTTCCCAGCAAAATTAGGAATTAATTTTGCATAAAATTCGCACATTCCCAAAAACGAAAACACTTGATCTTTAGACACAGGGCAAGGAGCATCAGATATGGCTTCAATAAGACCTTGCCTAGGCACAATGCCCTCTCCGGAAATGCAGTGGCCCAAATACTCTATTGACTTAACTCCAAAAGTGCATTTGAGTTTGTTAGCCACAATCCCCCTATTTTCCAAACGTTCTAAAACCTTAGAAACATTCTCATTATGCTCGTCTTTGTCTTTTCCTGCCACTAAAATATCATCCTGAAACACCACTGTGTTCGGAACCCCCTCCAACACCTTCTCCATAATCCGCTGAAAAACTGCAGCCGCTGAGGCCAACCCAAAAGGCATTCTCCGAAACTGGAAAGTCCCAACAGGAGACACAAAAGCAGTTAAATGTTTAGAATTATGGTCCAATTCAACTTGATGATAGGCTGAAGCTAAGTCTATCTTTGAGAACCACTTAGCTCCGGCAAACTTGGAAAGAATATCATCTATGCGTGGAAGTGGATGAGAATCCACCCAAATCTCTCTATTGAGACTGCGCAAGTAAATACATACTCTGAGACTGTCATTTTTTTTTCTCGCGACCACCAACGGACTTAACCAAAGGGACGACTCTATTGGTTCAATAACCCCATTCTCACACATTCTCTTAAGTTCAGCAGATAGATCATCCCTGATGCTAAAGGGTACGTTCCGTAATTTATGCTTTACTGGTGAAACTTCGTCCTTCACTTCAATAGCATGTTTGAAACCAGTGATGCGTCCTAAATTGTCACTAAAAACTTTAGGAAATCTTTTAGACCAATAGATCAAACTCTCATCTGTAGGCAAATTAGCCATCATGGAAACCTGCTCCAAAGTCCCTAGTTTAAGAGTCATACCAAACAATCCTTGATGGTACCACCCTAGAATGTTCAGTCCCTTTTTCGCCACAAACACCTTCCCATGAATACACTTTTCTTTGAATACTAAAGAGGTTTCAAAGAATCCTCTCAGATCAATACGTCTTCCTTCATAGGAAACCGGACTTCTGTCCGGAGGATTGAGAGGCCTGTTGCTCCAAGTCTCTTCAAACAGTTCTTCTGTTATCATCGTCATTCTGGCACCCGAATCAACTAACAGTTTCAGACACCTTCCATCCACAAGAATATCAACAATAGGATCGACACAATCTTCAGACTCATCTTTTACCACTACAACAAAATCAGTTAAAGAACTAACTACATCGTCAACAGCATCCTGCTTAGGTCCCTCTACATATACAACATTTACATTTCCACGAGACATACACATTATTGCAAAATGACCTTGTTTTCCACACTTCCGACAAGCAGCACTTTTAGCTGGACACACTCGTGCATCAGGAAAACGGGAGGGGAACCCACATTTATTGCAAAAGTTTCTTGAGTAACCACCTTTCTTTCCTAATTTATTGGGACCAAACTTACCCGGAGGGAATCTATTAGTCCTTTGATCATTGTTGACCTTATACTTGTCTGTCACTGTTTTCTCATTAGAATCTTTGGGTCTTTATCTTCCTTATACTCTTTTACAACACCTACAGGATTTTTTTCTGGTTTTAGTTCTTTTGAGGACTTTTCTGACAACTCTATACTCTTCACAATCCCAATGGTTTCTTCTAGAGAAGGATTTTTCAACGTAAGTAGTTTTTGTTGAACCTTCCTATCACGGCAATGAACTACAATCTGATCACGAATGAGTTGAGAACAAAAGTGCTCAAATTCACACTCAGACGCTAAGATGTGTAGTGCCGCTACATAAGAAACAATACTTTCTCCACTTTCTTGTTCCCTAGTAAAAAACTTATGCCTAGATACTACAAGACTACTCCCTACATCAAACTGAATTTCCAGCATTCTCACAGCTTGGTCATATTCATTCAAAACTTCTTCTCCCACTACTATAGGAATGGGAGGTAAGTGTTCTAATACAGTTTGACCTTCAAAACCTTCAAAACCTAAATTGTGTTCTAAGATGAACCTTTTCCTTTCAGCACTAAATCTTGCTCCAAGATATTTCTCAAATTTTCCATTTTACTGGGGGATCGCCTGGAAGCTGTAAAAAAGGAAGAGGAGCTTGTACATTTTGCATGTTGATTTAAGCTAAAATGAAACCCTGCAAAGAAAATTTAATTAATACCGTAGCACTTAATTACGAAACTACACACTATGCTCTTGTAAATGAATAAATCAAAACACTGAATGTGAATATCCCACACTAAAGTAGTGGGATTAAAAAGGTTGTCCAGTTCTATCAAATGCAGAATTTACTGAATAAACACCTCAAAACCAGCTTTCCTCTTTACTACAATTGATTTCCCCCTTGAACATCAGCTTGGGGTGTCACTGCATGACGAGATGTTTTATATGGTCAATGCGCTTGAAATTCCACTTCTCTTCCAACTGTAGAGACAGTCGATAATAGACGCTAGGACAACAATTTGTTAACCTCTCCCCTCCACTTCCGTGTGTCCCAACGCGTTTTGCAGTCTCTACATGGGCATTTACATGGATGCCCCGAAATGCGGCACAAACGCTCACTTAACCACGATGCTATAATTATTATTACCAGTCACACGATGTTCTTTAAATTAAGATGATATTACCAGAAAGTTACCATTCATGTTCCCCAAATGTACAGTTCCGACGCCAAGTTGATCAAAAGCAGAATCTCCTTTCATCTTCGTCTTCCTGCTGACATAGCCACCGCGCAATGCTCTCTTGACATAAGGAACGCTTACACTTCCTGCTATATTACGCTCTGCTAGCGTAGCGAACATGCGCACTTCTCCCTTGAGCGCACTCACCCGCTTTCACTTCCTGGTATGATGTCCGTAACTGACGTTCTGCTCACGTAGCGTGCGTACGTAGCGTGTACACCTCTTCCTTGTGCGCACACGCCTTCAGAATACTCCTTCACTCCAACTGTGACAGCATACCCTTCGCTGAATCCTACTGAAGATTCGAATGCGTCATCACTCGTCCGTAGGCATCGGCAAGAGCGGATCACTCACGTTGGAAAAAGAGATGGATAGAGGAGCATGATCGGATAAAAGTCTCGGGTAAACTTGAATTTGACAACCGGAAGCCCAGGCGGCAGGGATTATAAAATAGTCCAACCAAAATAGCTTGGTGTGTGGTGAAGAGAAAAAAGTATAGCCTGGTGTTTGTGGATATAGATAGTTCCACCCGTCAACCAGGCCATGGTCAGCCATCAAATTCTTTAAAGCCTGATAAACCTTGGGTTTACGGCCCCTATAAGACACAGAAGAGGAGCCTGCCCAATCGCTATCTAGATGGATATTGAGATCCCCACAGCACACGACTGGCGAAGGCCATGAAGCCAGCTCACCATTTAAAAAATCAAAAACATTTGCTTCATCAAAATTAGATCCGTATATGGTACAGAGGGTGAACCGCATGCCTCCAATGAAACAATCGAGAATAGCCCATCTGCCATGTATATCTGCCAAGGTCCGCTCAGTTGTAATTAGAGAGGGGCGGGCCAGAATGGCCACCCCGCGTTGTATCAGATTGCTTAGAGGCAACCAGAATAGCATACCCCAAATCGTCTAACTTCTGGCGTACCGACCACGAAATATGTGTTTCTTGAATACACACAATGTCGGGGTTAATAAGTTTTAATACATTATGCATCTTCCTACGTTTCTCATAACTATTGAGACCACAGACATTGTAAGTGACAATCTTTAAATTCAGATTAGCCATTAAGCTCAAAATCTAGACGCTCTGTAGTCATTCTAATCATACATACATCAAACAGTACAACATACAAAAATACCATGCAGTTGTGGAACATATTTTTTTTCCCCTTTTCTCCCTACACACCCACTCCCCACCCACCCCTCCTCCCCCCTACTAGACCCCCCCCCACCCCTCCATCCAACCTCCCCCCTCCCACCACACCCACCCAAAAAAGAGACAATAGGACCGAGGTCCTGGTGATGGGGAGTTGAGAGCCCTCCCCGCGGTATCCCCATGTCCGTGAGAAAAAAAGAAAAATTCCAAAACTACTGCAAGGGATAAATACCACCCTAATCACACTATTATCTTCAGCTCAGAGGTGCCAATTGTTGCAGGTATTCCTTGGCCGCAATCTCCGAAGAAAAAAACCTATTTTGACCCTGACCCACGACCTTTAGCTTGGCTGGATTTATTAGGAACGCCTGCACACCCTTTGCTTGAAACATAGGTATTAATTGGCGAAGATGCCATCTACGAGAGACTGTATCGTGGGAAAAATCTGGTCTAACAAAAAAATGGATCCCCTTAGCCAGTCTTTTACGATTGGGGCGCGCCAAGTCATACACAGCTTCTCTTGCTAGAAAATTGTTGATTGAAATCAAAATGGCACGAGGGAATGCAGTTTCAGGTCCAGTGTGATTGGCTTGCTGTCTTTTATGGAAAGGAAATCGATGGGCTCGCTGAACCTCTATCCCCCAATCCCACTGGGAAAGCTCCGGGAAGGCTTCTGTGAACATTTGTATGATAAATTGTCGCGCGTCGTCACGCTCTGCCCCCTCTGGCACACCTAGCACGCGTAAATTATTCCGTCGCATTTGGTTTTCAAGCTCAGATATTTTCCAAATGGCATCATCTTTTTGCTTTTTTAATGCGATCACCATTTCTTTCTGTATAGATAGTTCATCCTTCAGAGCTGAAATACGATTTTCAGTCTCATTGACTCTAATGCCTATCTCAGCGTTTGACTTATTTATGCGTCTGATGGCATTTTGTAGTTTACGGCAGGCACTTTGTGTTCTGGCATTTTCAAGCCGAGTCTCAGCTCTGTGTGAGATCATTGTCTCATAGATCATTTCTAGCGTGATAGGTTTAGGAGAGTCAGATGAACTAGGCATAGCGGAGCTTCCTGAGCCTGCTGCTTGGTTTAGATCGGAAGGATTTACAGTGGAGAAGGAGTAGTCCCAGGCCAAGTTCTCTCCTAAAGCATTAGGGGTGTTATCAGGTAGATTGTCCCCACTGTCCGGTCCCTTCTCAGACAAAATCTTGTTATTTCTCCGGACTGTTCCACCAGGGGCAGAGTTCATGTAACCACCCACTATACAGACAGCGCATATCACAGCGAAAAACGTCAGCCACAGCTATTTAGAAAACACCCAAGTAAGTCTATTCCGTGTGTCTCATCTGATCATCGCAGCTCTGGCACAGCACACTCAGAAATGCAGGTAATTAAATTGATTTCTCCCGCGAACTTGCTTGAAATGAAACAACGCTCACCAAACAGAGACCACTTCGAATCAGATGATGTCCAGCTGTGTGTATGATGTCGTCTTCCTTTCGTTTTAAATGTAGGATAAGCTCCATAGATCCTAAATCGGTAGAAGGAGACCTTGAGGTTGCAGCAGCAGGATCAATTCACTAGGGATATATTGCCTGCACGCATGGGTGGAGACAAAGACAGTTCTCGTCGCCAAATTTGTAGTAATTACATTACAAATTGTTAATGTAAGACACTGGATTTATTAACTCTCTGTCTCCACAGCTTCCAGGAACCAACTGGTCATCCTGGTGATTCAAAGCACAACACTCCATTTCCATGACAATTACATCATAGTGATAATGGACATGAGCATGCACATAGATTATACATGGAGGTAAAAGAGAGACTACTACACACTTCACTCAGGAACTCAAATGGATATTGTAGCCTGTGTTAAATGAAACATACCAGTTAGACAGATTTCAATATACATTTCAGTTATGCACCTGTTCCTCTGGTGAGCCTTAGAGCTGGCCATACAGGAAGAGGGCCTCCTGTGCCAGCAAGTCCAGTTTCTCTGGTGAGAAGGCAGGGGCAATCTGTCACTTTTTGTCTAGCCATTGTTGCTCTCAGAGGTAAGTAACAGCAGAAAAAGTGGAGAAGGTCTTAATGTCAGCATTGTTAGGAGGCAAGTGAGATCTTTTTCCAACCCCAGCAACATATGCGATCTGAGATGGATACAGCCATTGGCCTTCGTACGTTACTTTCACCAATGATAGTCTATGGCTGTGTCCATCGTGAAGTTTACTGCCCACAACACGATCAACTTCCCCTGTCGGCATCTGATTCCAAATGTCCTATTGGCGAGGTTAGGCACCCACCATTTTAGAAGTTCAAAATAGTGTGTTTGTGACTGTTAAGTGTGTCACCACTGAATCACTGAAATAATATCGAGGTCAAAAATATAGAAGACAAAAATATCGGAAGGATTTACAGTGGAGAAGGAGTAGTCCCAGGCCAAGTTCTCTCCTAAAGCATTAGGGGTGTTATCAGGTAGATTGTCCCCACTGTCCTGTCCCTTCTCAGACAAAATCTTGTTATTTCTCCGGACTGTTCCACCAGGGGCAGAGTTCATGTAACCACCCATTATACAGACAGCGCATATCACAGCGAAAAACGTCAGCCACAGCTATTTAGAAAACACCCAAGTAAGTCTATTCCGTGTGTCTCATCTGATCATCGCAGCTCTGGCACAGCACACTCAGAAATGCAGGTAATTAAATTGATTTCTCCCGCGAACTTGCTGATATGCTTGAAATGAAACAACGCTCATCAAACAGAGACCACTTCGAATCAGATGATGTCCAGCTGTGTGTATGATGTCGTCTTCCTTTCGTTTTAAATGTAGGATAAGCTCCATAGATCCTAAATCGGTAGAAGGAGACCTTGAGGTTGCAGCAGCAGGATCAATTCACTAGGGATATATTGCCTGCACGCATGGGTGGAGACAAAGACAGTTCTCGTCGCCAAATTTGTAGTAATTACATTACAAATTGTTAATGTAAGACACTGGATTTATTAACTCTCTGTCTCCACAGCTTCCAGGAACCAACTGGTCATCCTGGTGATTCAAAGCACAACACTCCATTTCCATGACAATTACATCATAGTGATAATGGACATGAGCATGCACATAGATTATACATGGAGGTAAAAGAGAGACTACTACACACTTCACTCAGGAACTCAAATGGATATTGTAGCCTGTGTTAAATGAAACATACCAGTTAGACAGATTTCAATATACATTTCAGTTATGCACCTGTTCCTCTGGTGAGCCTTAGAGCTGGCCATACAGGAAGAGGGCCTCCTGTGCCAGCAAGTCCAGTTTCTCTGTTGAGAAGGCAGGGGCAATCTGTCACTTTTTGACTAGCCATTGTTGCTCTCAGAGGTAAGTAACAGCAGAAAAAGTGGAGAAGGTCTTAATGTCAGCATTGTTAGGAGGCAAGTGAGATCTTTTTCCAACCCCAGCAACATATGCGATCTGAGATGGATACAGCCATTGGCCTTCGTACGTTACTTTCACCAATGATAGTCTATGGCTGTGTCCATCGTGAAGTTTACTGCCCACAACACGATCAACTTCCGCTGTCGGCATCTGATTCCAAATGTCCTATTGGCGAGGATAGGCACCCACCATTTTAGAAGTTCAAAATAGTGTGTTTGTGACTGTTAAGTGTGTCACCACTGAATCACTGAAATAATATCGAGGTCAGAAATATAGAAGACAAAAATATCGATGTAAAAATATGAATAGTCAAAATATCGACACCCTAGCTTTAAAATATATATAAAAGATAATGTTAAAACAATTATATTATAAAATGAACTTTAAAATAATTACTTGATTCTTTATCAAACAGCACACTGTAGACCAGATTAGTTGCAAAGCGGTTGTTTATTTAGGCTTCTGACACACCCAACGCGTTTTGGGGAAGACCCCTTGATCACGAGCAGCCGTGTCTTTGTTTTTTTTGTTTAAATAAACAATCATGTGATACATAAACACAGTGAAAAGACTTCAACAAGTTACATCACTCGCTGATACATTATAACAAAATAGAACAAGATAAATTAAATGGAAATTCTAGTGGTAATCTCTGTGTGTTTGGCAATAATTTTCTCACATATTTATATATTGCAGTCAAGTTTTAAACATTATGCATTTTCTAAAGCTGCTCATTCAAGTTGCAAAAACGCTATTGTCCACATGTCTATCCTTTGATGTAGCCCCATTTCATAATTTAAATTAAAACTGTACGGGGCTTGCCAATTCATTTGCGAATCAGTGCGCATCAACATAATGTTCTCAAAACAAAGCAAATGATGCCCCAGTGGGCAAAACATAAATTATTATGCGCCTACAAATTTTAATCGGACTCATTCAGTCCGTACAAATGATTACTGAAATGCGCTTCAACCCTCATGTGACACACTCTGATAAAACCCTAGTGGGCATATCGATCACTGACCTTCATAAACCATACATTATACATTCTTGCCCAAGTGGGCGAATTTCTGAAGAAAAGTTAATCCCATCTCAGCCACATCCTATGGCTGAATCACGCTTCACTCAAAGCGTATAACTAATTGGTGATAACCGGGGCTGCCATCTTGATAAGTGAACATTGCTTCAAGTTCTTCACTGCTGCATTCTATTCAACCTGTGGTCCAAACAGAGCAAAGATTGTTCATTTTTCACTTCTAATTAAAATCTACAAAGACAACTATATACAATATGCTGCGAGGCAACGAACTATAACAAATACTTATACATTTTGGTCACAGATATACTGTAATCACTCCACAAACATGTCTATGCAGTGAGTGTAAGGACAGTAAACTGATCAGGTTATCTGATCAGTTGATCAGTTGAGTTAAAACTTAATATTTACAACAGGACATTTCACAGAAATGATATATTTCCACAAGTTAAATTCTAAATCAGTGAAAACCCAGAAACTACCCTAGTCCAAATGGAGTGACAGCTCTTCGTCACAGTTATGCCCCCGGGAGCCATTGTTTGATATTGGATAAATAACCTTGATTCAAGACGTCTTAAATCCTGAACCCGATTGCCTCCTCTAACAGTGACACTTACTGTGTCTAAGACACAGAAGGATAACAGTTTGTCATCTTGATTGTGAAATTTCTGAAAATGTCTGGCGACCGGGTATTGTTTATCCCCATTTCTTATCGCTCTTAAGTGCTCTAATACACGTTTCTTTGCTTTATGCAGTGTGCTTCCTATATATGTTTTGTTACAGGGACACTTAAGAGCATACACTGCATAGTCAGTATTGCAAGACAAATATTTTTCAATCAATCAATCAATCAATCAAGCATTTATATAGCGCACTACTCACCCAGAGGGTCTCAAGGCGCTAGGGGAGGGGGGTCCGCTACTGCTCGAACAGCCAGGTCTTGAGTTGCTTCCTGAAGGCGAGGTGGTCCTGGGTCAGGCGGAGGTGGGTCGGGAGGGAGTTCCACGTCCTGGCGGCGAGGAAGGAGAAGGACCGTCCCCCTGTGGTGGCTCTTCGGATGCGGGGGACGGTGGCGAGGGCGTGGCCGGTCGATCGAAGCTGGCGTTTGGGAGCATAGAAGTTGAGGCGGCTGTTGAGGTATCCTGGGCCTTGGTTGTGTAGGGCTTTGTGTGCGTGGGTGAGGAGACGGACGGTGATTCTCTTGGTGACCGGGAGCCAGTGCAGGTCTCTCAGGTGTCCGGAGATGTGGCTGCGACGGGGGATGTCCAGGATGAGTCGTGCTGAGGCGTTCTGGATCCGCTGAAGTCTTTTCTGGAGTTTGGCGGTGGTTCCGGCGTAGAGGGAGTTGCCGTAGTCCAGACGGCTGGTGACGAGGGCCTGGGTGACCGTCTTCCTGGTCTCGGTGGGGATCCACCGGAAGATCTTTCGTAGCATGCGCAGGATGTTGAAGCACGACGAGGAGACGGCATTGACTTGTCTGGTCATGGAGAGGGTGGAGTCCAGGATGAAGCCCAGGTTGCGTGCGTGGTCTGTTGGTTTGGGTGCGCTGCCTAGGGCCGGGGGCCACCAGGAGTCGTCCCAGGCGGAGGGTGAGGATCCCAGGATGAGGACTTCCGTCTTGTCCGAGTTCAGTTTCAGGCGGCTGTTCTTCATCCATTCGGCTACCTCTTTCATCCCTTCATGGAGGTTGGCTCTGGCGGTGGCGGGGTCGTTGGTGAGGGAGAGAATCAGCTGGGTGTCATCGGCGTAGGAGATGATGTTGAGGTTGTGCTGGCGTGCGATGTCTGCGAGGGGGCTCATGTACAAGTTGAAGAGGGTTGGACTGAGCGAGGAGCCTTGAGGAACGCCGCAGATGACTTCGGTGGCTTCAGATCTGAACGGGGGGAGGCGGACTCTCTGTGTCCTTCCGGCGAGGAAGGAGACGATCCACTTCAGTGCCTTCTCCTGGATTCCGACGTTGCTGAGACGCTGCACTAGTGTACGGTGGCAGACAGTGTCGAAGGCCGCGGAGAGGTCTAGGAGGATGAGGGCCGCTGTTTCTCCGTTTTCAAGCAGAGCTCGGATGTCATCGGTGGCTGCGATCAGGCGGTCTCGGTGCTGTGGTTGGCCCGGAAGCCAGACTGCGAGAGGTCGAGGGATCCGTTCGTCTCGAGGAAGGCGGCCAGCTGCTTGTTGACGGTCTTCTCGATGACTTTTGCAGGAAACGGGAGCAGCGAGATGGGGCGGTAGTTCTTGAGGTCGGTGGGGTCGGCTGATGGCTTCTTTAGTAGAGCGCTGAGTTCGGCATGCTTCCAGCTCTCCGGGAAGGTAGCGGTGTCGAAGGAGGTGTTGATGATGTCCCGCAGGTGGGGTGCGATGACAGCCTCGGCCTTGTTGAAGACGTGGTGTGGGCAGGGGTCGGTAGGAGATCCGGAGTGGATGGAGTTCATCGTGCGGACGGTGTCTTCGGTGCTGATCGGGGTCCAGGCGCGGAGGGTGGTGGTGGGGGGCGGTGGTTCAGTCGTGGCGTGCGTCGGTTGAGTGCTGAAGCTGTTGTGTATGTCCGCGATCTTGTTGTGGAAGTAGGAGGCGAGGGAGTTGCAGAGGTCTTGCAAAGGGGTGATGTCGTTGTTACCGGCGTTGGGGTTGGAGAGCTCTTTGACGATGTTGAAGAGTTCCTTGCTGTTGTGTGCGTTGTTGTCCAGTCGTTCCTTGAATGCGGTTTTCTTGGTGGCGTGGATGAGTTGGTGGTGTTTTCGGGTGGCGAGCTTGAGGGCAGTCATGTTGTCCGGTGTTGGGTCTCTGCGCCAGGTTCTCTCGAGGGCTCGGCAGTTCTTCTTGGAGCTCTTGAGTTCGTCGGTGAACCATGGGGCTTTCTTGCTACCGGGTCTGCTAGTCGGGGTCTTCAGAGGGGCGAGGTCATCTGCGCAGTCACTGATCCACTTCGTGAGGTTGGTGGCCGCTTGGCTTGGGTTCGTTGCGCTGGTGGGTGGGTTCTTGCTCAGGGCGGTCGCGAGCTGGTCGGCTGTGATCTTGTTCCCGCTTCTGCGTGCAACCTGTTGCTGGTGGTGGTGGATCGTGGTCCTTCTGAAGCTGAAGTGGACGCAGCTGTGGTCCGTCCAGTGGAGTCCGGTGGCGTGGCTGAAGGCGATGTCCTTGCTGGATGAGAAGACTGGGTCGAGTGTGTGTCCGGCGTAGTGGGTGGGGGTGGTGACCAGCTGCTTGAGTCCGAGGTTGGCGAGGTTGTCCAGCAGGGTGGTGGTGTTGCGGTCGTTGTTGTTCTCCAGGTGGAAGTTGAGGTCCCCGAGGAGGATGTAGTCAGCGGAGGGGAGGGCGTGCGGGCTAATGAAGTCGGCGATGTCTTCGCTGAATTGTGTGCGTGGTCCCGGGGGTCTGTAGATGAGGGTGCCTCTGAGGGTGGTCTTGGGGTTGATGTGGACCTGGAAGTGCAGGTGCTCGGCGGGTGCGAGGGTGTCGTTGGTGTTGGTCGAGATGCGGATGGTGTTCCTGTGGATGATGGCGATGCCTCCTCCGGTGTGGTTGATGCGGTCCCTTCGGATGATCTTGTAGCCGTCTGGGATGGCGATGGCAATGTCGGGCGTTGAGGAGGCGTTCATCCAGGTTTCCGTGAGGAAGGCGACGTCTGGGGCTGTGGTGTCGAGTAGGTTCCAGAGCTCGACGGCGTGTCTGTGGACGGAGCGGGTGTTGAGCAGGATGCATTTCAGGTGGCTGCTGCTGTTGCTCGTCTTGGTCTTGGTTGGTGCTGGAGTAGTGCAGGTCCGGATGGAGGTGAACTTGCAGGAGTTGCAGCAGAAGGGTCCGTGGGTGCGTCTCGGGGTGGCTCGGTAGCATCCTGGGCTTCGGCCGGCGTTGAGTGCGTTGAGGGTGGCGTCGTCGTACGTCCAGCGGGTGGGCTGGGGTCTGCGGGGGCCAGGGGTCCTGGCGCTGGGCGCGGGCCAGGCACGGACGGGCGCAGACGGGCTTACCTTTGGCACACCTTCGGCGCTCAATCGGTGCTCCCGCTGCGCACGTCCGCTGCGCGGTCGCTCTGGGGGCGTCATAAGAAGGGGGACGGGAGGGCGGGTCAGCTGGGCTGAGCGAGCGGGGCGGCCAATGGGCCGGTGGTGGGCGGGGCCGCAGGGGGCCCGCGGCGGTAAAAAGTGGCGAGCGGGCGGCTCAGCTGTGGCTGGGCCGCTCGGGGGGCTGGGGGGGCGACGGTGGCGGCGGCAAGGAGGCTGGCAATAAGGCTGGCTGGCGTAGGCAGGAGCAGGAGGCGGTGGGAGCAAGGGGGTGACCCGGCCTTGTGAGAGGCACAGCGGTCACTCCGGGTATTGTTTATCCCCATTTCTTATCGCTCTTAAGTGCTCTAATACACGTTTCTTTGCTTTATGCAGTGTACTTCCTATATATGTTTTGTTACAGGGACACTTAAGAGCATACACTGCATAGTCAGTATTGCAAGACAAATATTTTTCAATGACAATGGTTTACATGCAGATGATAATTTGCACTCTTTGCAGTTCTTACTGTATTTGCACACCTTGCAATTGTGGCATGTAAAAAATCCTCTAATATCCGACTTCTTGATAAGAGATGTTTCCAGTGTGTCCTTCAATGATCTAGCCTTCCTGTAAGTTATCTGTGGGTATGTTTCAATTTGGGGTGCCAGATCTTTATCAGTGCTCAAAACCTGCCAGAATTTACCTAGGCTACGTCTCACTTGCTTGTCTTGTCTATTGAAGGTAGTTATAAATCTGATATTTTGATCAGAATCTTCAGATGGTGTGACTTTGATGGCAAGTAAGCCTGATCTAATTCTGTTTTTAACTTTCAATTTCGCTCTTCTAATGACAGCTTCCTCTTTCACATACCCCCCATCTGTGCTGCAATTACGTTTTGCTCGCAAAACCTCACCTAGGGGGATGCTTTGAATAAGGGTTTTAGGGTGGCAGTTCCTGGCATGCAGCAGGCTATTGCCTGCTGTTTCTTTCCGAAGGAGAGTGCTCTCAAGCTTGCCATTCATTACTATGAGTTTGAGATCTAAAAACTCCAGGGATGTGTCAGAGAATACACTTGTGAATTTCAGATTGAATTCATTATCATTGAGAGCGTTCACAAATTCCTTAGCTTCCGCCTCATTGCCTTACCAAACTCCAAAAATATCATCAATGTAGCGTGCCTATGTAAATCACCTTTGTGTTTCTGGCTTCCATTTTCATGACTATGGTTTCTTCCTAAAGCCCTAAGTAGAAACCTGCAAAGCAAGTCCACATAGATGTTCCGAGGGTTTGTCTAAATATCTTATCATCAAAGACAAAGAAATTCTGCGTGAGACAGCTAAGCATCATTGAAATCAACATTTCAGTGTGGAGTGTATAGGAGACTGATCTATCTTTTTGGAAGTACCGACAGGCCTCATATCCCAATAGATGGGGGATACAAGTGTATAAACTTGTAACATGTAAACTTAATAGATTTTAGCCTGCTTTCCAATTATTGGTCTCTAGGCATCTGAGGAAATCCCCTGTGTCCTTAACATAAGATGGTAATGGTTGCACCAGGGGCTGGAAGAAACAATCAGTCTGCCAGGGGGATTTTGCCTATCCTTGTGGATTTTCGGAAGCAGATATAACGCTGGTAGCTTGGGATATTTGCATACCAGGAAATTAAATTCATCCTGTTCTAAAATACCCTTCTCTTTCCAGTTAGACAGCTGGGACTGGTATACCTGTATGGATTTCTCATATTCTTTTCTGCTACTCACTTCATATTTCTCAGGATCTGATAATTGTTTCATACCTTCATTGATATACATGTCGCGTGGTAAAACTATCACATTTCCCCTTTATCCGCTTTTTTATGACTATATATATATATATATATATATATATATATATATATTACCTACTGGCGGTCGCCAGTAGGTAGTTATAGTTAGGACCACGTTTCCATAGGAAATCCGCAACATTCTATTTTGAATAACTTTAGCGCCGGTTGACGAATCCTCGCGAATTTTTCAAAATAGGTGGGGCGCTACGCTCCGCTCCTACCCTGAAAGTCTCGGGGGGATTCGTCAAGCAGGGGCTGAGATAAAAGGGGGTCCCAAAACGCGTTTTTCCCATGCATTTTTCCATAGGACCTTTAGACACAGCTACAGCCCGAACGGCTGAACAGAATTACTTGAAATTTGGCAGAGAGGTAGTCCTCAGGTCAAGGAAGTGCCTTTTGTAGGTTTGGTGTAAATCTGTTCAGTAGATTCTGAGAAAATAGCCTTTAAATCAATATATATATCTGAGCCAGCTTACGGTGCGCTTACGGTGCGCTTACCGTACGCGTACGGTGGCGTGCGCGAGCGCGATACTGATTGGCCCTTAGATCTTAGTAAACATTCGAATCGGTCGAAACCAGGAAGCGGCGGCTGCCATTTTCTCTCTCGCACTCTGACAGGGGGTTGAAAAACCAAGTGCAAAAACATGTAAAGGGGCTGTTTACACAGCTCCCAAGCACCTAGCCATGTCGAGGGAGTCCCCAACGATCCCCCAAGTGAAAAAAGGCAATTTTAATTTTTTCGAAAATTTCGCTGATTACGCTTACCGTACGCGTACGGTAAGAAATAATAATAAAAAAAAAAAGATCCTCATTCTCCCCACCCCGTGTGCAAAAGGTGCCCGAAGGGCACCTTTTCTGCATGGCTTAATAGAGCTAACCAAAACATATATTTTACCTGTCACAACGATGCTCATCATATGTCCTCCATGCGCGAAGCGCATTGTGCGTTCATGGCCCATCTAGCGTAACGTGGGCACGCGGTGCGCGAAGCGCACCGCATGCTCACTGTGCGCGCACGGTGCGCGAAGCGCACCGTGCGTGCACGGAACGAACTGCGTTAAGTGGGCGCGCACGCCACAAATGGCGTAAAGTAACTTAGCATTTAAAAAAACGTACAAATTCACTGAAAAAACCATAGGTTTCACACACGTTATAGTTAGGAATTAGCATTTAAAAAACCTTGCAAATTCACTGAAAAAACCATAGGTTTCACACATGTTATAGTTAGCTGGACATTTTACTGATAAAAAACCAATGAAATTCCCCCGTTATAGTTACTGTAGGCAACTATAACTCACGCGACCGTAATCCTCTGCTGATGACATATGTGTCTTTATGAAAAAAAAATATTTGTAATATATGTATAGCTAAAATTTAATGGAAGAAGACATGGGCAAATAAGTGTCTAAATACAGTATTAGCATCAGCAGAGGATTACGGTCGCGTGAGTTATAGTTGCCTACAGTAACTATAACGGGGGAATTTCATTGGTTTTTTATCAGTAAAATGTCCAGCTAACTATAACATGTGTGAAACCTATGGTTTTTTCAGTGAATATATATATATATATATATATACACACATACACCTATAACATAAAATATCATAATGAAAACGTTATATTATAAAATAAAATACTAAAATATTTATACATTTTTAAACTTACATTTTGCACTCCATTGAGTGTAACAGTAGGAAAATTGTTGAATAGCACAAGGGTAAAAATTTACTATTCCCACTGCAATTACTGCAACAGTATGGAAAGTGTTGGACAGCGTAGGGGTAAAAATTACTGTTCCCACTCCAGTGACTTCAACAGTAGGGATAGTGTTGGATAGCGTAAAAGTAAAAATTACTATTCCCACTCCAGAGAGTGCAACAGTAGAGAAAGTGTTGGATAGCGTAAAAGTAAAAATTACTATTCCCACTCCAGAGAGAGCTACAGTAGGAAAAGTGTTGGATAGCGTAGGTGTAAAAATTACTATTCCCACTCCAGACAGTGCAACAGTAGGGAAAGTGTTGGATAGCGCTGGGGTAAAAATTACTATTCCCACTCCAGTGAGTTCAACAGTAGGGAAAGTGTTGGATAGCGTAGGTGTAAAAATTACTATTCCCACTCCAGAAAATGCAACAGTAGGGAAAGTGTTTGATAGCGTGGGGCAAAAGTTACTATTCCCACTCCAGTGAGTGCAACAGTAGGGAAAGTCTTGGATAGTGGAGGGGTACAAATTATTATTCCCACTCCAGAGAGTGCAACAGTAGGAAAAGTATTGGATAGCGGAGGGGTAAAAATTACTATGTCCACTCCAGCGAGTGCAACAGTAGGGAAGGTATTGGATAGCGTAGGGGTAAAAATTACTATTCCCACTCCAGAAAGTGCAACAGTAGGGAAAGTGTTGGATAGCGTAGGGGTAAAAATTACTATTCCCACTCCAGTGAGTGCAACAGTAGGAAAAGAGTTGGATAGCAAAGGGTAGAAATTACTATTCCCACTCCAGAGAGTGCAACAGTAGGGAAAGTATTGGATAATGGAGGGCTAAAAATTACTATTCCCACTCCAGTGAGTGCAACAGTAGGGAAAGGGTTGGATAGCAAAGGGTAAAAATTACTATTCCCACTCCAGAGAGTGCTACAGTAGGGAAAGTGTTGGATAGAGGAGGGGATAAAATTACTACTCCCATTCCAGAAAGTGCAACAGAGGGGGAAAGTGTTGGATAGCAGAGGTTTAAAATGAATATTTCCCAAAAATTTAAGTAAAAATAAAAAAGAAATAAAATACCAACTACAATACAAAAATTGTTAATAACACAAAAATTAAAAAAAACATAAAAATATAAAAAATTACAAAAGAAAGAAAAATAGTTTCATGTTAAAAAGTACAAAAAAATAAGTACAAACATTAAGTTATAAAAGTTTTAAAACATTTCACAAACAGAGAACTATATTTAATATACATTATTTATAATCAATGATTTTTAAATAAATCACTTCACACTATATTCCCCTATAAATGCACAAACAATGCCTACATAATTGACACAATCAAAATATTTACCAATTAATTAATTATAATTAACAAAGAATTAATAATTATTAATAAATGAATTACCACAACACTATAAAATTGAAATATATAATAAATACTATTAAATACAATTATTAATTACTTTATTATAAACCCACTACCCGCTCCTAAAAGAAATAACACAATTAACATAATTATCAATTAATTAATTAATAAAAAACAATCACCAATTAATAATTAATTAATAATAAATTAATTATAAATACTAATAAATAAAATTCATAATTACTTTATTATAATTAAATTACTTCCCACCCTATTCCCCTATAAACCCACAACCCACTACAGAACTAAAATATGCAAAATGTAATTAACATAAAATTAATCACTTCTAAAAATTTCACACATACATTAACAGACATACTAAAATACAAAAACACTAATATAAATATTGACATTATTAACAATGATATATTTTAACAAACGATATTACTGACTTCAATACTATAGAAAACTATATTTCTTACCTTGAAGTCAATATTCTGGTCAACGATATTCTTGCAGTAGATATTATGCCACTTCGATATCAACAACTCGATATTCTAGTACTTCGATTCAGAATTCAATATTCTGTCTGTGCACCGTCACCACCACTCGAATGGGGCTAGCTTGTTTACATATTCAAACTTCGATGAACACTCAACAACAACACTTTATTCGGCTTTTGCATGAAAAAACCATAAAAGTAAAAATTGCATCAAAACAGGCCTCCCATGAATTCACATAAAAAATGCAAATCATACAGATTAAAAAGATACAAAATAACTTCTCGTCCAGGCCTGCCCCACCGACATTACTTAGTCACAGCTCGATCTGAGCTTCACTGCAGCCTTTAAAAATCTAAGAACATGCCATAACAGGGTCCCTGAAAGCATTGATAAAAAGGTAAAAGCAGGACGCACTTGTTTAAAATTAGCTTTTTTTAAAAATTGGAATTAAATAAGTCTTCCTCAGCACCTCGTAATTGCTATAGAACATTAAAAACGTAGCATGTCCTATGGAGACTTGCAGTCGCAGCCACAGGGCAGCAGGGTCTCGCCTTTGTTACTCTCTCGTGGATGACCAAGAAGAAGATGGAATAGATCGAGGCGAAATCTAGTCAGTAAAAACGTTTATACGAGCTAGGAAGCCCTAGAAGATATGGTTCCGTAAATTGCACAGTTTTCAAGAGGATAAATCTACGTACACTGGGCTTCCTTAGCGCGCATTCTTCCCTGTCCACGGCCCACTGTCTAAAAAAGGACTCCTTGGCCCAAAGCAGGTCTTTCCTTCTGATTGTGTCCGGCTTGCTAAAGATATCCACCCTTCCTAGTCTCCTAAATCCTTCCCGTATGTAGTGAAACCAGGGCTTTTGATGAGCAAGGTCTAGGGCCAGGCAATTCCTTAGGATCTCTTTGTTTAAAGCAGTCCTGTTACTTAACCATACTTTGAGCCAATATGATAGGGGGCGAAAAGACAACAGGTCGGACAAATAGGACATACCCAATTCTTCATGTACGATAAAAGTAGAGGTTCCCTGAGGTACACAACAGCCATCTCAGGAACCTATTTTCAAATCTTAGGAGCTTGTCATGAGACATCGCCCCTGATTTCACTACCATAAGTCACCTGTGTTATACACTTGGGATCTACAGATCTGCAGGAGTGCCCCTATCTTTTTTTGCCCAAACAGGAGGCAAAGTTAAAAATGGATGCGTTAGCATGTAGAAATCCCCCCTGCTTTCTGTTTTTTAATGGGTTTCAGTTTAACTTGGCATTCAGCATGACCCCCACGTAAGAGAAGACACTAGTCTTAGGGACTGGAGTAGCTCCGACCTTAAAGTTAAAGGGCTTTTATGAACTATGGGGCTCATTACGATGGCGTAAAGATCACCACCACCGAGCCGGCAGTGGCGACCGTTACACCATCGTAACGTGAACTACCCCCACCATATTATGATGGCGGGGGTATCGCAGCGGACACAAAGTCCCTCCGCCGTTTTTACGGCCGGTCGGCAATCGTTCCAATTGCCGGCCGGGCGGTGCTGGGCCAATAATATGGTGGCGGTGCCCAGGAGGCACGGCCAGCCATATTACGATGTGGCTTTCATACTGGAAGGGCTGGCAGAGATTGGCTTGGGGGGCCTGTTGCGGGCCCCTGGGTGGTGGGGGGTGTACCATGGGTACCCCCTGCAGCTCCCTGCACCAAGTGGCAGGCACCGCGTGGTGCCTGCCACATGGTGCAGGGGAATTCCAGGCATGCGATTTTTACATTGCAGCAGCTGCTGCTGTAAGCAGCAGCGGCTGCAATGTTAAAATGCGGAATGAGACCACCAGGGTGGCGGTTGCATCCTGTTTCGTGGGGTGGGACCGCCGCATGTCTGGCGGCTGGTCCCAACACCGTGAGGCCATCCTAATAGGCCCCTATGTCCCATCTGCATCACATATGACTTGGAGTTATTCACTAACAGGTCTTGGTCTTCCATAAACATCACAAATGTTATGTTATGTTATGTTAGCAGGAACTTTTAGAGCGCACGGTCACCAGGAGGTTTCATGGCGCTAATCTTGGATAGTGTTGCGGCGCAAAGGACTATGCGTAAGCTTGCTCAAACAACCAGATCTTAAGCACCTTTCTGAATCCCAGCAGGTTGTCGTGCATCCTGATTGCTAGAGGTAAAGAGTTCCAGAATTTGGGGGCGAGGTAGGAGAACCTACACCCTCCCTGACGTTTGAGTTTAATGGCAGGGGTAGTCAGTAGTTGAAGATGAGCAGACCGTAAGTTACGAAGTGGGACGTGCTTTACAATCATAAAGCTGATGGGATGCCCACTTTCGCCCCTCCTTTTCGCGCTTGCAATAGAGACTCTAGCTTCTACACTGCGCAGAGAACTGGCAGACGGCATCCCCCTGGGAGACGCGACCCATCAGGTCTCCCTATACGCGGATGACCTCAGGGATGTGGCATGCATTCCGGAGGAGCTGGAGCGAGTTTTGTCCGATTTTGCCGCTATATCCGGGCTGCGGGTGAACGCCGCTAAGTCGTGTCTTTATGCGTTCCGTGCTGAGACCAGGGATCCGCAATACAATCTTGGAGGTGTGCGGGTCAAATGGCAGCCGGACACCTTCCGTTATTTGGGTATCCAAACATATCGGCAACGGACTGATTTGGTGGAAGGCAACCTGGGTAAAGCGGTAGCGGCGATCAGAGCCCAGATGCGGTTTTGGGGCACCCTTCCCCTCTCGGTTACGGGGCGGATTGCCCTGACCAAAATGGTGATCCTGCCCAGGCTCCTCTATTATTTTGCTAATCTGCCTATTTATATCCCGGCGGCGTTCTTCGCAAACTTGGAGCGATCGCTCCGCGACTTTGTGTGGGGTAGCTCACGCCATAGAGTCACGCTACCCAAACTGTACCTCCCCTCGGGGCAGGGGGGACTTTTGATGCCATGCTTCGCACATTATTATTTAGCGGCGCAGCTGCAATGGGTGGCCAGATGGCTGGCAGACAGAGAGCAAGACGACACGGCGACTGTAGAGGCCCCCATCTCCCTGGCTGATCTCACCGCGCGGTTCCACCCGAACTCAAAGGCGTTCAGGCCAGGGCCCCTTCTCGTTAAGGTGGCTTACAAATGTTATCGCCGCGCTCTTTATTTAACCCAGAATAGCACACCATATGCTCCAGCTATACCGATAGAAGGCTCTCCTAGTGGGAGGGGTGTGCTGCGTTTAATTGAACTCGGGGACTGGCACGCGGCGGATATCCACACGCTGGGAGACCTCTACCGAGATGGTGTTCTCCTTTCCTTCGCCGCATTGACGGAGGAGACGGGGTTGCCGCCCGGTCAATTTCTACGTCACCGCTCGCTGATAGCATCGCTGACGAGTCGTTGGGGCGACATCAGAGAGGAGCCTGGGCAACACCTCACTATGCAATACCTCCATGTCCTGGGGCGAGGGCAGCATTTGATCAGGTGGTTCGCGGCTTCATTGCGCACACACACGGCGGTCGACTTGACTCCGCTGTGTCGGAAATGGGAAGCGGACTTGGCCCGTCCCATGATTGACAGGGAATGGGACAGGGCGCTGCAGGGCCCAACAAGGATCCCAAGGAACGTGCGGTTCCGCCAAATCCAATATTTTATTCTGCATAGGGCATACCTCACACTTGCCTCTATCAACCGGTATTTCCATCGCGCGGACGTGGGTTGTCCCCGTTGCGGGGAGCTGGACGCTGGGCTGGTCAACATGTTGTGGAGCTGCCCGCGCTGACTTCATACTGGCGAGCAATTCACGGAGCGCTGAGTACATGTACAAGTCGCCAGGTCCCATTTAAATGGTCAGCCTGCTTATTACACCTTTTTCGTAGAACTCCAGCTACGAAGGTCACGTCGCGGTTTATCGACTTGGGATTGGTGGTGGTGAAGCGATTACTTACTAAACACTGGAAGGCGGCAGTTCCTCCTCATACACGAGCATGGCGGAGTTTGCTGCTGGTGTGGGCGAGGGCAGAGAGCAGGCCCTCCTGAGGGAGGAAACATTAGGCTTCAGGCGAACACTAATAGCGGCCGAATGGGACACAATTTTACAGGTTCTGACGCGCCTGGATGAGGACACTCTGGGGCATGATGGGGGTCGCGGCGGAGTTGCCCTTGCGGAGGGGAGGGGAGATAGCTAGCTGGCGTACTGGGCTCGAAATATGGCGCTTAGGGATTAGCCGACTAGGAGAGTTTCAGGGTGCCAGAGATGGTGTTGAATGAGCGACCTGAATGGAGGGGTACGGAGATGGCGGGGGAGAGAGAGGGGGAGGGGGGATGGCACAGAAGACAATGTGAGGGGATGCTGACGTAAGGCCAGAATTTGCTGCTGTTGTTTTGGTTTAATTGGGGCGCTTGTTGTTTTGCCTCGTTTCTTATGGCTAATGAAATAGAAGTGACCGCTTGTCGGGGATAATTGGGTGCAATGCTACCAGTCCCCGTGGGGGAAGCACCTGATCACAAGACGGTGAAGGGGACATTTTGAAGATGGTACTGGTGCAGGGGACCGTAATCTTATTCCCTTCTGAACAATGGGCGTCAAACCAGATTCCATTCATTACTGTGTACAAGATAAGTGATGTATTACTGACTTTATTGCGCTTATTATTAACCAATTGGACTCTACATTGTACTATGTAATTTGTTCGCAACTAAAATGCCAATAAACAGATTTCATAATAATACAATCATAAAGCTGATGAATTTGGGGCTCCTGCCATGCAATGCCTTAAAGATTAAGCACCCTGTCTTAAAAGCTGTACATTGGGCAATTGGTAACCAGTGAAGTTTGGATAGCCAGGGTCTGGCAGATTGCCATTTAGGTTGTTTTTAAATTAATCTCGCAGCCTGATTCTGTACTAATTGTAGGCATTTGAGTAGGACCAGAGGCAGGCCAAGATAAATAGAGTTTGAAAAGTCAAGACGCGAGAGAACCAGGGCTATCACAACCTGTATGAGGGCTGAGTGGGTCAGCAAATGGGCGATCTTCCTGATTTTACGCAATTGGAGAAAACAGGTGGAGACCACTGCCCCCACTTGTCCTATGAGTGAAAGATCTGCATTTATAGTGACCCCCAAGCTTTTCACAGAGGGAGAGGAAGTGGGTGGGGGGGACCTAATTCTGTCAGCCAATAGTGTGGGCCCCAAGAGCTCTCGCTCTTCCCAGGCAGTACTAGTTCCGTCTTGCCCGGGTTGAGTTTGAGATGGTTGAGGTCTATCCAAAGCTGAATGTGAATCATGGTTGTTTGAAATTCAAGAACAGAGTCAGGAGAATCCAAGGTGAAGACAAGCTGAAGATCGTCATCATAATTAAAGGTAGTTATCTTTCTATTTTTTAATGAGGGGATCAGGGGCATGAGATAGAGATTGAATAAAAGTGGGGATAGGGACGAGCCCTGTGGCACCCCGCATGTGGTGGCGAGCTTAGAGACAGTAAAAGGGCCAAGTCGAACCGCTTGTGTTCTGCCTTCAAGGAAGGACTTAATCCAGTTATATGCGGGGCCTTGTATGCCGGCCTGCTCGACACGGTCCATCAAGATTTTATGATCGACCGTGTCGAACGCGGCCGACAAATCCAGGAGCACTAAGACCTGGGGGATGCCCATGTCTGCATTAGCTCTCAGGGTGTCCAATACTGCAAGGATTACTGACTCAGTTGAATGAGCGGGCCGAAAGCCAGCTTGATGTGGCTCTAGGTGATCTGAATGTTCAATAAAATTACAAAGGCACCTGGCCACATGGGCCTCTAGGATCTTGGCCAAGAAGAGGAGGAGAGAAATGGAATGATAGTTAGAAGGATTCAGGGGGTCAGCCCCTGGCTTTTTTAATAGAGGGACCACAATTGCGTTCTTGAAGGCTGTGGGGACCTTGCCCTGCACAAGAGACTCGTTAAGAAAGGGAAGCACGTTGTGAGGTACGGCAGAAAAGACGTCCCTCAGGATGTGAGGAGGACAACAATCATTAGGGGACCCAGATTTTACACGAGTCATTAAGTCAGATAAAATCTGAGGATATATGGCTGGAAAATGAGCCATGATGGCTGAGTTAGTTGGCATGTTGTCCAAGTGTTCCATACTGACGCTGGTGGGAATGCTAGCTTTGATAATGGAAATTTTGTCCAGGAAGAAATTGATCAAGGAGTTGCATAGCTCTTGAGTAGGCGTCTGACTGGGGAGTATTCTCTCAGCGTTACAGAGGTCATTAACAATCAAGAAGATTTCTTTCGACTTATTATGAGCATTTGAGAAATAGCCGCTTTGGTTTCCAGTATGGCTTTTTTATACTATTTACGAGCTAGCAAGTACAGTTTATTTTCAATGGAGTATCTTAGCCTCCATTTTCTCTCCTTTTGACGGAGCTCAAGCTTTTGTTTTTTGAGCTCAGTGGTAAACCATTTGTGTGCATCTGAATGGCGAGCACAAGAAAATTTGGTGAGTGGAGCATGGATATTAGAAGCCAGCAATAGCCAGTCCGATATGTTCTCTTCCATAGAGTTAACCACAGGGTTGAACATGGGTGCTGAGCTGGCCAAGGTTTTGACAAATTCTAATTTATCAAAGGTCCTCCACTTTCTTGTCAGGCCTCCCACCGCTGTGGGGGTTTTGATCTTAGAGTTTATGGTGGCTGTAAATTTTATTAAATGGTGATCTGACCATATACATGGTGAGATTGTGGGCACTGACAATATGAGATTTGAGGACCAGAGTTTGTCCAGAGTATGTCCCTTTACATGAGTGGGGGAGGATAAGTGCTGGACCAGATTCAAGTTAGAGAGCAGCTCAGAAAGTTCTGTGGCATGTGGCCCGCCCAGGGCATAGTGAAACCAATAGTTCAAGTCTCCTATAAGTAGAACATTAGCATAGTTCGTAACAAGGTTGGCCATTTGTTCACTCAAGGAGAGGGGGAAACTAGGAATGGCCTGAGTGGGACGTTAAATAAGCACAAAGATGAGAGATCCAGTGTTAGTATCAAGTTGAATAACAATATTCTCTACCTCCGGGAGATCGAGGGAGGTAATGGTGGTGAATACAGAGGAGTTAAGTAGAGTTTGCAACACCCTTGCAGTCCGGACCATAAAGACCACGTCGTCCACATACAGTAATACCGGCAGACCACTCTGTCCCACCTGGGGAAAATCTACCTGTGTAGCTTTCTTCCTTCTCGAAGTTATTAATGTGTAAATTAAATACAAACGGTTCCAATATACAACCCTGTTGGACCCCTCTCTGAAGTGGAAACTGACGGGTCACCTTAGAGTCATTAAATTGGAGTACCTCCGCTTTGGTGTTCCTGTGGAACTCCTGTAAAAAAAGAACAATATTTTTATCTAACCCCATACACAGAAGGGTCTCCCATAACTTGCTTCTATTCACCCGATCAAAAGCGGAGGACAGGTCCATGAAGGCCAGTTAGATTGTACCAGGGCTGACAACTGTGTACTTGTTTACAATCAAGTACAAATTCAAGCATTGATCCACTGTTGACCTCCCCGGACGAAAAATATATTGGATATCTGCTAAGATATTATTATCATCTGCCTATATAGTTAGCCTATCCAATAAAATATGTCCCACCATCTTAACCATGGAGTCCAACAGCGATATTGCCCTGTAATAGAGAGTGCTGTCCCGGTTGGCTTTTTTGAAAACTGGGACAATGGTGGATATAGCCCAGGTGCTAGGGGGATCGGCTCTTATGGCTACATTGATAATTGAAGTGAGAACTGGCACCCACAGCTGAGAGTTAGATATGAAAAGATCCAGAGGTATACCGTCGGGTCCAGGAGCATTATCTCTAGACAACCCCTCGATACCTTTATTAACCTCATCAGATGAGATAACAAGGGCCGATTTCCCTTCTCTCCTACAGTTGACTATGCTAGCTTCTATCGGGCTTCTACATTTTTTTTAAAATTACCAACCCATTCCTCTTTTGTGATATGTGCATCAAGAGCCTGTGCAGCATCTCCTACCAAAAGGGAGCTATTAACGATGCTCCAGAACTTTTCACTATTTTTTAAGGAGCTAGCTTTCGAGAGCCTACTCCATGCCTCGTCCCTCAACTTGGCCTTGCGCCTTGCTAATTCTTCTTTACATATCCCTCTACAGGCTTTTACCAAGGCTGGATTCCTTGGTTTGGTGCCTAACGTTCCCCTAGTTTCCTGGCTGCTCTGGAGCGATCACGGTCAAACCATCTTGGAGCTCGATCCATCAGGTTCTTAGATGGCACCCTTAATAATTCCCCAATGGTGCGTGAGATTACTGAGAAAGTTTCAAGCATGATCCCTGGCACTACCTGCCCTTTAGCACAGATATCTAATTCCCTGTTGCACCTACCTAGGAGAGACTCATAAAAAGTCCTGGGTTATCGGTACCCACCTTAACCCTCTACCCTGATCTGTTGCCTTTAGTGTCCCCCTGGCTCCTAGATATCCCTTGTGGGGGCCAACTGGTCATAACGCATAGTGGGTTGTGGTCGCTGTAAATACTATCCTGAATGGAGAAGTTCAGGAAAAAGGGTAAAAGGGATTTGAAACAAAAATAAAATCAATGATAGATGCGCTCCCCCTCCCTGTAAAGGTGGGAATGATGGATTTCCTGCCTCGGTCCAACCAGCACATTGTCATCGGCTAGAGCATTGGCTAGAGTATTGAGGATGTCTCCCAGCTTGTTATGCTCTACATGCATGTCCATCAAAAGCGGGCATCCAATGTCAGAGGGGTTTGACGCAGTTGTGTCCCCGCATAAGTGAAGATTGAAGTCTCCTGCAATCATAAGATAGCCATTATGAAGGATCTTAAGGGTCATATTCATTCAAAAGTTTTGCATCCTAGAAATGTTACAAACATCTGGAGTAACAGCGATGGCATTATAAAAGTTCAATTTAACAGACCCCGGAGAAAGTAACAACACCTGCAAACAAGGATTATCGGTTGGCAGCACCGTCAGGCTACAGTGTACTGCTAAGGAGACATAAATTACCAGCCCGTCCTTAGACCTTCCCGCCCTGGATGGGATGGTGGGCACAAAGAATGTCTTATATCCCTCTAGAAAAAAACTGTTTGTGTTAGACCATGTCTCCTGGAGACAAATCACATAAAAAATGCACTCCAGCTAGGGTCGGTGAACTTGCTCGCTAGCCTGCTGCAGGCCTTGCCTTCCCCTGAACCAGTTAAAAGGCCCGGTGTCTTCTTTGGATGAGAGGATAATGGCTCCGCTGGTTCCATCATGGTGAGATAATTGCAATAGTCCAGTGTTTCCATCGGGGAAAACCTATTAAAGAGAGGGGTGTCGTGAGTTACCATCTGCCTGACAGGCTGAGGGCAAACAGGATAAGCCGGGAACCACCATTGCGTCACCTCACTAGGTGTCCTCACACTGCTCAAAGGACTGTAGAAGTGCCCCAGGGAAAAAGCTACAAGGGGCGAGATGGCACCGCGAGTTTTGCTCTGTGTAACTGTGTGCAGGACACTCTCTACCAGGTGACGTCTGTTGAAAGTGACGATTACACAGTCTTCTTCCATGTATTTTGTGGACCTTCCAACCCAGGAGACTCGACCCAGGATCATATTGCGATTCAGCCAGTGCATGACTTTATTCTTTAATTGATCAAAGTCTTCACCGGCACCAGGGAGAAGCACCGGAACATTCCCAAGTACCACTGCGTACAGAGTTGATTCGGGGGAAGATGTAAAACAGGTAACCTCTGCCTTTGACTCTGTCCCATAGAGTCTACTACCTGACTGTCCATGCAAGCCACCCCCATCTCTCGATATCTCTCCCAGTGAAGATTTGGCTGGCCCAGGGCAAGCTTTAGTTCACTAGATTTTCAGAACCACCATTACACCCAGAGGGTCTACCATCAAGGGATTTAAATCCACCCCTGACCGGGAGGGAAGAGTGTCACTACCTTGCAAAGAGGATGAATGCATCTGCCCACTAGATCCTTGATTGGCTGCACTGGCTCTTTCTGACCGAGAGCCAGCTGGTGCCGCCCCAGGACTGCTCTGTGAGTCGTGATCCCCTGCTAGACTATGCTGACCAATCCTTAAGAGCTCCAGTTCTATTGTTGCTAAGCGTTGCCTTATGGGATTTAATTTGAGATCCATACTTGCCAGTAACTATCCCAGCCAGCCTTCCATCATTGCTGCCATATCTTCCTTGGCCAGGGTTTGCGTTTTGCCGGCATGTTGCTCTGTCCCCTCCGCCCTTGGAAGTTTTGCTTTGCTCCAGGTCAGGGGGCCTTTCCTTTTAACTTCCGAACCTGCCACTGCTCTAGTGCTCCCTGTCTGGAAGGTAAGCTCTGCGCCCCTACTTTAACGTTGTGCATGATTGTTCAGACCCAGTGTTTGTGACTGACACTTCGTCTGGGCCAGAACCTCCATTCGCCCCGGGAGAGCTGACGGGACACCAACTCAATCGCCTTGTCAATGATCCCTGCAGCTCTTGATAGGAAGGAGTCCATTGTGGTTGCTGAAGACACTGGGGTGCCTGCAACCGGTCCCTTACATTTTCCCATGGCTCTTGGGCAGGGGCTCACACCAAATGGAAAGCTAGCTAGGAGTTAAGAAGGCTAGGTCATACAGTACCAGTACCCCCTAACCAACACCCGAGCTGGTAGTAAACCCTTCTCCTACCTGCTCGAGCTGGGAGACGGTGAGGATGTCCCACAGGGACCTTTGTTAGCAGCTCCCTCCCTTAAGATCTCTGCCGAAGGAGTCCAGACAGCCACACTCCAAACACTCCTGGCTCCTACCACAGGATCTTAGCTCGAGAGCCAAGAGGGGTGGCCCAGCCCAGCCTCCTCTGGGCTCTGACGCGTGTGTATGGGCCCACCATTGGCACTAGCTTTGCCCGGGCACGGCCCGCATGCCTCCTGTGCTGCGGGAGACAAACAGTGCTTTTTAGCTTGCACGGCATGGGTGTGCTTCTAGACTCCTCCTGCTCTCCTTCAAAGTTTCTGGGACATTGAGTCTCCTGACAGCAGGAATGTAGTCTAAAGCAACTGCGCCGTGAGCCTGGTGTTGTTAACAACTTAAAAAATGTTTGGGCTATAAATGGAGTCTGTGAAGAATAAAGAGCAAAAAGCAAATGTTTTTTGAAAATATGTAGTAAAACCATATATATTTTGAACAACTACATGACTATAGTGTTATATTTCAAATATGTTGCTGTGGAAAATGTGAAAAATGTTCAAATGTTTTACCAATGCAGACATAAGAACCCTGGGAGAGTGAATAGATGACAGCTTCAGGTGTACTGCCCATTTCTAGACCTTGCCACCATGGAAGAAAGGGATATAATCAAGAAGTTCAGAATGAATAGCCATACTATACTGGATTTATGTCATCAGCTGGAGTCAGATCTTCAGCCTCACAACAGAAATCCCACATCAATGACACCAATTGTCCTTCCAATACACTGTGGCAGAATCTGGTGGAATGTCACACCCAACTTTCAGTGGGGGGTTAGAAAAAGTTATATCTTCAATGATGAGACACATCAACAGCTTCACCCAGTTTACATGGCAGCAGGATTTAGCCAATGTAAAGGGTCCCTTACCACATATAGTTGGAGCAATTGTTGGCACACATATTGCCTTAGTGCCACCACACGCCAGAGAACATGTCTATTAAAATTGTAAACACTTTCATTCAATCAACGTGCAAGTTGACTGTTTACTGGATTTATACATCACAAGCATCTGTGTCTAACGACGCCAAGGGAAGTCCGCTTCAGTGAGGCCCATGGAAGAGCACGGGCCAGTGGAGCTGACGTTTGGGCTCCTAAAGGCAAGATTTTGTTGTTTGGACAAAACTGGTGAAGCCCTTTTCTACTCATCCCATAAGGTGTGCCAAAGCACCATGGCCTGCTGCATGCTCCACAACATCACTCCACGACGGAACATCCCTTACATCGCAGAAGATGGAGACCATGAAGAGCTACTGGATGAGGATCCTAAAATGCCAAATGAATATGATAGTGATAAAGAGGAAGGAGTTGACTTACGTCAAGATGTCATTGACAACTTCTTCTCATGAGTTTAAGTATATCTTTACATGTTATCACTTTCACCGTTATACCAACTATTGATGTGATTATGAAAGAAATATGAGGTGGTAATTTGTTAGGAAGAGCAAGTTCAAGAAAAATCAGGCAAAAGGTGTTTGTTGATCCCAAAGTTTTTACACATTGACTACTGTGTTCAGTTACATTGTTTAACTCTGATTGTTTTGTGAAACTGTGTCCTCCAAAGGTTTATTTTGTAATGTGTCTATTATGTTATGTTTGATTGGTAATCTTTCTGTTTTGATCTTTTTTAAGTTCTTTCTACATGCCATCTTCATTTGGCCTTCTCACAGTTGTGACATTTGCATGTATGTGGTGCTGTTTCGAAGTGCAAAGGGAACATGGGTTGATTCTGGGAAAGACAGACACAGACTTTGAGGGTACAAATATTGTACCAAGGCAACTTGCACTGTGATTGAATGGAAGATTTGAAGTTTACTTTGGACTTGTTCTCTGTCATGTGTTGGCATTAAGGCGATATGTGTGCCATCAACAGCTCAAACTACATGTGGTAGTGGAGCCAAATCATGCTAATCTCCCTTCACATTGGCAAAATCCTTATTGTGTGTAAACTGTATGTAGCTGTTGATGTGTCTCATCATTTTAGAAGATACTTCTTGTAGCACACCACTGAAACTTGGTTGTGACATTCCACCATATACTGGACCAGGGGATTGGAATGATCCTGTGTCTACAAAATTATCTATGTTTACACAATACTTTGATTTTTGTCATTGTAAAGTTATGATGGAAGGATACAAATGCATTGATAGAGTTGAGATATACCACACCAGTCTGTAAGTTTGTGAGTTGTGAATTTATTGAACTAAACGTGAAGAAATTAAATAGGGTGAAAATGATAACGCAAACCAAAAAGTCAACAAGTCATTCATAGTGAATGAAAACCATAGTTGACGTCCAATGTCCAAAATATGACTGGAGTCAGAAAGGTAAATGTATCCAGAAATAGTCCACAGAGTGAATGCTAGTCACACTGGAGGAAATTAGGTTTGGGATTTCTTGCTGGTGGTGTCAGAGGTCTTGCCATCCTCACCTCCTGATAATTTGGATGGGCGTCCCCTCCCGCTGGCGAGGAGCGGATCCACAGTTGCAGGGCCTGGGGTGGCTACAGGTGGTTATTCCGGTGACAGGGTCTCCCTTCCTTTGGCTGTGGCAGATGTAGATGGGCCAGGTATTGTAGGACCATAGGAAGGGGTAGGTGGTGCTCAGAAATCCCTGCACATATGGGGGTAAATGTCCTGTAGCACCCCAGTCAGGGAGCCCATATTGAAGTTGTGAGCCTCCATCTGATAATTGAGCTCTCCTGCAACTGCTTCATCTCCCGGAGGCCTGTGAGTACCTGGCCCATCATGTCTTGGGACTGATGATAGGCTCTCAGGACTTAGTCAATGGTGGTTTGGTGAGAGTGACCCCAGTGGCCTCACTATGCTGGCCGACAGAATCCCTCCTATGACCCCTAACCCTACTATACTGGGTCCTTGGCCCAGTGTGCCTCATCCGACTTGATCCTGGGTGAGTTGGAACTGGTGGTGCTGTGGTGTGAGCATTACCCAGTACTGGGGAGCACACAATTGGTGATGCAGTGGTAGGTACACAGGATGTGGCACCTTCGGTTAGCTGTGGTGTTACAGCTGGGATGGGAGGTGTCAGTGTGGGCCCAGTGAGACTCACTGGAGGCATCTGCCTATGCTGACTAAATGGACCAGGATCCTCATCGTCATCCAGATTACCAGGAATGTTGTCCCCACGGAAGGCTTGATCCTGTGCTGGAGTGGAGGTCTCTTCAGTGGCAGATTCCTGGCCACGTGCTCTGGCAGTTGGACCTATTGAGAATATTTAAATTAGTAAAAGTGTGCATTATACATCCAAATCTTTAGGATTTATTTAGCACGCATATGCTTTTATAACGTATGCCTTTCCCACGCATTGTTTATGTGTATATTTATATATATAAACAATGTGTTTGTGGGGGAGACCCCCCACACTCCCAAATGTACCTTAAATGTGTGATAAAGGCATGTGTTGTAAAGGCATAAACGTTGTAAAAACGTGTGGTAAAATAAAGCGCAGTAAAGGCACAACATGGTAAAAACCTCATTGTAAAGGCTGTTTTCTACAATGTAGATACCTAGAAGTAAAAAGAGATAGAGATTATCATGATGATAGCTTTCAGTGGTATTGAACATATTACCCTAATGTTTAGCAATTTCAAACAGTACAACTTCAAATAAGTAGGTAATATGATGTCCTGAAATGTTTATGAAGTGATTGGGATGTATACCTAACATCTCCCAACCATTCCACCGAACACAGTGGAGAGTCGAAATATGTAATTGACAATTCCAATGCCTAGCTGACTTCAAAACAGACATTTACCCAAATTGGATGGATGTTTGGAATTAGTCTTCATGTGAACAGTGCAGAGTCAATTTTTGCAAATATCACTTCTATTCAGCATAGTAAATTTCATACATTACAATTTTTTGATAAACACTGTTTGATTTGTGAAAGCCATGACATCAATTCAATTGGTTGAGAAGAACAAGACAACATTCAGAAAACAACACAAACCATTTTCAGCAGAGAGAATTGAAGAGTTATTGATTACTACATGACACTTTGCCATATCTTGAAATCTGCTAGACAAGGGAGAATGAGCAATATAGCATAGCAATATTCTTTTGACAAAACAGAAACAGGGCATCATGGTAGTTGGAGTCATATAATAGACAATTTCCCAACACATCAAATTAGTTCATTAGTGGAACATACCTGGGGAAAATATGCAGTTGAAATGGGACAGACACTTACAATATGACACACATATTGGTAATAGAATATTTGGTGTTGTAACACTTACAGGCACCATACCATCATGTGACATGAAATGGAGATTGACACCTGTAATCTTAGGTGCAACACAATACATTCACACAATATTCCAAATTATCTGATACTGATAGTTTGAAGATTCCTTCAGGATGTAGGATCTGCAAGGCTTTCTCCTCCCAGGACATGAGTTGTAAGGGGGGCTTGGGAGTGCCATCAACAGTCCTCTGGGCCTCCATGTGATGCTTGGAGGCTGTGGATGTACCGTCCCCTGCAGGTCATTCCACCTCTTCTTTATTTCCTCATGTGTCAGCTTCAGCATTCATTCTGTCAACTATTCTGGCCCACAATTGCCTTTTCTGAGATAGGGGTGTTTTTTGGACTTGGGCTCCAAACAATTATGGCTCTACTTTTATTATTTCATCCACCATTACTGACAATGCTCCCTCAGGGGTCTGGCATTGACCAAAGAAATATGATTAAATAAAATAAGTAACCACAACGTAACAAATGAAAGAAGATAAAGGGACAAAAAAGAGGGAAAATGAATAAAATAAACCCCACTTAACTGGCAAAAGCTCTGCTAGAAAATGTTGTGGTGCAGTGAAATGCCAAAGGATCATGGTCGTGTGTTTTATAGTGTGGTATGAAGGTGTTTCCATTTGGCTAATGGACATCGGTGTAGGAGAGTAGGATCTACTTCTTATGGTTACCCCCACTTTGTGCTGCTATTCAGGACTCCAGCCTAGCTGCTTTCTCTCTAAATCGATTTTATGTACTTTAGGTACACTCCAGTTTGGTTACTGGGGTACCCTTATGAGTCCCTAGTATATGGTACCTGAGGTACCAAGGGCATAGGTACCCCAGAGGCTTACCAGGGGCTGAAGCATGTATTATTCCACCCCTGGGAAGCCCTCCAAAATGACACCACAGGTCTGCTACTGCAGCCTGGGTAAGGTGGTGCATGCACCCCTTACTGAGATATAGGTTCACGATATATCACCTATCACTGCACATAGAAACCTATCAGTCACCCCTATGGCAGGCCTTATCAATCCTGAAGGCAGGGTGCTTGGTTTTGTGTGAGAGGGTGCCCATGCATGAGCAGAGCCCCTCTGCAGCCTTCGGAATCTCTTCTCCGGGGTTGTCTGTGATGTAGCCTGACCATATACTCTTAAGTGCATTATAACCCAATGGTAAATGCTAACTTTGGACTGGCGGCCCGGAAACATGTCATGTTTGGTGTCAAACACCTTGGAATCAAACCCCCACACCAGTAACTGGTGTGAGAGTATGATCCCACCCTTCTAGAGGGAGAGACATGACAGCACCGGTATACCCGGTACCAACTTAAAAGAGCCCTGGCATCACAAAATGGAAGCTGCAGCCACAGACACGAGTCTGGCCTCCTGGTGCGGACTGAAACTCCGGCAGGGGATGCCTGGACAATAGATTTCCTGTCACAGGGAGGTGTCACCACCTCCCAGACAGGCTTTAGTGTATTGGGGCTGGGAGGGTGCACTCTGAGAGTGCTTTGAAGTCCTGCACTTGGGGCACATTTAGTGTCCCTGTGCATAGTCCAGCTCAAACCGGTTCAGGGGCTACCAAGCCCCTGCTCTAGTGCGAAACTGGACAAAGGAAATGGGTGTAGCTACCCCTCTTTCCAAACCCTCCACTAGGTAGTTCCCCTGAGTTAGTCCAACCCCTTCCTTGGGTATAAGATAGGAACCCTTGGCAACAGGACTTTAGATATCCCTGAACGAAACTCTGAAACTGAATCCAGGAACTTTGACAATCTGTTCAACGCCAGATGACTGAAGAATCTCCCTTGGAGTAAAGGAGTTACTCCCCTGCTTGGCAGGCACCAAAGATGCATCTGTCCGGTCTGCATCTCCGAAGCTCCCGCTGGACGCCGAAGACTTTGCAACACCAGAGGTAGATTTCCAGACTTCCCAGAGTTCAAACTAAGTCCCCAGCAAAGCTGAGACCCATAGCCCCTTGTGGGTGCCGTGAAACCAGAACCCCTTGACACTGTGCACATTTGCAAGTGCATCAGCTTCTTGACATCTTCTGAGGCTGTCCATTGGGTTACTTGTAGCCCAGACCCCGAGCAGAGTTCACCAAAGATTGTTGGCCTAGTCACCCCTAGTTACCCATGGGCTGCCATTTTGTGATTCCTGTTGAGGTCCCTTCGCGATCCCTGGTCCATCGACTGGTGGGTCCCTGTGAAGGTAACTCTGACTTTCTTTGGGCTTCTCTGATTGCTCCAGACGTGCCCTCACTCCTCCTTGCTGGTGGTGTCTCTCGGACCTTGCTGGTCTGCACCGAAGCATTTCTTCACTTTCTGCGTGGGTTGCTGTTGCCAAGGCTTGTTGTGTCCAATCCGGGCACCAATGCTGCAGAACTCGACATCCTTTGTAGGTCAGCTCGAATCCAGCTCCTGGTTGTCCTCAACGCCTTCTGGTCCTCGTGGCTGAAGAGTCAAACTTCACCTTCTTCACCTGAAACACCAGACATCGGTGGGCATTCATCTATCGTGCCCCTGGTCACTGGCAAGTGACCCAGACTCTGGCCCCTCTGCTTTCAGGTTCTTCATATCTCCAATCGAGGCTTGGATCTCTCCGGACACTTCGCTTCTTCCCGGCAGCAGCACTTCTTCGCCAACTTCTATTGAAAACGACAACGGGACCCGACACCATTTGACACCTATGCACCGGCTTCCCTGGCTGAGGTAACTCGAGTACTCCAGTGCTCCTGTGGGTGTTGACCCTAGAACTGTCTAAGTCCAAGAGGGATTGGTCCTAGTCCATCTCTAAGTGTCCTTTACCTTTAAATTTCTAACCGCGACTTTCCCCATAGAAGCTAACGGGAGCTCGCGACTGTGTTCTCACACTGCACAGGCCCCTGTGGGTCCCCTGTGTCACTACCTTGGGTGGTTCCTTGGGGTCCCAGCGATTCTACAGGCTCTAGGCCTTGTGTCTCGTTAAGTCGTGGTTCTTATACCACTATTTTAGTATATGGTTTCGCTCGCCCCTAGGGCCTAACGTGTATTTGTGCTACTTTAATGTAATATTTGAAGTGTAACTTATGTGCTTTTACCTCTAGCCTCATAAAGAGACTAGTAGGGTGTGTTTAGGAATAAATACATATATTTTATATATATGCCTGGTGTGGTCTCCTTTCATTTAGCCACTCAAGAGATTATAGACTGGTAAAATAAGCTGCTTTACATTATTTCAAGACTTAGCCTGAAGGCTGCTCTCCATAGCTACCACTAGGATAGCTTTCAATAAAGGTTGTCTTTAACCTATCATCAATAAGGGGTTGTTTGGAATGGTGCAAGGTGCCCACTATAACTAGTGGACAGCAGATACCAGGCCAACTTCGCACAATCAGGTGTCTTCTATTAACAATCATCCAATGGCCACCGGGATGGTGCGTTGTTGAGCGAGTACCACGACAAACTCCCTCTGCTAGCACAACTGTGAACTCTAAATCTGCTCTGTTGGAGCCAGCTGCCTTGACAGCGATGGAGTACTTTTCACCAGTATTGAAGTCTGCCGTGTTGGCAGCAATGTGCTGTGACCGAGGCGGGAAGCACTGTTCCGACACAGATGGCGTATCAGCCTGCATGCATCTAAATATGGCGGACAAAAGACCATCAACTTGGCGGGGTACTTGGAACGGCCGCCACGGCGGGATAGCGTAAGACTGTCAAGATCTAAATTAGGGCCTAAATGTTGAGTTTTAAATATCTTGTGACATAAATATTGTTTACAAACTAGTGTTACTACCAAAACATCATGAGATGTAATATTATTAGAAAGAATACTCATTTTGTTATACAATATTGTTTTCAAGAATATTGTTGTTTCTAATATCGTTTTCTTTAAAGTAGTAGTAAAAATATTTTAAAAAATATTTTTGTGTTAGTTAATATATTACTTTTATGTTTTAGTATTGTTATTGTAATTGTTATGAATTTTTTTATATAGTGTGTCATTTTAAGTATTTCAGTAATTGATTTTTAAATGTATTCAGTTATTTATAGCGTAGTAATGGGTTGTTGGATTTTTAGGGGAAAAGAGCGAGAAGTTAATAGAATTTTAGATTTTATAAATTGAATGGTAATTATTTGTTATTGCAAATAAATCATTTAAATTATATTTCATGTTAATTGTTTGATTGTTATATTATATTGTTAGTAACAGTAGGTTGTATTTTATTAATGGTGTGTTGGGTTTGAAGCTAAATTGGGTGGAAGTTAACTAAAATAAAACATATTTAATATTAACCTATTTTTATATTAATAAAATATTTAATCGAATATTTATTATGTTAGTCACTTACTTTTTTAAATGTTTAATTTGTGAAGCATTTTATTTTTGTTATATGTTTTTTAATTTGTGCATGTATTTATTAATACTGTATTTCTTGTTGTACTAGGGTGCGAAGATATTAAAGTTATAACATTTTTTATATTAATTTTCTTATATGTAGTGTATTCCTTGATCTTGTACACTTTTACTGTTGTACTTTTTAGGTTAATTATTCAGTTTGCTTTGTACTATTAATTAATTTATTTGTAAGTCTTTTTGAAACTTTGTCCTTGGAATCATTTTTACTTTTAAATTTAATTTGCTTTATTGTATTAATATAAATTAAATAATTTGGTATTTATTTTGCAATTTATTTGTAGTTAGGTAAGTGAATGTTATTAAAAATCATTTTATGTTTTCTTTTTTATTGTTTTACTTTATATTTAATGTTTTCTAATTTTTGTTAAATTATATATTAATAATTTTTTCTATGTACTATAATTTATCGTTTTTTTGATTAGGTATTGAAATATTTTTAGTAAATGATTAGGACTTGTATTCTTATATATAATCCTTTCGAACACTTTTCCTCCTGTTGCTTAGGTTGGTATGAAAGTAGTTAATCTGACCATTTCGAAGTCCAGCACTCTCCCTACTGTTGCTTAGACATGAAGTGGCAATAGTAAATCTAATCCGGCGTGCCTTAATGCCGGGGGTAGGGCAGCTTTAATTTTGCTTGACCTCTCTGTGGCTATCGATACGGTCCCACATGCTCTGCTTTTGTCCCGCCTCGCTGAGATTGGTGTGTCAGGGGCTGTTTGGGGCTGGCTTAGGTCGTTCTTGGAGGAGCGGGCTGAGCAGATCTGGCTCCCCCCTTTTTATTCCTCTCTCCATGCGGTCACTACTGGAGTCTCGCAGGACTCCTCCCTTAGCCCTCTGCTCTTTAACATTTATGTCACGCCTTTGATCCATCTGGCTGAAGCTCTCGGGGCTAAGGTATTGGCTTATGCGGATGACACCCAGCTGCTGTTTACGTGGGATAAAACATTGAATTCTGTCCTTGCGGCGCAACATTGCCTTCGCTCCATCTTCACTTGGCTGGCGGACGCTCAGCTTAAGTGTCATGAGCAAAAATCGGAGATTTTGCTTTTTGACAAATTTCCTGCTGACTTTCGTGAACAGTTGTGGCCACAGGATTTTCCACTACCCCTGTCCGTGGGACAGTCCGCTAAGAACCTGGGTGTCTGGTTCGAGGAGAATCTTTCCTTTTCTACTCATATTAGGAAAACTGCTGGCTGCTGCTTTGGTCTTATAAAAACTCTTAGGAATTTTTTTTCCCTCTGCTCCCGCAGGCTGCCAGAGAAACGGTCACCTGTGCTCTGATTCTCTCTCGTCTGGATTACGCCAATACCCTTTATGCTGGGGTCCCTGGGTACCTGATTAAAAAACTGCAGGTGGTCCAGAACACGGCGGCCAGATTGCTCCTGGGCATCTCGTCAAGGAAGAGTGTCACCTCTCACTTGCACTCTCTTCAGTGGCTACCTGTGGCGGCCAGGATCAAGTTTAAACTCTGGGTCCTGGTCCATCGAGCCCTCCATGGTCAGGGCCCCCTTTATCTCCAGAGGCGTTTTTCCTTCTATGTCCCTTCGCGGGCCTTGCGCTCCTCGTCCCTCTGTCTTGCTTCTGTCCCGCACTTCAAACTCCAGAGGGTCGGGGGCTGTTCCCTCGTGGTTAAATCCAGCATGGCCTGGAATGCTCTTCCTTCCGATCTTCGCCTCACTCATGATCTTGTAGCGTTTAAAAAGAAGCTTAAAACACATCTCTTTGCATGAAGGGCTCTCCTTTCCCCTTGGGTTTCGCGCCGGGATACTTACGAGTAGCCGAGCGTGTTACAAGTGGATATAACATAACATAACATCCCTCTGAAGTCCAACGATTTCCCTACCATTGCTTAGACTGTGGTGGGTATTGGAAATCTTATCCCTCCAAAGGCCATTGCGATTCCTACTGTTGCTAAGATTGGAGTGGGAATAGTAATTTTAACCCCTCTGAATCCAACACATTCCCTATTGTTGCTTAGATTGGAGAGGGAATAGTAAACCCAACCCCTCTAAAGTTCAATGATTTCCCTACTATTGCTGAGACTAAAGAGGGAACAGTATTTACTATATAAATCATGGAGCAATGTTTGATGACATGTTGACTTTTTCAGACCAAATTAATCAAGTTAATTCATCTTGTTTTTATATTTTGTGAATACTGAAGAAGGTCTTTCCTTGTATCCTTCTGGAGCGCCAGAAAACAGTAATAGTTGCCTTTGTTTTTATCAAGTATTGATTATTGCAATGCTCATAATGTCAACATTCAACAGAGACTCTTAAATGAACTCCAAATTGGGGCCGACTGGGATCCCACAGCAAGCTTGGAAAATTTTGTCAGACCAGCCCCCATACGGTGCATAGTAAGCGAGAACAGCGAGCGAGCCTGACCACTACAAGGGGGCTTAGGTGTGTTTTTGCCCCAAAAAAGTTTGGGAAAAAATGGTGCATTCTACAACACATTTTTCCTTATAAATTCAATTGTATTAATTTTTAAAGCACAGTAAATAATGACCTTACAGTGCACCAGGATACAGCAATCTTTAATGGGATCTCTTCAATGATTCCCTCACTATCCTCCTCCAACAGTGCCTTTCACCTCTCAATAGCTGCTCTCTGACATGTATTTCATTTGTTTGATAGCGTCTCTCATACCAGTGTAGGGTGTCAGGGCATTTTACATCAAAACACATACAGAGACAATGAATCATATGTGTGTAAATCAGTGTATAGAAAATGTTACATAAGACAAAGGAGACTACTAGGGGTATGTCATCCATACTGGTAGGCCTTGTTTAAGATAGCTTGGTCTGGGGACGCACAAACTCAGGATTCAGAACGTAACAGAGTGGTCAGGGTTGACTTTACTATAAAGAATTTATTACCCGAACAAATCCTTTTTAGCAAAATTAGGATAATGAAAGACTGGGATAAAAATACATAAATTTCTAACCTAGATTACGATTGTGATTTGTAAACTGCACAGCAACAAAACGATCTCTGTGACAAAAGTAGTAATCCACTGAGCTATTCAGATAAAATACTGTGATGTGCATAGTACACGCCCATTGGCATGCATATTGACCCTCTGCGCTACCTTAGATGAGTCAAAACTGCCACTAGACAAACCTCCAATCTCTCTCCAGCAGGATATTAATCACCAGCGTTATTTTGGTATTTTTATTGTTGCCTGAAACCTGCTGGATATACAAGGAAAACTGCAGTGCTTTTAAAACTGCTGCATTGCTACAAAACTGGCCCTGATGCCCAAATCCAGCCTTGCTCCAAATCTTTCAAAATGCAGGTGCATGCCTTCTTCTAGGTAGTCTAAATTTTCAATCTGTTTTGCAGGCACAACCTAAACTTCAGTGGCTGCTAGTAAAGAAGCAGATTGCTTTTAAGACCCTTTGTATTGCCCATAAGTCTCTTCTAGACTGTGGCCTGGAATATTTGAAGCATGGATTCCAGTTGTATGTCCCTAATAGAATATTACGATCCACATTCACAAAAAATTGGGTGGTACCTAAATTTAAAAGGACAACTTAGGGTGGTAGACGTTTTATCTTCTGTACTGGAAAACTGTGGAATAGTCTTCCTCTGTATTTAAAATCTCAAAAAAGCCTTTTTCATTTTAGGAAATTGCTCAAAACTTGGCAGTTTTCAAACCCCTAGTTCTAGCAGGTTTGCAGTTCGTTCATGCTTAGTTCCAGCTTTATTGCAGTTAGTTCTTTGCAGTTTGTCAGCACCTAGACACCTGCGGGCATTAGCGTGCTTTATAAAATAATTATTCATTCATATATATATATTTAAAAATGTATGTATTCATAAAAGTTTAAAATAATTACAATGATTTAAATCAACATTACATCACTTCTAAATGATAAGCTACTTTAAGTACATTGCTTTAAGGTCGATATTTATTAGGAAATCAATATGTTTACCTGTTTGTGGTCGATATTGTCAACAATGTTTTCAACACAACATTTTGTGGTTTCTATTTTAAGGGGCCGATTACAATGTCAGGTGGTTGGGCTGCCGACCGCTGTTACGGCGGTCAGGTGACTGCCAAACAAGCAGTCGGCGGTCTGATGCCCAATTAGGATATGACTGCCAGGGTGGTGGTCAGAAAGGGCTTTTTTCCACTGCAGCTTATGCTGCGGCCCAGGAAAAGGGCTGCAGCACAAGCCAGAGTGGAAAAAGCAGATTGTGCACATCCATACACCGTGTGCCTGGCACCATGTGGTGCCCAACTCACGGTGAATGGATGTGCGTGGGGGCACTACATGTGCCCCCTGGGCCACTTTACAGTGTCCCACAGGGGACGGAGGGCTGCCTTGGGGCCCCCAAAGTCAATTTCAGGCTGCCTTTTCTTCGTGGTCGGACCACGTTGAAAAGTCAGTCGTAAAGAAACATTTTGATCCTGAATGAAGGTGGTGCCGAGGCAGGCACCGCCTCCATTCAGGATCACAATTCTGACCGCCACCTCAAAGGGATCAGTAGATCCTGTCGGAGGCAGCGGTCTTTACTCCCGACCTCTGCGGTCTGACCGCATGCATCCAAATGAGGCAGTCTTACCACAGGGCTGTCAGTCGGGTGGACCTCCAGCGACGGCCTGTCGTTGACGGTCTGCCTGACATTGTATTCGGCCCCTAAGTATAGGACTACAATATTTATGCGCAAACTTTGTGTCATTTGATATTAATGTTCACAATATTGTTTCAGTGCACCAACTAATGCCTCAAACCCTTAACCTTATTCTCCAGACCCTTACAAGTATACCTTCAGTTATACATCCTTAGCTGCAAAATTTGAACCCCATTGTCCTAACCGCTTTCCCATATACTTCTAACTTCCACCTCTAACCCTGGACTGCTAACCATTAGCTCCTTTACTCCTAACCCCTTAATTATTAACCCTGAACCATTAGCCCCTTTCACACTGTTCTTACTTCAATGTATTTTGGAAACACAGTTTGGAAGGTGGTCCTTTTTTAGAAGTATTCATTTTAGAGCTAATAGTATGGAAGTGTAATTTTTAGTATCGCTTTCCCAGATTTAACTTGAGGCAATACTGTGATACACTGAAAATAACATACCTACTTCTCCATCTTAAAGCATCTAAGATCTCTTTTATGAATGGTAAAGGTTTTAAACAGTGCAAAGGTAGGAAAAGGCTGCACATTTTCTGCACCCCCAGCAAACACAAACTAACAACACTTGAATAAAAGTAGCACTTGCAATACCCCTAAGGTAGGTTGACCAACAGAATACTACTTGGCCTGAAAGTACTTTGAAACCTAAAAAAACAGAGGGTATACAACCATCACAAGAAAATGAAGTGTGTTAATGACTATGAAAAGAATATGTTAACTTATTGGATACCATTGTCGTTTGTTTTGGTTATGTCCTGGATTTTGCATACATGTTGCCCTATTTTGTATGATAAAGAACTGAGCTAACGAATTTTTACGCATTTAAAGCTCTTTTTGGGGGTTATTTACCAAAGCTTGCATTGGTCCTTGCATGGTGCTGCGCAATATTGCACTGCTACACCAAGTTTCTATAATAGTTTGTAAATTGAAGCAATGCTTTGTTTTACTTTGTGTCCCTTTACACCACATGCAAAACAGTTGTAAATAACCCCCTTTGTATTAGGGCAGACCTAGTGCAAATGGAGTTGCAATGCCTATTTTCTGCCCCACCGTAGTATGGACCCAGATCTCTTGTTTACAAACTCAGATTACACAACTCTGAAAGTGCATTCAGTGAACATTTGCAGATTGTTTCAAAACACTAAAAAACACATGAAGCAAAATATTCAAAAAATATTGTTGAATTCTTTGTTCATGCTTTGCAGCTGCAGTCCATTGGAAAGACAGTTTAAAGTAACCGTGGGCAGAGAACTCCGCTCTGCCCACGGAGTGTGTGGAGTTTTGCCTACTCCGCGTTCTGCGGAGAACGCGGAGTAGGCAAAACTCCGCACACTCCGCGGTGGAGCAGAGTTGGCTGCCCCGCCTCCCACCCGCCCTATAATAACAATTGCTAAAGTTTTAAAAAATAAGTTTGAAGCACCTTACCTTACCTGCGGCATCGGCGGCGTCCCCGGCTGGCCTCCTCCTCTCTTCATCTCGTTCGCTGTGAAAACTGCGCATGCGCGAGTGCCACGCATGCGCAGTTTTTACCACAAACGCGATGAAGACAGCAGGAGGCCAGCCGGGGACGCCGCAGACGCCTCAGATAAGGTAAGGTGCTTTAAACTTATTTTTTTTTAACTTTAGCAATTGTTAATATAGGGCGGGTGGGAGGCGGGTGGCGTAGCGGAGCTACGTGGAGCGCCACAGAGTTTGTTATCAACTCTGTGGTGCTCCACGTAGCCCCACTACGCACAGTACGCCCAGGCGTACTTTAAAGACAAATCCCCAGTCTTAAAAGAAAATCCTGTTCAAATACTCCAAAAAAGAATAATGTTTTGGAAGGAGACACCTTGTCAAAAATGCAGTAAAAAGTGAATGAAAATGCAAGTTTGCTAGACAAACAAGATTTTATTTTGTCCAAACAACTTCATTTCCAAGTTCCAAGAACCACCAACACTACACTGACAATATGAGATGTCTTTACTATATTTAAGAATATGCAGCTTTTTAAAGAGGGCTCATGACTATACCTTGTAAAAACATTTGCATACAATAGATCGAAATTGAATTTATTTGTGTAGTAAGGGGTTATCTTGAGTATCTAACATGGTTATGGGCTTCGTGGACAAATGATGGACATTTTTGATCTAAGGTCTGTGAGAGGATTGCAGTGCTGAAGCCTTGTGTAGTATCAATTACTGTTGAACAAAGGCTTGTCATCAGGCATGTCAGACGTTTTTGGTGGGTTGGGGGGCCAAACTTTTTGAGGGGCCTCTCTTTGATGCCTGATCCAAGGAGTTGCGCGGAATTAAGATGACATATACTTTGGGGAATGAAAAGGCTTAGGGCTTAATTACGAGTCTGGCACTCCAGGGACGACCAGACTTGTGGAGGCGTGCCGGTGGCGGTCTCTTGACTGCTCTCTTACAATAAGGGCAGTCGGACCCCCATTTCCCTGCCACCATTCCTTGGCGGTGTTGTGGCTGTCAGGAGGCAGTAATATGCTTGGCGGGACCTCTGCGGTCTTACCACACTTATACAATTTTCCTCTCCGTTATTGTTCCACCGCCATGAAACCCATGTGCCCCCGTGTGCATGCATATCAGTTCCTACATGGCATGGACTTTTAAGTCCATGCCACGCAGGAACTGTTTTCGGCATTCTCATTGAGGTGCCTATTTTCAGGGCACCAACATGGGAACCTCTGAACAAAAGCTCGCCAAACATAAGTTACACTCATAATCTGGGGAGTGGCCTGACCACGGCTTTGGCGGTGCGGCATCGGGCGGACCTGGAGTGCACCGCCCAAGTTGTGATCAGGCCCACAGTGTTTGGCACTACTTAGTGGCATTACTCTGTCAACTGTTTCAAGAAGGAAGACATCGGCCGTCAACTTTAATATTAATTGGGCCTCAAAATGTGTGGGCCCTGGTCAAAGAGCCCCATCTACACTCTCCTTATGATGGTGCTGCTTGTCACTTGAGGATCATTACCTCCCCTTTTACATTGCACAATAGATTTAATCAGTATCTCTCAAAACCCAAGACCACAGACAGAAGCAGTTGACCTGGCCATATAATGTGAGCATGCAATTTAAATATAGGGCTAAGCACAATAGTAAAATATTGTTACAAATACGATTTGGAATGTGTGTCTTAATGATCGGACACATTTTTCAAGAAAGTGCATAAAACCTAGCTTTTTAGTCACTTTTCTGACTAAATATTTACTTTTTCATACAAATCCTAATATGCCTCCGTCACAGGTGTGAGTTTAATGCTCGCATTTTTTTCTTTTGCAGATCACCATCCAGAGGACCCCGGTGCTGTACATCATCAACCTGATAGTGCCAGCCTGCTTCCTGGTGCTGGTTGACATTGCCAGCATGTTCATACCAATGGAAGGTGGAGAGAGACTTGGGTTCAAGATAACAGTAGTTCTAGGATTTTCGGTGCTCCTGCTGATATTGAATGATTTTCTTCCAAACTCTGAAATCCCCCCAATATTAGGTAAGAGCCAAGCATTTTTTCATTCTATCCTTTCCATTGATGTGTTAAAATATGACAGTAAGGGAGTATTGAGGTATTAAATAGGCCAGCTTTGGGTAATGGTACTGCTTCCCTCAGAACTGTTCTTAAGATTATTCGATGGGATAATGCACCAGCATCAGCATTCTCTGTATGGGAGGTAACAAGACTGGCTTGCAGCAAGTTGACGCCACCTTTTATCATAAAAATCATAATAACCTAGTATCAGCACCAATAACCAATTTTCTATGTCTTTGACCTTCTATTTTATTAGATATTAGAGAATCTAGTGTTTAGTCAGGATGGCCAGAGCCAAGTCAGATTTTGGGAAATGCACAAATGCGCATTAAATATCTATATGCATATTCAGATATAGCTCAACTGATGGATGGATATATTCACTGAAATAACCAAAGGTTAAAATTGCATTATAGTTAGGTATTGAAATATTATGAAAATAAACATTTAAAAAACAAAAACACTGAAATTCACCAAATAAAGATGATTGAACTAACTTTATTTGCACTCCGCCATGCAGCTCTTGTGACCTCACATACTACAATCACTCATAACATGTTAAATTTAGGCCTGGGCGGTAAATTTCGTTCCGCTCGCGGAATTAGCGATATTTTGACATTTTCACGTTCCGCAGAGAGCGTGAAAATGTCGCAATCTGCCACGAAACGGAAGTATTTTTCTTGTTCGCGCTTTAAAAATGCATTCTCGCGTGTGCGGTCGCGACTTACCAGGTCCCTGCGTTCGCCGATGAGTTTTCCTATCCGTTCGTGCGCGCCACAAGATGTTGGATTGTTGGTAGCCGGACGCGCTATCCCGCGAGAGTTTGCGACTGCGAACACGTCATTGCCATCGCAAACAGAAAATAAGCATCGCGAGCAAGATGGCTGCGCCCATTAGTGACCGCATGGGCAAGTTGGAGATATATTTCCCCGCGAGCACGTTAAAACACATCGCGAACGGGCGGGAAAAGAAATCTCCGCATCTTCACAAAAGTTCCGCATGCTCGCGGAGATTTTGCGCAATTTCGCGATAATTTGCAAAAGTCAAATTCGCAAATTTCGCCCACCCTTAGTTAAATTACATCACTGATGACATTTCAAATAACATAATTGATGACATTCCTGGTAGCATCATTGACAACATTATTCAATGAATATGGAAGTTTGCTATATGATTTTATACTGTAAAGTATTCTGCGAGTTACGCTCAGATCCAGTTTTCCATAACCTCTGTAGTATTAATGACTGTTATTCTTTCGCAACAAGCAGAACATGAAGTGATGTGAATTTACCCAGATTTAGTAGATATTATTCTCTTTATTTACTGGTATGCAGGTGCATATGAAACATAATGTATCTGTAGACATGAATGACCTCAGCAACGTATGTGAGAGTACACTTACATGTGTAAATTGCTCACAAGTATGTTACCTTTGTGAATAGCCCCTGTAATGTGTCTGTAAACCATATTACAATAAACAAATGTATTAAGCTTTGTTACCAGAGCTGTGATTATATTCTTTAATGATATACCTGTTAAAAATCTAATTTGACATAGAATTTTAAGTCAACAACTTCACACGTATGTATTAGACACTGATAAGAAATGCACAACAAGGTCCTACACACATCCCTCTATAGTTTGTAAAAATTCCTTTTGAATAATAATCCTAAAATAAGAAGAATAGTGTACAAGATTAGGACAAGGGTTACAATCTGCTTATAACCTGCAAATTGAACAGTTTGTGAGTAAGTCACCCACACATTATACATTCTTCAACAATGTATAATGTCATAGCATTTTCTCTGAACTTCTGGAAAATAAATGGCCAAAGACTGTTAACAACATCAGTGGTGATGGGTTTATATGATCAAAAAAAATTCACTGAAAAAACAATGGACCTCATTTATGAGGCCTCTTGCGCAAGCTGATACATCATTTATTATGACGTTCCGTGGTGCAGAAGCCTGCTTCATATTTATGAGGTAGCACTAAGCCACTTTTATTGGCTTAATGCAGCCTCGTAAATGATGTTCCCTTTAATGCAGTTTCTGCATTAAAGGTGTGTGCAATGGGTATTGCTGGGGATGCTGTTAAATTCCAAATTCATGGGCCTACAGAGGTCATCAATGTACCTAATGTGTTTCGTGTTTCTGTGGGTGATGTGGTTAAGCAGAACATACGTTCTGATGATTGGGATGTTCACGCCATTGAAGCACTGTTTTCAGATTTGAAATATTATGCGGCTTTTGATGCTGAAGATTTATATGAAAATGCAGCTAACTATGCGGAACAGTATTGTTTTCAGCATTATGGCAATCACTTCCTGCATAAAGCGAATACATTTAGAAATTTTGTAAATTTTACCCAATGGGAGCACTGTCCCACCCCCTCTTTTGGCAGTTCAACATCCATGGGTTTTTGACACTGCCCCAGATTTTACGAGAAATCGTAAATCTGAGGCAGCGCCAAAAACGTATGCCTCCCCAGGGGAGGCGTAAGAGAGGCACAACAAGGAGAAATATCTTTATTTCTCCTAGTTATTCCATTTTCTATGTGTGCTGAATTTTGCAGCACACAGAGAAAGAGGAAAAAGCCTCTTGTGATTGTTTTTGTGCAGGAAGGTTTTCCTTCTTGCGCAAATATAATCATCCCAGAAATGCAGGCACTCTTGCACCATGGTGCAAAGGTGCCTGCATTGGTGCACAGCAGCCATTGTGCGCCGGCACAGGGGAAAAGGACAGCAACGCGCCGTATCTGATAGATACAGCGCATTCCTGCTCTTTTCTTTTGCCGTAGGACAGCACCGCAGGAAGGCCTGCGGCGCTGCCCTATGGCAAAACCTCATAAATGAGGCCCAAAGATTAAAGTGACTGGATTGTTAGGTATGTCAATAAAATCTTACCTTACGTTAAAAAAGCCCTAGAAAGTCACTGGAAAAAGAAGGATTAGCATGACATTATATTTAGGTTCGGTAATAAGATTTTAGCGTTCATTATAGGAATTCACAGAAAAAAACAAAACTTAAAGTGGTGTTCTAATTCAGTGCTAAAATAACACACACACCAATGTTTAACAAAAATAACAATGAAAGTCACCAGTTATAGTTTACTGATCTGACTATAGCTTGCACCCTGTAATGCCTTGTTTATGAGCTCACAAAATACATCACTCATGACGTTTTAAATTACATCATTGAAGACATCACTGATGACATCTCAAATGGAATCATTAATGAAATCGCTAATAACATTGTAGTCATACACAGTCATGGAGTTACTGTGTGTACATGTGTGGGTCCATTGCATGGAAATAATATAAGCCCTTGAGGCAAGCATGATTGTACATGTTGACAGTTGTGTGGTGCATAATTTACAAGTCACTATAGCTTGGGGTGCAAGTATAACTCTCTGTTAACCAATATAAAGGCTGAGCACACCTAATATGGTTTGCAGAGGTATGGTTAAAAGTATGTTAAGCCGTAAAACCAAAGTCCATTCTAAAAATCTGTTAGAAAGGACACATCTGTTAAACATAGGTTATCCACTAGTGGATATCTGGGCATAGTTGTAACACAGTGCTGTATACAAAACCTATGTAGCAAGGACTTGTATAAAGTGTGGGCATTTATTTCCAGAACTTTGTCCAAGATATTGAGGCATTAGAGACTGTTGAATAATGTAGAATGTAGGGGTGTCCCCCTTAGAGGCAACTTATCTCTCACTGGTGTTGGGAGGATGGATCCTACGGTTGTATAGCACAGTGCCCATCTCTGGAACGTGTGTAATGTATTTTTCTAAATTGCAACGTGTTTTCTGCAGAGCTTGGAAGAAAATGTTTTTATAGTGACAAATATCATGTCAACCTCTTGACTTAAAATTGCAGTTATGTGAAGTATTTAAGAGAATAAACCGATTCAGGTGAATAGAAAATTGTCTGCAGCTGTGGTATGTTTAATTACTTCAAGGCTACAAACCACATAGGACGGTGTCACAGTGATTATGTGATGTAATCATTGATGTCATTTGAGACATCATCGGTAATCTCATCAATGATGTAATTTAATCTGTCCTGAGTGATGTAATAAGTATCGTGATAAGCAGGGCATTGCAGGAGCACACGTTATATTTAGCTAGGGAAACTATAATTGGTGAATTTCAGTTTTTTTGTTTTTATTTTATTTCAAGACATAACTGTGGTGTTACTTTAGCCTTTGGTTTTCTCAGTGAATTTCTAGTGCTTTCTTTAACATAAGCTAAAATCTCATTACCATACATACATATAACATAACTTTAAACTTTTGTTTTTTCACTTAATTTTTAGGGTTTCACTGTTTGGCCTTCATATTATTTTTTACAGCTTTGAGGTTGGCTCTGAATCATATAAAAAAATTCATGTTGATTGAAATGCTGTCTTATGTCATGGGTTCTTCTTGTAACAAAATGTGTTACTGATGATGTTTGCAAAAGGCATTCACATTTGATACACCTTTTAGAATCACAGCTATGAACCCTGCACTTGTTGCAGCTTGCTTGAGTAATGCTCTCCACTTTGGACAGACACAGTGGACACTGTCTGCAGAACATGGTGCCTCGCCAAACACTGCGTCCAACATACAATAGGGGTTGGGCAGTGGGCTTGCCCACGTACAACCCTCTGTCTGTGGCCAACCACAAAACTGCATGCTGTCTGGTGATGGGGTACAAGATTGCTGTGTCCACATGTGGGCTAATGGAGAGAGACACAGAAACTCATACTTTTAAGATGCAAGTAGGTCTTTCCCTTTATTAAGTTTTTGAAGATGTTATTAGACAGTCCAGCATAATATGATATTGTTAGCCTTGACCCCAGCATGGGTACTGGCACTGCTGATTTTTATGAATTCACTGGGTGTGAGGGGGGGAGCTTGTGCTGCTGTTGTCCATGCTGTCCTTGATCTACGTGTCTGTAGATCTTTTACTTGTAGTCACACCTGAGCATTATGAGAAGTGAGTGGGCAGTTGGATTAGTGAGTGAGTTTTTGGACTGTGAGTTGACATTTGAGGCTGTAATTGGGCATGTCGGAACTGTGTCTGGTATATGATGTCTATGCCTAGGTAAGTGATGACTTTGTCCCAGAGATGTCATGGCTTTAACCGGGACATTTGTTTATAGGGCCTAGTTAGTATATGGTTTACCTAAAATAGTCTGATGTGTGCTTTAGAAACGGGAAATATCCATTACAATGCAGTCGTTACAACGCACTACCTTTACATTGCTGCTGTTACAACGCCCCGCCTTTACATCGCATGCCATTTCAATGCATGCCATTACAACACATGTTACTACAACGCAAGCCATTAAAACGCATACCATTACAACACATTATAAGTTAAGTAATGGAGATTTTTTAGTTTTAGGGTGAGTATGGGATTTGGGGTACATGGGAATAGTAATTTCTACCCCATACACTAGCTCCAACACTTTCCCTACTGTTGCACTCACTGGAGTGGGAATAGTAATTTTTACCCCTACACTATCCAGCACTTACCCTACTGTTGCACTCACTGGAGTATGACTAGTATTTTTTACCCCTACACTATCCAACACTTACCCTACTGTTGTCCTAAAAGTATTATGTTTTGTAATGGTAAGCATGTAATGGTATGTGTTTTAATGGAATTTGTTGTAATGGTAGTTTTAAAAAATTCGTTGTAATGGTATGTATTGTAAAATCATGCGATGTAAAGGCAGTTGCGATGTAAAAACTGCGTTGTAAAAGCATGTGTTGTAATTGTTTGCGTTGTAATGTCATATGTTCTTAAGAAACTTGTTTGTAATTTCATTTGTCTTGCACTTATTCTTTCATCTTTCACTTACTATTAACGTCTGTGATATCATCAGGTTAAGATGTTCTGTGGCCTCACTTTCTGTGATATCAGTGGAGTTTTCTTCTGGGCCCGGTGTTTGTGCTGCAAAATGTATGGTTTTTAAGTCAGGCTGCCATGTTTGTTAGTGATGAAGCAGCTGAAAATGGCTTCACCACTAGATGGCATCAGATACTGGAGCTGTAGTGTTTTCTATTGGCTGAAGGACATTTAAAGAAATATATTTAATAGGTGCGCATGCTATATACAGTTGCAGAACAAACAAGAAATGAATATGTGTGATTAATATTCTTTGAAGTAAAAAAAACAAGCAACTCCTTTCAGAAATTAAAATATTGCATTCATTCATCTCCCTTTGGTAAACGTTGTAATTTACAGTGGTGCAGACCGCTTAGTATTCATAGGTGTAGCAGTGTCACCAATAAAAGATGATACACATATATGCAACCACTAGGGTGCCCCCTATTATCACGTTTTAACTATTTTTACTTGAAACAAATTCAGTCTTCATTGTTTGAAATGAACCACGGGAGGGAAGGAGGGGTTGACTGTTAGCACCACTTTGTGGTAAAATTGAAGGCCTGGACAATAATAGTCGCATTTATTTCTAGAACAGTGAAATTTGTAATTGAGTAAACAACAAGGGGGACAATGAGGGCTTGATAAAGGTCCACCGTACTTGCCCTGGGTAGAACTAGAAGACAAAAGAGGTACGGTGTTCCTGGGTGGCAAGTTGGCCACCTGGTGAGTACTCAGAGTGGTGGGGAGGTGGGAAATACCTCCTTTCGGAATTAGAACCCTCACACACCCAGCAAGCTAGGTGTCATACTCCATCATATGGGTCTGCTCCTTGTCGAGCCGGCGCTGCAATGCTCGACGGGCACCCATAAAGGGGCTCTTTATCGGAGATCTTTTGTTCCTTGCCGTATAGGTGCCGTGGTTGTGAGGGGCCTGGTAAGATGTAGATGTGGTCTGTGGGTTAAAACAGGTAAGGGAATCCTCTATAATTATTTTTATTCTGGAGAGGTCACAACCTGATTAAAAAGTAAAAAGAAGAAGGAGGGAGACTATTTTGTTTTAATCTGACAAAAATTACGCTCTACCCCTTAGTGGTCAACATGTTTCTCGCCTATAAAATGTCTCTAATAGATCAGTTGGTGATTCCTCAGGACCTAGTGACTAAATGAAAACTATCTACAGTGTGTGGTGCCCCTTTATGGGTGCCCGTCGAGCAATGCAGTGCCGGCTCGATGAGGAGCAGACCCATATGATGAAGCATGACACCTAACTTGCTGGGTGTGTGAGGGTCCTAGTTCCCAAAAGAGGTATTTCCCACCTCCCCACCACTCTGAGTACTCACCAGATGGCCAACTTGCCACCCAGGAACACCGTACCTCTTTTGTCTTCAAATTTGTAATTGAGCCATTGACGAGGCATTTCAACATGACAACCTCGACATAAACGAGGATTTGTCCAGCACAAAGGTGTTTTGCCAGAAGACACTTGTTGCCCTGATGCGACCCAATGGAATTAGAATGTTGGTCGAAATGTCGACCCAATTTCAGGGACAGTCACATGCTTTGATTGAATCCAATAAACAATAAACCAAAATTACATTGAACTGTGAATACCTGTAAAATAGGGGCCAACCCTAGAGGTTGTATATACGTGCGGCATCTTTTATTGTTCACACTACTGCACCTACTAGACCGCACCATTGTAAATTACACCGTCTGCCAAAGGGAGATAAAGATTCAATATTTTATATAAAAATACAATATCTTCATATCTGAAAGGCGTTGCTTGTTTTTCTTTACTTTAAAGTATAATAATCACGGTGTTCATTTATTGGATTACTCCTGTACTGGTGTTGAAATAAGACCACAGGACATTTGTGTTTGTTCTAAGTCGCACCCTGGTTCCGGTTTAGGGCATAAGTGCCTTTGTACTGTGTGTTCTTCTGCTCTCAGGATCGGACAGACTTTTAGGGCAATCAGGCTGTGCCTGATGAGCTGCTCTTACAGGTGAATGAGTGGGTGATTTATTGGCGGCTTGTGGGCTTGTTTTATGGTAGCTGGGCCGGTTTATACTGGTGATGTCCCTTATATTAAAATAAACATTGCCTGCAGTACGCTCAAATTCATGCAGTCTTCCATGTATAGCAAAACACCTATACAGCGTGTCTTTACAAGTTCAAACTGCCCAAGTTTGCAAATGTGGGCCCTTTTTTTAGCTATCTAACTCACTAATGGTGGGCACTTTTATTTTGGTGCCTGAACCTATATTCTTCCCAGTCCGACCCTGTCTGCATGAAATGTTTGACTTGGCACCCTACAAACATATCTTTCAAACCTTGTGCAAAATATGACACATTGTGCAGAGCAGTATCTGCTCACTCTGCTAGACATAAAGTATACATTAGCTTTGGATTGTTTCTGTTTCAGTGGCAAGACGTGTGAAAGACGATGGAAGAGAGTCTAGGAATCTGAAATTGTCAAGGGAGGAGGGAGGGGCAGGTAGGGTGTTTGTGTGGGTGCCTCTGATGGCCTTGTTGTACACTCAGCATTGTAAAGCTGGATGATGACATATTCTCTACCTGTCCTCAGGTATTTTCTGCACAGTGTGCCTGATCATCATGATCGTCAGCATCATTGACTCCATCTTCATCTCCTACATGCTGCACCTCTCCGCAGTCAAGCCAAATGTGCCCAAGTGGTTAAAAATCTGGGTTTTGAGACGCCTGGCATACATAATGTGCATCAGTACCAAGAAAGATGCTGAGGAAAACTCAACTGTAATCAGCAACACAAAAAAAGGTAAAGACTTGTCCAAAACTATTAAGAGACCAGAGGCTGAAAAAATAGGACAGGAGAAATTATTCAAATGTCAATAGAGCACCTATTAGCTTTGACGCAGAGCTTGATTGCACACTGATATGTAAATCAAACCTACATTTTTTTAAATGAATCTAAGTTTCTACATCTGTTAGACTTTTACTTAATTCTTCTGTCAAAAGCTACATGCAAGAGAAAGGTGTAGAAAAATGTTTTAGAACTCTGCAGAACAATTATAGATTTACGCGAACATATGGGGTACATAATGTGGACACGGAGAACCCTTAAATCCTTTTTCCCCAAAAAAAACCACAGTTGGATGGCTTGGAGGCGGTGATAAACCTCAATTTCATGAGACAATGTGTACCAAGACAAGGCACTACGTGACATCTCAAAAATACAGATAATTAAGTAAGGACGAGCTCAATAGGTTATTTCTGGAGCAGAATTATGAATTTTTGAAAGCTTTATTAAAAAATTCATAAGGTACAATGTAGAAGTTGTAAATTCAGATGCGTAAAATCCATTGTCCTGAAGGCTCTTAGTAATAGGGTAATGCAGAATAGTAATATTCTAAGTCCTAAATGAGCAGAAAAGTCATTGTGACATCAGAGCAACCTTAGCACCTTTAGAAGGGACCCAAGAGGTCGCTGTCTCACCTCCAAAAAAGAGGGTGTGCATATGAAATTTTCTTTTAGGAACAGATGTTGAAGTGAGCGAGATCGGAAGTGCACAACGTGCCCATCGCTTTTTAATTTATGAAAAAACATTCCCCTAGTTTTTGTGAAATGACTTCTGTCCCGGGACGATTAATTGTATAGTAGGAGGTTGTCTCCTGTGCTGTGAAACTGATGCTGGGCAGACAGCTAAACAATAAACAAGTCTTCTTGCCAAGATGCCTGCTTGCCTGAAAGAAATTGAAATGTGCGCAACTGATTAACCCCTTCCATGCACGCGGAATTTCCTTGCTGTGTGGGCGTTTCCATTAGTGGGCGGGGATTCGGACGGGCGGGGGCCGTCGTGCGCAGACGCCCACCATGACGCGTGACGGCTCCCGGCCGTCACGAGCATGGAAGAGGTTAATCCGCAAATGTAAAAGGTGCTTGAGAGCCAGTACTGGTTTTAATTGATCAAATGACTTTAAGCTTTGTGATGACAAAGATTATTTTTTTGGAGTGGTAGTGCAAGGGAGTTACCAGCTGAGCTGTGAAGTGCGTTCTTTTAAAGAACTCTGGACAGTGCTTAATTTGGGCCGGAGCTTTCCGGTGCTGAGCACCGGCACTTAATTGGTTTCCGGTGCTCGGCACCGGCACCTAATTGTCAAGACCACACTTAGGGCAGTCTGCCACAAGGTGGCGCTGCTCATGTAATTTAGAGATTAGCAGTATAACAGTGTTTAGGAAAACAATAGACATTAAAAAATTGCTAATACCTGCCTCCCAGCCATTCCTTTAGCTCTGGGGACCTGGAATAATCTGAACTGTCGCATTCACATGCGAGAGAGATGGTCAGTAGTTGTTTTGGCAGAGATGGCAGGGGCGATGGGTGGTACAAGCTGCAGTGGCCTCCTGGTCAGAGCCCTGGCACTTCATATTTTACAAATTAAGCACTGACTCTAGACATAATAAAATCTATATTTTGGAATCATAATCTTAAACCTTTTTGCACATTTTGTATCAGTGTATCTTGTACTGTGTGTAATGTGAGTTTAAAATAACAACTTACATATTCACAGTTCTTTCTCTCACAGGCTGGCACCTCGTTGCACTAAAAATAGACAAGTCACTATTCTCCACTGCACCAGCCAAGATTGAATTCTGTGGTTCTTCGGTTACACTCAGACCACTGCACTAATATTTCATAATGTACTATAGTGCATTTCCCACTGATTACCTTTTTTTAGTATTATTTATTTTTCATTTATGCTGCACATTTTTTTATATGAAGTTAAGTGAAGGTGAAAGACTAAAAATACTTACAGAATATTTTGCTGTTATTTAGCCACACCTTTGACCACTTCCCCAGTTAATTACTGACCTGCCTCCCTTACATGCAGTATCACAGTTCCAATACTTTTCTTAGTGCACTTCGACCGCTACAGAGGAAAATATTAAAAGTGCAGATTCACCACAGTGTGGGCAAAAAAGTAAAATTCTGACAAATCAGACCACAGAACCTCATACTGTGGTGAGGCTCTAAGCACTAACCCAATCCGTGAATATTGATGCAGCTAAAGAGGATGAAATCATCTGGAGATGGCAGAACAAATTAGTTAAATTGCAACAGTGAACTATTGTGAATTGATGCAGTACAGTGAGCAGGCAACAGAAACCTTGAATGTTGTAAAGTTTTTGAGTGCATGTTCGACTTCTTTGGGAATGACATAATTTGGAAATAAACAGTTATTTTATTTGAACACCTAACTATAATGTTACTTTAACATTTGTTTTTATTCAGTGAATTTCTATTTTTTTAATTTTAACATCAGCTAAGATCTTATTACGATAAGTAACTACAATATCACTTTAATCTTAGCTTTTTTTCAGTGAAATTGGGAGTTTTTTAAACATATGCAACGGGGTAGGCCGCAGGGCTTGGTCTCTATCCAGGCTCTGCGTACAACCCCTGTGGGTGAAAAACCCTAGGCCGTCCCTGGCAGCGTGTTGACAGCACGGCCTGGGCCTCCCCTTCATGACCATCCCAAGTACCTCTTTAAACATGAATTTCTCCAAAATGACTGACGGGGCTTACACCAAATCACAAAAAGCGCACATTCTCAGTAAAGTTCGAACTTTCTTCAAAATTTGGTGTCAATTTGTTTTGCTGTGTTTTCAGTAACGAAGTGCAAAGTTTCCATCGGCATTAACCTGAGAAATCAACATTTTGAGGCCCTGCTTGATGGATTGGCAGTTTTATGAAGATTTATCAAACTGTGCCAAAGTTACTAGTGAACCAATAAACCCTCTTCCTATGGAAATTCTGACATAAGTATAATTACACATATGTGGAGTTAGGTATAGACATTTTAAACATATTTATATGTCGATATTTTGTTCACAAAATTTTGGGTATGCTATTAAAGTAGTACGTTATTCCGGACCCGCACCCAGAAAAACAATAGCTTCTGATCTTCACTCACCTGAAAAATGTTCTTATTACAAAAAATGTAAAGGAAACCTGCTTTACTCTAAGCACACATCTTTATCTGCATTGCAAGGAAACATAAAGTTTACTGTAGCAATCCTTTGCATCCAAAGAGCATCCACACATCATAATCACTTCCATGCTCAATAGCTTTTCATGGTCTTGTAGGATATGTTGTAATTACATAGATCCTCCCATGGCTCCAATTTCCATCAGCACAGATGGATGATGGGCATGGGGGTGACATAATGTGTTTTCTTTGTTGATAGTTACGATGTTACTCTTTAGATTTGTGTTTCAAGAAGCTTGTTTGAATTTTGAAGTCTTTCAATGTCTTATAATACCTAGTAATTATATGGTATCTTTTATCATACTTTAAACCATATCTCTAATATAGAATCTTGAATTCTATCCAGCACTTTCTGGTAGCTAGGAATAGGAATAGAGATTGTCTAATTTCATTTTTTTGAGAATCGAAATTCGGAAATCGCTATTCCTAATGTAAAAAACCCTTTTGAGAGTCATTAGCGATTCATATAGTGAGTCACAAATAGACCTACCTCATGCGTGTTAATGAGGTAGATCGTAATTTGTTACCCACTGGGTTCTGCTGCCATAACAGGCATGGTTTCATGCTGGGGTCAGCAGACATCAAAATGTCTGTGATTGCTTTTAAATAAAACAATATTTTCTTTTAAACACAGCCTGCTTTCTTTAAAGGAAACTGTGATGCTATAAAGCATAAAAGAAAACTTTGAAGTTTTATGTCCTTTGGACCACTGCCTGCTCTTAAAAAAATATTTTTCCAACCTTTCTCAAAGGGAAAAGGGTTCTATTGGAGACGCTGTCCTATCTGCAAATGACCTACCACCAACTTTCAGTTGGCAGTAAATTGCAAATGTTTTGCGGCTACATTTCGGTCTCAAAACATTCGTACATACATAACAGTGTGATTCAGTATTAGGAAGAAATGCCCTCAACATGCTCCTTCCAAATACCGAATCACAAAACTCAAACTGCGATTCGGTAACAAGCTACTGAATCGCAATTTTGGCTTTGTACATCAGAAAAAACATTTGCACATGGCCTGATTCCGTGATTCAGGCAATTAGCAAATGCAAAAATGCTTTGTACATCTGGCACATGTTTCTTACTTTAATGTGTCCTTACTAATGCTCTACTTCTTTTTGTAGCTTCTCACCATCAACAAATACTGTTGCTTCTGAAATCTTTCACTTTAGGCACCTGAAAGATAATGGACTCAAGATAAATGGAAAAAAGCCAGTTTGCCATTTATTGCATATTGCTTTTTCTTTAGATTTAAAGTTACATTGTTCTGTTCCTGTAATTCTTACCAGAGTCTTGATGGTGCATGCAGCCTTATGACAGTTCTTCCGCTCCGTGTTGCGACAGTAAACATGAAGTAAACACCATGAAATAACAGAGTGTCAGAGTATTCATGGGCAGGGAGCCAATAGGGGTTTCACATGTTTTTTGATGCCACATGCAGTGCCCCAGTTAAAATTCAAATGTTTTCTGAAGGGTTAGCAGATGTAGGGCATTAAGAAGATGTCACATATCTGCACCTCCCTCCAATGTCTGTCTTCCATTTAGGATTATGTACAACGTGACCCTTTAGGAACAGGGTTTGCTGTTATTGTAGTCACATACATGCCTGGTACATAAGGTGACTCACACATGCATAGGTTATTTCCTGTATCTCTTGGACTTCAAAAGCGCAGTTCTGAAACTGCAAGGGACACTACTAAGTCTGTATGCCTGCCCTGTTATCCCTCACAGTTGGTGGACATAAGGTAATGTGTTAAGATCGGAAGGGCCAGCAAAGATTATGGCAGCTGACAGACTAGGATAAAGACCCAGGTACAGTTGCATGGCAATAGTGCTTGTATTTTCTACTTTAATGTATGCTTTCTCTTATGGATACTGTTAATTTTCTTTACAAGAGATTTCAAAGATGCATACCTATTGTGAATATATGAAGGCTCACAATAACATAAAGATTGAGCGAAGGAGTTTGGATTAGCCACTTAGGTCCAGATCTACTAATGCATTGCCTCAGGTTTACATTACTTTTGTAACGCAAACTGGAAGCAAAGTGTTATGCTGGGATTTACTATCCAAAGTAAATCAAGATTTGCATTAGATAGTTTAACGAAGTACCACAAAGATGAGTTATACACTGCTTTGCGTAACCATGCGTCAATGTATGGTCTTGCATGGGCTGTATAGGGGCGTTCCCATGCAGCCACCTATGGGTGTTGATTTCAATCTCTATTTTCAAACATGGGTAGACACAGATTTGTGCCAGGATCTTACACCTCCTGGTGGCAGGCATAACGAAGAGATTAGTTTTAATTTATCCTGCTGCATTGTACAGCACACATAAAAAGCAGGAAAAGTGTTAAAGTATATTTTTTGTACTGGAAGGGTCCCCTCATCAGATCGTAAGTTGTTCACCATTTTTTTTGGAGAGTTTTTCTTGTTCATTGCTTCAAACTGAAACATTTGTCAATTATAAGCAGTCACGTTGTCAGATAAATTGAACTGATTTCTCAACTTCATTGACTTCTTTGAACTGGAGGAAGTGACTCCTGAGATCCAAGGCATTAACATATTTTGTTTTCTTTGCCTAGAAACTTCAGATACTCCTTCCAGCCAAGAAACCGAATTACAGGACAGAAGACACCTCCTAAAAGAGCATCAAGACAGCCCAGAAATAAAATTACTTAAGAGGCTGTTGGTGGAAATTTTAATGATACGTCGTCACTTAATTATGTCCAAGAAGGAGGAGGAGGCCAAATCTGAATGGCACATGGTGGCCTTCATCTTGGATAGGTTCATTCTCATATTGTACCTTTTCACAGTGCTGATTATTGCGATAATAGTTGTAGTTGTTTGGGTCTTCTAGCAAAAAGCTGGTCCGCAAACCCACACACAAATTACACAAAGAAACAAGATCCATACTCTGTCAGTTTAAGACCTAGTTTGCACATGGTCTGAGATTTATTGAAACTCTCTATAAATAGATACACAAGTGAACATGTGAAGTTCTCAATGCTGGTCAAATAACTTATTAACTTATTTGCAACCTCAACCAAAATGCCTGACAAAGTTCAGCTTCAGACAAAGTCCTCATGTTGGTCTCAGGGGCAGGAACACAAAGGGCAGCAACTTATAAAATCAGTGAACTTTTGTCCATATTTGTTTTCCTTATATGCTTGCTCGCCTTATGATGGTCTTTTGTACATCTTTTGTACATAACAAGCTTGTATTGTCCTTTTCCCGCCTACATTATTTGAAAGCCGAATAAAGCCCATTGATTTTTCCTGATTGTTCCGTATTGTTGTTATTTATGTGGTTATATTGTGAGGAGTAGATTCAGGTTGCTGAATTTCATCTAACAAAGGTTCTTTGAGCATCAGATCTCCCATGTTACCATTGATGGGATGCATAGCTCCAGGCCAAGGTGTAGGCCCATTTACATTCAAATCCCCATGTTGTACAAAAGGGAGACTGCAAAGGAAACTACATTGTGATCTACAGCACCGTCACTGCAAAAAAGATAAGGTCAGATCTAGTATTTGTTGGGTGGACCATTGGCCCACCACGCAAAAGGGGGACATTGTCTCCAGTCCCTTGGAAGAGGATCATCCTCGGTTGTTGGATGACCGTGCCTGTTGGGGATGGGGGGATTTCTAAAGCCTTCATTGCAACTGCTGGTGCACCAATAGCCACGTAGGCTCTGAACTTTGCTGACTGGGTACTATGATAGGCATGTCCCATCTGCAAATTATTTCATTTTCAGTAAATAAAATCCTGGAGCAGAGGTTTGTTGCTCAAAAATCCAAAAATAAGCCAATGGCTGTGATACTTTAATAGTGAAGACATCCATCACAATGACCTGTCGGTGCAGTGGCAGACCAACTGCCAGGTGAACTGTTCCAACTTTACAGCCAGCTGAGACTTCGCCGGTGCAAGTCAGGGCCTTGCCCCAACCTCTAAATGGGATGGAGGAACTGCAGGTTTGATAGGGTAGGAGAACTTCCCATTTATATCAATTCTCTCGCTCCTCCCAACCCTGAATGATCTACGTAAAGGGTGGTCTATCGCCACATAGTGTTTGGTAATGTCTAAGTATACATTTGCATTCAAATATCAGAGAATCACTAGAAAGTAGAATGCAAAATATGTTTCTAAAAAGAGAATTTGAAGGACATTTGTGTGAGAAGCTGGCCTGTTTGGCTATGTCCTGAAAGGCAGCCCACAGATAACAATGGGTATCTCTTAAGGCCCTTTGGCTCACCTTTAATAGCTAGGCAAAGGTGACATGGCAAACCTCAGAGAAAATATGTGTGGTGTTATGTGCACTAGCACAAGCAACCAACAATATAATTAATAAATGGAGAACTTTTAAAGGAATGAACTAAATTAAGGTAAAAGTACAAGATTGAGTAAATCTCTAAAATGTTAAGAATAAGTTCACAGTATAAAATGTTATAGCAAAATCAAAAGAGACTTATAAAATATACAAAATCAGAATCTGGGAATAGTAAAGCCACAAGTACTTATTATTCTAAATGCCAATCAAATTGCAGTATTGCTTTAAAATTATTCATGGTAGGGAAAACAGCTAGCTACACAGATATTTCAAACAAGCAAGAAGTGCTGAGAGACAGCCACTTACTTTGATCTGATGCACAATGCCCGCTGATCAGGGCATTATAGAAATAGTCCATAGTGCTCAGCCTTCTTAGCAAAATAATTGCATGCACCCCACAACCTCACAGGTTCTGGAACATTTCCTGTGGACAAAGATTTAAGGTAGGAGTAGGAGCAAAAATTATTCGATGTTTTTTGGCAGTCAGAGGAAGGTGCTCTCAGAGTAGGTTGTGAGAAATTATCTTCCTTGTTCTAAGCCAGCTCTGAAGTGCTGGTAGGTCAAGGAAGTATTCTTAAGAGGGAAACTAGCATATCAATATGTAAAAAAGATCCCACACAATTCACGTACCCTTTTATTATAAAGTGATGTAGGTGCAGTGCCTTTAGACACCTCCTCTCTTCCTGAATTTTTTGTTCATCCTCTTGATGCTTGAGTTACAGATGTCTCCCAGGAAGCCTGTAAGGAGTTATGAGTTGAAACTGGTTCTCTAGGCATAGGTGTGGAGAAGGTATGAAATCATCTCAATATGCAGCTCATCAGACCAACATAGTTAGAAGAGACACTCATACCATGTGTCAAAAGTCACATAACTAAGGTAGGTAGCTATATTGCCTGTTTTGAGCTTAACTGTATTTCAAATATAACTTTTGTGGTGCTTGCATTCACTAAGCTTAACATCCAAATTAACTGAACTAACATTTTATACAACAGGGGTGTGGGTAGCAGTCTGAGTCCCACTACAGCAGGCAGCTGAGAAACTGTGAGGATAACAAGTCCTTTTTCATATTTTTCATAACTTGTTCCGCAACTACAGTGTTGTCTACCATAAACTAATACTGATAACTTATGAGGAGCAAAGTATTATTAATTTGACAGGTCACTTTAACAGCCACTGTGCACCCCATATTTAGAGGGATCTGCAATGAGAAGACACACATATCATTTGTACAGAGCACATGCTGCCAAGAGTTGTATGTTAGGCCGAGGCCATCACACAAGTCAGTAATCTGATGTTTCAAATCTCCAAAAGAAGGGAAACACAAAAAACACACAAATGAGCTGCCTTTGCATAGCAATGTATTATAATTATAAAAAGTGTCATGGATTCATATCTTGAAAGAGGGTAAGATTGTGCTTGTTATTATACCCCAGTTGGAGGTCTTGGACATGGTGCGGGAGAAGAGGAATTTACAAGTGTAGTAGGAAAAATGAATTCTATAGCACTCATGAGCTGAGCAGCTATGATGCAGTATATAACATATGTGTAGTAAGTTATCAATGGCTTGTTAAAGTTTCTCTTATTGGTCCTACTGTATACCCTTGGTGATAACTTTGGTGAGGAATAGAAATCGTACTGAGCGGATGGACTTGTTTAATATGAAATGAAAGGAGTCTGCCCTGGACTATAGAGCATGAAACTACATTAGCTTTTTATCAACCTTGCAATTGGTGCATCATTTAGGTTTGATGGTGTCACAGGTCTGAGAGACTATCTCTGTGAGTAAAGAGAGACAGACCAAGAATCTTAACCCTGATCGCAGCTGACAACATATGATTCAGAGGATTGGGACAGGCTAAAAATGTGAAGCTTTTTCCAGAGGTTAGATTAGCTCGACTGGAGTAATGTGTAACCCTGAATACCCAGCTTCAGGCACCCCAGCATCACTGCACTATGGGCCTGATCATGAGTTTGGCGGTCCTACAGCGGCAACGGTCCTCCACTCTCTGCTGTAGTGCCCCTCTGCATGCACCCCATTGCTCCAAACCGGCAGGGGGACCTGTTAGTGGCTGATTTGTTGCCATTCCGCCACCCTTTTCATGGCAGTGACGGTGGTGAAAGTGCAACTCGTAATATGCTCTGCGGTGCTGGCGGAGGCACAGCCAAAATATTACAGCCAGTTGCAGACCACTGGCCCAGCGGGATCCTTGATCCTGGCGGTGCCAGTGGACTCGTAGCAGTCCGACTAGCGCAGTCGGAATACTGCAGGCGGTCCCACAGTGTGGCGGAGCTCATAATGAGGCCCTAAGAGACTTACCAGACACGGGAAGCAGCAGTCTCATTCTGAAGCAATCTCTGCTGACTCAACATTGCTGTACACAGCTCCTAACACAAGAAATAGGAGGAACACTGCTAAGGCTGTTAAATCTAGGAAATTGGGCTTACCATCATAGTATAGTGATTAGATAACTTCTAGTACTTTGAGGCAGCAACAACAAAAACTACTTTACTTCACATTTTTTTTGACACTGACAAAGAAGGCCTTGATTTACAAAAGGTAACGCTGGCGCTTGCTCAGCACGGCACAGTAATTCGAGTTTGCATGAAAACCTGCTCCAAGTACAGTAAAAAACGGAATGCTAGAGTTGACATGGAAAGATGAATAGAGAGTTAGAGATATTGAACTGTGTACTAGTTTAATATGTATTGTCTTAATGATATGCTTGGCTTGGATCCTTATGTACAACCTTTGAAAATATGTAAACCAAAGACATAGAAACATTTATATGCTAACATAGTTAAACAGGGTAGTTAGTTGTGTATTTAAAAGTGCAGATTGTTGGTGGAGATTTTATAAATGTGAAATTTTCTTGCTGTCAAGCAGATGTTGTGAGATGTCTTATACAGATCTGAGGTAAAAAGATTGATTGAATAGATCAGTACAACCTTCTAGCAGGCTGTCAGATATTCTGCATTACATGACATGAAGCTCAAGGGGAAAACAAAGATAACTCTTGTTTACTTTGTAAAAAAGGCTCACCATTTAGCTCAGTCCATGGTGGAGTAGGCCTCTGGTCTGGTCATGTATCTGAATGAGTTACTATTATAGATAAAATGCAATATTTTAGAGGTTTTCTCAAGAGAACAGGCTCTGATGAGGACTGTTGAGTTAGTAGTAAGAATATTGCACTGGCCTGTCATTCTGCTGAGAAAAGAGGTGAGTGGTAGATTTATATGATGAAATTGCCCGATGGCCTGGGGATCCTTATTTTAATATAGGGAAATTGCCTATAGCTGGGTAGAGAGGGGTCAAAACTTGGTCTTTCATCTCTAGGGTGGTCAGTGGCATAACATAAAATGATGGGGCCCCCAGCAGAATTTATTTCAGAGTTCGCTATGTCTCCCATATTTCACAGATATTCATTGGCCTTGGGCTGAATGGGGTCCGTTTAAGAGCTGGGGACCCCCTGAAGGTTTGAGGACCCCCCTGCACCGCAGGGGCTGCAAGGACTTATTTTACACTCCTGGGGGAAGCTGGAGTGAAGAGTTGGAATGTGCTAGCCTGACAGGACTTTTCTTATGTGCCCAGTATTAGGAGCACAGATGTGTAGTGCATACTCGATAAGATAAATAGAGAAGGTGAAATGAGAGTGAGTTAGAGCAGGATAATGATTTAAAATAGTGGTTTGTGAGTTATTTTATTCCCCCCAAAGCATTGTGAGTTTTCTCACAAAAGGTGAGAAGCACCACCAGCCACTGTCTGTTCCCTAATCTCAGATATCATACTCTGTACTAGCGCCGAAGAAAGGCTGCAGAACATCCCATACTTTTCCAAAAGACAGTTAATGATTCATGTGGCGTGATCTGTAAATTCACATCAGGAGTATTTCGATAAAATATATGCATGGGAGTAACGCAGTTTGGGCCAGATTTACCAGTATCTCACGCAACGCAGTGCAGCAGCAGCAAATGCCGTGCTCCATTGTGTGAGATGGAGAGAACAGGAGAGCACCATATTTACAGAAATATGGCACTCTCCTCCCCTTTCCCTAGCACCGGTGCAAAAATCAGCTGCGGTGCTCCACTGAGACACCTTTGTGCCATAGAGCACGCGTGTCTCCATTAGTCAAGCATAGGTTTTGCAATGGACCGATACCCTTCCAGTACAAAATACTATGCTTAGACTAATTATAAACATTTTCCTACTTTGTATGTGTGCTGTACAGTGCAGCACACATGAATAGCTGTAAAATAACGGGAATAAAAGCATATATCCTTCATAGCGCCTAGTTAAAGTGTGCGCTGTTTTCTGACGCTAAACCCTGTCTACTTTTTTAAGTAAATTGGGTTTAGCGTCAAAAACATTGGGTGCTTGCATGGGGACAACCGTGCGCCGCCCATAGTATGCCCCCTTGGAGCTAAGTAATGAAAGGCGCTGCTTTGCAATATTTTCACTTTATTTCCAGCTTTAAACAAGTTTAGCGCTGGTACGTAAATTGGAAAAGAAGATTTTGCACCGATTTGCGTCACCTTTGTGACACAAACACGGTGTAAAATCTTAGTAAATCTGCCCCTTTGTGTCTGCAGGAGTGAGGCTGTTCATATCATTTATCAAAGGCAACTGGATATGAATGTGGGTTTGTGTTGATAATCATTACTATTTTGAAGTTCAGTCATTTGTATCATTTACAATTAATTGATTTCCCTGCCGAGTCTCCCCGATAATGCAAGAGTTGTCTGAGTCCCCAATGAACCAGTCTCACCACTGCTCTAATGTGGAGTCTCGCAGCCTTAAAAGAACAGATTAATTAACTCACATACACTGCTGTCACAAAAAACACATACCGGCATGCATTTCGGTGAACATATAAAATCACCGGTGGGCTCAAGCCTAGAAGGGCTACCCTGGTCTGCTATTTAAAAGCTGAAAACGGAGCTCACCGTTTAGAAAAATAAAATGTTTTTGCACTCTGATGAAGTTTGAATTACTATAATATGTTTGCATGTAAAACAAACTATTGCAAAGTTTTGAGAGGTTATTTCAAAACAAAATGATGTGAAATAGGGACTGTGAACAGAATAATGTGTATTCAGATGTTTTCAAATTGTTCACGGTATGCAGGAGAGGGCTATACTTTATGTGTGATGTGCACAGAAAGAAACGTTTAGTTAAAACATACATTGCATATATTATTTTACTGATAAATCCTAAATTTAGTCATGGAGACTATGGGGCATATAGACAATCCCCTATCGCCACCGGAGCATCACTTTTTTTGACAATCCTTTGGCGTAGCGCCTCTTCCCATATTTACAAGGTGGAGCTAAGCCACTTAATATAGCTTAACGCTATGCAATGGGAGTTGCTGTGGCGTTCCACCGCACACCCATTGTTTTTTTATGCTGCCTCAGATTTACAAGGCTGAGCCAGCGCCATTCTAACGCCAAGGATTACCAGGTGCTAGAATGGTGATTTGAGTAGAGATTAATTTCTCCTTGTTTTTAGCTCTTTCCATGTGTGCTGCATTCTGCACACATGGAAAGAGCAAATCGCCATTATTGATTGTTTATGTGCAGGAAGGTATCCCTTCCTGCTCATAAACAATCGTCTCTGCAGCGCAGCCACCCTTGCCACATGGTGGCAGGGTGCCTGCACTGACGCTAGGCAGCTTTTTTTTCCGCACGTGCTAGGGCAAACAGAGTGCCCCACATTCTTGTAAAAACGGTGCGTCCCTGTGTTTTAAAAATGTCAGAGCACGGCGCTGCAGAATTTAGCGCAGCTTCGCGATCCAGCATTTTTTTTGCAAATATGCCCCTTTATATAGTAAGCATGTGTGTTTTTTTTCTCACTCTGTTCATTGTAATACCATTGCTAGTATGAACAATAAATGAGTCTTTAAATCAAAGAGTGGAATGATTTTTGACACAAACAAGTAATTATTGTTTTTCTGAGCTATGAGATTTAGAAGCTAGAGAGTGTACTCTGCCCCCATCCGTAGGTGATTGGAGCCTTGAAACAAAAGGCCATGGTCTGCTTTTGGGTAGGGGCAAACTAACCTTTTGAATGAGAAGGGAGGGAACAATCTTTGTTAACTTACAACCCATGGGGCTCATTTACAAGCTCATTGCGCCGCTGGTGTGGCACTTTTAATATGACGTGCTAACGGCGTAAGGGGCTTGTAAATAAGCCCCTAAGTTTTCAACGAACTGCGTTGGGCAGAAACACCTTAAATATCCCAGGGAAAAGCAGGGGCATTGCACATGCATTAATAAACTAAAGTGGCCTTAGGAAATTAGATTTTCCTCACAGTCTAACCTTCCTTCAACTGCAGATATCACAGGCATACCAGGGGCTCAAGGGGCTGTGGTGTTAGGAATGGGTTCAAATAAGCGTCTACAGCCTGACAAGGCACTCACATACACATAGGATATTACCACGGCCGGACTGGCAGTAGCGGGCACTGGGCAATCCCCCGGTGCGCCGCACGGGTGGGGGCCAGTTTTGGGCCCCAGAGGGCCGTTTTTGTTACAGGGCCGTTGTAGCATCATAGCTGCAAAATCGGCCCTGTAACAAAATCGGATGAAAACCGGCCCTGGCAAAGAGCTCAGCGGCACCCCCAAGCCCCGGGGGTGGGGGTGGGGGGGAGGGGTAGGAGGGGGGGGGGGGGGCGGCCGAACACTTTGCCAGGGCCGGTTTTGGTTCCCAGTCCGGCCCTGGATATTACAATGCATACTGAATATGAGTCAGCATCTTCTATGTTGTAAGAAATATTTGATTATAGTTCTGTCTTAAAAGGATGTGTCACAACACCTACCAACTTATTTAAAAATGAAAACAGAGGAAATGTAAAATAGCTGACCATTGGCCAATAGACTCAAAAACTCTGAACTCAGAAACCCTGAAACTATAATGCATTATGAAAATGGACAAGAAATAAATTTTGTGAGTTGCATTAGCAGGTCAAATATTTGTGGAAATGCCTGAAGAACTTTCTGAGACCTAGCCTTCTAATTCAAGCTCAGGATTAAAAGATTACCGCCATCTCACCAACACTAGAGAAAGTGGAAAGTCAGGCGATGATTGTCCAAATGTACTGGCTAGCATAGTTTCGTTTAAAACTTGTAAATTTCAACAACAATAATGAAGAGATTATTCACGCTTTGGAGCACTTTGTAAACTGTACACGAGGAAGAACCAGCCAGAGAATTAAAGTTAGGGAGTTTCCAGAAATTAATGCATATCTCAAAATTGAATTTGATAGGGTTTTGTAAGAGAGAATATTTTTAGCCAGCTGTAAAATTGATTTAGAGGCAGATATCAAAATAATTTAAAAATAAGAATCTGATGCATTTTGGAAAGATGCACCTAAGTCCAGTAAAATCCTACTCAACATGGGAATTACTTATTGTGCATGCCGGGGACTGTTTATGTGGATAAACAGAATCCAATGTAACCACATCTATGAAGGAAAACCAATCAGAGTTAGGAGGTTTTTTTGATAGATTTTTGAGCTTTGACATAGTTGTCTATTGATAGTAGTCATCATAGTTAAGTCTTGACAGGTGTTTCCCACCAATTGTTTGGTTTCACTGGTTAATGTAAAGAAATATCTATAGATAAAGCACAAGGCATAGATTGACTCTGCTGGATACGTCTGTTGGTGCCCATAAATATACAGTGGAATGGCCATGCTAGAAATTAATTTAATGTGATGAAGATAAACTCTTAAAATGTAAAATGGTGCAATCCTAGCCTAGAAATGAGGTAATTGTTCAAGTATTGATTGCATCACAAGCAGACATATTGTTTTTGTGAATGCCAATTTAGAGAGTTCAAGTCACAGAACAGAACGCGTGTTCTCAAATTTTGAAAGATAAATGGCCTTCTCACAGTTTTTGACCTGTTTTGGCGAGGGCCTTTAATATTGAAATTTTATTTGCAACTTGTTGGGTCGGGGTTCCCAGTTATATAACACTTTCAGCAACACCCCACCCTACACCGAAAGGTCCAGCCTCCAATCATTGAAGTTTCAACTTCGCTAAACGGGGAAACTAGAGGAACCTCCTACCTCTACACATTTTCCAGTCATGTCCTGAGTATCCTCCATGCCTCACATGTCCTCCTCCACTCTCCTTCATGCTCCCTTATAATGCTTTTGTCACCAGCACTTCCTGGCCTGTGGCTTCACTTTCACACATCTTTGTCCACCTGTTTAACCATGCTTCCTCACTTGGTCATTTCCTTGCCTGTATCAGAGAGGAACCATCAATCCTCTGCTGGTCTTTTGACTAATTGTCACCATCCTTTACGCTTCAACTCCTCTTTCATACCCTCTTGCTCCTTCGTTGCCCCTTCTCCTGTTTGTTTTTCCGGTGGCTGGGGGACAAAACCATCTTTCCTTGCCCTTCTCTCCACCACGTTCCCAATAACTGCTTTTGTTTCTGGCCACAAGAGATATAACACATACAACTCCCGTCAACAATAATATTAATACTTACCCTTTTATATACTTACTATTTTTACATCAAAACTGTTTTTCCTAGTTTTCTTATTCCTTCATTTTGGGAATTGTAGAAGGGGTTGGGGCTATTTCTTATTGCTTCTGGACTGTAGATTGCTATTGGGTCCATGATTGTTTTTTCCTAATTTTCAAGGTTTTGGGTACTCTGTATCTGTGTACATTTAAGAAACGTTTTTCCACAAACTACATATTTAAGCTATTTTCTTTCCCCAATAGATACACTCTCTCAAAGCTTCAAATGATAGTAACAGCGTGATTAGAAACAGTGGAAACATTTAAGCAAGTGAGTAATTTTAGATGAGTGGCTTTATTACTCAATTAAAAGCAGAGCTAGGGTTGACCTAACAGAAAGCAGATTCACTTGCATGATGGGTAATAGTAGAGGTAATATGGCAATAAGGTAGCACATTTACTGTAACTAGTGTCTGTAGTTCCGGTACAGATGAGCCAACCTCATACTATAATTTACTTTGATAACCGGTCCTTTATTTAGAGCCAGGGGTTTCATGAAGCCCCCGCTTTACCAGCGAAAACAGGTGTAGGGTTCTTTATGGGGCTACTCTATCTGCAACTTGGCAGATAAAAGTGTGTAATTATTAAGGTAGCACAGATGTACCTATTGACCCATTGACTAAGGCTATATACCATCAACCCAGAGTCACATTCAATATGATTCAACAAATATTTCATTTTACATTTTTTAAATATCATTCAATGGTGTGACTATCTCGCTTCTGTTTGTAATATTCATTGAAACTCTTGCTCCAAAAATCCACAGAGCACATGCATTTTTTGAGTTTCAGTTAGTGAAATCCATTCACAAAATGATACCCCGTCCCAATGAGTCCATGGCTTTATTAACAGAGGCAGGAGCAGAAAATTATTTCTTTACAATTCTGGAGGGTTTTGGGCAACAATACTACTATAAGGCAAGTGCTAGTAAGACAAAGATCATGGAGAAGAAAGCAATCATTAATTTGTGAATCCACACAGTGAAATATCTAGAAGTGAGGATTATGGCTAATGTTGCTGAGACTGACATTGAACTGGCCAAACAAAAAATAAAAGTGATGTAAGCTTTTACTGCTGACTTCTACATCAATTATACATAAAGTGATAATTTGCCAACACTACTGACCATTTTCAGTATATATTTAATATATAATGGGGTGCATTTTTAGCAAGCTGCAAGCAAGAACTGATTATTCAACTGGAAAAATGGAGCAATAAAACTCACTAGAAGGAAGCTAATTGTTATAATCTTTCTATTTGATTAAGGTCATAGATAGTTACCCTTTGGATTGTGCAGGCTTGCGTTTCCTCCTGCTTCTCTCTTCCACCCCACCCCTCCGCTTACCCCTATTTGATATCTCCTTATTGTACCACAGGGTCTGCTTTAGAATGTTGGCTATGTCAGTTATCTCTGTCAGATAAGTTTTGGTGTTGGAGAGAGGAGACTGGAATAAAGCTGTTTGTTGAAACAAATACTTCTTTTATGTTTGTATTACTGGCGACAATCTGTGTAAGGAGACTGATGACTTGTCTCCTCCCCTTCTGGATTCTAGGCCACCTACTACTACTACAGCTACGACATTGAACTCTTTTTTAAGGTACGGTTGTCTTCTTGTTTTTTTCGAAGCTTACCTGGGATTTTCCCTGGGATCACTCCTTCTTTCTTCTCTGACGGATCAACTTCTGTGGAGCTCCTTTCCGCTCCATCTTCAGCCCATCCTGCTGCGAGGGGGGTGGCTGTCTGGCGTGGATCCTCCCCTGGATTTGCCTGGCATCATTGGTGGTACCTCCTCGGGCAGGGTTGCCTAACACTGGACCTTCCCTCTGCTTTCTGACTTGTTGATTGATTTTTCATGGTCCTCCTTTGGGTGGGAATTCTCTTGTGACTCTCCCCCTGGTTTCACCAGCTTTCCTTGGCATCTTTGACTAGGAATTTGCCAGAAGGATTCCCCACTGCATGTGGCCTCACATCATTGTGTTGCTTCTGCGTGCCACTTTGCAGTGACACACATACCATTTCCTTTCGGCTTAGCTCCCTGCAGCTTGTCAAAGGGCTCCTTTGAGCTGTGCAGCAGTCTTTTGTGTGTTATTTCGTGGTGACATGCACACCTTCCAGGTGTCCATTTGGAGCGTCCTCCGTTTTGAATCCATATTTTGTGTGTCCTTTCACAGTAACACACACACCACAATTCTTCATTTTTGTGCATTATTTAGAAGGGTGACACGCACACCTTTCTGCTCTCCATTACAAGCCTGCTCCGCTCATTTCACGGTGACAGGCACACCTAAGGTCTGACCCTAATTTTCCTAAAACCACAATCTTCGAGTTTACATGGCTTTTAGCCATTTTGCCTATTCTCCATCGTATGTTGTGCTTGTTTTGCCTTGGACCTATATTGTGTATCCGTAGTACATCTTATACTTTGTTTTAGGGCTATTCCATTATCCATTTCCTAGTCATTCTTGTACCCTATAGTATTATGGTAGCAGCTGCTAGTATGTCTCAACCTGTACCATTCCTGAATGAATTTGGCGAACCTAACATTCCATGGAAGGAATGGGAAAGCATTTTCGAATCTTACTTAATAGCAATAGGAGAAGAAAAGTTTAGCTCGACAAGGAAACAACACATATTACTCCACAGATTGGGTACACATGGCAGGAAAATCTTTGAGTCCTTACCAGAACCAGCGTCTGCATCTAATGATAGTGACACTGATGAGGAGGATGCTTACAAGTCTAGTCTATTAAAACTGCAGAATCATTTTGGTGATAATCTAAACATTGTACTTGAACAGCACAAGTTCTTCGGCAAAGATCAAAGCAAGCAAGAAATTGTATCCACCTATGTGGCGGTGCTCAGAGGGTTAATCAAGTTTTGTGAATTTCAGGAGTTGAAAGATTCTCTTATAAGAGACCAACCAGTGTGATGCGCTAATAATAATAATAAAATACAAGAGAAACTGTTACAAAAACAACCCAATCTTCAAGAAGCCATTGAGATAGCTAAATATATTGAGCACATGGGCATCTGCTTGAAAGAAATTAGATCGCCGGGCCCTAGTGAGCAAGTTTCAGAAGTGATGGATTTGGAATCCGAACTTGCTGTATGCAAAATAAAGAACGACAAGTGGCTCCGCTGTGGAAGTAGTAACCATTTAGCCATTTAGCCAATAACCCTAATTGCCAAGCTAGAGCAGTTATTTATAGGAAAAGCAACAAAAGGGGTAATTTGGCATGGGTACGCAAAAAAAGTCTCTAGGAAAAGCTTTGGGAATGGAACCTTTGTACCAAAAGAGAATTCTCAATTTAAAAAAATAATATTGCAAGTTAAAGATGATGGTACAGACAATCAACAAAAGTGTGTGATGTTTACTTCGAGGGCAATTTGGTTAAAATGTTTTCTGATTCATGTTCTACATTTACCTTAATGAACTACTGAATATTAGTCTATGGTGGGTGTCAACAAGGATATTTTACATCCAGCTGATATTTCACCCAGCGGCTACACTAAAGATCCTATTCCTATGAAGGATATAATTTAAACCCTCATATCTTTCAAGGGCCACACTGCAGTAGGCAAGGTTTATATAGTAGAAGAAGGGTTGAATCTCCTCGGTTGGCAACGCCAAAGGGAATTAGGTATCAAGCTTGACCCCAATTATCCTGAATAAGTCCTTGTGGTGAATCAGTCAAGCACTAGTGAACACATAATTAGTCAATTTCCAGAGGTTTTCTCTTGAGAATTGGGCATGTTCAAAGATTTCCAACACAAAATCCAATTGAAACCTAATGCCAAACCTGTTGTACATAAAACCAAATTGATACCACATCTGATGTGGGACCCTTTAAAAAAATAACTCACTAGGCTAAAGGATTTAGATATTATACAACACATAGATTTCTCTGCTTGGTTAGCACTCATTGTAATTGCTAAAACAAATCAGGGTGAGGATTTGCATGATCTAAATGCCAGCATCTGGGTGGAGAGACATCCCTTACCTCGTATCCATGAAATGCTGAGCACTATGGGTGAAGCCACATATTTTAGCGTTTTAGACCTCTCCATGGCTTATCAACAAGTTGAACTGCACCCAGAGTCCAAAATGTCTAACAGCCTTTACCACACCTATGGGCACTTTTATGTTCCACTGCGTGCCTTTTGAGCTTGCCTCAGCGGCAGCAGTCTTTCAAGAAATTATGCATCAAGTCTTAGAAGGAGTGCCAAATAGTCTTTGCTTTCAATACTACATCTTAATTTATGGAGCCACTACTGAAGAACATGACAAAATACTAAGGGAAGAACTTTCAAAATTCAAGTAGGCGGGCTTAACTTTGAAAAAAGATAAATTCCAATTAGGTGTAGGTGCAGTAGAATATTTGGGGCATACTATTTCAAAAGATGGTTTTAAACACACAATTTGCCTTCTGAAAGCTATAAGAGATGCTCCTGTTCCGAAAAACAAAGATGAGCTCAAATCCTTCCTAGGTCTAGCTGAATATATGGCAAAGTATGTGAGAAATGTTACTGATTTATCTTTAAACAGCAGAGAACTGGTAAAGAACCATGCACACTATCAGTGGTTAGATGAGCATCAGACCTCATTCATGAAAATAAAGGTTGGCATTCTTTCAACTCCCTACTTGTGCAACTTTGAACCTAACCGCAAAACCATTCTAACTACTAATGCTAGTAACAAGGGATTAGGAGCCACCCTTTCCCAAATAATTGATGGTAAAGGAAACATTGTGGCTTTGCTAAGTCTGAAAAGAACTATTCTGTAGTCGAAAGAGAAGCCCTTGCGTGTTTTTGGGGTGTTAAACACTTCAGGTTTTTCTTATAGGGTATACAGGTCTGCATACGTTCTGATCATTAGCCTCTTATGTTCAACCCTAGAGGCACTCCTTGGAGTACTACCCGTATTGCTACATGGGTTTTAGGGTTGGAAAGCTTCTGTTTTAAGGTAGAATATGTCCCAGGTAACCTAAATTCTGCAGCCAATTTCCTTTCTGGAGCACCTTTAGAAAAGGAGGAGCAATTTGATACTATGGAGTACCCCATTCTACAAGTCAACTCTGCAACCGTCACGTCACAGGAATGGGTGGAATGCATGAGTAAGGATATAACCATGAATCAACTCAAAACATATACCTTGCAAGGTTGGCCCAATTGTATTGATTCTTTTAGTGACAATATCAAGAAATTTTGGGAAGTCTGTCATGAACTGAATCTAAACCGGCATCTCCTCCTAAGAAATGACAAAATAATACCACCTTAACTCTTGTGCAACAAGATTGTAGATCTAGTAGATGAGGGCTACCTAGGAGGGAGCCTGAACAGAGCCAGGCTCAGGGAACGTTCCTGGTTCCCCAACATGGATTCCATGGTAGAAAACAAAGTCAAAGATTGCTGTACTTGTGCAAACAGTGACAAATTTAAAGTAACTTGCAAGGTTCCCCTTTCACCGGTCTCAGTTCCTGACAAGCCATGGGAGAAACTTGCTTTAGACATCTTTGGTCCCAGAAACCGGAAAGGTGTATTGAAGCATTTTACATTCGTTTTAATAGACTACCAGTCAAGTCCCATTGGACTATTATGAGGATGGTGAACCAAATCATCACTGAATCTCTGATTCAATTTCTGAAGGACACTTTTGTAACAGAAGGTATCCCATCCGCTATTGTCACTGACAACGGGGTACAATTCACCTTTCTGTCATGATGGAGTTCCTCATGAACATGGACATCGCTCATCCTAAAACTTCCCTTTACTGTCCTAGGGCAAATGGCCTAGTAGAGAGAATGAATAGAATGATTAAGGAATGTATACAATTAGCCTGCACCAACATAGTCCCAGTGGAACAGGCCTTCCAAGAAATGCTATGTGTGTACCATACCACTCCCAACCAAGTCACAGGTTTGTCCCCTTTCTCTGCCCTTAAAGGAAGAAAACCATGCATGAAATTCTTTCCCAACTGGTTGGGAGGTGGTGTTGGTGTACATCTCAACACAGGGGACATCAGATTCAAGATCGCTGCACACCAAGCCAAATACAATTCCTATTATGATATCAAACATGGCCCTAACGTTCCGCAGTGGGAGGTTGGCGACTGGGTTTATGTCAGGAATGCTAGGATAGTAAATAGTGACTCCAAATTTTCCAACCTCATGCAGATTGTGGCAGTCAAACATAATATAGCTATCATGAATAATGGCCAAACATGGAGCATGGATAGGTTATCCAAAGCTCGTCCCATTACCAACACAATAACCAAAGAGAACCATTCCTTGTCCTGTTCACACCCTAACCCTACACCCAGATGCTCTGAAAATCAAAGAATCTGCAGTGCTCCCATATGGCATTGTGACTATAACATGAATGAGTAAACGGTTATGGCACTAGCAGGATGTACAATTATTCGCCCATTTAATCCTTTTAATTGATATTAATACTTTTTTTTTCTGTTCCTGGTTCTCCAGTTTTATATTGACGAATGTTTGTTGGGGGTGGGTAGATGTGTTATGATCTCTCTATTTAAGTAAGGTCATAGATGTTACCCTTTAGGTTGTGCAGGCTTGCATTTCCTCCCGCTTCTCTCTCCCACCCCACCCCTCCTCTTGCCCCTACTTTGTATCTCCTTATTGTTCCACAGAGTCTGCTTTAGAATGTTGGCTATGTCAGTTATCTCTGTCAGAGAAGTTTCGGTGTTGGAGAGAAGAGACTGGAAGAAAGATGTTTCTTGAAACTAAAACTTCCTTCGCGTTTGTATCACTAATCCAATCGACCAAGCATGAAGCTCTGGATACAAATGACTTTACAGCATATTAGTGGAGTCTAGCTTCATCATGACAATATCTTTAGGAATTAGCTAGACATAAACAATCAATTTTGAATACTCGCGGGAGCTGATCTCTTTATAATCAAAGGGGATAGTTCTCACATTTGGATTCACCTACATTCTTTAAAAAATGCTCATAAAGGTATGGAATAAGGTAACACATGAATTACCAATGTTTCAATATGAAAATGCTTCAGGTGTTTTCTTCCCTTAGAAAAATGTGAAATTTTAATGTGGGCGACATTCACATCTGAAAGAAAACCATCACACCACAGCAGTTTAAGGGGTGCTGGCCATTGATGTCACCCAAATAAAGACCTGTGGGTTGTGAATATATTGCTAATATTTAAAGAACAGGTATATCAAATGTCTTTGGCATCTACTGTGTTGCAAACTCAACTTTGACCTTAGCAGACCAGGTTTCCCTCCGTCATGTAAATCACTGGTCATTGATCCATCTGAATTCATTTTCATTTTCATTTGGTCTTGGATATTCCTCATATCCAAACAGATAAAACATACCAAGATTTAGAATGTCATGTTTCAAGTTTTACAATAACAGGGGAGATCCCTGCCTGCTGATACTTCTAGACTTGTTTGTAGAAATTACGTTTTGAAATAATTGCAAGGCTAGATAAGAAGAGCAAAATAGATTTATTGAGTAGATTCTATACAGGAAGGGAACAAGCAATCAACTGGAAAATTGAAATACTCACAACTAATCTACGGCCAGAGTGTTCGATTGATCACCAAACCCAAACTGATACTTAGAAGCAACCATTCAATCATTACTTCTCCTGCACAGCATTTTATTCTCACAGCCGTTGGTGTTACTTTTCAATTCCTTAAATTCTGTTAACCTTTCACTTTCCATCTATCTTGGTTTACGTATGAAAACGGGATTTCATCTTCTCATCACTTCATAAGGGCTTTCCCAGTCTCACTATAGGGAGTCGATGATAATAATGTAATACTCTCTTTCCAGTTCTTCCATTCAATAACACCTGAAAACTATATTCTAGCTGCCATCCCACTACTTTGTGGGTAATACACTGATGTTTTATAGGTTTTATCCCTTTTAAACCCAAACATGATTGGATTTTTTGGGAATCCACGTGCACCTATTGATCATTTTTAATACATCACAACAACCATAAAGAAAGGAACAGACTAACCAGGAGCGGTGGGAGAAACAAACAAAGAGTATCACTATGGAAGTTACAGGCAAAGAGTAAGGCATTGACAAGGGACAAATCGATTGAAAATGTATCTTCATGTAGGCTAACACAAGAAGAGGAATCGGTATTAAGACTGGGCTTGTCTTTTTGCCCCACAGTGGATATGAACTATACTATTATGAGAATAGACATACTTTCGTATATAAGAAAACTTAAACGTATGAAGCTATACAAAATTTCCATTGGTTGGAAAAACAGAAAAACATAATTTGATACAGGACAGTGCATTGTCTGAGTTCACAGGATGTTGATTTTAACAGGCTCACAACCTCCCTACACAAAAAGGAAACTGCTGGCAATAGTGTGTTGCATGCACAAAGCCAAATCCTGCTTCAATCGTATGCAGTATCACCTATGGGGAGCTCTTCAGAGCTAGGCGTAACTGCAGCACAGACAAGAAGAGCAAGATAATATGATACAAATGTTCAGGCAGCAAGGTTATCCCCCCAAAAATTCTATTGGAGTCCAAGCAAAAAATAAAGGAGAAGAAACAAATGTCCCGTTTAAGGACAACTCGAAGAATAAAAAGCGAGATAATCAAGCACCTAGTTTAATTTCTACATTGTTGTAAAGTTATCCTGTGCACTGGGCACCCGCCAAAATTTGGCTGATTGTATTGGTGGTAACTGACTCTAGGCTCTGCCTAACCAGGCTCACGGCCAGTACTATGCTGAAAGAAACACTTAGAATACAGTGAAAACACCCACATACAACAGGGCACAGTATGGGTTAGGGTACCCCTGTGATTGTCATGGCCTCCCCATAAGGCCTACAACATAATAGGGCAGGGGGGTGTAAATCACCTTTAGGTCCCTGGTATATCATAGCGCATGGCAGTTTAGAGGCCAGCAGCCCTTTCTCACTTGCATATGTTCACTGCTGAAGTCTGAGGTCAGTTGAAAAGCAACCCTTTAAAAGCTGCCCTGTGTTGCAGGACTGTTTTTAAAAAGCAAATTGTTCTCAAACTCGATTTTGATGTTTGGGGCACCAACAACTGAATGCACTACAATATTTGGACATATTAGGAACCCTGAGGGTCTCCCGTAGATGTCCCAGGGGTGGAGGTTAGGTGTTTATAAGGAGGACCCTTATAAAATGAGTTTTATATGCCCTCAGTTAAGTGAAATTACACATTTCACTCCCCACATTGTGAGAAAGTGCTGCACAAAATCAACCTTTGTGCTAGGAGCACTGTGGAGGGAGGAGCTGCAATATTTCTACATATTCAGAATCTTTAAAGTCTCCCCTAGGAGTTCTAGTGGTGGTGGTGGGGGGGGGGGGGGGGGTCCTGTAGATATAGCCTGGGTTCTTATAAAAGGTGTTTTTATAAGCCCAGGTGTTGGAAAAAAAATTCCCATTGCAGATCCCCTGCCATATAGGTTAACATGGCAAGAAGTTATTAACTAATAATTCCCACTAGGACGATCATAAAATAGCATGCAATTACTTCCCGGAATGGTACTGATAACTCCAACAATATGGTATTGTTAGATTTCTCCTAAAATGTACAGACAAGAAGTTATAAAACTTCTTTGTCTGTAAGCCAAAATTCAGCCTTCCAATTGTCTGTCCTGATTGGTCAGAGTTAAATAGATTTGCCATGCTCCTTTGATGAGATGATAAAGAGTCCCTGGGGTTAGCCAGCTCTTCTGGGAAGGCAGGGTCTGCTGCACAGTAATGCCAGAACAAGGGGAGGGGTCGTAAACAATATACTTCAATGGAAGGAGGAGGCAGGTAGAAGACACCAGTTTCATTTACACTTCTCCTCTTTAAACCCAGCCAGCTGCTAGGTTTAAGGAAGGAAAGAGCAGAGGAAAGTGGGAGAGACTATGGAAATTAGCCATCCTGGAGGTGTGTTTAGCCAGCTGTTCTCTCCCTGCTGGAAAATCAGCCATGATGAATGTAGGGGAAATGGTACTCTCTGGGAAGAAATAGTGCCCTGCACCCTGAAGATTGAATCTCCTGCACCATCCAGAACTACAGCCCTGTGGACTACCTTACTTTGAAAGGAATAAAGAGTGGACAAGCTACAGGTTAATAGAGCTCACCTGGAACATCACCACCAAGAATCTTCAGCGTGGAGTACTACAAGTGAATTTGTAAGGGTTTTGTCCAAGTGGATTGTGTGCACTGAAGTCCCAAACTTTCAAGGCTTCCAGACACTTGAAGTAAGGTTTGGGCACTTTGGGACCATTTGGGGAACTTCAGGAAGAAGTTCCAAAAGTTTGGATACGTTTGGAGCAACTTTGGAAAAAATCTCCATAAGTGGACAGACTCAACCGGGCTAGCCAAGCGGGTGACCCTCAACTGCATGCCGACCTGCCGTCCAGGTCTGTCCCACTGAAAAGCTCTGGATGTCTGACTTCCAGAGCTTGACCGGGAGTAGGCTGAAACCCAAGCCGGCGAACCCTCACCGAATCCAGCCTGGTGAAGAGCATCGAGGGACCCCTCAAGAAAAAGCTCTGTAAAAGTTTCAAAGTCCGAATTTATGAAAAAGTGACCAGGACCAACAGTGAGAGCCAAGCCGCCCACCTTCAACCGCAAACTGGACTGGATCCCTGGTTTGTCCCGCTCGAAAGCTCCAGAGGTCTGGCTTCCCTACGTTTGACCGGAAGCTCATCGCAAGGCATGCAGGTAACTTCGAGGGACCCTGGGAAGAAAAGCTCCCGAAAAGTTTCTAAGTCAGAAGGTAGAAATTTTGACCAAGACCTACCACAAGGGTTTGCCGCACAGGGCTCCATCACGGTCAGCCTGAAACTTTTACTTTGACCCAGTCTATTACGACCAGATGTCCCAATAGGTGCTATAGGTTTCTATGTGCTATAGAGTGCTAAATCTGAAATTAATATCTCCGGTTCCCTACATTAGATTGTTTTTGTTTTGGTGTCATTTTAAAGATAAAAACATTTTCTATTTTTATAAATTAGTGTTGGATTTTTTGTGTGCATTGTTTCTTAATTATTTACTAAATTGCTGTTTTTAAATGCTTTGCATACCTGTCTTTGAAGTCAAGCCTGTCTGCTCACAGCCAAGCTAACACTGGTTGAGCAGTGGAATAACTTTATAAGACCTGTTCTGAGCCCTAGACTGTTTTAGTGGCCCTAATGCAAGTGGCAGATATACATTTGCCCCTACTAATAATCCACTTTCCAACATACATATAACAAGAAATCACACAAACTAAGGGACATTTTAAAACAGCTCTGGGGCCTATTGACAGCAGATCCTGTGATAGGTACCACAGTAAGAAATTCTCCTTCTACCACATACAGAAGATCTAGGCTATTACGGAAATGGTGGTGCATGGTTTTTTGGAACCGGCTAAATCACATGGCTACGGGAACATGGTGGGTCTTTTATGAACAGTTCTGGCAAAGCTTGTAAAAATTGCACGAGATGAAAAGAATATATTCTCTAGAATGGCAAAACCAGGCAAATTCATCCTGTGCACCACAGATTTTGTGGTCTATGCTCCGGAGTGCCAATGTGGCCTCAAATACATAGGTATCACAAAATTACCCCTAAAAGGAGGATCATTGAACATCAACATGCCATTAAAAACTTTGATCATAGTTTTCCAGTGGCACGGCATTCTTATTTCAAACACAATAGGAATAGCAAACAACTCTAATTTATTGGGATTGACTGAATCATAAAGCAAGTCAGAGGAGGTGACAGAGAAAAACAATTGTGTATTCTAGAATCATGCTACTTTATTGAACTTATTACAAAAATGCATAACGGCTTGAACAGTGATAAAGAACTGAACAATTCACATTGGAATGTGAACATTTGACTGTGTATGCTCTGCTTACTTAATGGGAATGTTATCATGGCTGGTGATTCTTTTCTTATTCACTGTATCACTTTATCAAATAATTTAAATTTTAAATTTTTTGTATTTTCTTTCTTTTCTCCTATTCTCTTTAATAGATACATTGATAATTTTGCATACACTGTGAGGTAGACCGTATGATGAAAGATCAATTATCTCTATTTCAAAGTATAGCCACCTTTATCCAATAATAATTTGGAAACACGCATAATTGCGCACAATAGTTATAATTTTTAGTACATTGTTTTGTATTAAGATCTTTCAGCACAACACGAGTAAAAGGGGCAAGATACGAGTATTATGATAAATTGTATTATTATGAATGGGGCTGATTTGCACTCAGTTATCATAGCTTTGAATTGCTGTAGAGTATCTCATTTATGTCCATGCATTCCAGTTGCAATTATAGATATACATTTTATATCAAACGTAATAGGCATTTAGATTGTTTCATTTATAATTATGAACATGTTTCCTAAGATTCTGATTGGTATCATGTTAACATTTGTTTATGTCTATGAAGTACGATTTGTGCATGGATATACAGGTGTTTAAGCCATGTATGATATGCATTTGCACTTTATTTAATCAGGTACGGTATTCAATAAATATAAACTTGAAATAACAGTATGCACAAGCAGTACACAAGACAATACATTGGCGCAAATCATGATTCAATATCATTGTTTTTATGAAAGATCGATTTGATTTTACCGTATTTACTATGTCTATGATTTGAAAGAAGTACTTCTATGGCAAGTTGAGCACTTTATGTAAATTAGTTTTTGTACAAATAAATGGGTGTGCAACAAGTTGGTCTGCATGTACTTCCTGCCCTATTTGGATTGAAGTACTGCTTAAAAATTCCGACAGGTGCTGTTCACCCTCGCAGGCACTGGCATGGTGAGGAAGTGGGTTCGATGTTCAAACAGCAACTCGAGGACCAATATCTATCTATCTATCTATCTATCTATCTATCTATCTATCTATCTATCTATCTATCTATCTATCTATCTATCTGTCTGTCTGTCTGTCTGTCTGTCTGTCTGTCTGTCTATCTATATTTGCTGATGTAACACAGTTATTAAAAATATATATTTTAAATTGTATTCATTTTTTGTTTAATTATTTAAATGTATTCCATAAAAAGCACATTATATATATATATATATATATATGTGCAACAGTAGGGAAATCATTGAATTTGGGGGGGGGTAATATTTACTATTTTCACTCCAGTATGTGGACTTAGGAGGGTTTAAATATAAATGTATTCCCACTCCAAATAGCGCACAGGGAAAGCTTTGACTTCAGACGGATTCAATTTACTCTTCCCACTCCAGTCTGTGCAGCAGAACGGAAAGCTTTGGACTTTGGAGGGGTTAAATTTAGTATTCCCACTTCAATTTGTGCAACAGTAGGAAAGCATTGGACTTCGGAGAGGATACATTTACTATTCCAACTCCAGTCTGTGTAACAGTAGGGAATGCGTAGGACTTCGGAGGGGTAACATTTATTATTCCCACTCCAGTGTATGCAACAGTAGGGAAAGCGTTGGACTTCGCAGGAGTTAAATTTACTATACTCACTCCAGATTGTGCAACAGTAGGGATAATGTTAGACTGCGGAGGGGTAAGATTTACTATTCCCCCTCCAGTCTGTGTAACAGTAGGGAATGCATTGGACTTTGGAGGGGTTACATTTAATAATCCCACTTCAGCCTTAGCAACATTAGGTGAACTACTTCACTTCAAATACAGTACATGTTTGAATAACCCTATTAATTAATTTATGAAAAATGTAAACCTCTAAGGGCCTTATTACGAGTACGGCCGTTCTCAGCACCGCTGCACTCATGGTGGGGGTCCGACCACCGCCACACTGCAAGTCCGACTACAGTATTCTGAGTGTTTCGGTCAGACTGCCACGAGACCGCAGGCTCCGCCAGGATCAAGGATCCCGCTTGGCCGGTGGTCTGTAGCCGGCCTTAATATGATGGTGGTGCCACTGCCGGCACCACCCTGCCTATTTCGAGTTGCCTTTACACTGTCCTTTTTTTTAGGGCGGTGAGCCCACCACGAAAAGGGTGGCAGAGAGGCAGCTAAGGGGGCCCTAACAAGGCCCCCTGCCGGATCTCGGCCTGGGAGTGCATACGGGGGACACATGTTGTGCCCCCCTGCAATTGCACCCTCGCAGGCACAGTCATGGCGGCGGGCTGCATTTTAGGCTCTCCTATGAGCCTAACAGCCCACTCCCATGAGACCACCACAGCACCTCTTGCCTTGCATGGATTACACTCATCCGGCAGGCAGGCGCACTGCGGGTTTGGCGGTCCTCCTGTTGGCACAGCAGTGGCGGGCCAACAGGAGGACTGCCAAACTCATAATAAGGCTCTAAATGTAAACATTATTATGTAACACAATATATGTAATTAATTTTCAATTAGAAAATATTGATTACTGAATTATCAGTTAATTAACTTGACACCTCATGTCCCTACAAACCTAGCAACCTACACCTAAAATATAACTAAAAACGCAATTTACTTACTTGATAATTACATTATCAACAATTAATATTTAATTGTGAATTATGTATTGATTGGTTAACTTCCCACCCTACAACCCTACAAACCCAGCAGCCCACACCTTAAATATAATTAGAATATATAATTATTAAACAATTTACATAAATATGTATCAACTAAATATTTAAATATACATTAATAATACCAATTTTTTAATTATTACTTATCTAACTTCCCACATTATACCCCTACGAACATTGCAACCCAGTACTAAAATATAACTAAAATAAATCAGTATTACATAATCTACATAATTAATAATCAATTCAATAATTAATAATACAGTAATAACTAATTGTCAATTAATTATTATGTAATTAACTTCTCACAGATAGCCCTACAAACCCAGCAGCCTGCATCTAGAATATAACTAAAATATGTAATTATTACACAATTGATATGATAATTAATTAAATAATTAATAATAAATTAATAATTCATTGTTAATCAATTATTACCTAATTAACCTTCCATCCTATACACCTACAAACTTAGCAACCCGCTACAACACTATAAATTACCATTATCAATTAAATACAAAATTATAAATCACTTAAAATTACAAACTATATTTTTATGAAAATAACAAATATACAAACAATAGTAACACATAAAATTAATATTGGAACTAAAACACATTAAAATAATAAAAAAACGATATTCTTCACAACTGCATTATTGAAGATTATACTAAAAACAATATTCTTAACAATGATATTAGTTACTTGAAAAAGCAATATTCTTGACAACAATATTCCTCATCACAATATTAATTTTATGAGATTTCTGTCTCCTGATATTTACAACTCGATGTTTTGTCCAAATATTGGTGTGGGTGAAGGGTGGGACTGTAGGGTATGTTGTGCAATGCCACGAGGACACTCTGGGTGAGTCCCAGCCTTTTTTCTTTCTTTTATGACACTTTTTCAGTTTGGCTAACGACAGTCAGGGTCAAAATGTCACACCTCTTTGCGACAGGCTGGAAACAACTCTGCTGTGAGAAGCATCACTCCACACAAATGCTGTGTCTGTACAGCAGTCCTGAAAGGACACTAGAAAGAAGAACAATCCCAAACCAGTTCTGAAAGTGTAGACATTAGAGCCATATCTACCATCTGCGTTACTGTATAAAAGTGAAGTACACTTGTTGTGCCAGTTGAAAGTTCTGTATGTCCATGTGAGGGAGTTCTCCACACAACACTCAGAGGACAGCTGTGAAAACAAGACAGACAACTTCCCACAGGTGAGGGGACATCACCTAATTCCATCACTTTCGGGAAGAGCTGTTTGTCTGTCCTGAAGTCACAAGAAGTGAACCAGCCTGCTGATGGGGGAAAGAGCCTACCACCCCACAGGATTAGTGACTGTTCTGTAAAAGTGAGGTGCAGGATGACTGTGTTGCGGGGTCTGTGTGAAGAAGATGAATGCAGGGAAAAATCTGTGTGCCCCGTGTAGTTGGGCCACTTAAGTATACAGAAAACTAGGGTGAAACAGGTCCTGGGTTGCTTGCGTCCCAGTTAAGGGATAACCTGGCTTGGCAGTTCAGGCTGAACTGTTCTGATTGGAGCAGGTTCAAGACTGATTTCCATATAGCTGGATCCAAACTGAGGTGATATGGTGTGCAAAATAACAGTGGATTGGGATCTGGCCAGAGTAATTGCCTGTGGCTGAGATTAATTCAAGCATTCCATCTATCACTTTTTGTATACTTTACATTAAGCAGCAGACTCTTGAGCTGCAGTTTTTGGCAGGAACTGTGTAGAACAACCAAAACTCGCAGAAGTGCAGCCAGGGATGTGACCCTCAGTGGTGTGACCTAAGCCACAATAACAGAAATTGTGGCATGACCTGAGCTGGTGTATAAAAAACTAAGTTGTGATGTGACCTAAGCCATTGCGCCAAACACGAAGTTATGATGTGATCAGAGTTTTTGTGCCAAAGTCAAAGTTGCTAGTTGTAACATGACCTGATATGCTGTGCCAATGAAGAAATTGTAGCGTAACCTGCTGCATTGTTCCAAAAGGAGTCAGTTCTGGACCTTGCTGCCACACTAAGATTTGCCTATGTACTGTACTGAGGTAGGCAAATGCTTGAACGCATTGCCAGGACCCGATCAGCTCAAGCAGGGTGGCATCCATCCAGGAGCACCTGCTTACCCAGATCCTGTGTGAATCCAGGGTCTCTCAGGACTGCCATCTCTGCATGTGAGGAGATACCCCAGATATTGGAGGAAATGGAGCAGCTGCATCGCCAGAGATGTGGCTACAAGGAAAGGTAATCTGCAGGTATGCAGTAGGCCTCTTGACTTTCACCCGGAGATTTCGGCTGCTAAAAGCAGCCAAAATCTCTATGTCAAAAGTTTGCCAAAATGAGGAATTTCCAGGGGGAACCAGACCCCCAGTTACTAATTGCCCTAGTAATTCCTTTTTTCTTAGTGAAACCTCAGTATCCAACTCGTAATGAACTGGATTTTCCCCACTCATGGAGTTACTGTGAAGCCTGTGACTGTTTGAAATTGCTGCCACCGGGAGTTAAGTGCAAATGGGGTTGTACTTGACCAAATTTGCAGAGTGAGACTAGGATTGGCCTTAGAACATCAGAGGCAAATGACTTTAACCCTCCAGAGTTGATACCCGGAATGTCATGAGATATCTAGTGCTACTTTCTTCCACAGACCTTTCTCATATTAAACCAGAGGATAACTCATAGGGCCTGGTTATGAGTGGGTCGGTTAATTCTGACTGCTGCGTAAACTCCTGTTTACGCATCAGTCGGAATTACAAGTTTGAAGGTATTTAATGCTTCTGACCTTTATCGGACATAAAAGTTATATTCTGAATGCAATTTAATTTACTACCAAAATCTCATCACTGACATTTATGTCTATCTCAACTTCCTCATCTGCAATACCCTTAGGAGGTTTGTGCATCAGAATATCATATGCAGAAATATTTACTGACATTAATATTGTACCCTTAAATATCATTGACAAAAACATCGGCCCATGGGGTATAGATTGTATTATACAATAGGAGGCTCTTTCATGCAATCTCTCTTCTTCCTTTGTATTTTTTACACCACTTACAAGAATACTACAAGCAGTGCTGAATTTCAGTTGGCGGTTTCCTGTACTTGGCACCGGCACCTAATTGTCAGCAGCGGCCCTTATCACAGTCTGCCACATGGTGGAGCTGTTTATTTCTAATTTTGAGAAGAGCACAACAGCTAGTTCAATATAAATTAAACACAACTAACACCTGCCTTCTAAACCATTCTTATAGCGTTGGGGCCTGGAATAGTCAGGATTATCTTTTTTTTGTTTTCCCTCATATCACCAAAGAGTGTCTGCAAAGCAAAGAACCCTGCATCGTCTAGCTATCCGCCCAGCAGTTGCTGCACTCACCCTGGTCTAATTCCACCTGCACCCTCACCTTTGCCAGTGAATCGGTGTAATCATAGGGATGGATAGCCAACACCCAAGGAGCGAGACCAAGTGAGAAAGTCAGACCATATGGACAATTCAGTACTCTTTACTGTTCCCTGGTCAAGGCAGCAGATCCTTACTGCGGCCCTGACCCAGTCTTCCGCTATCGGAGAAAAGGGGTCCTTCCATTTCAAACAGATTCCCCTCCTGGCAATAAGAATCAAATAAAAGAGCAACCTTCTGTGGGGCTGCCTCAACAGCAAAGTTAGTGTCCCATCATCTCCTAGGAGGATAAGTGTTGCATATAATGTCCCAGGCCAAAAATGCCTTCTAATGCTAGTTCTATATTGTCCCAAAAGTCTCTCAGACACGGGCAGTCAACGAAGATGTGAACATCATTGGCTCCTATACAGACACACTTGGGTGGAGGTTGAGGGGCAAACTTGGAAATTTTATGTGGAGTTCAATAAAGGCGATTAATGGTGAAAAATGATTCCGCTTCAAATTAGCAGGTGTCACAGTTGTATACAAAGTCTTCAATGAACTGTCTCAAATTGACTCGGTGACCTTCCCTGGGAGGATTCCACTCCACACATCATAAGGGGGTGGTAGCTTCCCCTCCTCTGCCCCTAAGAGGCCATCACACCACCATGCCACCTTATTCTTAGGCCTGATGTCCTGGAGAGACAACTCTAATTCATAGTCACCCCCAATCTCGTTTATTAATGCCACAAACCAGGAGGATATTTGAATAAACTTAAATCTAGATAATTCATCCTAATTTTTGCACTTAATACTTCCCAGGGGTGCACTTCTTCCGATGATACCAAATCAGACCAAGGTGCAACTCCCGCCCTTCTGAGTGCAAGACTTAGAGCATTCTTTAAACATTCTGGGGTTCCGGGGAATCACAAACTGGAGCAAAATCCGAATATTATCCGATGCCCCACCTCCTCCTAACCCAATACCAAATATCCAAGGCAGATCTCAATACCTTTAGCCAAACCTTCTTAAAGAACCTAGAAGCACCAAATTTGTAGAGGAAGCCCTCCACACTACAAAGCCTTACCATCTCCCCCAAACGTTTCCCCCAAGTGGAGCCATCTGTTTTTGCCAGTAGCATTCAAATATTTTTTAATTGAAAGGCAACACAATACCAGTTAAAGTCAGGTAAAGCCAACCCTCCTTTATTCAACTTACGTCTGAGTTTTTTCCAAGATAGCCTAGCTCCTTTATGAGCCCAAATAAAACTTGCCACCTTCCCCTTTGAGTTTTATCAATACCCTGTTTGGGAAACCCAAGGGGAATGGCATTAAAAAGATAGGTTAGTTTGGGAAGGACAACTATTTTAATCAAGTTGACTCGTCCATAAATTGTCAGTAGAAGATTTTTCCATCTACTTAATAGACATTCAATCTCTTTAGAGATCCTTGAAAAATTAAGATGTGGAATTATATCTATATTGCTTACTACTGTGACACCCAGATATCTAAACTTGGAACTTACTTTCCCCTCCCAGTCCGTAATGTTCCAACACATTACCTCGGTTTTGGCGATGTTAACTAAATAGCCAGAAACAGAGCCAAATTCCACCAATAGTTGTTCTACTCTCGGAATTGAGGTCAATGGATCAGCCATATATAATAATAAGACATTGGCGTAAAGTGCGACTTTACAGCTGGAGGATGAGGAACTAAATGAAACAACTAAGGCATCCAATCTCAGCTGTTGAGCAAGAGGCTCTATGTAAATATCGAAAAGGAGAGGAGATAAAGGGCTACCCTGCTGTGTCCCTCTTAGTATGTTAAAAGTAGGGGATAATGTACCGTTAGAAAAGATCCTGGCTGAAGCTCCCGTAAAGATCGCCTTAAGTGTCTTAATAAATTTAGGGCCAAATCTAAGCCTGGGCTGAGCTGGCGTAGTGCCTCTACGTGTAGCTCCACGGAGGTAGAAAAAAACTCTGCTCCGCTACCTCCCCGCTCCCTCCCCACTTCCAAATGCCTTAAAAAATATATAAAGAAGGCACTTACCTGTATTTCTGCTGCCTCCCCTACTTGGCCACTCTCCTTCCTGCTCCTCTCACGTCCTCACTGATGTCCTTCATGAAGAAAAAAAGCTACATTGCAAGTCTTGCGTGTTCACATGCACACGCACAAGACTTACAACGTAGTGTTTTTTTATGAAGGACGTTGTCGAGGTCGCAAGAGGAGCAGAAAGGAGAGCAGCCAAGCAGGGGAGGTGGCAGAAATACAGGTAAGTGCCTTCTTTTTATATTTTTAAGGCAATTGGGAGGGGGAGGGAGCAGCTAACTCCGCTCCGCCACGGAGGCAGAGTTTTTGCCTACTCCGCGTTCGCCTCGGAGCATGGAGTAGGCAAATCTCCGCATACCCCGCAGGCGGAGCGGTGTTACATGCCCAGGGTTAGCCAAATCCCATTGAACTCAAAACCTCCCAAAGAAAGACCCAGCATACTCGGTTGAATGCCTTAGCGGCATCTAACGCTACTACAGCTAAAGGAGCAGATCGTTCTATGACAAGATCTATCATACCAATTAGCTGCTGGGTGTGTTCTTGTATATATCTCTTAGGAATGAAGCCCTTCTGATCAAGGTGGATGAGCTGAGGGGCAATTTTAGCTAATTTCCACGCTAAAATACTCATAAAGATCTTATAATCCTCATTCAGCAGAGAGATAAGAATCCGCCATAGTGGAGTCCTTAAACGGTTTCATGATAAGGACCATAGAAGCCTCTTTCCAAGATTTAGGAACCTGACTGCCATACCTGTAGATAGAGGAATGATATCAATTCCTCAGTTTGAAGGCTATACACTTCATTTGGTAACGAGTCAGTGCCTGGAGCTTTATCCTTCTTACACTTACTTATACTCAAACAAATCTCTTCCTTGGTAATTGGAGCATCAAGAGCCTTACTGCTTGCATCTATTAAATTGGGGAGCTACAGCTTCCTTAACCAGGACTTAATATATTCCGGATCAGAAAAGATTTCTTCCCTGTATAAAGTAGAAAAGAGAGACACTAAACAGGCTTGTATATTTTCCTGCTTCCCTGAAGTATCCCCGCTATCATTCACAACCAACTTTTCAATTCGATTCCTAGACCTGTCTGTCCGGGCCTTCCAGGACAACAATGCACCAGCTTTCTCCCCATTGTCAAAGATCTGCATGGACTTCACATTCTACTGAGCTCTACATTTTTGATTGAGATAGACCCTACATTCTAACCGTGCGTCCTCAAGTTGCTTCCGCAACCTTGCCTGAACATCAGGGGGCCGCATTCTAGCTTGGAGCAGGCACTCCTCTAGTAAGCCTACTTTATCCTCCAAGGCCTTTAGACTTAAACGTTCAGCCTTTATTTGAGCAGAAGACTGACTCTCAAGTTCTCTTCTGAGGAAGGCCTTAAACGTCTCCCATACAATGTCTAGGGGGGCAGATCCAAGATTGTACTGAAAGAACAGTATGCACATTTGCTTTAGTGCCCTGCCCACCTCAGGATCAGAAAGGATAGCTCTCCTCAAAGTCCATCAAGGTCTCAGAGGTTTACAATACCTAACCAAGGAGAGGATCATTGCCGCATGATCCGAGATTTGACCTGTAGTATGGTTTTTTTCCGGCAATAGACCTGTCAGCAAAAAGATAGTCCAATCTAGCGAAGTGGCCATGTTTTTTCCTATGAAATGTAAAACCTATTACCCATCTTATATCTCCAGACATCCAACAGGCCCAATTTCTGCAGAATATTTTTAAGTGTCCGACTGACCCGAGGAGTGTTATCATATCGGCCTCTGTTAGATCTGTCTTGTACTGGGTCCAACAGAGCATTAAAATCTCCCCCCATTATAATAGGGGCCGTAACCTCCATTAAATTCCATTCCAATTTAGATAGATGGGAAGGATCATCGATGTTGAGGCCATAAAAAATGACAAAGACTAACTCTACCCCTTCACAATCCAAAGTGGCTATCAGCCACCTCTCAGATGTATCGGATTTAAAGCCCTTAATAGAACAGCCTGTTCCTTTCTTGATTAGGATCGCAACCCTCCTACAATGCGCTGACTGTTCTGATACCAGAAAGTGATCTATCCAACGACACTTTGAGAATACAGAGTTTCCTTCTAGGGTGTCTAAATGGGTCTCATAGTCTGAATTTTCACACTTGTAGGAATGTGATGATTAGAAATTGTATTGGTACTGTCATTGGCAGCACTGGCAGGGGCAATGGGTGGTGCCAGCTGCAGTGGCTTCTTAATGAGGGCCCTGCACTTATGTTTTTTACAAGTTAAGTACTGACTACAAGTACCATAGACCTGCTCCTTTGGTCAGGAAGTTATTAATACAAGCAAAGGAAATCCCCACTTATAAACAGCAGCACTCCATATGCCCCTTTCTGTTTTTGCTTCTAGAGATGGGTATATTACAAAACACTGTTAGCTAGTGTTACATTGTCATTTTCAGTTGTTTTTTGTTTGTTAGTGTGGTGTTTAATCTGAACTTCTTGATTTCTTTGTCAATTTCTTTTCCAAGGATCCTGTGTGAAATTGTTACATTGTTTAATTTTGAGTCATTTTCACACAGGGCTTACTGTGAAATTGTAATTTTGTTGCAGCATGCAGTCACTGGTTTGTTAATTTAAGGCCAAATTCAGCCTTCAGGGCTCAAGTGTGTATAATTACATTGTAGCAGCACAAGGCTGCGGGGGAGTTTTGCCTACTTTTATTTCACAGTCAGATACTATGTATTGCTTATTTTAAGGCAGATGCTCCCCTGGGTTTATTCAAATGCTGATTAAACTTTCTGTGTACTTATATGTTTATATTTGATGTAACTCATTCAAAGAAAATATTGTGGGTGGTACAATTCCTTTTTGTTTGTTGATTAAAATGGTTGAGTACAGTGTTACTAATGAGGAGGGTGAGGTTTTTAAGAAAGACATTTGGGAATTTTTGGACAATTCAGTTTTTAATTCCATTCATAAAGCGGTCTCTTCATCATTTAAAAATGTGGCCACTGATATAGGAAATTCAGTGGGGAATGATATTACAAGCTCCTTGTTCACTCCTGCGAATGGCAGGTCACATTCTCAGCAAGCGAAATCATGTAGTCATGTCGGCAAAAGAATGATGAAGAAAAATTGTTTCACCTCATGGAAATGAGGGAGATGAATTTGGTGGTGGGTCAGTTTCACTGGGCTCATTCAGCAATCAAATTCTACAGAGTGGGCTCCTTCACTGTTTATTTAAGAATACATTAGATCCAAGATAAGTAGTCCAGTGAACATGAGTGTTAGAGCTAAAATGAGTGTAGAATACCCAATTCAATACCATCTGAGAAAGTGGTCATAGCTCCAGGACTGAATGCTAAAACTGCAACAGTTTTAGGCAAAGGTTGTGTCCTCATGCCAGGATACATTTTTGATTACCATGAGTCATATTTTGTGCGTTGAGGAAGAGGCGAAGAAGTCAGAAGGGTCGATTGGGCCTGGAAACAATGTCTGGTTAGTCCTAAAGAGTGATCTGCTTTCTTGGGAATGCAAAAGCAGGATTCAGTTTCGACAGACGCAAGGCACTATTGTTAAGTATTAATACCAAACATGGGGAGCTGGCAGGCTCAGATATAGGGGCCTATTGTCAAGCGTCTCTGTTCGGGGAGAAATATTTAAAAAAATTGGGTGATATGTTTAGACCCTTGCGTCTCTGGACAAGGCACAAGCATCACTGATTTGTGCTTTTAGATGTGGCTCTCCCATGGCCGGTGGATATGGGGTTATTTCACCCTCCAGGGAACTTTCTACAAACCCTTTTTCCACCAACAGTATGGATACACAAGGCCAACCTTTTCAAATGTTTCTAAAACTATTCAATGTAATCCCAAGGTGGCCTTTGCCATTAAAAAAATGTTTCCGGGAAAGTTAGGCTCTGATCACAACAGAGGTACAGGAGCTGTTACAGAAGGAATCTATAGACCCATGTTGCTTACAGCCAAAGGGTTTTGTCAGCAACATCTTCTTAGCGCAGAAGAAGAACAAACAATGTCGGCCATTAATACATTTGTGAGAGGTCAACCAATCTTGTTCTGTATTGTCAATTCTAAATTGTAGACTATCATATGCCTGAGAGACATCCTTCTTCCAGGGGACTTGATCGTGCTTCTAAAGTCCCTTACATTCAGTCTGTCCTGCACTCCGTGTTGCTTCACCAAGTTTACAATTCCTCAGTTATTGGCCCTCAGAGAACAGGAACTGATGACGGTGGTGTATCTGGAAGATTTAATATTCCTGGAGCAGGAGAAAGGGAGGTAGGTGAAGCAAATTCAATAGGCCACAAAATTCATTCTGTCATTGGTTTTCATTTTCAATGTGGAAATGTCAGAGTTGCTGCCCTCAAGGAGTCGATTCCAAAAAGGAGATTTTTCTATTGCCTGAAAAAAGCTAAAGATGATAAAGAAGGAGCTGAGTGTGACATTGTTTCAACATCCGATTTGTCAGTTAGCGGGGCTGGTGGGTCTGCTCTCATCCACAATTTAGGCAATTTTTCTAGGACCTCTTTATTACGGGGCTATCAAGCACCTGAAGATAAAACACTTTCAGAGAGGTCTTGAATACTCACAAGCAGTTGCTTTAGACCAGAATCAAAAGAGTAAAATATTTGGTGGCTAAGTCATGTAGATGAATGGAATGGGTGAGTCACCTTCCCTATGCCCACAGATCTTGTCTTAGAATCAGATGCAATTTTGGTTGGCTCAGGTGCAACATTTGGCAGTTACATGACTGGAGTAGGACGAAGTTCTAGAAGGAATCATCAATGTACATAAATTGTTTAGAGCTTCTTGTAGGCAGGTTTGCAATCTAGACGTATACAAAATACATGGTAAAATATCTGCATTGAATAATGTTACGGCTGGCAGGAACAAAGTCATATCTATTAGTGGGTCTAGTCAGGTCCCATTGGGCATTTTATCTACAGAAGAACATATTACTGGTGGCACAATACCTTCAAGGACTGAACAATGCAGTAGCAGATTGATATTCAAGTACCACATACAACAGCAGTGGGGGGTCTGCATCTCCAAGTATTGCATCCCGCTTGACTTCTCAGCTTGGGAGATTTTACAGCTGGAGACTGGTTCCCAAAATTATCGCTACAAATGCTTTTCTTAAAAATTGGTCAAGTGGGAATCTTTATACGCTTCCTCCAGCATGGCATACTTGAAGTTGCTGGTGTGTCGGATGAGCTATGCATCCCATTTTCTCGGATGCCGCAAGTGTTCTAAATTTTCTGGCGCCCTTAGCAGTAGGGGCAGAAGGTTTATAGAACTATTCATGCATATAGATAAGCTACATCAGCAGGACATCAGAAAGTTGAAGGTAAACCTTTCGGACAAAAACATACTGATTTGTACATTATCAACTGAAGCCTAAGTATGCTACTTTATGGGATGTAGAGGTAGTGCTACAGGTTTTCTATCATGGGAGGACAATGGCAGGTTGTCCTTGAAACTGTTGTCAGCAAAATTGGTAATGTTGTTAGTTTTGATTTCTTTTAGAATGGTATCAGATGTTATAGTGCTAAATATTTCTGCCAGACTAACAGACACTCTTCTTGTTGGGGACACGAGGGGAGAGTGGCCCCTTCACCCATAAGGATGGACCGTGACTGCAATTGAAAATCACAAAACACACTTCAGACATTAATATGGCTCAAATGATGAAAACACAGGCTTCAATGTACTCCAGCCAAGCCTTGGAGTAAGTCAAGAACCCCACATGGCCAACCACTGATGCTATAACACACTCTCATAGAAAACAACAGAGATAGGGAATTAAAATGTAACCCATAGAAACTAATGTTACATAAATTAAATTATTTCTACATGTAATGTTGTAGCTATTGATTATTTAAAAAAAATATATAATAAACTTTATCAAAACAATTAAATTAAACATTTAAAACATTTTTCAATGTACTAACTGCAAAACATTTAACCAAGAGTTTACTAAATATTAAATAAAAATAAATAAAAAAGATAGTGAGGTGGAGAATATTTTTCAAATTATTGTTTACAAACTAATACATACTTAATACATAAAATACAGGTACACTATTTTATTATTTAATACACATTTAATTTGATGTGTTAATGTGCTCTAAACTTGTATTTTATGTTTTCTAGGTGAGCAATAAATATTTAAAATTAATTTAAATTTACATTGTACATTAAAATATTGTTTACAAAAATAATAATTCACTTCATTAAATGTCCCTATACTTTTACTTCCTAGTGCTGGAGATATCCACTGACAAGCTAAAAGTAACTTTTTAATCATAAATTCTGTTGTGGTGGGTTCCACCCTCTCATTTGAGGGAGTGAAAACATGTAAGTCTATAGCTAGGTATAAATCTTGTCTCAGAAATAGTGAAGAGCAAAACAAGTGGAGAGTTACACCAAGGAGTAGGAGCACCTATATATGTGCATAAATATACATGTTTATATTTACGTTTGTTAATCAGGCACATGGTGTCTTGCCAAGTTGGAATGATGTGGCATTTCTACCACTAATACTGTCACGGGGTCACTGCTGTGGACGAACGAGCTGGAGAGATACTTGACTGTTCCTTTCCGCCCCGGCCACAGGACTCGTACGGTCCCTTTAACGCAAACGGGGAATCCCTGTGGGAGGAGTCTGCAAGAATCACGTCAGAGGCCGCCGCCCAATCAGGAGCCCAGCTCCCTCGTAAGGGGAACCCGGAAGAGGAGGAGAGCGCGAAAGCCGGAGGTAGCAGCGAGAGTGGAGAGAAGGAGACACGACAGGAGCGAGAGAGCAGAGGAGATCGAGAGAACACGACCGAAGGATACAGCGGAAATTGAGGTGCGCCGTCGACGGAGCCAGGAGGCCAACAGATATGCCACTCGCCCCGCCACGTTCCTGGAGGAGCGTGGATGGGAAAGTACGTGATCGTATCCTGAGCCTTTCACAATCACGGGGAGGGACGGGGTGATTGGTGTGAGGGAGGTCACGGAGGCGCGGGGAGCCTGAGTGTTGGGTGTTCTTTTGTTAGCATTCTTCACCCCACAGCCACACCTCTGTACCTAGGAAACTCTCGTTTTTGTTTGATTAAGTGAGACACGGCAGACGGTGGTAGCCCCGGTGATCCCTCACACCCTTTTCCCCCTCAGTTTTCCTACGCCCCCTTCAAGCCTACTTACCTTGGTATCCCTGTGTGTTTCTTTCCCTGGCAACTGACGAGGAGACGGCCCCTGAGGAGGAACCCTTGGCCAGGACTTCCACAAACCAGACGACCCTACAACATCCGGGACACTTGGAGAGAGCGGCGTTTAAACACAATAAAACCGATTATTCAGCCCATTGAAGAGTCACGGTGTTTCCTTCCAACCCCCTCCATACCATCCTTCACAAATACTAACAAACACCGGCAAAGCTATGGCTGGGCAGGATCTTGTAGTGTAAAATCACGCTAAGTAGAACTCTGGTCTAATTACCCACACAGAACCCTAACCAGAGTTGCTACCCAGCTGTAGCGGACTCCCAGCAGTAGCAAGGTGAGAAAAAGACTTACAAACTACTGCCAGTTATAAACTATGGAGTGTTCCTACTTCCAAGACAGTGTTGATAAATGTAGATTGGTTAGTTTTACTTTGTGTGTGACACTATTTATAATTAAAATTGTGCATTGTATCATTTATTTATAATACAAGTGGGTAATAGTGACAACCCAATATGTATTGTATGAATGAGTTTCTGTGTTACATGAATGCGTATTGATTTAGTATACAATAACAAAATACCATACTGGAGGCAATACCTTTTTTTTTTGTAGCACCTGATAGTTTCTAAGGGGCTGGTTGCGAGTTTGGCAGTCCAAATGGCGCAGAACCGCCTCCGCCACCACTGCGCCACTGCTGCGCTGGCGGGCAACCGTCCGCTGTGTTACGAGTTGCGCATTCAGTACTCCCACTGCCTACAATGGATTTGCACTCTCACGCTTGTGAAAAACATCAATGGTTTGCAGGTGACACCGCCAGTGCTGCAGCTTGACCACTGAGTGTATTACAAGTACGCAGTGGGCTCTGCAGTTCCGCAGCGGCGCAGAGCAAAAGGCAGTCCAGTGCCAGTAGTCAATGGGTGCCCCACAAGATACAAATCACAAAACAATTCAAATATGAACAAGCAACCTACCGTTGGCTGGTTCCAAAACCTTACCCATGTGACATGATGTGATTTGACAATTTGATACATTTGCAAAGCAGCCTATAAAACACCAACAAATACTGAACCTAATACCTTGCAATTCAGTATGAAGCACTGAAGAGTTATTCCTCTTAGCACTATCGTAAAACATTTTCAACCTCCACCCCAAAAACACTTTGCCCACTAATATTGCATCACCCACAAATCACTAGCATCACACCCAAGTCACCACCCTGCTTGCAAACCTATACACCATATTATTGATTTAGACTATCTCCCACCACCATGGCATCCAAAATTCCTGCCTTTAGCACACAGTAACTCAAAGTCATGGTGGATGAAATCCTAAGAACAGAGCCCCAACTTTTCAGAACCCAAGTCCAGCCCACTCTTCACGCTCAGAAACATAATATATGGTCCACAATTGTCCGCGGAGGGAATGCTGTTGGGAACACCCTCCTCACACAGGACGATATTAAGAAGAGGTGGAATTACCTCGGGGCCCATACTAAAGCGAAGTACAACTGATGAGTACAGGCCCCAGCTAGGCCCGTAGAATACAAGGGTTCGCTCTCCTGTAACGAAAACTAGAAGGAAGTTGGCACGGAAACTGCAAATACAAAGACAAAGTTTATTAACCCTTAAGGGTGGTCCTACAACCTACACAACACTTCTTCAGTATTGCATAGGGTAGCACAAAGAACTTGCGTACACGGTCCCCTTTTATACACAACAGAGGGGCTCATAAGTGGGTGGATACAACATGAAGCAAAGAGCATTACCTTTTATGGACATTTTCGATACAGAACCAATATGTGGGCGGAGTTAATAATATCCTGAACGCGCGAAAACATGGTCAAGCAAGGACTAACTGATAACAGATGTGGTCAAGTCTGGGCATGCGCCAGACGGACAAAGGAGCTATTTATAGACTGTTACTAGGCAGATTACAAGAGCAACTAACACGAAGATAGGACTCTTCTCGTGCAGAGCACGTGGAGATACGACAATACAAAATGGAGTCCGGACATTAGGCAACATAAGACAGAAAACATGTTTTAACTAGAGAGAATTCATGTCATTAGTGAATGCTTAATCATATCGCTGTTTTAGTTTTCAACAGACGACCCTTTCAGCATTTACTGAAGACATTCGGCTTATTAGGATAATCATCATATATGTCAATTTTCATCATCTCTTCCACCTCTTTGGTTAAATGTTTCTGATAGGTGACATTGGAAATAGCTTTTTTATCAGGAATACAGAATGACACACATAGAGAACAGAGTAAAGGACCACACTGAACACAAATGCAGCAAGAAAACAGAACTGCTATAATAATACAGAGACCAGTTAAAACCTTCCATCCCCATGCAGTGATCAATGCCCAGAACCATCCAGAAAAGGTCCAAGTGCCATTTTCTGTATGAATCTCAGCTGCGATTTTATGCAATTTATTATAGCGTTATAAACTGATGGCGTATGGTCAGGAATAAACACACAACAACTACTTCCGATAATTTTACATGCTCCACCTCGGTCAGCTAACATAACATCTAATACCATACGATTCTGCAATGCAACAATTCTAGTAATTTGTAATTCTTCCGTAAGATTCCCAAGAGCAGCAGCGGTTTGATTCGTCACAGCCTCTACAACTCTCGTTAATCTTCGAACCTTCCTACTATTTAGGGCAGCTCCAACAAAGAAAAACAATCCTAGATTAAAATCAACATACTGCTGTAAGGTAGTATCGGTTTGATCAACATCATCAATAGATAGAGTACGTTTATATCTATTTACAGTCACATTATTCAACAACTTCAAATCTTTATGATAGGATGCAGGTGCTAAGAATACTGGGGGTAATAAAAATGCTACATAGCATACTCCGGACCAGCCGGCTGGTAAGCGATAATAGCCCCTATTCCAACATACAAAGTATGTATTATGGGAGGCTAAAAAAGTACTATTATTTAATCCATCTATATTCAGAACAATAATACAATCGCTAACACCAACAGGAATATAACCCACACTCTGGACACACAGGTCCGCTTGAGCTTGTGCCACTTGAATCACGAATTGTTCCTTCCCTGCAGTGTCTCTGGTATTCGTGAAAATGTAGGGGATAGATTCATTGTCCGGTCGATATTCTTCCCATTCCCATATTGTCCCATTCGCTTGTGGATAGCCATCTTTATCTTGATGACATTCCCTATTAAGTCTGAAAAGTAATCGTCCCACTGTAGGTTTCCGTGTGGCAAAAAGCAAAGTATACCATGCTCTACAAGAGCCATTATGAGAGAAAGGAAGAGGTATGAACGGCGTTCCTCCTTTCTTCTGATGAGCTGGCATCATACCACATATCCAGCAGTTCGTAGCATTTGTAGCAACATGGGTATGATGCAACATCTGGATGAAAGTGTTATTCAAATAAGACTGACGATGCTTCAATTCTTGATACGGAAGGGTATAAAAGTAGTGCTCCTCAGGCACTGGAGTGGTCAAAACAAGCAACTCACGGGCAGGAGTCACATCCTCAACAAACCATGTGGTTATACCAACAATAGCCACAATGATAATAAAGCTTGTCGCACAGAGAATCTTCTTCTTCTCCATCTTGTAGTAATAAGTCAATATCTTCCTGAAACTAAAAGGTTGTCAGAACTCTTCCCCTTAGGCAGCCGTTGATTTCTTCACCAGCGGGCCAAGACGGGTGTCACTACACTAATGCAGGGCTGATTCCCCCCCCCTTGCCTCATTGGCTCTCCGTTTCACTAACCTAAGGGCCGTTCTGACAACGTCTTTGGATACAAAAAGAAAATCACTTCCTCGGTCTGAGGTGATATCTTCTTCCTCCAGGAATCACTTGGTCCGGGAAGAGCTCCTCCGTGTCGTTCGGTTCCACAGCACGGCCTTTCTCTGCAGTCAGGATTTCTTGATGGTCGGTCAACACAGCAGGCTCCACCAACCAGGCGGCACTTTACGACAGTGCAAGGAGTGGATCCAGTTCTTCCGATTGGAAACCCGCACAGCTGTTCTCGTTGCGAGCAAGACTTGCTCAGGACCAACCCATCTTGGCTCCAGACTGTTCGTCCTTTCGAACACCTTTATCATAACCTGATCGCCAGGTCGGAGATTGTGGCCTTCACCGGTGGACCGATCAGGGAGCGCCTCTCGAACCTGTTGATGAATAGAAACCAAATTATCCGTTAACTGTGCCAGATAATCATTCATCATTACACAAGGTACATCATACACTGACTTTGGTTTTGGTGGACCCCAAATATTCATTGGGCGTCCGAACACAATCTCGTAAGGTGTGAGACCGGTCCGAGAATGCGGTATCGATCTAATTGACAATAATGCCAGCGGTAAAGCATCTGGCCAAGTCAAAGTAGTTGAAGCTTGGATCTTCGCGATCTTAAGCTTCAAAGTACCGTTATATTTCTCAACCAATCCCGCAGACTGAGGGTGAAACACTGCATGAAATTTTTGGGTAATTCCCAGGCCTTTCAGGACATACTTGATAACGTCTGCTATAAAATGAGGTCCGTTATCACTCCACAACAATCTACAAACACCATATCGAGGGAAGAACTCCTTCAATAGCATCTTGGCTGTAGTCATTGCAGTATTGTCTTTCGTAGGGTATGCCTCAACCCATTTACTGAAGGCACAAACCACTACTAGAACATACTTCAGATTGTTACAGCGCTCAAGCTGGATGTAATCCATCTGCAAAACCTCAAAGGGTGCAGTAGGTGTCGCAAATCCTCCTGCTGGAGTTCGTGTACCTTTTCCTGGGTTGTACCTCAGGCAAATCATGCAGGTCTGCACTACCCTCTTTGCTGTACTAGCGATCTCCGGATGCTCCCAAACTCGTGTGAGTAATTTGACAATTGCGGAAGCTCCGACATGCGCTAGTCCATGTGCCATCTGAACCATAGGTTGTACGAAGGCTGTGGGTAACTTCCATTTATCCATCTGCTTACTTCTCCAACACCCTTCATCATCTAATTCTCCATCATTGGACCATTGCTCCCGTTCCTTATCGGAAGCGGTCCTCTGCATTTCCAGCACTTCTCTCCTAGCATCGTGCCATCTTTCTGCCTGCGACTTCACAACATACATTGCAGTAGCACCAGGCTGCATCGCAGTTTCTCGTGCCACCCGGTCTGCTAAAGCATTCCCCTCTCCAACTTTATCAACCACTTTCTTATGGGCACTACATTTAACTATAGCAATCTTCTTTGGATATGTTAATGCAGTCAAAAGGTTGTGAACTAACTCCCCGTGCATTATCTGTGCTCCATGTGACGTTAGAAACCCTCTCTCCTTCCAGAGTAGGCCAAAATCGTGCGCTACTCCGAAGGCATAGCGGCTATCTGTATAAACATTCACACACAATCCCGCACTGAGCTCACATGCTCGTGTTAATGCTATCAGTTCCGCTGCTTGAGCTGATTTCTGCGGTATGCGTGCTGTCTCCACTATTGCTTGTAATGTGGTAATTGCATACGCTGCTGAAATCGTACCATCTGGTAGCTTCAGGCATGATCCGTCCACCCATAGTTCTCCATCTACATCTGTAAAGGGCGTATCCTGGAGATTAATACGACCCTTTGTCTGTTCCTCAGTCACAAGAATACAATCATGTGCTTTCCGTGCCTCAGACTGAGTTTCCGGGAACGGCAACAATGTGGCTGGATTTAACGTTGCACATCTCTTTAACGTAATATGAGGAGCCAAAAGCGTCAACTCATATCCCGTTAAACGAGCACTGGTCAAATGCTGCGTCTTTGTCTGATTAAGCAGGGCATCAACAGCATGGGGGACTAATACCAACAGTTTGTGAGATAACACAATTCCCTCACTTTGGCGTATTGACACAGCTGTCGCCGCAACTGAGCGAAAACAACCAGGCAATGCTCGGGCAACAGGATCAAGTTCAGCCGAAAAATATGCACAAGGGCGCTGCTTGTCGCCGTGCATCTGCACTAAAACTGATAATGCGCATCCATCTTTCTCATGCACGTACAGTGAAAAGGGCTTCGCATAATCAGGGGTACCTAACACTGGTGCTGAACAAAGGGCTTGTCGTAATTGCTGAAAAGCAATTTCACACTCATTTGACCAGGGAAGAAGAATCGGTGTGTCTTTTGTCAAAAGGGCTAACAATGGTTTAGCTATGTGTGAAAACCCCAATATCCATTGCCTACAGAAAGAAGCAAGGCCCAAAAATGCACGCACATCCTTCTGTGTGGAAGGTACTGGCGTGTCCAAAATCGCTTGAATACGATCTGGTGTGAGTGCACGCCCCTCCTTAGACAAAAGGTGACCCAAGTAAGTCACCTTTGGTCTACAGAATTGCAATTTCTTCCTTGACACTTTGTGATTATGAGATGCCAAAAAGGAAAGCAAAGATAACGTACACTGTTCACACAACTCAGGAGTGTCGGCCGCCAACAAGATGTCATCGACACATTGGATAAGGGCGACACCATCAGGCAGAGCAAAGGAATCCAATTGTCTTTTCAACGCTTGACTGTAAATACTAGGGCTCTCTGTATAACCCTGAGGGACTCTACAAAATCTATAAGACCTATTATTCAAAGTGAAACCGAAAAGGTATCGGCTATCAGGGTGAATAGGAATCGAAAAGAAAGCATTTTTCAAATCAATAACTGAAAACGTGGTCGCCGTTGGCAGGACCAAAGTGAGTAATGTCGTGATATCAGAAACCACTGGGTACTGAGGTATCACTATCTTATTCACTTCCCTTAGGTCAATGATAAAACGATAAACCCTGGCATCGGTATCTTTCTTCAAAATGGGTAAAATAGGACTATTGCAGACATTGTAGGGAACTTCCTCCACTACTCCCACCTTAATCAAATCCTGCACAATCTGTATGAGTGCCTCCTCCCCCTCCTGGGAAATACGATACTGAGGGAGGCGCGGTAACACCGCACCCTCCTGGACACTAATGTGGACAGGCGGAATCACCATCTGTCCCACATCAGTATCCGAAGTGGCCCACAAAGAATGAGGGAGGGACGCTAATGCAGCCTCCTCCGCAACCACACACATCCGTTCTGTCATAGGGTGATTATCGTTTAAGATCACACTCACTCCAGTAGGGGAGCAGCGGATCGTGGCTCTGAAGTGCTTGAGCATATCAAGACCCATAATGTTGTCAGGCGCGTTCGGGGCAAGCAAAAACGGACAGGGTGCAGAAAAGTGGTCAACATGGAATGCAAGGGGTCAGGAAAGAGGGCTTCGAGAGAGTGTACCATCAAACCCTACCTATGTAACCAATAAGCCAGATGGGGGAGCCCTCGGAACCAATTGTTTGGACAGTGCACTGCGAGTAGCCCCTGTATCAAGTAGGAACCGATCAGTAGAACCCAAAACATTTGCTGAAACATAAGGACCCTTCTGATCAACCGGCACTTCAACTGATTCTAACCCCCATCCAACGCAATCCTACGCATGCTGTGAGTCATAGTACCCAGAACGGTCGTTCCCAGACATTTGATACTGATGTTGCCGATCAAATACATTAGGTCTATCCCGTTGCTGTACGTTAGGCTCAAATCGAGCACGATCATTAGAGTTCCCTCTAAAATTCGAAAAAAACCCTCTACCTCTCGGTGGTCCCTGACCACGTCCCTGACGAGATGCATATAACACCGGACAATCTCTAGCCCAATGACCCGACTGTTTACAATACGCACATTGATTTCTATTAACATCCGACCGACCCGAAGGGGGACCATAGAATCCTCCTCTACCTCTTTCTACACCCCGACGAGGCGGACCATACACTTGTGCTAGCATCACCTTGGTTTTCAAATCTTTCGATTTCTTCTCCTCATTCCCCTTCGCTTCTTGTTCCTGACGCTCATAATACTGAGCCATAGTCAGGAGGGATGCCGGAGACGAGGTGGACCAAGAACTTTCACTCGCTTTCAATCGAACTGCTATTCCCGGTAATAAATTCGCCACATATTTATCAACAAAAAGATGTCGACCCGTATCATCCGTAAGTGACTGACCACTGAAATCATGAAACGTCTCCTCAAAGCGTGTAAAAAAGTCTGAAACTGATTCATCAACCTTCTGTTTACATGAGGCTAACATGTTCCAGTCAATCTTTTTAGGGGGAATGATTGTTTTCAATTTAGTCAAGATAGCAGCAGGAAGGTCTAAAATAATCCGCGGTGGTTTTTGCGAGGGTTTTCTCTCCCTATCCTCATCCTCAATCTCGGACCACCTAGCCTTAAAAGCGGGAACATCATCCACCTTCCGCACAGATCTCCACATATCCGGTGGTAAAATGAGCCCAAAGAACAAATCTATATCCGCTAAAGTCATAGTACAAGAATTCAAGGCCCCTTCGACCTCTTCATAAAAGGCCGCTGGATTCTTGCGGGGGTCAGGCAATGCATTCTTTAATGCCATAACATCAGCCCTATGCCAGGGAGTATATACCCAATTATACACAAAATATCCCTTAGCATCGGGGGAAGAAATATCTGAATTATTTCCCGCTCCTTTAGGAGGAACATACAAAGGTGCCGCCTCTCGCATCGGTTTAGCATGCACTAGTTCGCCCTTATCTGAATGGGAAGTAGATGGTTGGCCGCCGCCGATGGGCAAATCCAATTGCTCCTTTTCCGCTGCCTGTAGGCGCGCTCTCTCTTTAAGTTCAAACGCCGCGTCCCGCAATGCAAACAGCCGTCGGACCGCATCGGGTACCTTAGAGGGAGAAAAAACAGCGTTACGTAATGCTTTAGCATCTGATACTACAGCTTCAGGCTCGAAAACATCTGAATATTTCCGAAAGGCAGCAATCACGTCATGAGAAAAAGTTTCAAGAAAATACAGCTGCTCTTTATCCCGCCAATGTTCCAAAGATTCCAATAATTCAGAAAGAGGTAGCTTGTCCTTAAGCGCACAAAGAGAAATTTTCCGAAGCTCACCCATACGCTCAGTTGATAACATGGACCGCGTGTCTACCTTATCCGAAACCGATCCAGAATCCTGTGATCTCGGTGCGGACGCGCAAACATAAGGGGGCGGAGAACGATCTAATAAATAAAAATCATCTTCAAGATTAGTAAGGACAGGATAAAGTGGCTGGCGGACAGCATATTGACCCGAGACTTGCAACCTACGCTCTTTCTCTTGTCTCTCCGCCAGTTCTCTTTCTTCCCGACGCTTCGCTTCCTGTGCTCTCACATGATCATTTTTCCGTTGCTCTTTATCAAACAGCGCTTTCTCACGTTTCTCTCGCTCACGCACTTCCTTCACCCATAACCGTACACATTCAAACATGTCTTGCCGAGCACGCCGTTTGCACATACACTGTTCCACATACTCAATCTTACGCATATCAAACGATCCATACAAAGGCCATCGTAACTCAGGATCCTTTTTGGTGTATTTCCTCCACACTGTGCTGTACATTATAGAGGAAAGACCATGCTTCACATACATATCCCTATTAGGAGTCCCCTCTGGGGGAGCTGGAGTAGATTCCTCGAGATTTAACCGGTTTCCAAAGCAGCAGCATCACTTACGGAGTGCGCTAAAAGCAGGCATGCTCAAAAATAATGCAAAATATGCAGTATTATCAAAAATGGCACTTAAACTTTGCGCCGTTCAGATTTACACAACTCCGGAGAAATATCTCCACATTACCTGCCTATATGTGTTGCAACGCATATATTCTCACAATAATCAATACAAAATATGACCGGTCATCACAAATCAAACTCAAATAGCCAACCCAGGCTTCAAAACTCGGAGCAAGTACCGTACAACGGTTCTTACCAATCAAGAGTCCAGATTCCAACTGCCAAGTTCCAAAATTCGCCCAAACGGCTGTCGCGGCAGACCGACAGAAGAGGTCTCAGTCGAGGACCGGCGCCACCCAGAAGGTCAGTTCGGAAGGGAAGGAAGAAAACCTCGGGATGCCAGGGCTAAAACCGCCGCTGGCAGTGATCACATCCCCGGCCGAATTCCTCACCTTCGTCACGACCAGTCCTTCAAGCATCCGAGTCGCCGATGAGCCCCACGTGGGGCGCCAATTGATGAGTACAGGCCCCAGCTAGGCCCGTAGAATACAAGGGTTCGCTCTCCTGTAACGAAAACTAGAAGGAAGTTGGCACGGAAACTGCAAATACAAAGACAAAGTTTATTAACCCTTAAGGGTGGTCCTACAACCTACACAACACTTCTTCAGTATTGCATAGGGTAGCACAAAGAACTTGCGTACACGGTCCCCTTTTATACACAACAGAGGGGCTCATAAGTGGGTGGATACAACATGAAGCAAAGAGCATTACCTTTTATGGACATTTTCGATACAGAACCAATATGTGGGCGGAGTTAATATTATCCTGAACCCGCGAAAACATGGTCAAGCAAGGACTAACTGATAACAGATGTGGTCAAGTCTGGGCATGCGCCAGACGGACAAAGGAGCTATTTATAGACTGTTACTAGGCAGATTACAAGAGCAACTAACACGAAGATAGGACTCTTCTCGTGCAGAGCACGTGGAGATACGACAATACAAAATGGAGTCCGGACATTAGGCAACATAAGACAGAAAACATGTTTTAACTAGAGAGAATTCATGTCTTTAGTGAATGCTTAATCATATCGCTGTTTTAGTTTTCAACACAACGACCACTACCAGGAGGCCCAAAGGACTGGCGGTGGCCCTCCCAGCCCATCACTCCAACTCCAACCCTGAGAGGAGAAGGTTTTGGCCATCCTACACACCAAGGGCCTGACAGGAATACCTGGGGAACTTGACTCCGGTAAGTGACACAACAACAAATGTCTCGACAACACATGCAGGTGTCTGCTAGCAACTCTGCCTTTCCTATCTTCTTCTCCATTGACCCTCACAACCTTCAACACAGAAAATATCTGTTAATGATAACTTTCTGTGGCTGCGAGAATAGGTGTAAATGACACAGCATACCCACCAAGGCATGCCCTGCCACATGTGTCAATGCAGCCTGTAAGTGCAATCCCATCCCAAAAATAAACACAAGGTCCCTTAAAAGGTTGCAAATATAAGATGCATGGTCAGTCACGAATGCATATCGTCAACAGCAGTGGTACCCAGACGTGTCACAAAATGGAATATTCAATAGACTACAACTACCAGGAGGCCATGCCACTCCAACTCCAAACAAGGGCTGTTGCAGGGATACCCCTCAGGAACAGAACAATGCTTGGGACCACAGACCTTCAGCCTGTAGCGTCCCTACAGGCTGACGTTCTGTGCTCCCAAGCATTAATCTGTTTATGAGCAGTATCCCTGCAACAGACCTTGTTTGGATTTGGAGTGACATGGCCTCCTGGAAGTTGTAGTCTATTGACACATAAGCTCCTTGGTATGTGTGTGCCCAAGCCCAGCTATCTATAGTGTCTCACATGTCCCTTAACATTACCAGAGGAGCCAGTCATTTGGTACCTAAGAACACAACACTCTCAATACACCCAGGGACCGTGGTAACAAGACACACCCCATTGCCTATTCATTCATACTTGTCTATAAAAAGATCAAAGACAGACACCAAGCAAGTTTGGAATATATATTTAAAAATGGTGTATTTGAATACAGGTGTATGTGCCACAACAACAAAATACATGCATATTTGAAAATACCTCTACATTGCAACTGATGCATAAATCATGAAAATGCCTGTCATTGTATAAGGCAGATCACCCCTCCCCACACCCCCCCAGAAACTGAGCATGCATAAAAAGTTAAAGCTCCAGATATCTGGGATCACTGGCAGACACCGTACCTTAGCATTCACAGATAGATGTCCCACATCCCAGTTGGTGTAGAATGTCTGTCTTCAGGATCCATGCACAGAAAGGTTTTAGCTACAAATGATGACCCAAATGTACACCATTACACCTGTGTGTACTCAAACAATGCTGTTATTTTGCAATCATGTCAAGGTATTAGTGCCTGACCAATATGTATAAATAGGGACATTGTTGTACAACATTGTTTAGCGTGTGCATACTAATTGGCTGGACAATTCTGAAACTCCTCAATATGTACAAAGTTAATGACACGAAAAGCAAAGAAGCACAAAAATAATATGTCTATTATTGATGTTTGCACATAAAAAGCCGGATACAATTAGGCCAACTAGGCTGACCTAGGGAAAATGGCTATTGATCATGCATGAAACACATGACAGCCTCCCCTTAGTCTGATTACTAGTAAATGAGATCAGGTTGTCAAAATGATAGACACACTCAAAGCATATATGAAGCGAAAACATTGAAAAGTTTTCATTTTTGTTCTAATGAAAAATAGTTGTCAACAAATATGTCATATTCACTGTATCCCGGAGGAATCTGTGGTTCCATTTGCTACTTGAAGTGCCAGAGGCTCCATTCCAGAATCTGATTCAGCAGGCATAAGAGATTCCACTGCCCAGTCTATGAACTCCAAATAACAGAAGTGATCTTGAGCTCCAGCCGATGCTGGGATTGGTGATTAATATCCTGCCCCCATGTTTGTAGAATTAACAATCAGGGTTCCGTTTGCTGATGCAAGTTCCTCCTCATACACCAGTGCCTCTAACCTCGCATTGTGTAGAATTCTCAAGCCCAAAGAACAATCCTAATAATGGGACACCAACTAAGTCCATCAGCAGTACAACGTCCGGAGCAACAGAGGTGAAGCCAAGCAAATATCCAATGCCCAATGAAAGGGGCACTAAAGACAGTGTAACACGGGTTGCAGGCAGGTCTGAATGTTAGGGACCAATCACAATCCAGCTCTTGCAAAAGTAACATCTCGAAGATCTGGAGCATCCTCTCACGACACAGTTTGAGCACATGTTCCTCTAGGTGGCCCACAGAGGGTGCATCCATTGCGTGAGAGCAGAAATAGGAACAGGATACCGCAATTTAGGTACAGCACCAATGTGAATATACCAAACACACTATGAAAAAGCTAATGAATGAAACCCGGAATCACGACAAAGAGTGTTTTAAAGTAGCTGACAATGCCAGAGCCGATAACATACATAAAAATGTGGCAGACCTGCTTGCTTAGAGGCGTCAGAAAACTGGTGTAACATATAACCAGAATAAAATGGAAGGTCTGTGTTCAACAATGAGTGTGTTTCACTAGACATTCTAGTCACCTGCAATACGAAGGTCCCGCGAGCAGATGTGAGAGCCACTTCATGTAACAACACTAAGGCATTCAGTATGCTTAACTTCTTGCAATCGGCCTTGCCCAGTTGGAATGGAAGGCCACAAGAAACTAGCTCTCCTTCCATGGGGAGGAGGAAACAAGACATTGTATTAGCAGGGTACGAGCTGGGAAATCAACAAGATGTAGGGAACTCCAACTCGCATTCCACAGCAACTTTGAACACCAAGCATCAAACTAAGGGGCATATTTACAAGGGCTTTATCTCTGCTTTTTTGGCTTAAACAGCCAAAAAAGCGGAGATAAAACTATCGCCCTATTTACAAGAGGGTGCAAACATGCATAATCGCATGTTAGCACCCTTTTTCCCAGCGCCTCCCTTTGCATCTTTAATGAGATGCAAAGTGGGCGTCACTGGGCGTACCCCGGATGGACTACCTTGCAAATATCCCTGATGTTCACATTGTGATATTTACAAGGCAGCCCACAGGATTTTAGCAGACATTAGATTTTGGCGAAAACGTCGTTTTCGCCCAAATCTAACATCTGCTAAAATTCTGACTTACCTATTTTTGACATAGGGGGTGGATTCTGCTGATAAGACCACAGGGTTGTATCAGCAAGGTTATCGCCGTTTTGCAGGGAACATCACTGGAAAACCAGCTATGTTCCCTGCAAAGCGGTAATAACCTCGCTATCTCTGGAATTTTTATCGCCCTGGAGAAACGCATTGTTTATAACGTGCTACCAGGGCGATAAATTCCAGAGATAGCCTGCAATAGGAAATGTATTGCTAAGCACGGCCAGCGATAATTATTGATGGCTGTTGATAATATGCCCCTAACTGCATTAGTAAAAGCACAAATAAAAGGCTAGATTTGCGGGATCTGGGACCATTATCAAATTAACAGACATATAATGCCCTGAAACATTACAAGCACCGTGAAATGTGACCTGTCAGCAAACAAGTGAAAGTCCAACAGATGACTCAACTGCTTCACCAGTGAGAAATACCTCCCTGCGTGCATGTTCATAACAATAGATGTAGGGAAGCTGACATAATACGTGAAATAACCTACTCCCAAGGCTTCCATTCAGACACACAGGTACATGTGTCATCCATGCAGTAAATAGAAAAGTGGAAATGACCACATAAAATACACAGGGCCATATGCATGAACACATTTTCCCATAGACACAGAATGGGCAAAACCCTTTGATGCATCTGGCCCACAGTGGCTTAACCAGACAGTGAACTGGGTCTCTGCTACTGTGATTGAGAGCCGCACCATATTTCACTATGCGCAGCATTGTAAATGTGCCATCGAACGTGGCCATGAAATGTAGTGTGTATGCCAGATCAAAAGGCTGCAAGAAATCCTACTTGTAGGCAAACTATGTTTGGCATGTTGACCTTGATATTGCAGGCGAGTTCAGAAAAACATGATCAAATGTCAATGGGTATTGAAATCATGTTCTGTTAACTAAATGTCACTGACAAATGACATGGATTCTCTATACATATCATTCCCTATCTACATAATACGAGCAGACACCAGGGCAATCACCATATTCCATTGGGGGACATGCATACCCACCCTGAAAGGCTAGGGCGTCAAATTGGGACGAGTGCGTGCTCTAGTGAGCCAAATTGTGATAGATTAACCCATTTGAAGTGTACAGGGTAGATTTGTTTATAACTAATTAAATTGTGTGTGAGAGCAGTACAGTGAGCATGTGTGCAACAACTTCACCTAGTTGACTGTTCCTGCCACTTGTCTATACTCTGATGTGAGTAGGATGTAGGACTTTGGTCTGCAGAAATTAAGAACTGTACTCCACTTATGTCATCCACCATAATGTGATCCCTCTTGTGAACTCTCCCATTTGTCACTATGTATGTTAATGTCAACCACTCATTTTAGCACGATTGCCAATAATGAACACTAGTCAGCTAAGCAATGTGTCATGTTCCCATAATCATATTTGATCATGTGAGAATAGATTCATGTCAACACATCTGTGTCTATACTTAGAGTGCACTGGAGGCTTGGACATCTTTACTGGAAAATAAAATGTTTGAAGGTTGGATACAAACAAGCCACCACAGGACATTCATTAGGACCATTGAGCGAGACTACACAATCTGTACCGCAGTCATCCAGTTCCCAAAAACACCTCATTGAATTGACAAGGACTACTAGGAGGCCTTGTCACTCTAAATACAAACAAGGGCCTGCACTATGAACTGGCACTCACACTTGATGTCCATCTGACTACTGAACAATATCAGTATTCAAATGTGTATCGTATGAACATTAAGGTGCGCAACTATAAGTCTGAATAATTGTCCCGATGGTGACCAGCACACATCAACTGCCAACATTCATGGCAAGAGTCAGGTAATTACTGCTGACTACCCACCACAGCTGTTTGTCATAAAGAAATGCAGTTCAGTAAAATCTAAAGTGGATAGGCACACAAGAGTTTACTCCATTGTGTGTGCCTCATCAGTGTAGGAGATGAGCTAGGCATTCTGAACACCAATTAAAAGAGACATACCGCTGATGAGCTCTTGAAATCAGGCACATTGCATGTTTATAAACCACCACAACTACGCTAAATTGCTTATTCCAAATCCTGTTCCACCATCATACCTCAATCTCAACCTGAGAATAATTAAATGATGGAAATAACTATCGTATGACTCTTAACATGTTTTTTACATTTTACAGTGATCCCACCCCTGCTGCATGGCAGAGCCAGGCCTGGGAGTAGACTCCCCCATCAACTTAGGAAGAAGCCCAAGAAGCCCTCAGTGAAGACCCTGACCTTGGAGCTGTAGACGTCGAAGACCCACCTGGCACTTCTGGGCAGCCTGGGAAAACGGACTCAGTTGGACTCACCATGCGCACATCTCCCATCATCTCAACGAGCACATCTCACCCTACAAACAGTACCCCTAGCACATGTGGTCCTATCCTGTGCATCCCATTCCAGCATTCACAGGTGGCCAACACCAACACATTCACTGTGGAGGCAGGACCCAGTGACCGTAGGCAGTCTGTTGCATGGGTAATGGCCATTGGGGCTAGATGTGGTGGGTGGAGAAATGTGGCCCACTAGGGTGAGCCCACTAAGGATACGGACACCCAGGCTGTTCTGCAGCCTGAGCAGATGGACTTAGGTGGCTTGCTGGGCCCACAACCTCATACCACCTCAATGGGTACATCTCACCGTTCAATCAGTGCCCCTAGCACTTACAGTCCCATCCTGTGCACCCCAGTCCAGCCTTCACAGGGGGACAACAGCAACACAGTCACTGTGGAGGCAGGACCCAGTGGTAGTAAGCAGGATGTTGCATGGGCAATGGCCAGTGGGGCTAGATGTGGTGGGAGGATAAATGTGACCCCCCCAGGGTGAGTCCACTGAAGATCCTAGTAGCCAGGCTGAAATAGGTCATGGGACTCTCATGAAGTGTTTGGATAGCTCTTGTACATGATGAGGCAAATGAGGGAGCAGCACCAGTCCACCAACCAGAGGCTTGAGGCTATCAAGCAAGAGGTGGCCGGCCTCCGATCAGAGGTGGCCTGCCTGGTCGGTGTCCTGCAGGACATCCACACCACCTTCTACAGGAATTTCCCACCTACATCTGCCACTTCCTGTGGTTCAAGTACATTGCAGCCTTCTACATCTGCAGCAGTCACAAGAAGTGAGGACCTGTCAGAGGAGGATAGTACTGCAGGCACCCATTGATCAGCCATCCAATACAGTGGATGTCTTCCCTAAGTGACCTCCTCTTGTGTGCATCTCAGTGTCGTATGTATTGCAGATCTGCCAGTTCATAGGGCAACACATACCTGTCTCCGGTATGTAGGTTTGCACCCCATACCTGCCCTCAGCAAGGTGCTTCTTCTTACAGTGGAGTTGATGGGGCCATACCACATACCTGCTATTGGGAGAAGTAGGTCTGGATTAGGTGTTGTCTTACATCTTCACCTTCACCTTCATCACTGTCATCATCTCCACATTGCATTTCCCGGTCCCCATCCGGTGGGTTTTCGTGACCTCCATCATCATCAATGAGAGGGACATTGCGTCTCAGGGCAATGTTGTGGAGGATGGAGCAGACCACGGTGATCTGACACACCTTCTTGGGTGAGTAGAGGAGGGCCCACCACTTTTGTACAGGCATCGGAATCTTGCTTTCTGGAGCCCAGAAGCCCGCTCCACTGGCCGACATGTTCTGCCATGGATCTCTTGGTAGCGGACTTCCCTTGGTGTTGTGGGATTTCTCAGCGGGGTCAACAGCCGTGGCAGGTTTGGATACCCTGAGTCACCTAGATGTCAGGAAGATAGATGTGCACAATGTAACCATGTGCAGTTGGAACACCTTACTTGATATTTTGCATGAAAGAGCTTACACAGATCACACTTACCCACAAGCCAGGCCCTCTCCGGTCTGAATCATGACATCAGATGTGGAATGCTGCTGTTCCGTCGTATGAAGCCATCATATGCAGATCCTGAGAACTTGGTACAGGCGTTGGTGATGTACAAATCTGACAGGCAGACAACTAGTATGTTAATGGAACGAAAGTGCTTCCTTTTTTGGTACACCTGCTCACGGGTGTGTGGTGGTATCAAGCCAATATGTGTGCAATCAATAGATCCAATGACATTTGATATGTGACCAAGTCCATAAAAATCTGCCTTCACAGTGGCCAAATGCTTATGTCATGGAAAATGGATGTAGATGCCAACATGTTTCAAGAGAGTTGCAAGAACCTCTGTGAGCACCATACTGAACTTCGGTTGTAACATCCCACCAGATGTGGCAACTGTGAATTGGAAAGTACCTGTGGCAAAAAAATGCAAGACGGCCAACAGCTTCACAAGTGTGGTAATATTGTGTGGGTTTTCAAGTTCAGGTCATGTGTCTGGCTTAAGGCAATGAGTCCGGTCCAAAACTGTCTGGCGATCCAAACGGTATCTCTGGATGACATGTCAGGCCTGCATGTCCTGCAGGTCTGGGAATGGGTGATAAAACAGAGGCACACGTCTCCTCCTCCTAGGGTACCTAGGTGAGAGACAGAAGCAAGATGTTAATTGAAAGCAGTCAGATGAGTAACATATGTGTTAGCTGTATAGGAAATGTACTGTGGCAGCACTTTCAAAACAACATGAAGGACAACACATGTGACATCATGTCAGTTCAACTTAGCTGAACATCTAGTGATTGACAAGCTGACATTTTACCCTGAAGCAACAGGATTTTGGGCACCTTTATATCCAAGTAGGTACACTGTACCATAAGGTGGCATCACTTACTTGTGTCAGCGCTCGAGTTCCGCTACATATAGTAGCCCACATCTGACAGATGTGTACAATACAGCTGGACACAGAAATTTTGTTGCAGTGGCCATTACAAGTGTGTACTGCCTGTACAATGTGTGGGTTTATGTGACCATGATGTTGCTGTAATGGTGCTGTAGATTTAGTGTTACACAGTTCCAAAATCACAAAATCTGCAGTTCATAAAAAAGTTCACACTACATCGAGGATGGCGGCTGGCTTAAATAGCGATATTAACTACTAGAGGTGTCTACCGGTGGCGGTTGATGACGACGAGTCTAGTGCTTGCTTCCACGGCAGTTTCACCCATAGCCTAACGTTGGGAAATGTGACTGTGGCGCACCAATGGCTGTGTGTGTATATGTGCATGGCCGCGTCTGCAGCGCACCTGCACACTGCTGTTTGAATTTAAACTCACTTGCCCACTTGCACACTGCTGCCATTCACACCTCCTCACCATCAGCTGCTGAGTGCCACCTCTGGGAGCAACAATGCCATGTCAAACAGGTGTGAGGGCCTTCACTACGGAGGAGCTAGAGATCCTGGTCAGAGAGGTTCTTCCCCTGTATGGCCAGCTATATGGCTCACCAGAGAAGCAGGTAAGATTTGAATGATGCTTGCAGCTCACTGGTGTCTGTTACTGTACATGTCCCAGGCAGACTAAGTGCCCATCAATGTCAAGTGGTAAGCACGCACACAGACATTAGCTCCTCTCATCAAAATCCATGTCATGACTGTGTTGGATGATGTATCACTGTTCAACAGCTGCACGTTATACACACCATTATGTTTGACTTGCACCATCTCCCAAGTCAGTGCCATGCATAATCTACTGCATGCATGTGTAGATTAAGAGGGCCCTACCAAGGCAGACGTGTGCCAAACTGCAAGGTAATAATCATTTTGTCATGTCAAAGGTTAGCCAGTTAACCATTTCCGTGTGCATGGCCATCAATGAAGTCTCTGCATCTGTCCAAAATCCCAGGGCCACTGGGACATGTCAGTTCACTGTCTAAACATGTATGCTATCTATGTGACCACAGTGGGGCCTGTCCACTAATTCGCTTCCTGTGTTGTGTCCATCCAGGTCATCGCTCAACTCAAGTGCCGCCATTGGAAAGCCATCGCCTGGAAAGTGCTGTTCTTAGGAGTTCATCACAGGCGCAGTGTCCATTGAGATAAGAGGTGGGAGGAACTACAAAGGAGTGGCCACAACATTGCACAGTTCCAGCTTGGGAGGTCCTACCCACATTGTAGGGGCGTGCACCGGACCCTGACTCCCATGATGGGCTGTATCCTGGTGGTGGCCTACCCAGAGCTAGATGGGCTGTTGAAAGCCCATCAGCAGTTTGGAGGGGGTGAGTAATGAGCTGCACATGCCGCCTAATGCCTGACCACCTTTTAATTGTTACAGAAAACATCAATCACAACTAGCTGGGGCGAGAGCAGTCTTCATGGTTAGGTCGACTTGGCTTTTGCAACATGTCATTTGGCTGCCAGCATTGGCACAAGGCTATCCAACCAGTTCCCTGCTTGTACATAGTGCCCCATCTGGCAACCTCACGATTTGAAATGATAGCCGTAGTGGAAGGGACAAATGTGCCTGGTGATGGACATTCATGTCAGGCCTCATCAGTGACAGGGTTCTATTGACATGCATGTGTGGCTCACACAGACGTGATCACTGCAATCTATGCTATGCAACTGATGCAGATGGAGAGCTGAGTACACTCATGGTCAAAGGACTGACAGCACTGTCCCACATTGTGAAGTTCCATGCTGGCGAGGTGCCAGTACTTATGTATGTGAAATGCACATGTATGACAGTTGTAGTAGTAGTAACTGGCTGCCTAATGTCTCATCACACAAGTGTGTACATGTGAATGACAGCTTGGTACATTTGTAATGTGTACACAATCATGATAAATGTGTATCAGTTTCATCCTACACCTGGAGCTGTGATTGCCCTAGTCTTAGCACTGCCGAAGGTTATTTTTTTAAAACTGAGCATTTCACATCCAAGTGGGTGTAGTAGGTACATGTAACTGGTGTATAGAGCCATCTAGGGTGATGTTGGCTCAGCGCAGATGGATGTAAGTGTCCAACTTGGCCAAATATTGGGGCAACATTGGCCATGGGGACAACAGGTGAATGACACATGTAACATAGCTGACATATCTATGGTCATCAGGACATAGATTACATGTGCCAGTGCATATCTGATGAAGTTTGAGTACATTTGAGACTACAATTTAACATTTTCACATGACCTGATTCCTCTTAACTAGCCATCTGGTTTTGTGTTCCATGTTGCAATTTCACATTAATACTTATGAACAATCTGCACAATTCAACCATTTGGTATTGGCATGTCCTGTTGTGTAATGTATGCAATTGCAGTACAACTACAACTTGGCCATGCCAGTTGAAGTTAGAGGGTGTGTTTGGAATTTAATGGCGGTTTTAGGTAACTATCCGGAGCTAAAGTCACAAACGTGATTAAAAATGTATAGACTACAGGTGGAATCTTCCTATTGTGGCAGAATGTGGTCCATAGGGCATAGTGTGCATCTGGTTCTGACTCATAGGGCCTACTTACAAGTACTCCAGTTAAGGATCTTTTCAATTACTTGGTTCAACTAGTCTTAGGGATAAATGCTAGCAGTTATGTACAATGTCTTCAAAGTTGTTCCACCTCTGTGTCATGATAGTTGCATATAACCATTTAGGACTCCGACACAGACAGACCCAGTTGCCAGGAGGGCACGGGGAGTGCCATGGGGGACACAGATGACACATCAACAGCAGTCGAGTTGTACTCCAGTCGCTCCTCCCTGGTGGTGGCAGACCCCACCCACCCTCGTGTAGAAACATCCTTGTCCGTCACCCCCCATTCTATCTCCGCCCTCCCTGTTGCTCCCCAACCAGCTGCTATGGCCCGCTCCCTTAAAAGGGGAGCAGTCTCCTCACCTCCAGGCATCTCTGCCCCAGTGCTCCCAGCCGCCCTTGGTGAGCATGCCGTTGACCTCCTGAAACAGATCTCTGTCGGGCAGACTACACTTTGAATGCCATCCAGGGTCTGCTGAGACGTGCTCAGATGGCTGTCTACCGGGGTGGCATTCATAGTGGTATGTGTGTCCTCCTGGGATCTTTTCAGGCTCCGGCCTCCTCAACAATGGCAGCATTACACCCACCCCAGCCTTCCCCTACATCATTCCTCTTCCCCATTGCCACTTCAAATCCCTATGCCTGTACATGCCCATAGCACACACACGCACACGTTCATGCATGCACTCAGACACACACACACATACTGCACACCACACCACAAACATCCCCACCCACCATCAGTCAAGCCACCACACCTGCACACAGTCAGCAATCTCCACCCACCGTCTCTCACCCCATCACACCTGCTCACAGCCAGCCATCCCCACCCACAGTCAGTCAACCCACCACACCTGCACACAGCCAGCCATTCCTACCCACTGTCAGTCAACTCAACACACCTGTACACAGCCAGCAAGCCCCACCCACCGTCACTCAACCCACCAAACCTGCACACAGCCAGCCATCCCCACCCACCCACTGTCAGTCAACCCACCACACCTGCACACAGCCAGCTATTACCACCCACTGTCAGTCAACCCGGCACACCTGCACACACATCACATTACAACATTGCAGATCACTCCACTCCCTCGGCCTCCCAACCTGATCCCAATCTGATCACACACACATACTGCACACCACACCACAAACATCCCCACCCACCATCAGTCAAGCCACCACACCTGCACACAGTCAGCAATCTCCACCCACCGTCTCTCACCCCATCACACCTGCATGTAGCCAGCCATCCCCACCACTGTCACTCAACCCACCAAACCTGCACACAGCCAGCCATCCCCACCCACCCACTGTCAATCAACTCAACACACCTGTACACAGCCAGCAAGCCCCACCCACCGTCACTCAACCCACCAAACCTGCACACAGCCAGCCATCCCCACCCACCCACTGTCAGTCAACCCACCACACCTGCACACAGCCAGCTATTACCACCCACTGTCAGTCAACCCGGCACACCTGCACACACATCACATTACAACATTGCAGATCACTCCACTCCCTCGGCCTCCCAACCTGATCCCAATCTTGCTTTTCCTGGACCCTCTGCCCAAATGCTATTCCTCATGTGTGTTGGACTTTGCCCTGTTGGTAACCTCCCTTCCAAGCCCCTACCCAGGCCCGCCTTTATCATCCCCATTCCATATACCACCATGGCCAGACCCATCCCAACTAAATCAGTCTCTCAAAAGAGGAGGAGAAGGAAGAGGAAAACCTGCCCTAGGAAAAAGATGGCCCCTTCCAGGGCAAAGTCCATACCCCCCAAACCCAAACCAGAGCCTCCCACTCCTCAGCCCCCCTCATTTAAACGCTAGTTTGACCCTCTCATATGTGGTCCTTAAGGTGCCTGGCTTGCACACCTGTTGCCTTTCCTGAGGAGGTGATTCCTTGCAGTGTACAGTAGGCAAGTGTATAGGCAGACCTGCCTATCAATGCAAGTTTATGATTTATGGACTGACCTATTGCATTTAAACCTGTACACAGTTCACAAGATTTTTGCTATCATGAAAATATTTTTCAAAAAACATGAGTCTTGCTACTGTTGATGTATTCAGTGTATAGATGTCATGTGACTTGGGATGTCTGGTGACGTGCTACAAGAACATCTGTAGTGATGTTCCTTTAGCTGAGGTGATCATTTTAAAGTTGTCACCGGATATTGGATGCCACTGGAGCAAAGCAACAGTACCAGGAATTTAGCTGTTGCTAAACATGGAATTGACTGGTAGGTCATATGTTGTAAATCAATGCAGTTCATGAACAATGTAGACCAATTCATGCTTCGAAATCAGAAGTATTGTTGTAGTGGCCATGTTGCAGATGTTTGATGCTACAAACTTGCATCCCCTCACTCGTATGTAATGTATGTAGGGCTGTGGGTGATAAGGCACATGTGTACTTGTGTCCAAATATGTGCATTGTTCTTTCACTGAACCAAACTCCATATTGCACTGTCAATACCCACTATGTTTTCTGAACATATGAACATTTGCACACTTCATTTTGTGCATGTCTGTAAATAATGTGCGGCTGTGTACCCTCTGTATGTGAATACCACTTCCACTAGGTACATGCTGTTTGATTGCTAAATGCTGCATTGACAGTGGACCCAGTCCTCAAAGCTGTTCATGAACCACATGTTTCAGTGAGTGACATCATGTTGTAGGATTCACTTTCATTTGTGTCATGTATTGTAACAATGGTCACTTACATGGCAAGTAGGTCAGGAGTTGAAATGGAGGGTGTCACATACAGTGTAGTCACTGAGCAAGACTCAGCATATATATACATTACCGATGTCCTGTAATGGGTATGAGGGTCAGCTGTGACATCAGTGCAAGGTGAGCAATATGACAGCATTGTGCACAGAAACCCCTGCAAAATGTAGTTCTACATGTATATTCAGGATGCTCATGGCTGACACCATTACAGTGGATGTCTTCCCTAAGTGACCTCCGCTTGTGTGCATCTCAGCGTCATATGTGTTGTAGATCTGCCAGTTCATAGGGCAACACATACTTGTCTCAGGTATATAGGTTTGCACACCATACCTGCCCTCAGCAAGGTGCTTCTACTTACAGTGGAGTTGATGGGGACATCAGAGGCAATGAAGTGGACATCAGTGTCAGTTTTACCCAGGAATTTGTTCGACACATCTGTGAAGATGTCGGTACATGGCCTAGGGCAGTGTGTTGTAGTGGGTCTCTTGATGCTCACTGTGTGGACAACCACCGAGATGGCATATTTGTGGCCTCGCTTAGCGTCCATTAGAATTTCAATTCACACAAGCAGATGTTTTGCTGCATGATAAACGGTCTTGATCACAGATTGAACTTCCTTTCAATGGGATTGGAGGAATTGAATATTGCGGAACAATGGCGAGGTGCCTGCATGATGTAGGTTGAGTATGTGGTGTATATGTAGGTGGCACTGCCCTGAACTCATTACTTGCCTACTGATACTGCCGCAATACAGACCTCCTGAACTGTAGCTGCTGTTTGCCATCTATGTGAGCCATCATGTCCTATTTGAAAGAGTTGAGGGCCCCGGCCTTCTATGCGGAAGAACTTGAAAAACTGGTCGAAGAGGCCCTACCTTTGTATGGACAACTCTATGGCTCAGCAGAGGAGCAGGTTGGTATATCAACACGGCCATTTTACTTTTTTGGATGCATGCCTTCCTGTGTCACGGTATGAGTCGTTAAACATGTGTGCTGTGTGTCATGTGATAAGTGTAATGGTGTGCGTACATGTGATATAAATATGTAAGTTAGAGTGAGAAGATCTACACTCCTACTATGAAGAAACAAGTGCCATTTATCTATGAATTGTTCAGTCCAGGTTAGCATGAACAATGTTTTACCTGGGCATGATTGCAGCTGGACCTAAGGATTTTCCTTCATGGGCACGCTGCAGGTCATTTATGGGTCTTTGGCTCACTGTCTGTTCTGTGTCTGTGTCCTGTGATGTGAAGGTGGTGATGACATCAGGCATGTGTGTAGATGTAATGCTGAAGCATTTGCGAGCAGTGTATGTTACATCATGTCAATGACCACATACATGGCAATGGTCTGCTCAGTGCAACTCACTAGGCTGAAGTGACAAATGGGGTGCCACATGTACTTATAAGCAGCCAGGTACTTACTTATTTTTGGATACATGTCTTTTTTTGTGTTGAGGCCTAGTTTTAGTGTGTGCGAATAGTGACGCTGTTCATGTGCCATCTATGGTGGTTACAGGTGTACCTCTTTTACAATTGATAGTAAGTGGCTGTACATACTAGGCCTTTCATTACTTGACAGTGATGTGTAGCTATACTGTGGTGATGGTGTTGTCAACAAGGCCAATGTGCTTTGGGGATGTCCCTAGATGTGGTAGGGGTTTCTTACAATTGAGATCTGTAATTGAGCTGACAGTGTTACTTAATCCCCCTTGTGGCAATACAATTTGCACTGTCCTATGTTGGTGCAATTGTGTGTGCCACATTGATGTTGCAATTGTACAGATGTGTGTGAGATGAGTATGACCATATGTCTCACAGCCGTTTCCACTGTTTTTTCAGCATCAACCGAGCCAGGCAGAGGAGACCGTGTGGATGACATTGGGGAGGCAGCTGGACAGAGTGGCTCCGGTCAGGAGAGTGACAGCGGTGGAGTCACAGTCTCCGAGGGTGAGGGGCATGCTCTGGAGGATACAGACTCGTTGTCGTCACACTCGCCAGAGTCGGGCTCCAGAGGCACCTCTGTAGTGGTGGTGGATCCCACAGGAACTGTTTCTACACCACCCTTGTCTGCCACCACCCAGTCCATCTCCACCCTCCCTGCTGTTCCCCACAAAGTTGTCTGCCTCCGCTCCCATAAGAGGCGTGACATCTCCTTTGCCCCAGGCACGTCATCCCCAAGGCTATTTCCCTCCTGAGGCAGATCTCTGTTGGGAAGACTGCACTGCTGAGTGCCCTCCAGGGGCAGTACAACGTAATGACACAGACGCTGGAGTTCCTCGAGGGCATTCACAGTAGCATGTCTGCTCTATCTAGATCTTTTTAGGCATTGACCTCCTCACTGACGGCAGCCTTCCCTTCCGGTCATCCTTCCACCTTTCAACTTTACTGTTCCACATCCCAAGTCTTGTTAACCATACCTGTCCCCCAAAACGCAGACATAGACACACCAGACACCATCATCCACAAGAACCACACTGTCCCCAATACGCAGGAAGATTAGAATGCACGCACCCACCAACCAGACACTGACCTCCCTCAGCAGTACCACTGAACACATACCCACAGAGCACCCACCATCAGACACAGTCCAAAAACAAGCAGCCTCATACTCACAGATACCAGCAGCAGGTGCACTCATATCACAGACAGACACAACCTCTACCTCCCAAAGTCTCCCCAAACTCATGTGGAAGTCAGTGAGGCTCCCATTGTCTATGCATCTACCTCAACCATTGCCCCTCCTTCTGCATTTGAGCCAGCCCATCCCAATACCGACCCCAGTCTACCCTGATTTTATTTTTATGAGGGTCATGAACTGCCCACCTGATGCCCCTTCCGAGGGAGGTTTCCCTGGCAGTGTCACTTAGGCCATAGTACTTCATTGACTTTTTACATTTTTTTTCTAATAAAGTTTTCCCATTTATTACCTTAGTTGATTCATTATTTATCATGCAAAATGAAGTGATGGTTTCCTTCAGTTGGTACTACTACATTGGTGTTCTTAGGAGGTAGGCATAGGTGGTCCTTTCTTAGTGTTGATTGTGATCTGAGCTTTGCACCTGTTCCAGAGATATTGTGGATGAGGAGACATGTGTGTGCAATCAATACCTACTGGTTGTGACATTGCATTGTGTGGGTTTACATTGGGTAAGTATTTCACATTGGGTGATGTCTGCCAAATGTTGCTGGTCTTCTCCCAGTGATGTTGTGATATGTGTGCGGTGTGTTCGATTGAGATGTTTGTGTTTCCACACATGGAGGGTGCCAGCTTGTCATACTTTTGTGTGTGTTTGCCTTGAATTGTGTCCATTTGGCTGTGTGTAGGTTTCTGCTACTACCTGTAGCCGTGGGAGGTATGCTTGCAATCCAAAGGTTGCCACTACACATTGCCTACACATTGGTGGGACTATGTGAAGCATTTGGCTGTCCCAGATATGCTTGATTGGCCAAGTCTGGTGCAAATGTTGTTTATGGGCACGGGTTATCTTGTGTAGTGTCACCCTGTCCTCAACGTTGTGCTTGGTATTTTAGATTGTGTGATTGATATCCCACCTGTGGTGTTTCACATGTGCCCTTGGATGTATTTGCCAATGATTCGATTTTGTCCCTTTGGGTGAAATTGGCTTTTGATGTGGGATATGTGTGTGAGTGTTGTGAAGCTCTGTGGCTGTGAAGGTGGGTTGCAGTTGCCATACTGGTGGTTAATTTGGGCTGAGGTCAAGGGCAAGGATGTGTCTATTATGATGGGGGATGGTAACTAATGCATCTTCTCCGGGTTTCTGTCCACAATGCCTCATGGTAGGGGTGTGGTTTTCATGGTGACTTGGTGGTGTGTGGGGTAATGGTGAGGTGCAGGACTCATAACGTTCAATATGCACCTGGATCTGTGGTGTGTTAGTTGTGGAGTTTTGTGTGTGCAACATAATGAGTTGAAATGTTGTGGGGTTGGTGGTGTGGATAGGCTCTTACTGCAGGTATTACTTTCATATGTCATTATTGACTGACACCTGTCCTTTAGTGTGGGGTGTGTAGTGGCTATTTTGGGACTGCAAGGGATCCATTCGACTTCTATTGGGCATGTCATTGAGGTATATAGACATGCAGGGCTCATGTATGCAGGGGCGTGGTTTGTGAGTGAAATGGGGGTAGCTTAAGGTTTTGCTACAATACTGCTGGGATATGGCCTGCGAGACTATACACAACAGGCAAGGTGCCTGACGGACAGTGGTAAGGGGAAAGTATGAGATAGGTAGTTTGATGAGGTGGGTAGAGATGATATTTTGTTTCCAGGCCAATGTTTTATGTGTTTTTGTTATGCACAGAGTGTGTGAATGTGTGTGCATTTAGGTCTGTGTGTCATGACATTTTCCTTTCATGAAAACAAAGGACTTCTCACATTGACCGACTAAAGGCCCCTGTACCCAGATATGTCACAGTAGATGACTAGTCTCGGTGAGTGGGTTACCCACCACACACCCCCATGGAGCTGCACACTGGCCTGCATACGAGTCATACACTTGGGGTACACACCTCCATAGATTAAACCACGGTGATGCATCATTTTGCATGCGAAGCACTGAGAATATGTGGTGGTGTGACATACTGGAGATGGTGTCTGAGACCGGGTGTGCTTCAGAGGTAATTCAATAAGTAGAGCAGCTGCATGAGAGGTACGATGACCTCCATGACGGCAGAGGTCATATTTTGATGAGTAAAGGTGAGTTTAGGCTTTATATCTCTCCCATTCCGCCTTCTGTGCTGCGGCAGTTGGACTGCTACACTTGCATCGGTTGAATGGCCAATCATAATAGGCTCAGTGGTTTGAGCGGTGGACTTTGGTTTCCAGGGCCTCATTGGAGTGTTGCACCGATGCCAGGCACAGACTGTGCTGGTGGTGTCTGTGGAACTGCGCTAGTGCTCACCCTACCATACAATGCAACCACGTAATACGGCAGACGGAGGACCACCGTCAAACTGCGACCACCAAACTCGTAATCAGGCCCTAAATGTTTTTAAGAACTATGTAAGAAACACCTCAGTCATCTAAATATAATACTGCAGTGTCATAACTCAATTGTATACCAGCAGTTGAACATCAATGAATGGTACAGTATTTCTGATAGTTCGGACGCTTAATGCATTTAGTGCACAGACCGTAAAATATAACAACTGAAGAAAATGCAAATACCGTAAGTTAGAACCCAACATGGCATACCACACATTGAAACATTGTGGAATTTCCACAATCACAATGTTAACAAGTTAGGTCAAAGTTTTAACTCACAAACTAAAAAAACACACAACAGTGTTCATTTAGATAACCTCAAGATAAGAAAAAACAATAGGGTAAATAGTGTTTCCCATAACCAAATAAGATCAAGAATGTTCCATTTATTTCATAATATTTAATGGGAACAAAAAGCATTACCGGTTACAAATTCGGACAAAACAACTAGAAAACAACTTTGAGGATTCATAACCCCTCCTGATGTGAAATGCTGATTTTATAAAAATTGAGTATGGCAAAGCAGACCGAGTGCCTGTATAAACAATAGCCCTTCCTTATACTGTCTCACATTGAACTTGCATGGGAGAGGGGCCAGGATGCTAGGAAGCAAAGTCTTAGCTCCTTGAACAAGTGGCAAAACAAAAATAAGTGTCTAATGCTTCCAATTGAGCTATTGTCACAGCTGCAGAAGGGTAGGTTTTGAGTCCAGGAAGTCTTGCGTCCAGGCACCCTTTATGGGAGAGGCAAATTTAAAGTGAAAAGTGCTTAGTCTGAAAAGGGTAAGCCAGTAACGATGGGTAGGTGATATAAACCATCCCAAGTAAGGCTTTAAGCCAGGGGTGGTTGAAACTTGAGCGTAATTTAAAATGCTTGACGTATTTTGGGTCTCATATGTTTATTTATATATTGCTCCAGATAAGCCTTTTTAACACGTGGCTTAAAATGTGGGCCAATTAAAAGGTGGGAACTGCAAAAATCAGACAAACCCAAACATTCAAAATAAACCTTCATGTACTTAAGCAATGGTATTTGATCTATTCCATCTAGTAGCAGGCAGTCTTAAATACAAGAGCTTGTTAATCCGGCCTCTTGTGATGACCACATTTTCATCCACAGTAATAGGGGTGCTAACCAAATCGCATCTTTCAAGAACGTCATACCAAGCTCTTCATGGCACATTAAAGAGGAAGTGCTTCCCGGGATTGATAAAAGTCTGTGCATAAATTGGTTCTTTGCTCGTTGTAAAATTTCCACATTGTTATGTCCCCAAAGGCCGGCACCATAAACACACGCTGACATACACTTACTCTTGTAAATAGTCAGCATTGCTTCAATTGGTTTGTTTTGGAGCTTACTAGCGTATCTAGAAATGGCTGCAATATTTCTCCTACAAATCTGGCCTGTTAGTGTTATAAGTGGGGACCAGCTTAGACACTGGTTAAACAAAATCTCCAAATAATTAACGTTTTTAACCTTTAATAAGGTGGACTCACCCATCTTGAAAGACTTTGACTTGGTACCGGAACTACCACAAGTCATAATATAGGACTTTGAAAACTTAACTTTCAGGTCTTAGTCCTCCATATACATTAAAAACAAATCTAAAAGATGCTGGAGGCTATTTGCAATTCAAGCTATTAAAATGGCATCATCCCCATATAATGTTATGTTATGTTATGTTATGTTATATGGGTTTATAAAGCGCACTGTTACCCAAGGGTGTCCTGGCGCTGAGCACTGTCTACCTGGTACCCTCCACCCCTGAGCCCAGACTGAGACTAAGCTGAAAACAACCAGGTCTTTAGACCTTTCCTAAAAGAAAGAAATTCCGGAGCAGAACTTAGATAAAATGGAAGGTCATTCCAGGCATTGGTGGCTCTAAGGACAAGGCTCTTTCCACCCCAGTTAGCCTTTTTTGCCCTAGGAACAGCTACCCGCTTTGCTTCCATTGAGTGCAGCGTTCTCCCGGGGACATACCACTGAATGTGTTTTTTTAGGTCTTCAGGGCCAGTCCCCATCAGGGACTTTGAAGACCATACAGAGAGCCTTGAATTGAATTGGGCTCGTTGTTTGATTGGGAGCCAGTGAAGGTACCGTAGGCCATTTCTGACCGACACAAACCTCGGAGTGCCTGTAAGCAGCCTGGCTGCTGCATTCTGCACCATCTGTAATCTGTTAAGATGTTTATTATTACTGATCAGATACAGGCTGTTACAGTAGTCCAGAGTCCAGACGGGACAGAATGAGGGCTGAGACAACTGTTCTGAAACTGTCTTCCGTGAGGAAGAGTTTTATTTTCCTCAGGGTTCTCAGGATAAAAAACTTGTTGACATCACTCCGCTGACCTGGTCCCCAAATGTGAGGGTGTTATCCACGATCACCCCCAAATTCTTAACTTTACACGCAGGGGGTGGGGGGAGGCCCATCTCCCTAGGCCACCAGAAGTTGGGGTTATTCCCAAAAATAATCACCTCTGTTTTGCCTGCATTCAACTTCAGGCAGTTGGCAGACATCCAGACAGTTATTGCTAACATGCAGTCATGGCAGCTGGGGGCCTTTTCCGCTTCTTTGCCTCTTTGCAGGGATAGCACGATTTGAGTATTGTCTGCGTAGGAGGTTAAAAATAGCACAAAAGATCTTATAAGGGCAGCCAGCGGTCTCACATATATATTGAAAAGCGTCGGGCTAAGGGAGGACCCCTGTGGTGACAGGTGTATGACCTAGACAGGGGACATCTTTACTGTTCCTAGTCAAAAACTCACTAATTCCATTTATATACAACAGGAAAAGGAATGGGGCAAAATGCACTCCTGCCTGACACCCACAATTGATCTAATGCTTGGAGAACATTTGCCTGATGGGCTGTAGCGAATCTTTACTGTGAGGTCCTGATGTAGGCGCATTATAAGGGACAGTAAATCCTGTTTGACTCCAATTTTACTCATAATCTCCCACAATTTAGAGTGATTAACAAGATCAAAGGCACTCGATAAATCAATAAAAGCAAGGTGCAGAGAACCTTTCTTGGCATTCACATACTTTCCCCAAATTAAATACAAATTCAGGCATTGCTCATTTGTCCCATGCTATGTCTGAACTCGAATTGCACCTCTGACTGAATGTTTTTTGTGGTGGTCCAATCTTCGAGGCGGGTCAGTAAAATGCAGCCTAAGATCTTGGTGCTTGAATCTATCATGGAAATTGGCTGATAACATAATGTCTGAGACCTGCCCCCTTTTTTAAATATCGGGACCACAATAGCAGACTTCTATGATTGTGGGATAATCCCCCCATCTGGACCAGGTGGTTTGCCTGTGATGCAGTATTTAGAGCAGTGATCACATCCTGGACTTCAAAGGAATATAGGGGATCATGTGCTAAAACAGGGGGAAGATTACTATCATAGCCAAAGGGAATATCCACAGGAGAAAAGATTTTTGGGAAGTGTTTGACCCAGGCCTCCACTGAAATGACTGCATCTATACTAGATTCATCATGCTCCTTAAAGACGGGTTTGTTGACAACTTCACAGAACTGAGCACTATCTCTCATTTTAACAGCCTCCTGGAAGGCTTCTAATTTCACACTTTTTAGCTATTATGGTTTGTTTATACAAACCCCTAGCTGACTTGACAGGCTACCCTAGGACATTTTTTCAGTGCAGCCATCAGACTACTGTGAGCAGTGAAGCATGTCGAGTTAAACCAGCGAGCTGATGATGTGGTCCGGGGAGGACTAGAAGAGATAAGATTATCAGAAATGGTATTACAAACATTAGAAAACTTGGACTGCATAAAACCTCACTCGTCTCTGCAGATAAGCAGGTCATGATAGAATCCCTTGCCTTATCTGCCTTAAGATGATTAAAGGCTACTGGGTCAATCTTCTCCTATTTCAATTTAAGACCTTTATTCTTATACAACTTCAAATTTTCGGGGTGACTTATTTTAGTAGGATTGACGTGGGATGCCAGCTTGATATTGCGACACACTCAAGTTTCTCTTCAAAACGAAAAAATCTTTCGCATTTAATTAAGGACTTCCGTGGAGAGGATCATGCCTTAACTCAAATAAACTCAAAGAAAACAGAAAAGATTAACTTCAGATCTTTTTATTGATGCTTGGTTGTCACCTCTTCTCAGAGATTCCTCTGTACTTATTGAGGGATTCTCGTATACTTATTGAGCCAATTTGGAAGTCATCTTTGAATCTAGCCAAAGTGTTAAGAATGCAACGATCCAGCTCATCATGGGCTGGAAAAAGTATGACAAACTCACCTGCTTTTTAAAACATTACACTGGCAGCCTATCTGCCAAACTTGCTTGAAATGGGCTCCATTTTTGTGTCACGAAAGGGAAAGGAACAACATTCCGCTCCAATTTCAATTGATAAGTAATTCCACTTGATTTCAAAAGTTATAAAAACTCATCTCTTGTCCACAGTTTAAATATGCATCACTACTAGTGCCGGGGGCACCAGGTTTCTGGGTAACAGTAGCTCTATAAATACAGCTGTAATCCAATCCAATTAAATCCAATCCAATCCAATCTAATCTAATCCAATCCAGATCAACCCAATCCAATCGAGTCCAGTCCAATCCATTCCAATCCAATCCAATCCTTTTCACCTTTGTTTTTTCCAGAGGTAAAAATAAAACATGCCACATGAAAACATCTTTTCTGTCTGAACATGTGAATGCATATTAATATTATTAATTATGAAGATTTGATCAAAATAGCACCTGCTATTTCTGATAACAAAAGGCTACACAAATATGGGCATAATGCACTATGGAAAAAAACAGCTATTTTACTTTCTTTCATGGACATCATTCAGAGAGTGCTTGAAACACCAGGTACTAGCCTTACACTACACACTCAGACCTTGTTTACAGGCTTAGTAATGCCAAGAGCCATAAAGGAGCTGACCTGGAATAGTAACGACCTACAAGGTTAATTTGGTAGACAGATATCGAAGAGGCTTCCAAGGACAGTCCATGGAAGAAAGCGCTAGATAAGTAGACTCATTATCTCTATTCTCTTACTACCACATCTTTTGCAAACCTTTAAGCATAGCACGTATCAGTAGTTACTATAATAAAGATTTGCTATAACTGTAATGGTGTTTGTGTTATCCTGTATGTTTCCATTCCCTGTATATCTTAAATAGTGTCTGGAATGCTGAGAGTGAATAATGTGATAGAATGTTGGCGTGTGGTCCGCAGTGTAATCTAGGATATAGAGACATTTGAAGGGAGGATGGAGCCCTTAAACGACCTACAGCCTGTTGATGTAATGTAAGGGCCTACCATGTACATAACTAATCTAATAATTTATCTGAGCGGCCCCAGACTCTTGCAAAAAGACCCTGACCTGCCCTCGAACCACAACATTTTGGCAATGAGTTTCTAAAGGACCAGCTTGAAGATAAAACAGGACTTTGGTAGCATTTAGGGACCATTACCGGCAGAAGAGAAGGGAAGATGGCCTGTGACCATGGATGACAAATCTGAGGGCTGCCTACCCGCAAATTCACTACCAACCATCAGCACTTTCTGCTGGGCAGGGAGTAGGGTGGGCAAGGTCAGACAAAGTCTGCCAAGGACAAGGAGCCAGCTAGCTGAGTGGAGTTATAAACTGAGGGGATGTGTCCTATGCTTAAAGACAATGCTATGGAGACAGTGTTATAAGGAAAATACTGTGGCGAGAGTGCTGTGGTGACATTGGCAAGAGGAAGGAAATATCCTTTACTCTAGGCACAACTCTAAAATGACCCTTTGAGCTTCAGGCAGTAATACATTGAACTGTTACAGTGATTTTAAGGAGAGGTGTAGGTGAGTTTTCAGTAGGATTTCTCAATTGAGTTGAATGTGACATTAGCTAGTCCATGCCTTTAGAGGGTCTTGGGTGCCTTGTTAATGTTAGTGTTCTGCAATAGTTGCACATTGCTTCTTCTCAATTAAAGTAACTCAGTGATGGCTTCCTACAGTTGTCTGACAGAATATCGTGAACAAAAATATTGAGAGGCACAAATATCATGACAACAATACTGTTTACAATAATAGTGTGTTCCTATACTTATAATTGGAATAACAAAAATATTGTGTCAAAAATATTGGGGAAGAGAATATCTACCAGAAATAAGTAAGAATATCTTCAAATAAGCAATTAGTTAAACATAATCTAATAATAAATAAGTAGTTTTATTAACTATTTTGTTTTTATATATATTAATATATATATTTTAAAGTCTATATATATATATTTATCATATATATATATATATAATATATATACACACTTAAAAAAGATAACAAATTATTTTATAAATACATTTGGTTTGAAATATTATTGGTAAATTACATTTAGAATTAGCAATATATAAAGATTATATTATACACTAAATATAGATATAATATGTGCATGCATTTTGAAAAAGCATAATAACAATGGTTTAACAATTCAGAAGTTACGCAAATAAAATTAACAGAAGCAAAAAATACATTAAAAATATAGCTATGTAAAACATTATGACAAAATTTAAAAAATGAAAACAATTTTCTAAAAATTATATAAACATTTGATACATAAACATTTTTAAATGAAATTAAATAACAATATTAAAAAGAATATAAATCCACTTTAACCAGCATAACGGAAACATTTGGATTTCAAAGGGTTTCATTTATTATTCCTACTCCAATGTATGCAACAGTAGGAACAGCATTGGAATTCGGAGGAGTTAATTTTCTATTCCCACTCAAGTCTAAGCAAAAGTAGGAAAACCATTGAAGTTCGGAGGGTTACATTTACTATCCCCACTCCAGTCTAAGCAACAGTAGGGAAAGTGTTGGACTTTGGTGGGGTTAGATTTACTATTCCGATTCCAATGTATGCAACATTAAGGCTTTGGACTTCGGAGGGATTACATTTACTATTCTCACAACAGTCTAAGCAACAGTAGACAATCTATTGTACTTTGGAGGGGTTCAATTTACTATTTCCAATCCAGTTTAAGCAACAGCAGGGAAAGTGTTGGTCTTTGGAGGGGTTAGATTTACTATTCCTACTTCGGTGAAAACAACAGTAAGGAAGGTGCCGGACTTTGGAACAGTTAGATTTACCATTCCCACTGCAGTCCGAGGGCCTGATTTAGAACTCAGCGGAGAGGATACTCCGTCACAAAGGTGATGGATATCCCGTCTGCCGAAATATAAATCCCATTACATCTATTGAATTTATATTGCGACGGACAGGATATCCATCCCTGTTGTGACGAAGTAACCGGTCTGCCAAGTTCTAAATCTGCCCTTAAGCTACGGAAGGGAAAGTTTTGGACTCTGCAGGGTTTAGATTTACTATTGCTACTCCAGTGTAAGCAACAGGAGGGAAAGTGTTGGACATTGGGCAGTGGGTTAGATCTACCATTTCCACTCCAGTCTAAGCAATAGTAAAGAAAGCACTGGACTTTGGAGGTGGGTTAGATTTATTATTCTCACTCCAGTCTACGCAACAGACGGGAAAGTGTTGGACATCGTAGGAGTTTGATTTACTATTCTAACTTCAGTCTAAGAAACAGTAGGAAAAGAGTTGGACTTTGAAAGGGTTACATTTACTATTTCTCCTCCATTCTAATCAACAGTATGGAAAGTTTTGGACTATAGAGGGTTTACATTTACTATTCCCACTCCAGTGTATGCAGAAGTAAGGAAAATGCTAATCTTTGTAAGGATTACATATATCATTTTAATTCGTAATTATTTTCTAGAACAAATTGAAATACCTATCAACAATAAATTGTTACCACATATTTTAGACAAAAAATGCATACAATGTATGAACTTAAAAATAAAAATGCAAAAGAAATGTAATACATTTAAATAAAATGAAATTCACCCCCACCCTACAACCCAAAACAATTACACATACCCCTAAAAATCAAATATGAAAATATTCAACTGAAAATATTACTTAAAGTAAACAAATCGAATTAAAACAAAATTAAAAAGTGCATTTAACAAGTATAAATACTGGAAACATGTCAAAATAAATTAATAAATAAATAAAACAAACACATTATTTAAAAAACAAATAAAAATTAAAAATATCATAAAATAGTAATGAATAAAAGAATTGACACAGATTAACAATTAATTGTAAAATATATCATTTCAATAACTCGCCTTCCTATTCCTGTACAAACCTAACAACTTGATTACAATATACATTAGAAATGAAAGTATGAACATTTAAATATAGACTATCATTTACAAATTAAACTTAAAATAACAAGTACATAATGAATCAATTTGAAAAATATTAATCAATTGCAATTTTTAATTTACAATAAACAATTAATTAACATATCAATTAAATTAATTACAATTTAACTGACTTCTCACCCTGTGTTCTTACAAACATAAAATTTAGGCCTGACTGAGTTTGGGGAGGACAGCCTGTGGTCTCTAAACGTGCTGGTCAAAGGTATTCCTCATATTTTATGGGGCTCAATACAGATTGACCAGAGCAGATGACATGAACCCTGCTAGCACTGTGGTCAAGGTAAAAGACAGAGGTCTTGTGGCAGTGTGCAGCATCAGATAAAGGGAGACTCTCCTCTCCAGCGTGAGTCAGTTAGTGCTGGAAGAAGAGGGTGTGGTGTCTGAGTGGAGGCTCTGGCTATGTAAAGTGACATCATGAAGGAGGGTAGTAAGCCGATGTTTGATTGAGACAAGTCTGGAGACACAGAAGAAAGACTACCCAGGGCCACTTGGTTACTTTGGAAAGAGAAGTAGGACTATCACCATGTACATTGGAGATAGAAATGAGACTGTGCTGTTAAAGAGCATACTATGTCCTGAAGTCATGGGAAGTTGAAACATCACCTACCTGGCATTTGTCCAATTGTGATGTTAAAATATGGCATTCAGTTAATTAATCAGTGTTTTTTTTTACATTCATAGAGTTCATTTTATTTTATGTGCTTTCACTAGGAAATATGCCTTGTGGTAGGAAATATGCCTTGCAGTGTGGTTCATTCAATTGGGGAACAGTTTGGTTGGGGATTCTTGCCCAATGACTTGTGCCATATACACCTTATTTGTACTGCATGTGCTGAGTTAGCATATTTCAGTATAAATTGAGTTCTTTTATTAGGAAATTGCAGTCTATGTAGTGGTTGTGGTTTGTTGAATGCTTAGTGCTGCAAGATAGGTTAGGAAGTTTAAATCAAGGATTTTTTAGTAGTACTCTAAAAACATTTACTTTCGATTCTATATATATATGAAGCTTAGCTAGCAGTTTGGGGAAAAGCGTGTAGTACCCATCTGCATTGTGTTGTGTAGATACATGCTGGTTGTTCATGTTTAAGTGTTACGGATATGGGGAAGAGAAGTATCCCACCCACAGAATTAGCAAAATGTTGGTCCCTTCGCTTTGCTCTTTAACCACCAGGCAAGCCATGACCTGGAACCTTCAAGGGAAAAGGACAAGTGGAAGGTCAAGAAACACCTGGTGCCGAAGCCTCAGGGCTGCCTGCTAGCAGATGGATTACACCTGAAGTCAGAGTGAAAGAAAAGCTCAGGACAGAGCTGGATAGAGAGTCCTGGTTGATGGCCTATACCCCAAGAGGCATAGTAGGCATAAGTAAATAAGTGTGGGCAATTCCACTATTTGCCGTATGGTGGAATTTTTCTACTTCGAGACTCCAGAAAATGTGAGTTGTCGCCGTCAGAGAGCTGTTTCTCAAGTAGGTTTCTCAAGTGGCAGAAATATCAACTTGAATGTCTGCTCACTCTTGCACAATGCATGGTGCTGTTCACACGGATTTTTCAGTGCTGCTCATGCTAATGATGCTACATTGCAGCACGAGCAGCATGAGCTGTATATTTTCCGCTCATCGGTGGAATGCCATGGAATCTCGCTGAGTGTTTTTTTTACTCCGAAAAGTGAAACGCCACAAGTTCTGCCCACCACTTATCTCTATACGAGTGAAGTGCACTTGTGTGTGTGTTGGTGTGAGCTAGGAAAAGAACAGTTCCCATTTGTTAGAGGTTATATAAGGGAGTACCACATGGTCTGCGGAGTTGTGAAAGTGTAGTATTCTGCTGTTTAAAGTTGCATGGAGGAGTACCTCATGATGTGCTAAGTTGGTGAAGACTAGTACCCAAATGTGAGACATCGTATTGGGCCCACCCTATGGGTGCTATGTGGGAGAACTGAAGTATCATCTTGTATTAGGTTGCAAGGGAGAATACCCCATTGAGTCTCAATGTGTGGAAGTTTAGTACCCCATGATGATGTGGATGACAGTCACAAGTTTGTTTGTGTGTTGTGAATGATAAGTCACAAGTTTGACATTAGTTACCATTCTGTATAAATACAAGATTGGACAGGTGTGTTGCGCAGGAGGCAGAGTGTGTCTGTTATTGTTTTGTGCTGTTTTTATTCAGTTTGCATTTAATTAAGTGTGTCAGTATTGTGTTTGCAGGATTTTGTTTAATGTAGCTCTAGTATGTTGGAGGTAAGTACTTCCTAACCTGCTGACATGGTCTGCTGTAAATGGTGGTATTTATGGACTGCACTAGTGTTTGCTTGTTGTGCTGTATCAATCATCTCTCAGTATTCATCTACTGAAGGCTCGCATCCCTGTGTTTAGAAGATGCCCCAACTTTTTCTGGTGCAGTTTCCGGAGGGCTTGGTACCAGATACAGATTAAGGGCCTGATTATGAATTTGGCGGTGCGACGCTGGGTCCACCCCGCCGCCACACCACTAGACCCGTGATTGGCCGCCTGCCAGATTATGAGTGTTTCTGGTGTCTGGCAGGCTTTTTTTTAGCGTTTCCACTGTGGAGCCTCCAAAAATTGACACCACAATGGGAATGCCAAAAATAGTTCCTGTTTGGTATGGACTGTAAAGTTCATGCTGTGCATGAACTGGGGTGCATGCACACAGGGGGGCACATGTTGTGCCTTCCTCCATGCACTCCATGGCCCAGAGGCAACAGGAGGCCCTGTAGGACCCTCTTTGTTTCCTCTCCCCTGTGAAGGAGGAACCGCCTTGAAGACCATGGCGCAGAGGAAACTTGTCTTATATTTAGTGGGACTGCGGCAGACCTGCCACGTATATTGCTGCCTCTATACCGCTGCACCATCGCCAGGGAATGGCGGTTCCCCGGATGCTGCGGTGGGGCAATGGAAGTCCAACTGCCCTAATTGTAATAGGGCGGTCGTAAGACTGCCACCGCCTTGCATCCGCGAGTCTGGGGGTACGTGGACTGCCAAACTCATGATCTAAGTGCTTTCTTCAGTCTGACACTTGGTCATGTTGGTTGGGCCAACTAGTATGAGTTGGTGTGGAGTCTATTGGAGTGCTAGGCTGCACTTTTGAATCTCGTGTCCAAGGATTTAGCAAGACTTACAGTTCTTGGACCATTGTGTAATGGAAGTCAGACCTAGTTGTTATCTAATTTCTTTGTTTGACATCAGGTGCCAGATTTACTAAGGTCATGTGTTTTCCTTGCATGAAACAAGTCGTCACAAGGCCATGCAAATCCCTTAGTGGGATTTGCTACGCCATGCAAAGCCGCACTGTGTACTTCTAGGTTGTTTAGTAAATCCAAAGTAACCCAAGACACCGCATACTGCTGGCTTGCATTACCTTGTGGTAGGGAGGCGTTCCATGGGTGGAATATGACGTTCCCACGCATCCACCCATGGTTTTTTACACAATCACAGATTTACAAAGATATGTAAACCTGGGATTGTGCCAAAATTGTGCACTTCCGTGACCTAGGTGTAACAAGGAGAAATATCTTTATTTCTTCTTCTTACTTTCTTTTTGTATGCATGCTGCGTTCTGCAGCACACATACAGGGCCTGATTCAGAAAGGTGAACTTAGACTTTTGTGTGAGTTCACGATTGTTTTCTACTCATAAAACTATTTTGGTAGCAGTATCTTTACAACTGCAGAGTCTCCGCACATTACAAAATAGGACAGTCCTATCTTTTTCTTTTAATGTGCGGATACTCAGCAGTCGTAAAGATACTACTAGTAAAATACCTTTATTGATAGTAAACAATTGTAAACTTACACAAAAGTGTAAGTTTACCTTTGTGAATCAGGCACACAAAGAGGAAAATGCCTTTAAGGATTGTTTTTGTACAGAAAGGTGGGTCTTCCTGCAGAAAAGCAATCCTGCCTGTAACGTAGGCACACTTTCATCACAGCGCAAGGGTGCCTGCGTTGGGAGAAATGTGCCATATCTTTGGAAATATGGTGCACTTCTGAGTTGCGTGAAAGAATAGTAAATCTGCCCCCAGGCATTGGGAGCCTCGTATCTTGAGCCATCACAGAGTTTCTGTTAATGCTATTTGGTATTATTGTGTGTCTGCTTGGGCATTGGAGAGTTTACCCGGTTGTTGTTGAATGAATGTGTAAACTAGAATTATTGGAGATTGAGTGATTATGAATGATTGTTCCTGTACTTTATATGCAAGTGAATGGCTGTTACTTGTTTTGTTGTTTGTAAGAAAGGGTGGTGCATAGTATTCTGTGTGTTCCAGTTCCCTGTATGTCCAACCTGATGTCTGGAATGCAGAAAGCAAATGATGTAATAGAATGTTGAGTGTAATCTGCAGTAGAAGCTGTGAGTTAGGGACAGTTGGAGGGAGGATAGACCCCTGACAGGACCTGCCTGCAGTTGCTTTAACTTAAGAGCCTAACATGAACAATAAAAGTACCTGAGAGGCTCCAGAGTCTTGTAAGTAGGCCCTACCCTCTACAACAGTAACCATTGTATCATTACTTATTTGCTTGCTTCTTATATATGCCACCAAATTAATGGTGGCCATCAATGCACTCATTTATCATCTTGCCCAACCATATATCCATGCACTCACCCATTTATCCATCCTTGCATTTATACACTTATCGAGTCAACTCACCCATCCTTCCTTGATGCATCCATGCATCCTTTCACTCATACAAACTGGAACCCAATCACTCTTCCATTCATCCATCTACGCTTTGACTAATTGTTTCTGTCACTCGCTCAATCCGCACATTCACAAAATAGATCATCAATAAAAGAAACAATGTCATTTAGAAAAATATTCAAATCTATTGCCACAGCCAAGGCTTATTTGAAGATGGGCAACAGTGTTTAAAAGATTGTCAGTTTCACAACACTGAATGCCTAATGTAAAGCACTTTACACTTAACTACCAAGCAGCTGACATGCCATCAATCGGGGAGATTGTTGAGGGGGATGTCCTGTGGCTTCCTGCCAGTATGAACACACCCTCTGCTGTGGAATACATTCTACAATTCAGCAGCAGACGAAGTAGTGCTTTCAGACTCCTGCCACCGGCGTCCAGGCACCATGACCAAGTTTCCAGGTTTCCTTGTATTCTGCATCTTGGCACCAGGTAAGGTCGGTTTTCTTAGCATGGTAGAGGTTATGCGGTTGTCTGTTTTTTGGGTGGCATGGCTGCGGTATGCGGTTAAATCATTGTAATGTATTTAACATGTGTTCTTGCCATCAGAATCTTTCCATAGTGCACTGATAAGCTCTGGGTTTTATTCCAAGTTAAGCATGCAAAGCAGAGAAAGTTAGACAGCTACACATTTACCGAAGCGCTCGCTTTCTATCATGGATCTAACAATTCATGTGGACTAACATGAAAGAAATATATTTCATTAATTACAATAATGCTGATCTCCCTTAACACCCCCCCCCCCCCCATTAGCCTAATGACTTTCTCACTGCCACCTCTCGCACTAATAACAGATTAATGCTGTACTAATGCACGGCTGAAATGATAGGAAACCCCAGTTCCGGTAAAAGCCCTTCTCGGAAGAGTAATGGATACGTTTAGTAGCTGTCTTTGTGCAATTGTAGAAGTTGTATCAATGGTCTTGGAATACAATGTCTGTGGTCCTTCGGATTTCATTTGTGTGACGTATTTTGATGCAGTGTGCTCAGCTCCAAGGAGAATCGATAGCTTTATAAAGAAGATTCTTCCTCTGACCCTAGTCCCTGGAAACGAGATGGGGCTGTGTCATGAACAGTTTTACTTGTGTCAGAGTAGAGCTGTGGTGCGAGATACTGCATGAACTGCTTCGTTCTCTCTGTTTCTGACCTGTGCTGTCAGCAGTTCATGCATTAAATCAGAGACCTTCACTTTAGGTACTGGGAGCCAGATTTACAAACTTTTTGCGCTGTTGCATTTACTTTCTAGAGCAAAACTTTCTTCGAGCAGGAAAGTTGCTTAAAAGTAACTCAAAGCAGCACAAAGCTCTGCTTTGCGCTACTCCGCGCCAGTGGGGCGTTACTTGGGTGATACATGGGTGCTGCTGTGCCCCCACTCATGCTTTCTGATGCAAATCCCTATCTGCTAACAATAGTGGACAGGGTGTTGCACCCCCCCCTCCCCCCCCCAAAAAAATGTTACAATGAAACAGGCATTCAAAGGAGAAATACTTTTACTTCTCCTTTCTATATGTGCTGCACTGTACAGCACACAGACGAAGTAGGAAAAGTTTTACAGTTTGCCTAGGCTTAGTATTTTGTACTGGAAGGCTTCCCTTCCAGCACAAAACCTATGCTAGACTCACGCAGACTCCCTTGCACTATGGTGAAAAGGTGTGTCCGCTGCGCTCGGCAGTCTGACGCTAGGGAGAGGGGAGGAGATTTCCAAATCACTGTAGATATGTCACTTTCCACCTCTCTCCCTATCACGCAGTGCAGTGCAGCAACTTTGGGTGCTGTGTTGCATTGTGTGACAGGGTCATAAATTGCGCCTTAAATCCATAATCACAGGCGCTCAGCTATGCTTTGAGCCAGCTCAACATGATATGCCCCACAGACTGTACACAGAACTGGATGGTGTGTGGAGTCTGGTCATAGTTAGAATGGAGAAACTAGGATGTAGTTGAAGACTGGGCACGTGGAACATATGATTAAAGGTCATCACATTTTCAAAGCCAACAATGGGGTCACACCATCAATGTTCTCTCTAATTATTATTTTCTGTGTGCGGCAATGCAGTGCTCCAGAGGAACTTTTCTCACTGTGACTGTATTGAAACTTTAGAGTGATCCACTCTGTGAGCAAGCAAGCTACCACTTCTATGTGAATATATGGGACACAGGAATGGGCAACTTTTGGTTTATAAAAAAAAAGGCAGTACATTTTAAAGTCTTTGTTTATAATGATTTCAACTAAAGAACAATCCACAAACAATGAGATCATTCCAAAGGGAGGTCATTCAGTTATCTACACGTTTTCCTACATCGCCAAGAAACATCATTCCTCTGCAGCTGAAAAGTGTTTTTAAAGAGCCCGATCTTTGTCAAACAAACCACATTACATGTTTGTAGCAAACTAGAAATCCTGACCATCTGAAAGCATGTCACAGGACAAATACTGAAAGATGTAACTACGATAAACATTGAAATGTTTACAAAAGCAACACCTTTCTCAAAGTTTGAGAAAGGTGTTGCAGCCGAAACGCGTCACCGCATATTAATACATTTAATGTTATTTCATGTTACTTTGGAGAACGGACATCTTCTTTTGTAAAGGAATCAGATGAACGTATGTCAAAACAGCACCCATCTGCATGAACCAACGCAAAGGTGATTGAGCTATTCAGTATATTGAGAACTATAACAGTGTGTATGTGTGAATGCATAGTTAAGAAATGAGCTATATTCAGCCTGAGACACACAACATCACTGGAATTCGCATTCAAAAGTCATTGTATGTAACACACACATCTCAATAGCTCATGTCACCCTCCATGGCACGGTCATGGTAGTCATTCTTTTTTTCCCTTGTGGCAATTTAAAATGGGTATTTTGTGTTTTGTTTTGTGGTTTCTTTTGCATTTCAGTAGTTTTGAGCATTTGAGCTAGAATCATAACTCAGTTTTTAAATGTGTATTTCAAGGTTTTTTGCATTTCAGTAGTTTTGAGCATTTGAGCTTGAATCATAACTCAGTTTTTAAATGTGTATTTCAAGGTTTTTTTATGACACACTAAACAAAAGTTAGTCACAGAGCCGAACCGCACTGTGCAGGGCATTCAGCTATGTGCAGAGTGGATTGGGTAACCCACTCTGCGCATGGGAGTTTCCCCACAGACTTTGGCCAGTCCCTGTTTTGATATTTTGCTTTATTATGTTGCACTAGTACAGCGCAAACCCAAGGCAAACTTCAACCCAGGGTACATCGAAGC